>NC_142651.1:1207500-2407500 GCF_055504915.1 Nelumbo nucifera | reverse complement strand
AGCAAAAAAATGGTTCATATTCATTACTTGCAATTACGTACACAACAAACAAAGGGGATTGAATGCGCAATTTAGACTAGAGGACTAAATAATATTACAACAGAAATTAAAGTGGGATGGCTGGTCTCTTTCCTTTTGCAATCCAGATTTTATCTCTTGAAACATTTGAGATGAGCATGGCTGCAAATGGTCCCTGCAACATATCATGAGAATATATTCTTTTAATTAGAGTCACTCAGATGATTTCAAAAGTTGATAATAATTAGTGGTTGTATTGCGTGAATACAAGTTGTGGATGATACAAGAGTTAGGTATATGCTAAATTGCCAAATGTATGTGGCTATAGGAATAGGAATCTCATCTCTCTCTACCACTTATTTGGTTATAAATTTAACAGGAGAGGGGGGGGGGGGTGTACCATTGGGCTTTGGCATGTATCCCATTGGAGCCTTGGAGGGACGACGAAGCTGGAAGGATGTAATAAGAGGAAGAAAGGTCTAATATGAAGATGAGAGTCTTGTTTGGTAGCCAAGGATGACTTGCCTATGTCCTCCTAATTAGGGTCTCTCATCATGTAATATTGGAATTCAATCCAGCCCTGGTTTTGTGCCATTCATAGGCAAGCTCCTTGGCTAGCTTGACAACCTCTTGCCCCTCATACTAGATTTTTTCTTCTTTGGTGAAAGATTGAAATAGTTAGAGAGCCCACATGCACTACTGCCTCATTGTCTAATCCTTATAAGAGGTACATGTGTGACACATATATGTTAGCATTTAAATGCTTAATTTTTTTTTAGCTTATGAGTTGTTTAATTGGTAAAGTAAAACTCAAGTGAGACTCAGTGATTGCTTATTAGTTAGGTGTGCATAATCTAAGTCTAGATTGATCCAGCCTACAATTTTACATGAATTTAGGTTTAGATTTTCAGTCATTGGGCTGGGTCCAAGCCCAGGCCTAACTCTCAGATAGCCTAAACCTGGTCTGAGCCCAATCTGATTATATATATACATATATGCATATATAGACACATTTACATTCATATATGCATACTTTTTTTATGGTACAACATACATTATGCATGCATGTATGCATACATTTATATCAAATTCTAGTGTGAACTGATTGGCCAACCCATACATAACCTGGACCCGAACCTAACCCAAGTGTATCAACTTTTAATGGGCTAAGGTTGAAAAATTCAGACTTGACCTCAGGCTTGGGGCCTCAGACCCAATTCTTAGGGTTAGGTCTGGGTTGAATTTAAACCCAGCCCAGCCTGCATAACATGCACCCCTTTTCTTTCCGTAAAAGCATCCCTATTCTTAGCAGCAATGTATAATGCATTGACATACATACATGTACATACTGTCTCTGTACTGTCTTCGTTTTTTTTGTGGTTTTGGTGTTTTGCATAAACAAATTATATTTAAACTCCATTTGGTTCATGGGAATAGGGGTTTGGAATCCGAATTGGAATGGACTATTCTGATTCCAGCCGTTTGGTTGGGCGGAATCAAAATCCCATTTTCACTCTTGCTGGAATGGCATTTCCCCATTTAAGGAAATATTCATTCCCTGTCCCTCCATTGGGAATGAAATCCCATTCCTATTCACTCCCATTTTTATTTCCATTCCTATCTGAATCAAACAGACTATGGGAAAGACTTTTTTTATTCCAATTCCAACTGTAAACCAAACGGACCCTTAATTCCTTTGAAACTGCACCCATAGGGAAAGATGCAAAGAGACCATGTTTAAAGATGATAATATAAATCATGGTTTTTAAAACCGAATCGATCAGGGGTCTGGTTACCGGTTAGGGGTCGAACAGTTGGACTATTCTGAAAAAAAATAAAAAATTAAAAAAATAAAAAAACGGTCAAAAGGATTTGAATGATTAACCAACCGGTTCAGCGGTTTGCTGACCAAAATCAACGATTTTAAGAAAAAAATAGTTTTGAGGAAAAACGGAACTGGTCAAATGAACGTAACCAATTCCCGGTTTTTCCAGTCCGACCGTCAGGTCCGATCTAGTTTTGGAAACCATGATATAAACTAAACACCATCTATAAATCGATGTTCCCAGATCGTATGTCTTAACTCTTAAGCTGCTAATAGCTAGGGAGCATTTACCTACCTACCTACATGCCTAGTTAGAGAGATCAGAGTTGATGCCAAAGAAGGCTGAGAGATCAGAGTTGATGTCAAAGAAGGCTGCGTAAAATTTGCATTGAATGCGACATTATTAGCCACATCGATGAATTGGACGAATCTAAAGCAACTCCGGATCTCCTGCCCATGAGATGTTCTCCATGTATAATTACGATAAGGGTGGGCAGGATTCTCATGGGCAGGATATCCAGACTCATCTAAAGCTGTTTGCAATAGCAATAGCATTGGCTACATGTTCAAATTTCAAATTTGTAAACTAATTGGATCCGATCCGAGTCGTAAAGTTAATATCATTCAGCTCCAGGATGCATTACAATGCATTTTGGAATTTCAACTGCGCACGGCCATGTTCGGGATTCCACCTAAATCGCCACATGTAACATCATAAGTTTGTGCAATCAGTCCACAAACTTATGTCGGGAACATCCTGCCATAACCCATAGTGATTGTTGGGACCGTCTGTTTGGACCCATGTCGGGATACTCCGGATCTGCTATCATGAACTGTTTTCACTTTTCATATTCTTATTTATAAGTGTCAATGGTATTTAAAAATCCGATTTCAAATTTGAGGTTCAATATAATCGAATTAAATTTAAATAATTCGAATATTTAATTAATTGAATTCAGAAATTTTCATATTGAATAAATTAATTGAATTCAAATTTGAATATGATCTAATTCAATTTCATAAATATCCGAATTTGAATACAAGTAATCATTTTTAAGTTTATGATATTTAAAAAAATAAATATCAAATTATTTAAAAAGAAATTTCTAATTGATAATTTATGACTTTCTGTGATAAAGTTAAATCAACGGAAAATCTATATATAAGACATGATACTAGGCAGACCAATCAAAACCCCCCATGATTGAATTTTATTTTATGAAAACCAACATGATTGGTTACTACTTCTATGATGGGAGTTGATTGGTTATTAATTTATCTGGTCTCGTGTCTTAAATCAAACTTCAACTATAAGGAAGAGAGAGGTAGAATTGGGCTCCGTCTCAGAAATTTCTAGGTCTAGTGTAGTTCTGGGCCTAGACACAAAATGCAGGCCCAACCCAAGACTTTTTTAAATAACTTAAATATATTAAAATCAAATAAAATTTTTATTATATTAATTATCAATTAATTATTTATAACTGAAACATTTAATTACTAATATAATATTTTTTGTATATTATTTATATAATATATCACCATTTTTTGTGAACTCTATTTTCTTAATTCTAGAAAAAAAAAACAAGTTTTAACTAATAAATTAATGTCACATTTTTGGAAATGTAATAACATTTTGAGTAATTTATAATAATTAATTAATTGGCTAATATACCATGTAACTAATAAACTAATTATATAAATACAAATTAATTAAGTAGAAATGGGTCGAGCTATGGTATACCATACACTATAGGGTCATGCATGACCTGTTTACTTCATGTTCTTCACCAGTATTTTAGAAGTGGGTTTTATCGACCCGACTAACTAAAACTTTCTTCACGAATTGGGAAGTCTGTAACAGGGGAAGCTTTAGGGAAGGTCTGTGATATTAGAAAGGGAAGGGTTTGGAAAGAAGGAAGAAGTAAATCATTCCTTTTACCTATACCTAACTGGTTTTTGGCAAGTTTCTCTTTGTTTCATGATTTGAGAATTGATTGATGTTGGTTGTGAGACTTGCTTATGTGGCATAATGTGAGGGATTGGATAGGAGAAAGGGAAGGGGAGAGAGTTGAGGAGAAAGTAAGAAAGAGAAAAGGGAAAAAAGAGAAAGAGTTCAAGGAGAAAAAGAGGGAAGGAAGATGGGTGAGAATGTTTAATTCCTCCCCTTTATCTATTTTTCTTTTTTTTTTTTCCCAAATATAACTAATGTGCAAATCTGGATCTCCAGCCAACAAAACACATCCCAACAAAACTTTGGTAAAGTTTTAAAGTCTTCAACTTTCAACCTCTAATATTTGTTGCAAAAATTACCTATATGCATACAAATTAAGTTAGATATTCTATTAAATATCATTCTTAATAAGCCCATCCAACCTCAAGACTCTTTTAGGCCTATCTGGTTTCCGATGCAGATTCCTTTGCACTTGTGCAAAAGTATGGGAGTGCAAATTCTGATTTGTTTTTGCTTCAGCCTTTGTTTTATTTTGTTTGTTTGTATTGTGGATGAAGTAAAATTGATTCCGAAGGAAAAGTGAAATAAAACCTAAAGCAAAAGTGGCCTCAAATTTGCATTCTCATGCATTTATCCTAGTATAAATAAAATTGCATTTAGTGCAAAGTGCAAACAAACAGAGCCTTGAATACAAAGTTAGTGCAGAAAAACTAGAATACCTTCATTTCTTCCACAATACTACCATTTTTTCTTAAATCTCATATCTAATGAACAATTTTAGGTTTATAAAGTGTTCGTTAAGTCTAAACCTCTTCCTGAAATGAAGCCTTTGAGATTGTTTTAGTATAATTCTTGTAAATGAGCAAGGATTTTTAAGATTTTTGGATGTTTTGGCATGTAAGAGCAACAATATATCCTACTTTTATTTTCTTAAATTTAGTGTAAATTGAATGTCTTCTTTTCTTTTGGGGACAAATTTAACTGCCTGTTTCCTCAAAAATAGGAGGATTAAACATGTGAAGAATATTTGATATGATCATTCTGTTGTAAAAACTAACCAATGTCACTTGAGCCAACACAAGGAGATATGGATATATAAATTGGTCTAGTTAAATGATTGATCCACCTTGGCCCAACTCCATTGGATCAGGTTCAGGTTGAGCGCACCAGACCCAACCCATTGACATATTTTTTTTCCTCGCCTATATTATATTGTTACAAATGTTGTAACTTGGATAACATTTTGTGTTGTGTAAATCTAACTTATTATTATTGGTGAAGGACTTGAAATCACATTTCCTTTTTTTTAAGTGATACTTGAAATCATGTTTTACATGAACACAAAATAGGTGACAAGATATTTTTTCATTACATGGTGGCATTGGGAAGTTTGTAATTAATATAACCTTCAAGTGGGCGATTTGAAGATTTTTCATTACATTTGGCTGGTGGGCCCTTTCAAAATTTAACAAATGCTCAATCCTAGCCCACCCAACCTGAAAACAGAAATTCCATTCTGATAAGCTTCTCTCCGGGTATGGGGTATGAATCAGGCCTAAAGCTCATAGAGGAGCCAAACCAAACCAATCTAGAAAATTGGCAATGCAGAAATAAATGATCCATTATCTCTATAACCGACTCACAAAAAGGGCATGTGTCATTACAGAAATGAAAAATTTTATGGAATTTACTTCTAGTGGGTAAAGCATTATGGAGTTTTATGACCTGACCAAAACTGAACCAGATTTATTTTGCATAAATACATATTTAACTATGGTTCCCCTAAATCACTTTTAACTTCGTTACTATATGTAGTTAACCTCAATCGAATATTTTAATTATCAATGATTGCAAAGGGTTGCTATCCAAATATTTTAATCTTTAAATTTAATTATTGGATTAAGATATTTAAAGAAATATAGTAAAAGAATTCAAAATCTAAACCAGCTTTCTTTTTACCATTTTATCTTTATTTTCACACAGGCATGACTTTTCTTTGTTTTTTTTAAGCAAAAAGATGTGAATAAATTGGTTTGCAACCCAATCCAATCGTTGGGTTGATTTAGGATTGGCGTTAGAGGTTTAACAACTTGGGTTGGATTAGGGGTTATCTCAGTCCAACCTAACCCAAGTTGTATCCCTACTACTATATAGGGTTACAAATGGGTTAAATTTAATCCAATTCATTTCATTCGAACTCAAATTTAATCAAACTCTTTGATTAAGACATGCATTTGGCCATAATTATATTGAATCGTATTTGAAATATATGATTTGTTTATTAATCAGATCCAATTTGGATATTGCTTGATCCAATCCAATTGTATATATAAGACAATTTTCTATATAAAAAATGTTTTAGAGTTATTAAGTGAGATTTTGGATTTAGACAAACCTATTTTCATTTATGGTATAGATATATTGTTTTATTTCTAATTTTATATAGATCTATATGTATCTTCATTTGTGAACAAATCAAATTTGGATCTATATTTTATATATCCCTTCGATATTGAGTCGAATTTAGATCTCTCAAAGAATTCTTATTGGACCATGCATATTGACATCAAGGGGGCGTTCTTTTTTCGGATTCTAGGAGGAGGGAAAGTTGTGACCAAGAATCCCATGTTATTTTTTCAGATTTATGTGGGGACCAAGGAAAGTTTATTTTCCTGGGTACTACTTACCCGGGTAAGTGATACCCATTTCCTAAGTGGGTAAATAACTTTCCCCTCCTAGGTGGATAAATAACTTTCCCACCTAGGGGGAAAGTTGCAAACACTTGAACGGGACAAAAATACTCTTTTTAATAATAAATTTTTATGGCTAAAATGGTCATTGCCTTATTTATATGATAAATAAAAGAACATGGGTAAATGCATTTATTCGGGTAAGTGTTTCCCAGGAAAACTTACCCAGGTAACTGTATTTACCCGGATAAGTAACTTACCGAAAACCGAACAGAGTGGTCTTGACGCAAAGGCTCAGTTTGGAAAAAGTACAATACAAATATGGACTATATAAATACATACAAAATAATACAAAGCATAAGGTTTTACACTCTACATATTTGTATTTGTATTCTTTCTAAACTGAGCCGAGGTTAAATTAAGTTGGGATAATAAAAAAATGGGTAGTTACAAAGACCTCTTGTACCATGGGGTCAGTGACAATTACCCCTGAAATTTCACCAAATACCGTTGGCAGTCAAGTCAAATGACTGAATACATTAAATTACCAAAATACTCAAATGAACTTTTCTAATTTTGTTTTTTTTTTGTCTTTTTCTCTTAAACCCTTGTTGACTCAAAAATACATTCCCTTTATTTTCTCTAAATGAAACCAGTTAAATAACAAGAATCGTTTTTTAACATAGAAAAATAAATTTCTTTAAATTCTTGTTTCATTTCACTAACATCATAACATGAATGTCTCTCTTCATCTTAAAATAATATAAAAGTTATCTACTCCTTTTTCCAATAAATTAAGAAAAAACAAATGAAACCTTAAATTTATAATTATAAAAAAAAGACCTCTACCGTTTCATAGAAATATTATATCCAATTAGAAATCTACAAGGATGTATTAGGGCAATCAAGAGGACTTCAATATTATATTTAGAAAACCAATCCAATCATAAATTGTTCAAATAAATAAGATAATGGTAGTTTGGGAATTTAAAAAATCTTAAACAATTGAGTGAAAATCTTTTTTTTTTTTTGAAGTTAAGAACTCTAGTGGAGGGGTATTTATCACAAAGTGAAAGTTTGGAGGGTTTTTTTGTCACAAATGAAAGTTTAAGGGGGTGATTGTCACTAAGTCTATAATAGAGGGGGGTTTTTATAATTTACCTTAAATAAGGTATGAAGAAATCTCTTAAATTACCACTATGTTTTAGGAAATAGACTTGTACACCTATTGTTTATAAAATCTCTTAAATTATTCCTATTTAACAGAATTAAAGATTGAAATGTTAAATTTATCATTCATTATTCTTCAAAATTTTAATTCTAAACAGCAGCCACCAGTCATTCCATTAACCCATACTGATCATTGCTTGAAGACTAGTTCCGGTTACGTTCTGGTGTCATCCGTAACCACTCTCCATGGTGGAGAGAGGAGAGGTGTAGGAGATGTTAGAACTAAACAGGAACCAGTCTTACTTTTACTACTAATCAGTTCTGAAAATGGCGAGGAACTCACCACAAAGTTTGATATTGGAGAGAAAAAAATCTGTGTAAGTGATGAATTCTTTAAACCTCGCTCGTAAACAACCCAGCTGACTACAACTGAACTTGGGACTCTCCAGTCCCCACACATTCTTGATCGTAATCCCTTTAGACAATAGGGAGAGTGTTGGGATTGAAATTGTCATCTGTGTGATCCTTCGAAAAAGACCGGTCAGAGAGTACTGCAACTCTTTTTCCATTAGGTGCTGTTTTAGTTTCCATGGGGTAGCTAGATATTGAAACTGGTACAGAGAAATTAGTGCCATTTAACCAAGCGATCTATTCAATCTGGACTGAATGGAAGAAAAGAAATTCTGAATGTATCCAGTTAAAATTAATGCTTTAGTAGTAAAAACATGATGCTTACTGGGATTAAAACAAACCTTTCTATCTTCTTTCCTACGGATTTGATCTCATTTCTGAACAATTTGAGTTGAGGACAGTGAGATGGTCGATTGTCGGGACGATAAGGCTCCAGGAATCCCTAGGCTATGTTTGTTTTGATTTGTCAATACCCATCCGCCATAGAGGAGCTTTGAAGAAGAAGAACGGGTCTTGAGTTACATTAATTAAAAATTTCATTACCCATCAAAGTTCCAGAGAAAAAAAAAAAAAAGAGTTAACACTGAATGTTTAATCACATGTGGACGGAATATGATGGTGTTATAACGATAGGGGCAGATTTAGTTAGTTGTTAGAAAATTTAGGGTAATTTAAAGCAATCTTGTAAAGTAAGGGTGTATAAGTTCATTTTCTAAAACTTAGGTGATAGGGTAGTTTACTGAATCCTGGTGTGGTGAATTAACAACTGACTTCCAACTCCGAGTCTTTGACTGAGCATCTGCAAGACCATACCAGAGCTATAACAGTTCTGTTCCGTTTACCCAGTGTCCTTAGGATCCACCCGAGTTCCGATTCATTTCAGCCAGAGAAGCAATTGCCATGGCGAGCCGATCTCTGATGTTTTTTGTTCTGATAGCTCTTTTCCTGATTTCGTCTTCTCTTGCGACCTCAGACGCTCCTTTCATCGTTGCCAGCAAGAAGGCCAGCCTCACCAGGCTCAAATCGGGTGCTGAACGAGTCTCTGTCTCCATCGACATCTACAACCGAGGATCTGCGTATGTTTTTTCAGAATCTCCTTTTTTCTTCTTTTCCTAAATTCGATCTTTCTCTAGTAATATCCGTCATTTTCTGTAGATCTGGTCGGCTTGTATGTTTTTTTTTTTTTTTCTATGGTGAATTCTCTGTTGTTCTTGTCCATTTTGTTTATTTGTAAATGTGAACTATCTCACTAAAGAAAAGAGCTTTAAAATTTTTACAGTTTTTCCACTTTAGTATTCTTCTGAATTCAAGTTCTGCAATAATTGGTTTACAGTGCATCTCGTGATCTAGGGTTTATGAATCTAATTGCTGGCGTCATTCATCTTTTATCCTCCGTTTTAGGATAATAGTTTTTTTTTTCGAGGGGCTTTTGGGAAAAGAGCATTTCTTAAGTAAATACGATAAAATGCTTCTGTTATTTTTATTCCTTTTTTTGTATTAGTTACTTTTGGTTCCATGGTTGTTAATCTTTTACCACTTGAGTCGTTGTCATTTTTCTTTGTTTGTTCCTGGTAATTTCACTTGTTTCGAACTTTCGGTGAACATCTTCTTGCAATCGATCTCGGTTCTGTTCTCTTCCTAACTTTTCCTTTTTCCTTTTCTCGTATGGTGGTCTTAGTTTATTGGGGCTGCATCAAGTGTTCCGTATTTCATAGGGAATAGGGGTTTACTGGAGTCTTATCGCCTTGATAGCGTTGTGCCCCTTCAATTGCCTATTTAAAAGCAAATGGGAGCTAGGGTTCTGAACACTCTTTGGCTCTGGGAAATGGAATGCTGTTATAGATCTCCCTAGACATGCATTATGAAGTCTATACCATCTGTAAAATCATTGAGAGATGACTGCCTGAAAGAAAAACATATAGAAGAGGTGGAATTCTCAATTCTGCTGACTACCTGTTTCTTGAAATTATTTGAGCTGGATTTGTTGATTTTGTCTTATTATACATTATTTACATTTGCCATGGTGGCCTAGTAAATCCTTAAAGGGCTTGGTTTCAAAAAGTGAGGCCTACAACTTTTGTTGACAATTCCATATATGGAATATTGGTTATTGGAATAATTCATTTATTTAATTATGATACTCTGAGTTAAGCCCTTGTATACTCCGCTGAAATATGAGCATTTTGTTAGGTTGGAATTTCATTTTGCAGCCTTCTTTGTACTCTCTTCTTTGCCTTCTTCAACTTGCAGCCTGCATCAATCTATTGTTTACCTAGTAAACTACATCCATTGTTTAGTAGCTGTGTGTGCATAGTACATTATATTAAAGCTAATAAGAAACTGTACACAAGAAGTTGTACAAGGTTATTAGGAAATTATTTGTACAGCTTTTGGGGAAAAGATGGTTTACCTATTTACTTATCTCTCTATAGCCTTTTCGGAGGGGATTGTAATACTAATACAACCAAGGGACCCCTAGAAGTGTTTTTTACTGAAAAGCTTTTGCATACATCCCAAGACCTTTTTTGTGATCCAAATGAGGGAGAAGTTGCATTCATAGCTGTAGTAGAGAGGTCAAAGAATCCTGACATTTGGCTATAGCTGTAAGGGGAATGGATCTCTTCTGGAAGTGTTAATGGGATTTCAGGGTGGAGGAGGATTTGGGGAGGGGTAGTTCAAAGCAAATAGAGGTGCAGAACATGGTTTAGGATTGGAAATATCCAACTATCTGGTCCTCAAGCTAGCCTACATTATCTAGAGCACTGGCCTGTCTTAAAAGTTTTAACTGTTTATAACTTATAACATTTACAATACTATTGATCAGCATTTATGCTGAATCAGCTATTTTCTGATATGTAGCATGTTCTTGGTGCCAAAAGAATTATTTAGAGGACCACATTCCTTTGCATTGAAATCTAGGTGGAGTCTAAATTATGGAGTGCTTATTTTTGAAAGTAAAGAAGAATTTTCATTAAAATAAAAGAAGAGTACAAGAATTCTAGATAAGAAATCACCAAAAAGAAAACAAACAGATGTGGCTTTACCCTAATAAGGTAGACACTCCCCTTCATTTACAATAACCAGACAATGATGCTCTGCCTCCAACAATATACCCTCCCCATCCTTCCATCTTCACTCATAATCTCTTCATGTTATGCACACTTCACACCATCTCCACAGTTCCTCACCCAAACTCCTCCCAATGCTACCTGTTGATCTCAACTTCTCTTTCTACAATCCTACTTAAATTTGCCTTGTCAATTTTAAATACTTTACCAATTGCTACTACCTACTACATCCTCTTTGTCTTCATTTTCCTCTACTTTCTTGTCATCTTCTGAATTTTCTCCATTCTCATTCACCCAAACATCCATCTTTTCATTGAGTGGCCATGTTCGCTACTATTTTTTTTTTCCTTCAAAACATTTCCTGCTAATCATTTCTGCTTCTCTGGCATCTTATCTTTTAAGTAATGATAATATTGCTAGTGATCTTGTCTTGATCATATTTAAGTCTTTCCCCCTTTACTAATTCATTCTTTTTATTTCCCTCTACAGTTAAACTAAAGCCACCATATATCTACCTTGCAGTATAGTATCATTGGTAGTACTATTCCTCTGAGAAATATTCTTACCCTTCATCCTCTTGTAAGCCCCATTGGTTTTTTTTGCATGGCTCAACACCACTTAAACAACATTTTATCCTGTAGAAAGCCACCATTATCTACCTTGCAGTATAGTATCATTGGTAGTACTATTCCTCTGAGAAATATTCTTACCCTTCATCCTCTTGTAAGCCCCATTGAATTTTTTGCATGGCTCAACACCACTGAAACAACATTTTATCCTGTAGAAAATTTTTGTAATATGAATCAGGCTCTGTTGTTTTTGTCTCTTAATTTGTTTCCCAAATCAACATTCTTATCCCTCCAGCTGTCCAGCAAAAATTTCAACATAATCTCATAGTCCAATCCGAATTGTTTCTGAAACTATACCCTGATAATTATTCCTTCTCCACTCCAAGTCAACCCCCCAAATTACTGATTACAATTTACAACTCCATTATCAGACTCCCATTTAGAATGTCCATCAATGCCGAAATCTATGATATCAACCTTCTTAAGTAAACAGAAATTGTGATTATTTGAAGCCTAGCACCACACCAGGAGCCTTTGGTTGAGCAACCAACTTTCCATCTATCACTCTGATAACAAGCGATGCTTAAATCTTCCTGATTAGGCACTTTGCAGTTGTTCACCAGAAGGTTATCAACACCTTGCTTATCAGCTGCCACCTTATTTTCCCCCTTGGTTTTTCTCCCCTGGTCAAATCTGTATTACCTTTCATTTCTGCTTCTTCATGAGCCAACCTTTCATTTATAGTACCAAACTCCCCAAAGATCATCGCATTATTGCATACTCTCTTCAATTTGTCTTTGACTTCTACTCTTATCTACATTTTCTATCAAAAGATCTCCAACCACCTTGATGATTGAATCTTGTTCCTTCTCGAAACTTTAGACCTTTGTTTCATTCCCTCCTCCTAGAGAGGTCACCTTTATACCTCTGACATGTACTCAACTCAACTAAGTTTTGTCCCAATTATATGGGGTCAGCTACATGGATCCTGTTGTCATTCCACTATGTTTAGTGCAGTGTTTTAAAAGGCATGGGAGGCATACGCCTGGAGGCGCACCTCTAGGCGAGGCGCTCCCAAAACGCCCTGAGGTGTATGCCAGAGGCGCTGACACCTCTGAGGCGTATGCCTCGTGCGCTTTTTTCATTAGTCATGCTAGAGGCGTATGCCTCATGCACATCGTATATAAAAAGACAGAAAAAGAAAAGAAAAAAGAAAAAAAAAGGAAAGGAAAGGAAAAGAAAAGAAAGGGAAGGGAAATAAAAAGAAAGAGAAGGAAAAAAATAGAAAAGGAAAGAAAAGAAAAGGAAAGGGAAGGGAAGAAAAGATAAGGGGAAAGAAAGTGGTTTGCCCCCTGCCCCTTCGGCTAGGGGGCTTCGCCCCCAAACCCACTGCCCCCTTTTCGATGCAGCCCAATTTGTTTTTTTTTTTTTTTTTTTTTGAGTTAGGGGGGGGGTCTTGCTCCGCTTCGACAAGACCCCCCCCCTTTCAACTAATGTCATGCATCTTTATTCTTCTTAAAATAAAAGATTTTTATTAAAAATAAAGAAAAAATGAGATCCCCCCTTCCTCCTCCTAACCCCCCTCCTCTTAAGGAGGCGTAAGCCTCCTTGTGTTCGGAGGTTTACGCCTCTTGCATTCTGAACTACGCCTAACGCCTCTAGGTAGTGGAATGCCTCGCGTCACACCTCCGTGTTTTAAAACATTTCAGTGCTTACTGTTAAGCTATGGGCCCTTAAATCATTTCTCTACTCCAACGTGTAAAAGATCACTTACTGGTGCTGTAGACAGTTTACAGCACGGACATGGTACTCAATTTGAAGTCTGCATATGAATTGTTGTTGTTGTTGATAAGTAACAGAAGTGATTGTATTAATAAATTTAAAATCTCCTGACGACCCAATTTATGAGTGACATGCCAGATACACAAGACGCAAGACAAAACCGAGGAAATTACAAATTTACTCCTAGCACAGGTAATCCCCATTCTAGACTCTCCTTTACAACCCCCAATCTTGCCCCCTGAAATGCTGAGAATAATGTTCGTATTGTGGTCTCTTATCACTTCTAAACCTGAATCCCCTGGGTTACCAAGACTACATCCATCAAAATTGAGTTTCAACTTTCCCACATTAGGTGCCTTCCATTCCCCACTTATTTGTTGGTTCCTTTTTGGTATCCTGCTACAATTTGCCGTCCTTTTAATATTTTATTTATAGCAGCTCCCTTGATGTGTTCAAATCCTTATATGCCAAGGCCCAATGTGCCATTCTTACCATTGTGAGATCTATCACTGAGCCAACCCCAGGCTTTTTGTCTTCAAAGATTCTTGCATTCCTCTCCCCTCACAATTCTTATAAAATTGCTGCTTTTGTACAATGCCATAGCCTTTTTTGCCTCCTGTGGCATGTAATTAAATTTGTAATGAGCAAGTCCAAGACATTGGAATCTATCAAAAAAAACAAGTCCAAGACATTGGATGGTGATAGCCATACACTCTTGAAAAGAAGAAAAAAGTGGTTCCATGCCTGAGTAGCATACTGACTAGTCAAAAGAAAATGGATGGTATTTTCTCCACTCCTCAAGAAAAGAATGCACACATGAGGGGCATATTCAACAACTTTTTGTTGATTTATACTTCTGGAGCCAGATAACTAATACCTGCAGGGTGGATTATACTTAGAAGGGGAAATCCATTAAGCTTTGCCCATATCCTGATAGGTTTCACAAAAATTTGTACTTGATAAAAATTGCTAAAAGAGGCTGCAATCCTTCCTTGAGGAATTAGTGGTACAGTTGAAGCCACTTCTGATTAAACATTATGTAAACCATCTAGTTGCAGTGATGAGGTTCCATAATGTAGATTTTGTACTGAAACTTGCTTCTGGTGTAAGCAATGGAAGCCATTCTTTCAAGTTTGATTTCAATGTTCAAGAGACTGGAAAAGGCTAGTCTTATACCCCCTTGGAGGCTTGTTTGAAGTGTTGTTGCAAATCATTAGTGTGGAATAAACCAATATGGACTACTGTATCGGGTGGTGTACCTGTGGCCATCCATATACCTATAGTGCAGGCTCTGCCTTACAACAAAGTACTGTGACTCTTAACTTTGCATTGTCATAGGAGAAGGAATCCAGTCATAGAGAGGTAAGCAAACTATGGATGAGGAATCGGCTATGAGGTTCCACCCGCTTACATATCATTTACTGTAAAATCTGCAAATAAAGTAGAAGTTTTTAGCCGGTTTGCCACCCTGATCAGAATGTTTTCTTGTAGATTTCCTTTGCTTTACTTTCCCCTTTGAAAATTCCTCAGTTCTTTTTTCCCAAATCATCCAAAGAGTGGCTACCCTTACACTTCACATCATCTTACCTCTTTTTCTTCTTGGGTTGAAGTAGTTTCATTCAAAAATATTTTGTACATCCTTTGAGGAGACCACCTGCAACCAAAGAGATTAAGTTGATTTCTTGCTTGAAAGAATTGCACATGTGCATGTGCATAAATAATCTTATAGTAAGCAAGTCAAGGATTGATTTCTTGCTTACTATAATATAAGATTATTTATGCTTAAATCTTTACCTATCTTGACTTGCACATGTGCATGCACGTGCTCTCACACACACAGAGACACTTTGTTTCCACCAAGTTGTGGCTAATCCGCCACAAAACTTCATATTTTGAGCATTATACTGAATCTTAAATATACTTGGGGGATGCTTGTTGACTGCTGAATTGGTTGAATTGAATGACTTATCTGTTCATATTTTAATAAATAAATAGGATACAGGGTCCTCATTTGTTGAATGGCATGTCCACTGGAATTTTTTTCTTTGATCAGTAAACAATCAAAATTTATTAGAGTACTAAAAGAATGATGTACAGCTGTGTTGTGTCTTGTACCCCTTTTTGTAGGCTAGTTTCCTACTTAAGTTTTGTTATTTAAACTTACAACTGGTGCCCGAATGGAACCACCCGCAAAGTAGTTGATCCATATGGCTAAAATCATTTGTAGCCATGGCTTAGCATCATTGCTATTGATTTGAAAATGTCACCATGGTTTAGCATCATGGCTAAGCATCATGGCTTGGCATCAAATTTTCTCAAATCTTATATTTGTTGTTATTATTATTATTTTTTTTTTGCTTAGGAACTTACATTAGCTAATATATTATTGTTCCATTGTAACCCTTTTCAGGACCGCATATGATGTAAGTTTAGTCGATGATAGTTGGTCTCAAGATGTCTTTGATCTGGTCAGTGGTAACACTTCAAAGTCATGGGAAAGGCTTGATGCGTGAGTTTGTCATTCTTTTAGTGACCCACCTGTCCTAATTGAGTTCTTTCCTTTTTCCATCCTCTCTCTCTCTCTCTGAGAATTAATATATGTAATTTTGCAGTGGTTCTCTTGTTTCTCACTCGTTTGTTCTGGAGTCCAAAGTGAAGGGCATGTTCCATGGTGCACCAGCTGTCATCAAGTTCCGCATCCCCACAAAGGCTGCTCTACAGGTTTGGCATTTGCAGAATGCCTTTATGACGTCGTTCCATGTTACAAATTCCTAATAAATTCTTGGCTATGATAACTTGTTTTTCTAGGAGGCTTTCTCAACTCCAGTACTCCCTTTAGATATCCTTGCTGACAGACCTCCAGAAAAGAAGTTCGAATGGGTAAATTCATAAAGTGATTTATATCAAATCATTTCTTAATTGCTTTTTTATTTGTTGCATTGACTGACAATTTGCTATTGTTTTTCATGGTATCATGTTGGGGTCGGCGCACTCTCAGGCAAAGGTGAGAGTCATGCCTGTTGATTTTTAATGATTTCATTTTTTTTTTTAAATCTTCTTATTCATCGTTTTTAAAGTGCAGAGGCTATTGGCAAAGTACGGGTCATTGGTTTCGGTGATATCCATTGTAGTCCTGTTCGTGTATCTGATTGTTACTCCATCGAAATCAAGTGCTGCAAAGGGAAGCAAGAAAAAGCGTTGAGTATTATAAATGGGTTGCAGGGCAGGGCCAAACTTCTGCGTGGTTCTTTTAGGAGGCTGGATATCAAGGTTGAAGACATTGACAATCCACAATCCCGATTTCCCAACTATCTTTATTCTTTGGTTTTCTTTTCAGAAACTCAGGAGTCCGGACGTATTGAAAATTTTCGGAATCTAAGACGTATTTAGATTTCTAAACTTTAGCTGTTAGCGTGCTAGTGTCTTAGTGATTGACTTGAGAGGTTTGCGTCTCCAACCCAACGGCTATATCTTATACATGGAGAATCGGCATGAGCCATCATGGGTGATCATTCATGAGTTTAATATCAGTGCAATTTGTACTTGTATCGATCTTTTAAGTTTTAACCGGTAATAGTGAAGAGATGGAATGGATGGAACTTTAGTAATGATCATGTATACGGTATACCCTTGGACGTGTACCATTTCCTGAATATAACACGGGAGGGCTGAATCTTTCTCCTCCCCCTTCATTGGATGGAGATTTTCTGGAACTGTCGTACTCGTATGTTAGGGCTCATTAGGAAGGGCTCAGCTGAGATGAAGATTCAGCTAGGCTAGTTCACGGTTCACCTGCTTTGGCTGCAATCCGGAATTTTCTTGTAAAGCTATCTGTCTGGGCCCACCTTGGAAAGTCAAAAGCCACCACGGTTCCTGATTTTATTGGTCAACTGGCATATGGTTTGCTCGTTGGGTGAGTAAGAAGCCACCAAAACCGTAATTTAACTGGGACCTGTAAAGACAACTGGTTCCTGATTTTCATGGTCCGACCGTTCGGTCCTGAGCTGAGTCTTGCAACATGGTTTCAATTTTCAAATGTTGCATGTTGATCATAATACTTGATACGCAACTTTTAGTATTTAATGTGCTGATATTTTAAAGTTTAAACCTTACTAACAGCTCTCTAGATATTTTAACCAAACACAGCTTAAAGGCTGTTCGCATAGGACCCACCTCAGAAATTTAGATGCTGCTGCACTTCAACCCTTCCAAATGGGCATTTCATCATTGGCTATATGCTTTGGAGATTATGGCCACACT
Source organism: Nelumbo nucifera (assembly GCF_055504915.1). Classification (NCBI taxonomy): domain Eukaryota; kingdom Viridiplantae; phylum Streptophyta; class Magnoliopsida; order Proteales; family Nelumbonaceae; genus Nelumbo; species Nelumbo nucifera. The sequence goes on along the minus strand of NC_142651.1, from coordinate 2,389,756 downwards.
GGAACTAATAAGTAGCTTAGAATTCAATTGTTTATAATTCATTTGTGCTATACAGGTAAGTTGGCCTCCACGCTTCCTTAGTTGTACCTTCATTCATCATGTGTTTGGAACAGTTTAGAGTCCAAGTACATATATGCATTGACCTTATTTGGTTGGATAGATTTAATTACAAATGTTTCTATCACCTTTTACATAAAATTGAGCTATGTGCGAAGGAGTGCGGAGGAAACATTAAAAAGATTATATGCATGATGTTTCTTATAATAGAGGACATTTCTACTTTAATTGTTTTATGTGGTACCACCCATGATGCTTATAAGTTCATAACTGCAACAAACAATTGGGTATTGTGTTATATGCTTATAAGTTCCCATTCTCTTGATGTTATTTTTCTTTACAAAACAGAATACTGGAAGTCTGGAAGCTGTTAAAGAAAGGGATCAAAACCCATTACTGAGACAATTGTATCCTACCACTAGTTGATCACTTGAACTGGATTAATCAACTAAGTACATGGACGTGAGCAATGATGGAACTTCAAACATTGGGGATGTTCTACAACATGAATGTTTTTGTTTTTATTTGTTTTTGAAACTGTCATATCTGTCCCAAAGAAAAAAAAAAGAAAAAAAGAAAAGCATGTTTTTATGTGTGTGGTAAACAAAAACAAAATGGAACTTCAAAAACAAGTTTTTGAAATCATGGCTTTTAAAATAAAAACAAATTTTGTAATATAGAAACTATATAGTTTATGGAACATAATATTAAATAAGCAGATGAAAATATGCTTTTCAAATTAGAAATTCAATAATGTGTTTTTTTTTTATTTCAGTTTTGAAAACAAAAAACACATATTTGATCAAAAACATGTTTTCTATGTTTTTAATTTTGTTTTAGGCTGCGTTTGGAAATGATGCAAATGGAATGTAAATCCCGTTTCAGGGTAAATTTGAACTCTGGTTCACTTTTGCATGTGTTTGGCAACATTACATTTATGCATTGACAAATGACAGACCAATGCATATTTGCATTGATAATAAGATGTAAAAATACATCAATAAAAAAGAAGTGGGCTTTTGATAAAAAAAGCATATGCTTTATTAGAATTCATGTTTGCATCCATTACAGCTAAAAGTTTGTATGGCAAGAAGGTAAATTTGTCAGTGCAAAACTAACCCAATTTTGCAATTTATATGAACCACTTTACACTCTACATATTTGGCATTCACACTTATTTGCATCATTTCCAAACACAGCCTTAAGAACTAATTTATTTTCAAACTAGTTGATCTTGTTTTGCTTTTGGAACTTACAATAAGAAAGCAATTCACATTGGTTAGGAGACCAGAAGTTGGGGCAAGGGAACCTGAAACCTAGCCTCCCCTACGCACTCTATATCTGATCTAAATTATTCAAACCAAGACCTATAAGAGGATCCGCGGTCCAACTGCATTTTCTTCCTGGTATTTGTATTTACATTTCTAATCAAGAACCTGGAGTTTGATTCCAGTAAAATCACCGAATCAAACTTTTATCCACAAAAAAGGGGAGAAAGGGGGGAGGGGGGTATAATTTCATTTACTTGTCTAAAATGTGTACCATAGAGGGGTATACTTTCAGGAAGAAGCGTCGCCAAAGAGAAGTGTAGGGTGCCTAAAATCATATGCGAAATGAATAATGAATTAATGCCACAAAGAGCACCACAATCATTGAAAATGAGGTCTAGAAAGAATGATCGGTACGTCAAAAAATCAAATAACACAAGCCTCTAAATTATGATCGAGAATTTCCAAAAATTTGGCTGTCTAAATTTGGCACCCCGGGCTGTCAACAGGGTTCTCCCTGCATGAATGCTACATTAGTTCACAAACTCAAACTCGGTGCAGGATGGAACTAATGACTGTTACATTGGACAGCCTGTGCTGCTGACTCGTTAGTGCATATTAACCCCATGCAACACTAACAGTGCCGAAGGCATGACTGCACTGACATGTCACATGGAGAGAGCTGTCGTTTATCGAGTGTGGACAGCCAAAGATTTCTTATATACGATAATGTACCCAATGAACATGAATAAAGCAGCTGCATGGAAAAATGGAATGTCAGTTAACTATTTGATTTTATGGCAGAGCAGGCAACTTTTTTTACAAAAAGGTAATTAACCATCCTAGTTCCTTGGTCCTTGGATAAGTAAAAACACGGCTGATGTATCACTCTGAGAAAACTCTGGTATACATTAACTGAATTAAATATGCAACAACTTTGTTCATCAGTGTAAACGACTCTAACCACGAGTTTTTACAGAGAGGTTAAAATTTTCCCAGCTTGAAGAAGTATTCATACAGCTAATCCAATCCACACTCCCTACTACGAGAGAGTCATTTTGGTTCTAATGAAAAGATAGCCCACACAACTCCATACATCACCACCGTACAACCAATGGATGAATCTTCAAGCAGGCACCCCAAAACTTGGTTGGGTCCATTGTGAAGGATCAACAACAGCACATGGATCTGATTTTTCAAAATCAGCAACCTATAACACCCAATGGAGAAGACACTTTCACTTTAGAAGCTTTAACTAAAGAGAAAAAAGATGCCAGTAATTGCTGCAGAAAACATGGAATTAAATGAAGAAAAAGATAAACTGGAAATATGTCTAAACCTTTTCTTTGCAGCTTGGACAATAGTGATACTTGTGCCAAAGGCAGTCCATTGAAGGGCAAAGGAAGCATACACCAAGCATCATTGGCATCATGCAACCTATAACAGCTGCCAGACTTGGTTTTGATCTACATGACAAAAAAAATCTCACATTTTCAGAAACCAAAAAGAACATGAAAATTATAATTGTTGAAGCAGTGACTGCCACCTCCAAACATCCCAAAAGGTATGCAAGTTCCAGTTTAAATGCATGAAAAACAAAAGCTTATTAACCATTAAGAGACATAGTACTACTCTTGCTTTCTGATTAAACTAGTTAACCTCTGAAAGTTGAAGAAGAATGTCTAGCCAAGGTGGACCCAGAAACAGAAGTACAAAATTTCTTCTGTGAGAAGCATAATGGGGCACAACAAGAAAACAGTCCTTTAGGCAGTCAGTGTAACAATGCATTGTAGAAAAAATGGAAACCAATCATGGGGATTGCAGTATAAGGTCTGTAGGTAAATTACAAACCCAGTCATTTGACAGAAAGTGGGGAAAGTTCCTAAGCTCTTCTAAGTATGTTACTTTTAGGTGATTCCAAGAGTATCTCATAGAATTACCACTTTTTTCTTATTGTAAGATAGTGGTGGATTAAAATGGAAACTCTTGGACGCACTAGTAAATTTTAGAAGCCTACAGAAATAATTACAATGTGCATGAAAATTTTTCATATAACTAACTTATTATATTAATTCTTACAGGCTACAAATAAAAATCATTAATTGCAAATGCGATGACTTCAGCTTCATATACAAACAATGACAACACTTCTTTTGTTAAAAAGATATTTTTCCTAAGACTACGTGCATAAAAAACATACATATCTTATATCTTATAAATTATCTATTTAATGAATAACACAATAACTTCTACTATCTTGAATGAAAGGACAGTTTCACCCCCACAATTTGCCCTCTATTTTTGTAATTTCTGACCTTGCCCTTTATCTCTTTTTCCCGTCTAACATGTTAGTATTTTCCTCTTTCTCCACCCCATTTAAAATAGATATTTGATTCTTTAGGAAAACACTGCCATGAGTATAGGATAAAATTACATCAATGATGGGCTTTCCACAGGAGTGCTGACTTGGACATCCCACATTCTCAGTGAATGGACAAAATGTACCCTTTTTTCTTTAATAACAAGAATAGACAATACATGCATGACTTGCTCAATGGGGCATTCCTATCAATACAGTGAGGGACTGTATACAGATAAATCCCACTCAAAAGCAAGCAACATGATACAAATTACAGAAAAGGTGCCCCACCTACATTACAAATATATTTTCTCCATCTAAGACAGAATAGACAGCAATATCAATAGAAGTCTTCTTCACAGATATCCAGGAACCAATTCTTAACATTAGACAAAAGGTGCCCTATTTACAACAAACGTTAGTACATACAAGTATTTTTGTGTTTCCAAAGTACTTTTTGGCCATTAATAATTTGTGCTCTTCATTTATCCACTTTCCTTCTTTTAATACTGTTATCGATTGACAATTACTAGTTTTTTGTCCTCATCTGTAATCCCTTTACCTGTTATATTTTTGCCCCATGGATTCTAATAATTAGATGATGCAGAGTACAATCTGAAAACCAAGTTTGTTCATACTTCTCTTAAAAATCCTATATTTTGCCTCCAAGAAAAGGGAAAGAATCATATGGATTGTTAAAGTTATTCCAGATGCTGAAAGCATAGTACCTATGCAACCCACTTCTCTTTTCAAACTCAACCAGGCCTTATCACAATTATTAGGGCTGGATATAGAAGTACTGTTCCATCATTCTGTTCTATCTAGGGCTGCATCATTTGAGTATCCTGCCATAATCTTGGGAGGTGAAATATGAAGGTTGTCTCTAAATATGTTCAAATGGTTCCATGAATGCTAAAAACCTAAGTCAAGTTATTCAGCCTTCCTGTATCTGGAATAAGTGCTTATGCAAACACTGCAGAACCTAGCTTCTCCTCATTCCATAGACAAACAACCATGACATGCCATAGAAAAGCCTAAGCACAAACTGTATCATTTGTTATTAGTTTAGGACATCACATGCAAACAATAACAACTATCACAAATGAGTGTTCTTCGAAGATCCAAATGCAGCCCATTTGCTTCTAGTTACATAGCCATTGCCCAATTTGCATTGCATGAATAGCATTAACAGAGACAAGACCTCTTCTTATTGGAGAAATGAATGTACCTCCTCTTATTGATAAGATGACCATGGCTGAACACTGAGATACATTTGAGCATGAACAACCAACCAATGATCCAGTTTTTTATTTTTTCATTTTGGTAAACAGAAACAAATTGAGAGCTCTGCATGCACTTAAACTAATACTGCATCTCTTACACAGTTTCTTTAATTGGTTGAATCCGAAATGTCAACTTTTGAATTTCAAGAAAATTCTAATACTGAGACAATTATCTAAGGACACATTTATTGGAGAGCCTCTATAATAGTTTGGTCTTGTCTTATCTTTGTGTTTGTTCCATTGTTGTTAAAGGGCCACCCAAACTTTTTTTTGATCAGCAAAGGGCCACCTAAGCATTAACCATGTAAATGACTAGGCAATATTGGAGGACCATCAGCTAGGCGAGTGCTACAGATATAACCTTTTTTTTTTATCAGCAATTGTTTCGTTAATTAAAATATGTGGTTTTAGTGAGGTAATTTCTGCCCCCTTTTATATTTCGTATGAGCTTTTGGATCCTAAGTGTAATTAGCCCTTGAAATTAGGGATCTTTCTTTTACTCTGAACCAAGGAAGTTATTTGAAAATTATTTCATTTTATTCCTAAAACACATGACTCCACGCTCACTATCATTGCCGTTTAATTTATTATTTGTACGGAATTTCTTTTGACCATTTAATTTGTTATATTTTTATCCAGTTTACAGAAAAAAAAAAAAGACAAGACTTGCAGTTTGACACTTGACAGATTAATGATTAACAGGATACTAGATAATACTTATGTATTTTGGTCTCCTAAACGATGCTTAATTGTGCCTTAGGTGTTCACTTGCCTTATCAGGCCAGAGCACATAGGTGAGAGCAGGTCCCCCTAACTAGACTGCTTCCTTCCTTTGGGTTGTAGTGTTTTTATCTCGGTTTGGTTTGTCCCTCTAGGTTTTTCAGCACATATATATGATCATAACCAGCACACCTTCGATCGCAATCGAGAACGCTAAGCATAATCTTTATATAGAATTCCGACTATGAATCTACACAATTACTCCTAAAATAGATACAGATACTGATCGAGAGTCATTCCTTCAGTTTCAATTAACCAATTCAATCCGAAAGATTTTGTTTGGAGATCCAAGCTAATCCTAATGTTAAGACGATCAATCATATACGTATTAATAATATTTATATCGTGAGAGAGAGAGGTGGGGGTTGCCACAAGGAAAAGCGTAGAAAGAGAGAAGGGAGGGATTGAGAAAAAGACCTGACGGTGGTGAGGCCGGAACTGCCACAATAGACACAGGAGAATGGAGCGGGGGTATCCCTGAAGATGGTCTGTTGCAACGGAATCCCCTTGGGATCGTCGTATACGGCGTTAGGTGGGATCATTCCCGCCTGATACGGGTTCTCTCCCACATAATAGCACTGCTGCTGTTGCTGTGGGTGCGGTACCGGGATACCGACCGCCGGCTCGTTCTTCTTCGACATTTTCCCTCTTTCTTACTGCTATCTTGCTTTCTCTCCGTCTCCCACCTGTTCTACTAGATTAGAGGAAACACAGACGCCTTCTTTCCATTTATAATATTAATACTATACTATTTTTTAATAGGGTTTTTGCTTTGATTTTTCGTCTGTCGTCATTCATCATCATCGTCGTCGTCATCAGACGAAGAAAGCAGGAAAGAACCAAAGCAAAAGCAAACGACGTGTTCAAAGTTCAAACTTCCGCTACCGAACTTTCGATTAGAGGTGTAAAGTGGGCCGGCACGGCCCGGCACACGACCTACGCCCGTGTGGACTCCAACGCTATTTATTTAAAAAATTGATAAAAAACTTAGAATTTTAATTTTATATAATTTTTGTGTATAAAATTGTTTATACATATAATAATTAAATAAATTAGTATAATAAAATTAAAAAATATTTATTTTATTAATATATTATATATTACATATTATTATATAATTATAATTTATATAATATTTTATAAATATATATATATATATATAATAAATATAAATAATATATATGAATCATATCGTGCCATGTTGCTCTTATCGATAAATTACATACAAGTAACCTGTAATTTGGAGTAATCACAAATATGTATCTAAACTTTCAATTGCAATTCGTGAATACCCTCCCATCTTTTGAAGAATGCAACATTGCATCCCGCCCCAAATCCAAGGCCAAATATTTTTATGGGTAAATTACAGATAATTATCTTGTATTAAATTACCTTTTTGTGTAATTTTTAGATCATTCTACATAATTAAATCATCAATTAATAATCGAATGATCATTCTACAGATCATTCGAATATACGAAAAAAGTATTTTTTAATATTATATAATATTTAATTAATAAAATAATATTAAATGGGCCCAGGTGTTTATTTTTGAGAGTTATAATTGAAAAATCATGTACCTACCTGTCACTACCCCATATTATAAGATACCCATATGTAATTTACCCTATTTTTAAAATAGCGCCAATCAGTAGTGGGTCCGTCACCCATCACGGTATATGATTATGATCTAAATTGCGAAGCACCCTTTCACGATAAAGAAATGACCAGGAATGATGGCAGATACGAATATGATCATTTCATATATTGAGGTTGAGCCAACATTGATCCCATTAAATTCCACACCGTAACATGATTCATTCAATACTCAATACATAATAGCCTCTGAAGAAATGGAAATGCATAAAATGGAGTGGATTTATCCGATCTTGTCATACACAATAATCCTATTAAATAATAAATACTAAATAGATAAGTTTAGATCCTGACAGTGATAAGGATTCACCGTTTAAAAATAGGGGTTTTTATTGTTAAGTCCATCCTTAAAAATTTTATTTTGGATGAATCCTGATCGTAAATTCATGTTAAATTCATAAACAGAATGCGGTTTATAGGAGGGTTACTAGTGGATTAGGAGGAGATTATAATTTCAGATTTTTAAGGTGGATGCAATCTAATTATCTCGGTAAATTACAAGGATTATAGGTTCAATGGCACTAGACCTGTTCATGGGCCGGGTGGCCCGACGGGCTGGCCCGGCCCGGCCCGACTCCCGGACGGGCTTGAACAGGATTTTTGGCCCGTGGGCTTAACCTCGGGCCAAAAAGTCCGGCCCGCATAAAATTCGAGCCGGGCTCGGGCTTTGCTAAAATAGCCCGGCCCGAGCCCGACTTATAGTTAAACTTAAGTAAATCCGGCCCGACCTATAGTTAAACCTAAGTAAAAACCCTATGTGATGTCTATTTGAATAAATTTTTTGATTTGAGGTCATTGATTCACTTGTAGATCCATTGTTCATTTAAATAGGGGGAAAAAACATTTAAATTAAAATAGAAAATGTCAGAAAATTTTGAATTTCTTTTATTAGGTCGGGCTTCGGGCTCGGGCTTGGGCTTCGGGCTTTTCATTAGGGCCGGGCTCGGGCCCAAATTGTAGGCCCGTTGGTCGGGCCGGGCTCAGGCTCGGGCCTAACAGTTTTCTGTTAATAAAAAGTCAAAGCCCGGCCCGGCCCATGAACAGGTCTGAATGACACAGACCCCTATATTTTAATTTGTAATAAAGACTCCCTTAACTTTTACATTATGACAAATACCCCTTTAGTCATTAACTGACATTATGAAAGATGTTAAATTACCAAAATACTCTAATAAACTTTTTCTATTTTCTTTATGTTCTTTCGTTCAATAATTGTCAGATATTGAGCCCCATTCTTTTACCGAGAAAATCCCATTACAAACAACCCAAGACTTGAACTTATTTGTTTAGAAAACATATGGGTTTGGGTTTTCGTAGAAGCTCTCTCCTCAGAATTGCTACCATTCTCATAATCTTGCTTTCAATTTTCCAGACGCTTGTGGCAACAAGACTTCCGGATGGAGACACAGTGCTTCAGCTTCAATCCCTCCAGCAATGCCCAGTGACACCTTTTGAACGTTCAGGATGTACAAACAGACCCAACAATGGTGGTGGCATATGTCCAATCAAATCCAAAAAAGTTGAAGGTCTTGTCCCTGTTGCACCACCGGCCTTTCCTGGTGTGGTTATCGACTTCGATCGGCGCTACTGCTTCGGCCGACAATGAGACTTGCCGTGAACATGGGTCGTCTTGAGATCATCTTGATATATTCGATTTAACTCCAATACCCAAATGTGGAAGATGAAACAAGTTCAAAAGATTCTACAGAATTATCATCATTAATTCTTTCTATTTCCTTATCTTTTAATTTGATTCTTTCCTTGGCCTTGTCGAAAAGTTGGGCGTGTTGCTAATCGGTTTTGATTTTTGTAATTTCTCTAACCCATTCAACTTATTCAGAATTCAAGAAGTACTTTCTTGATAACCCAAAAAATTCTGATTTCTGAAGCCATGATCTATATATCATTTGATTTGGTGGAGACTGGAGAGTGCTTTCAATACCAACAATTCATTACATCAAGTTCTAGCCTACAAGATCTCTATTGGGGGACTGATATTTTAGTCCTCATCTCTTCTTTAATTTGTAAGCCTAGACAGGCTAATGGTCCCTAATGGTGCACGATCTAGAGTTTCTAGCTAGATGACAGTTCGGACGTCCGTTGTTTGGCTGGCGAGTCAAGCTGCAAGAAGAGAAAGCATAGAGAACCCGAGGTTGTTAACTTGGCGTGGTTACTCCGATGTTTAAGTCAGTGGCTAGTTGTGTAAGTGAGGTAATGCTTGAATGCAAGAGAGCTAGTAAGCACAAATCGCGCGTATCTACCTTCTGAGGTTGGAGGTAAGGCCTTTATATATGCATTGTTTGGCATGGGCATCACGCACCATGTCCAAGATCTCTGGGAAGATGTGCCTAATTGGTCTGAAGTCCTCGGAGGTAGTTGTGCATGTAGGTCGGCTTTTGCGCCTTATTCGGTTTCCTCCGGAACATTCGGTGTAAGAACTGACTTCCGAGAGACTCGAGAGTGACGGGATGCATGAAGAGTTGGTTGGCAAACATGTTTCGCAGGTCGCCACTTAGACCTTAATCAGGTCGGAAAGCCTTCGAGGGAGGTCGCTCCTCACATTGAAGTCACTTCGGCCGGTACTAATGAGGTACCATAGGTCGGCCCTGGACGAGTTGTTGCTAGCCGCCCTAAGTTGTAGACGAGGTCGCAAGCTAGATTTCCACCAGGTCGATAGCAAAGGCAGGTCGCCAAGTCGGCGACAGAGGCAGGTCACCAAGTCGCCAGCTGGGACTCCATCATTTTGGCTAAGGCAAGTCATCGCCTAAGTGATGCTGGGATGCTATCCAACTATTCTACAATGCCATGTGTCATGATGTCAATGGAGGGCCAAATCTGCCCTCGTCAATTGCCCCCCACTCCCGAGTTGAGATTAGCTTAGTGAAGGGAGTAGCTTTATTGTAGGTCATTTGGCCTGCTACCAACATATTTCAAGGTTTGGCTTCCTCTTGTAATACGTGTGTCACTATTGGCATTTGAATAGCGGGTTGGTGCCATGGCTGTTCTGTGTTAGTTCTCGGAGGTGCTGGTCATCTACTCCTACGATAAGCCACATGGAGCTCAACCTATGAGGCAAGCTCTTCTAATTGCAGGTTGCCAACTCACACGAGAACCTTGAATGGCTCAACCCGCAAGGGTGACTGCAGTCTACTAGCCGCTGACTCCCACGGAAGCCGCAAAGGGCTCGATCTGTAGGGGCAATCTCGCGAACAGGGTTGGCAAGGCTCGTTTGGGCTGAGTATGTCGTCGCCAGGTCGGCGAAGGTAGGTCTCCATGTCGGCGGCAGAGGCAGATTGCCAGGTTGGTGGAAGTAGGTTGCCAGGTCAGCGGAAGTAGGTCACCAGGTCAACGGTGACAGGTCTCCAGGTCGTCAGGTTGCCAGGTTGGCGGAGGCGGGTCTCCAGGTCATCAGGTCAGCGGAGGCAGGTCTCCAGGTCTTCAAGTCGGCGGAGTTTTGACGGTCCAGTTTTTCTCTTAGCACCTCGACCTACAGACACCTCGTCACCTCGGCAGGATTGACCTATGAGGGTGTCTCCACAACCTGCTGGCCATCAACTCCCATGTTGAGCATGGAGGGCTCGACCTGCGGAGCGACCTCACAATTTGATGGCTATCAACTCCCACGAGAACCACGGAGGGCATGACCTACAGGGTGGCCTCACATTCTGTTGGCTGCCAACTCTTGTAGAGAGCACGTAGGGCTCAACCTATGGGGGTGGCCTCATAGTTAGGGAGATTCTGTTTGGGCATGACTGCGAGAACTCATTTGGGCATTTTGATTCTGCCCCCCTGGGGGGTTCTTTCGATCAAGCGTTGTTGTTGTTGCTTGAGGATGCAATTACTTGAGGCTCAGAGAATTGGGTGAAAACTCAGCTTTTGGTAGTGATTGAGGTCCAGGTGGCCCGATGAGGTACCACAGGTCGGCCTGATTGAGTACCGGTGTTTGCAAGTCGGCTAGCAGCACCTCGGCGTTTGCAGCAAGAAAACGACAGTTCGCTTGATGGTAACCAGTTCGGGGCGCGAACTCAAGACAGGGCCTCTTTGTCCAGGATAGCCAGCCCCAGAATTACACAAGGAACCAGAAGCTACCTCGCGGCAGAACGGTGCTAGAACACATTGAAATCAGCAGCACCAATGCCGAGCCGGTAAAGAGGCAACAGCGAAGACGTCGCAAGGCACGCCGTACTTTAGCTCAGAACAACCAGCCAGCAAGACCGAACCAACAAGAAGGGCATGCTAAAGGTAAGGAAGAAGCGAGCTCGGTAGCTACAAAGGCCGCTCCTCCCCTACTTTTCAGGTCGTCTCCCTTGTCTCCCGAGCTCTTGGCGACCCCGATGTCCAAAGATTTCAATATGCCTCCCTTGGACAAGTACGACGAGTCCTTCAATCCTAATGATCATGTGGACTCCTTCTACTCCCAAATGCACCTAGCCGGGGCTGACGAGTCTTGTATGTGTGTGGTCTTCTCCACCACTTTTAAAGGGGTAGTTCGGACTTGGTATCGAAACCTCGCGCCGGGATCGATCAAGAGCTGGTCGCAGTTCACAAATTTGTTTACCCCTCACTTCATTACCAGCAAGAAGTGTTCGAGGTCGCAGGAAAGCCTCCTCAACGTGGTTTAGAGAGAAGGAGAGTCGATTAGAAGTTACATCAAGCGCTTCAACAACACCTGCCTGCAGATCCCAGACTTAGACCCGGCGGTAAGACTCACGGCAGCTAAGAAGAGAATAACTCACAGGGAGTTTAAATGGCATGTGGTGGCCAATAAAACCGAAAGACATCACCGGATTCCTCAAGATAGCTGATCAATTCATCGGCACCGAAGAGGAAATTAACCAGAAGACTGACAACCTGACAGAAAAAAGAAAGAGAGACAATGACGACACAGGTAATGGCGGACACAAAAGAAGAAAGAGCAAGTCCCCGAGCAGGAGAAGAAACAAATCCAGAAGCCGATCTCCCTCGCGAACTCGCAAATCAGGTCGACGCTTCAGGACCCCACCTGTTGAAAGGACGAACTATACATCGCTCAACGTTAAGCGAGGAGAAATCCTAATGGCCATCAAGGACTCCTCCTTCGTCAAATGGCCTCACAGGTTGAGGGAAGATCCTATAACAAGAAACTGGAATGTCTACTGTCATTTCCACAGAGACCACGGGCGTAGCACGAAGAACTGTAGGAACCTCCGTGATGAGATCGAGGAGCTCATCCTCCGTGGATACTTAAAAAACTTTGTACAGTGAGAAGAGAGAGGCTAGACAAATTGGCAAGCAAACCGACAGGGGGACCAGAGAAGGAATGCCCTCGAGACTAGCAGGCAGAATGAGTAGCCACCACGACAGTTGCCCGAGGAGAGACCGATCCACGGGGTAATCAATATGATTACTAGCGGGTCCATCATCGTAGGGTGTACATCGGCAGCCAGACGAACCTCAGTCCACGAACTACAAAATGAAGAGGAGAACCCGCAAAAGTGACCTCGGCTTGAAGAACCAATCTACTTAATAGAGGACGATGCACGCGGGATCCATTATCCTCACGACGACGCTCTAGTGATAAAGCTGAGGCTCAACGACTTCGAAGTCAAGCGCATCCTGGTGGACTCGGGTAGCTCGGCAAACATATTGTTCAAGGACACTTTCGACAAGTTGCAGCTGTAGAAAAATGACCTAAAGCCGGCAGATACTCCCCTGGTAGGCTTCAGCGGCAAGGAGGTCAGACCTCTCGGGCGAGTCACAATACTCGTAAAGGTCGGCACGTGGCCAAATATCGCAAGGTTCGAGCACACATTTCTAGTGGTCGCGACTCACTCTCCCTATAACGCCATAATAGGTCGGCCCATTACGCACGTCCTACGTGCGATAGTATCCACCTACTATCTGGCAATGAAGTTCCCAATGGACTATGGAGTAGGAGTTGTGCGAGGCGACCAACTTGAATCTCGTAAGTGCTACGTAGATGCCCTCAAGGGGAAAGCAAAGCCAGCAACTGATTTCGAGCTCGAGCAACCAGCAAAGTATGCCAATGAGCGAGCTGCCCCAACAAAGGAGACGGTCCACATACCGGTCTCAACTGATGACCTGGCTAGGACTCTCTAGATTGGCGCTTCGATCGATGAGCCACTTCGTTCTCAGTTGGTAAGCTTCTTACTAAAAACTTAGATGTATTTGCCTGGTTTGCGGTAGAGATGCCCGCAATAGACTCCAAGATTATAACTCATAAATTAAATACCGACCCCTTAGTCAGGCCAGTTAGACAGAAGAAGCGCAACCTTGCCCCGGAATGCTAGAGGGTAGTCGATGAAGAGGTCGGGAAGCTCCTAGCGGCAGACTTCACCAAGGAAGTCCATTACCCGAGCAGGGTAGCTAACCCAGTTCTGGTAAAAAAGGCCAACGACAAGTGGCACATGTGCGTCGATTACACCGACCTGAATAGAGCTTGCCCGAAAGACTGCTTCCTACTGCCCAAGATCGACCGCATAGTGAACGCAACCTCAGGGCATGAGTTGTTGAGCTTCCTGGATGCCTATTCCAGTTACAACCACATTAGGATGGACCTTGCTGATGAAGTAAAAACTACCTTTATAACTGAGCTCGAGTTGTATTGCTACAACGTCAAGCCCTTCGAACTAAAAAATGCCGGGGCAACCTTTCAACGCCTTGTAAATAAAATTTTTGAGCCGTTAATCGGCAATAAAATCGAATGATATGTTGATGACATGGTTGTGAAAACTCTGTATTCAAAATTTTTGTTAGATGATTTACAAAGCGTTTTTCAAATTTTACGAAAATATAATATGAAATTAAATCCCAACAAGTGTGTCTTCGGGGCCACCTCGGGTAAATTTCTGGGCTATATAGTCAACCAATGTGGCATTGAAGCCAACCCAAAAAAAATAAAGGCCATCTTAGATATGAGACCACCTCGCAAAATAAAAGAGGTTCAGAGGCTGACTGGCCGAATAGCCGCCCTGAGCCGCTTTATGTCCAAGTCGGCAGATCGCTGCCTATCCTATTTTAAAGCCAAAAAAAAGAGTAGAGACTTCGAGTGGACTGCAGAAGCACGCAGAAACCAGGTACCCAGTTCTGACCCCTGTACTTAGCTAGCACCCCATTTCTGACTCGACCCAAGGAAGGGGATGTATTAAAGTTGTACCTCTCCGCGAGTGACGAGGTGGTCAGCTCGGTACTAATCAAAGAGGTAGATCGGGTCCAGCGACCCATCTACTATGTTAGCAAAGTTTTAAAGGACGTAGAAACCAGGTACCCAGAGATCGAGAAACTAGCGTACGCACTAATCATAGCAGCTCGCAAGTTTCGTCCATACTTCCAAGCCTACACCATCGTCATCCTCACCAACAAACCTCTGAGACAGGTTCTACTCAAGTACGAGGTGTCTAGCAGATTGACGAAGTGGGCTATCGAACTAAGTGAGTACGACATCCGGTATGAAGCTGGAATACACACTCCAGTTTGGGTTCGCGGCATCAAATAACGAAGTAGAGTACAAAGCATTGGTTATCGGGCTCACCCTAGCAAGGGAAATGTAGGCAAAGCACCTCATCATATGCAGCGACTCACAACTCCTAGTCAACCAAGTCATCGGTGAGTATGAAGCCCGCGACCCCACTATGGTTGCTTACTTGTGCGGCTTCATTTCCTACTTCATCAGACAGATCCCGAGGTCCGAGAACGCTGAGGCCGATGCCTTGTCCCAATTAGCCAGCACAAGCAGTAACACCATGTGGACCATGTATATACAAGACTTACCTAGGCCTAGCAATCTCGGGGGGGGGGGGGGGGCACGAGAGGTCGCTCCTATAGCACAAGCAGAACTGAGCTGGATCGACCCACTCGTGAGTTACCTGCTTCACGGGGCCCTCCCTGCAGAACGCAACGCGGCCTGAATGGTAGAGCGTCAGTCAGCTAAGTACGTCCTTATAGACGGACATCTATACAGAAGGTCCTTTACACTCCCCTACTTACGCTGCTTGCGACCCTCAGAGGCCGAGTACGTACTCCGTGACACCCATGAATGCTTGTGCGGCGGACACTTGGGGGGCAGGGCTCTCGCACAAAAGGCATTGCGGCAAGGCTACTACTAGCCCACGGTGAATGTAGATGCACTCGAGCTCGTCAATAAGTGCGACAAGTGTTAGAGGCACGCCAACATCCACCACCGACCTGCTGCTGATCTGAAATACCTCACTAGCCCATGGCTCTTCACGTAGTGGGGAATCGACATCCTTGGCCCATTCCCGCCAGCGACAGGATAGAGGAAGTTTTTGGTTGTAGTAGTAGACTACTTTACGAAGTGGGTGGAAGCTGAACCTCTGGCAACAATCACAGCCTGCAACATAGAAAATTTCTTTTGGAAGAACATAGTATTTCACTTCGGGCTACCTCGGGTACTCATCTTTGACAATGGGAAGCAGTTCGAGGATATTATGTTTTAGAATTGTTGTGCCGAAATGGGAATTCAACAAAATTTCACCTCGGTGGCACACCCCCAGGTGAACGGGCAAGTAGAAGTCACTAACAGAGCCATACTTCACGGATTGAAAGCTCGCTTAGCTCGAGCCAAGGGGTTGTGGGTAGACGAACTGCCCAATGTACTCTAGGCCGACCGGACTACCATCAAGACTGCCACAGGTGAGACTCCTTTCAACCTCACTTACGACACTGAAGCGGTGATCCCAGCAAAAATCGAGGTGCCTACACTACGCTTGGAGGCCTATGACAAAGAGATGAATGATGACGAGCTCCGTACCAACCTAGAGCTAGTGGAAGAGGTACAAGACCTGGCGTACATCCGGACTGCAGCCTACCAACAGAGAGTAGCTCGGTACTATAACGCCCGGGTCAAAGCGGCACTTTCGCATCGGTGACCAAGTTCTTCGGAAGGTTATGGTAGCTGAGCCAGGCGTTGGTAAGCTCGGGCCCAATTGGGAAGGTCCGTACCGAGTAAGACGGGTGTTTAGGGAAGATACGTATGAGCTCGAGACTCTAGAAGGGAAGCAAGTACCTCGAGCGTGGAACATCGACAACCTAAGAAGGTACTACTTGTGATCATCGAACTGGAAAGAGGACAGCGAGTCACTCCCAAAAGCCCAAGGGCCATGATGTCGAGCTGACATAAGACCTCGACACTACAATAAGTCCAAGTCGCCTCCTTGGCATAGACAAATAAGTCCTAGTCGCCTCTTCGGCATGTGCAGACAAGTCCTAGTCGCCTCTTCGACATAGGCAGATAAGTCTCGGTCACCTCTTTGGCATGGCCGAACAAGTCCTAGTCGCCTCTTCGACATGGGCGAACAAGTCCTAGTCGCCTCTTCGGCATAGGCAAACAAGTCCTAGTCGCCTCTTCGGCATAGGCAAACCAGTTCTCCTGCTTGAGGCATAGACAGTTTAGGTACAAACCCTACTATGTCTAGACCACCTCAGCATATAACAAAAGGTTGATCCCATTTGAAGTCAGGACCGATGGCTTAGCACAAAGGGATAACCGACACCTAAGCGAGTAGCCCGTGTGCAGACAGGTCGGGTATATACCCTACAGTGTCCGCCCACCTTGGTGTACAGTGATGCGAAGTTATCCCTATTCGCAGTCCAGCTCGTTTGCTCGACAGTTCGGGGTAACCGACACTTAGAAATCTACTATTCGATTCAGTTTGCCAATTCGGGAGTTATCTACACTTAAAAAAAAAGAGATTCTTGCACAAGGATTGCAAAAAATATTTGTATTTCATTGATATGGCATGCCGAGTACAAAAAAAAAAAAGGAAAAATTTTTACAGTACACCAAGCTCGCTGTACAGAAGGGGTCCAAGAAAAGAGGCATCTAGTCACTTCGGGGCTCCTCACCCTTATTGGAGGCTTCGGCAGGAGGATCCGTCTCCATGCGGCTCTCACCAGCACCGGTCTCCTCATCATCATCGAACAGGTCGCCGTCACTTTTTGCTTCGGAGTCCGGATCTCAGGAAGCTTCGACGGACATCTCCTCTGTGATCCTCGAAGTGGTTATGACACTGAGGTCGAGTTGGGGGAACTCACGTCAAGTCAGCCACCTGCTAAGTTTAAAACCTTTGCGGTAGCTTGTCGTCTCCACCTCGACCATCTCTTTCCGGTACTCTATCGAAGACTTGTACTCCTTGACGGCCTTAACCTTGGCCTCCTCAATTGCCTGAAGAAGTATCTCAGTTCGCTCCTTCACGTGAGCCTCGAGGTTCTCCACCTCCCTCTTCAGTGCTGCCTCCCGCTCCGTGAGCTCCCTCTTCAAGGCTACTTCACGCTCTTCGAGCTCCTTCTTCTCTAACATCAGCAACGTGAGCAGCTCCTTCTTAGCCCGCACGTCCTTCTTCAGCTGATTATTTTCATTGTGGGCTTCACGGAAAGACTCCTCTGCTGCAAGGGCCCGCTTCAAGTTCACCTTGTATTGATAAGCCAAGGCGTGGATGGTGGAATTCACCTGCCAAGAGAAGAAAACAAGTGTCAGCATATAAAAGGCCAAGTACAAGACATATCGAAGAAGACGAGTCCGAAAACTTACCACCATGCAATGAGTAGCTGCTCGGGCTCCGAGCTAAGCAACCGGCAGCTTAGCCCAACTAGCAACCTCCTCAGCATATACCACGCCCTTGCTCTTGAGGAGGCCGAATTTTGGAGTCAAAATGCTCCGATCTGCGTCGTCACTGCCTGAAGAAGTGGCAGCTCCCGGGGCGGGCTCCGAAAACGTAGCCTCCTTGGGCACGCGGGGCAGGGAGAGCTTGCTCGAGTCCTCCTCAACTAGATCGATTGTTGGAGGTTGTTCAGCAGTTGATGGTTGCTCGGGCTCTAGAACGGCAGTTGGCGGGAACTCAACGCGAGCTCTTTTTTAAGCTCTCTTCCTTTTCCCCTTCTTCATACTCCCAAAGAGTTCATTGGTGGGGATGTCCATGATACCTGCAACAAGAAATGAGCTGTCAGATACCATACCAAAGTAAAGCAGATAGAAAATACAGCAAACAATGACCTACCAAGACTCAAACCGGCCTGCACGAGCTTCTTCTCGGTCACAAAGTCTTTGAACTTCAGGCCGAGCTCCGCCCAAGATCAGAGAGTGCTTCTCTTGTCTTCAAGTCTAGCCTAACACCGGGGTCCTGGATGGCTGCCCTCCAGTGAGTCGAGAAAGGCCACCCCTCAGTGTTGTGGACCACGAAATAGCGCCTCTTCCAGGCCGGGACCTTGTTCGAGAGCTCGTGCAAGAGTTTGAAGTCAGGACGAGGTGACAGGTAATAACTTCGCCTGTGCTCGGGTAGAACACAAGACGAGTTTTTTTTTTATGGAAAGAATAGAAGAAAAGATGTCGAGATCAAGTGGAAGACTGTAGTCATGGAAAAGAGAGATAGTCCCTACGATGTTGCGGATGGAGTTCGAGTGCAACTTGTCTATGGTGATGTTGAATAACTTTATGGTTTCGACTATCAAAGGGTGAAGTGGAAGACGAAGACCAGCTATGAGTTGTTCCTCGAAGATCACGATCTCGTTTTGACCATGTTCCCAAGGGAAGCTACCTAATGGGATGTTGTAGACCGAGGTCATTGGGAAGTCTGTACCGGGCTACTAAGGATAGGAGCTTGTCTGCCGTCATTGTCAATGGGCCAAAGTTATCTGGCAGCCGACCTCGATGTGAGGTGGAAGCCAGGTTACCAGAGGCCTCTCACTCCCCCCGGGGTGAGTCCACCTCGGGAGGACCATGGACCGCATCCTGACCCGAAGTAACCTCCTCGGTAGGACGAGTATCTACGGCTTGAGCCGAGGTACCCACCTTGGTTCCAGCGGAATCACTGCTTACGTCTAAGAGGCTATCGAATCTAAAGCTAGACATGATGGAAAGACGCGGAATCGAAAAAGAGAGAGCTAAGGGAGACTCACCAAAAGAAAGACCGAAGAAAGGAAGGCGACCTCGGAAAGACACCGAACTGAAGGACTCGAGCGCAACCTCAGATTGCGGATTAGCGGACTTGTGGCAAAGAAAATGAGCCCCTTGCCCCTATCTATAGCCGGTGTGTACGGGGATCAACGGTCGAGATCATCGCAATCCAATGGCTCCTAGGAAAACCGGTTGCACGACCCCCGATGTTGAAATCGGTTTAGCGCGTGTTTTGACGTCTGTAGAGTTTATAAACGGCGTAACGTCCGCGCATAGATTAGACGCGACCTGGGTTATTCTTGGTTGAGCCGAGCGGCCGAACATGTCTGACCAATGATTCACCTATCAAGCCACCTACACCTCGTCCCAAATTCACCTAGACTCGTCATGAACTCCCCACACCGGGTTGAGACCCTTGGCTCGGGGAGTGTGGTGCAATTGATGAAGGGTGATTTGGCTCGACCTAGCGAAAAGGGGACACTTGGACACGACCTGACTAAGTGATGACAGCTCAGCCTGGCAAGCCTAGCTCGCAATGATTGAGCTCGGGTATTCAACCACCCCGGCATAGAATCACCTCGGCGTCAAGGCACCTTGGCATTCAATCCAGTTCGGAACTAAAGAACCGAAGTATCAGCTCGGGGCTACCGACCCGAACTGCCACGTAACGATTCCGGAAGTTTCTCTAGTAGACTCCGAACCTCACAGGATCACACCGCGTAACGGTAGGCCTAATCTTCTCCCCGCCCGGATCAGGCGGAATTGATAATCTTTATTACTTGATACGTTACTCCCCAATTAAAGCGGAAATGGATCCCCTCAGGACGAAGATCCTGGAACCAATCCGCGAAACCCGCGAGAGCTCAACTATATAAAGGCACCAACCCCAATGCCACAAGGTACGCGTGATTTTTTTACTCTCTATCTCTCTAGCTCTCTAGCTCTCAAAGCTTTCAGCTCGCACCACAATATACTAACTTAAGCGTCGGAGCGACCTCGCCGGATTAACCACCCCGAATTTTCTGATCGACTGTCTTACAAATTCACCTAGCTCGCTGCTCGATTGGAAGCTAGATCATCCTCCAACAGAAATAGTCAGATCGTGCTACATCAAGTTAGGATAAGGCTTAGACGATGATGTTTGTTCGGTGAGCCCAAAACTATGCAATCGGTTATTACCATTTCAATGGGTTTCATGGCAATTGGTGAAAAATGTTTCGTTGTAAACCAGCACCGTCACTTTGGTTTCAAGGCAAACATTCAATTAAGAACAGTACAATAATTTGATAAATTAAAGAAAAAGATAAATTAGAAAAGGATAATTTAAATATTTAAAATATTTTACACCTTTAGAATTTTAGATAAAAATCTGTTTTGAAGTTAGCTGATAGAACGTTAACGAAAGGATATTTGTTTAACGGCTAAAATTCAGAAGGTCTTGTGGCAAATTAAAGATTTGTAGAAAGGATATCTGGAAATGTCTAAGAGGATGAACAACCGGCATTGAGTTTTCTCATCTCTCCGTATATCATAACTAAGGATATCTGGAAATGTCGGGAAAACTCAGTCACAGTCATAGGAAATTTGCAGAAAGGATTTTTGAATTTTCTCATCTCTCATATATTGGTCATCGTTATTACCGCCTAGAATTTTCTAGAAGGACGGCACGGATCTGGAATTTACTGACTATTATATTTTATATGTATATTCCCTGTTCCCAATTTCCACGAGCCTGAGCATTAGAGGCTTAGAGGATGAACCACCGAAATTGTGATTCTGAAATCTGAATCAACCAACAAAAGTCAATACAATGAAGGCTTCCGAGTCCAAACTCCAAAGTCCAACGGATCAACATTTTCATAGGCGGGACGACAGAGTTTTTTTTGGTATATTGGGCCATCACCATGCAAAATGCATCCGTGAATTTTTAAGATCAAAGCATCTGTATCATGTATTGTATTGGACAATACAATACATATATATATGTATATTACATATATTTGACTTGGTACGGTCTATATATATATTATATATATATAGTTTTTATTAAAATTTTTAGAAAAGTTAAATCTTAAATTATTTATTTTAATTTTTATAATTATATTTTTTAATTTTTATCAAAGATAAAAACAATCCAAATGTAGTAAATATACAGTTTTGTCAAATTAGGCATGAATATGCCTTTGTATCGGTGTGTATCGAACTGTATCCATCGATACAACATGTATTGTGCCAATACACACAACTCGTGGGATACATATCCAGTTGTAGTGTATCTTGTATCCATAACCATGAGTACAGATACGATACACCCTATATCGAAAATATCGTATCGATACCTTAATCCTTAATCAAAGCAAACAAATTTAAATAGAATGTACTACCAATTTCCAATCTCTAGCTAAGCTATAACACACTTTCAAAAGTTTTTTGATTTCTTTTCTTATTATATATATTTGGTGCTTGGTTCTGGATGACGACCGTCCACCAAGTTTTCTGGAAATTCAACAGAAATTTCACTTATTTATGTTCTTTCTCTAAATTTCTAACAAACTAACATAGAGCCTTAGGTCTTTACATTGTATTGATTGCTGTATCTTTTTATTAGTAAAACTAAACCCTTAAGCTGCATTTTGGAAGCCATGCAAATAAGTGTGAATGCAAATTTGTAGAGTGTAAAACGGTTCATATAAATTGCAAAGTTGGGTTAGTTCTGCATTGACAATTTTACCTTTTTACCAAACAGATTTTTAGTTGTAATAGATGCAAACACGAATTCCAATAAAGCATATGTTTTTTTTTATCAAAAGCCCACTTGAATGTAAATTTACTTCTTTTTAATTGATATAATTTTACATCTTATTATCAATGTAAATATGCATTAATCTGTCATTTGTCAATGCATAAATGTAATGTTGCCAAACACAGGCAAAAGTGAACCAGAGTGCAAATTTACCCGAAATAGGGATTTACACTCCATTTGCATCGTTTCTAAATGCAGCCTTGTGTATATAGTCCATGTACTTCTAGAATATCATTGAAAAAAAAGGTCAAATAATTGAGAATTAGAGAATTAGAGAGGAAGGGAAGAGTTCAGAAGTTCCATTCAAGAGAGGATTTCATACAACCGGCAAAATAGAAAATAGGTCGCAACAAATTCAAGTTTTATCGAGCTTGCAGGCCTGGTGTACAATAGTCTAAAAAAAAGAGTTCACCACTGGTCATCATTCTCGTTGCCGCCCTCACCATCGTCCTCATCACCATCTACCTCCTCCTCCGAAGTAGTTGCCTCTTCCTCGACCTCTCAAATTAGATCGTTTGGACTAACCTAAGCGAGATAGAACTCAAGTCAAGGTCTACGTACTAGCATCGAAAAAAGCGATGACATAGTTTGAAGCCCCTCTTCAGAGAAGGTACCGTCGCTTCAATTTTCTCTTGTTCAAACTCCGGAGATCGGCGAAAGAACTCAACAACAACAACATCGACTCGGTGAATATCATCTGAGTGCCTGGCTTACTGTTCCTAAAGCTCACCGCTCAAACTAGCAATCATCCCCCTAGCTTCCTCTAGCTCATGGTTCATACTCGTGTTAAAGGAACAAAACTGCTGGCGGTCCTCCTCGATGCTGAGATGGGCTGCCTCTTGGTGAGATTGGAGGGTCTCTATGTTGGCCCTCATCTCGCGGGTCTTATGCTTTGAAGCAGTGACCTGATCCAGCATGACTTGACCTAGCGAGTTGATCTGTGGACAAAAAAATAGCTTAGTAAGGGACAAATAAAGAAGCAGAGCAAGTGTTGCAAAGATGCTTACCTGCATGGCGTTTTGAATAATTTGAGCGTCGAGTTTTGAGGGATTCAACTCATGATAAACGTACACATCTTCAGGAAAGAGAATACCCCTTCCCATAAAAAGCACCACATATGGGTCATGAAATCCAATCAATGATCAAGCAATTGACTTGGGGTATGAACGGAGAGACCTCCAGGCCGTAAAAAGCACCACATATGGGTCATGAAATCCGATCAATGATCAAGCAATTGACTTGGGGTACGAATGGAGAGACCTCTGGGCAGTAAGAGTCATCACCTCATCAAAGTGGGACGCGCTCGCTAGTTATACTAGAGCGACGTGAGCAAGGTCAACCTGAATAGGGTTGCCGCCATCCTCCAGGTCAACTGCAGCACGACGAACTTCGACCGACCTCTCTTCAATCTTGCAACTAGACATACCAACCACCATCCTCTTCTTAAACGGTTTCGTGTTGCGTTTACAATCAAAGAAAAGCTAGTCATCCCTGTGATCAAATGAAAAAGAAAATCAATCGAGATACGAAGGGCAAGAGATAAAATTCTAAGGTAATGAATATAGTGCAACCTAACTATGGGGATAAGGTCGGCCTCAATGAGCATTAGTTCAGCCATGAACTCGTCAACCAAGGAGCATTGTTCAACGTGGAGTCTAAGGTCATTTAGCAACTCCTCGTCAAACTCGACTTCATACCTTTTGGCCTCAGCCCTCCAAGTCTTCGGCATAGGCCGGCCTTCTTCACGACTTAGAAAGAAGAACTTCATCTTCCAGTTCACGATCTTGGATGGAAAACCGCCCAGAATCCTAAACCCAGGTCGGTAGTTGATGTAGAAGCAATGGGTTTCGTTTGGCACTCGCTTTACGTGACATATCCCGCTGAAGGTCTCTATATCTAAGGGGAAACCGAGGTGATGGCTAAGATATATGGTGCCTAAAATGGTCTTGATCGAGTTCGGGTGAAGTTGATCCAGTGCCAAATCATAGTGTTGGAGGATTTAACTGATAAATGGATGAATGGGAAAGGGGAGCCCAGAAATGAGGGCTTCTGATGATGCACAATCTGGCCGGTCTTAGCTGTCAATGATCTTGCCTCTGAAGTGAGTAACAGGGACCTGAAACGGAAGGAGAAGAAAAGCTCCGGGGAGAACCTGGCGTAAGGGCTCCGAAGCTCAAGTTAGAATCCTTCAAAGGCAAGATGAACCAGATAGCGCAAAAGTTAGCATACCTCGTTCCTGGGGGGTAGGAGCCTTTTATAACCACCTCGCACACTCACTTCCAGGCTTCCGTCAGATCGGGCATGATTACTTCTGAACTCCTACCAGTTCGGATGTCATTTCCTCTGGCCGGACAGAACCGCCACTATTCCTTTTGTCAGAGCCGTCTCTGCGGCTAGTGACGACGGTTGTAGGTGGCGGTAGCAAGAAGCCGTTTGAAGTGCGGCTGTCAGGCGTCAGATCCTAAATCAGTCAGGTGCGTCGCCCTTGGATACGGACGTCCTTGGTGTCGGGTACGTTTGGTCAGCCTGGTGTTTCGGAAGCGAAGTGTTGGAGTGGCGAGCGAGGTGTCTTGAGTTCGGTTTGGAGTGTTCCGAGCTGCCATGGGCCAGCTCGGGTCAGCTTTGTGAGGCTCGGGGCCCAGTATAGTTCGTGCTCCTTGTAGGGAGCTCGGGTTCTCAGTAGGGAGCTCCGAGTTCTTAAATAGGGAGCTCGGGCTCTTGGTAGGGAGCTCGGACTCTTGGCGGGGAGCTCGGGCTCTTAACAGGGAGCTCGGACTCCCAGTAGGGAGCTCGGACTCGTGGTAGGGAGCTCGGGCTCTTGGCGGGGAGCTCAGGCCCTTGGTGGGGAGCTCGGGCTCCTAGTAGGGCGGTCTGGAGTTCGGGCTCAGTAGCGAGCTTTGGACTTTGTTCTCGGTGCTTGCTTCGGGCTCTCTACTGTCCCGAGTCGCTTGTTTCTGCCACGTGTCGGGTAACTGCGAGGTCGGGCCAAATTCCCCTTCATTAGCTTCCTTAAAGACACAGAGCTTGGCCTTTTTGTGGCTCCATGATATTGCCCATCCTCGGGCTGGATACAGTTTAAGTTATTAAAGATCTGATAGGTGGTAATTAGATCCACTATCTCCTTGCTAGACAGCTTGGAGGGCCTAAAACCTATTCTAGATGGGGCTTGTTGAGAGGTCGAGGCCCCTCCATGGAACCTCTTCGCTCTTGAGACCACGGCCCAAGCGTTTGGGTAGCACTCCCTCTCCAACCGAGTTGGAGGTCGTCAAAATCATCACCAATCTTCGCTTTAGCGTAAGCCCAAAACCGGAAAGTGACATGGGACCCTTGAAGGTCCCCCCAATTTATAGATAGAAGCGCAGACTACTGACCGTCCAGATTCGCCCAATCCAACAATCCAAGAAGAAGCCCACGTTCAAAATTTTGAAGGGCACGTGCGCCATAATTTAAATTTTGAAATGTGCCATGTTTCGAATTTTGAAAGGTCGCGCCCGCTCGAAATTGTGAAGGACGCGCGCTCCATTTTTGAAAATGCGCCCTATTTTGAATTTTGAAGAGTGGCGCAAAATTTCAAGTGCGCACCTTCGCGCCAACAAATAGCCCAACAGGTCGGCCAACCCAAGTGGACTGATTCGACCAATGTCTAGAGCAGGTCAGCTCGGGCCTCATCCTAAAACAAGCTACACCCTTCGCCAAACTGGCCTTGACTTGAGTGTGGGGGGCAACTGATGAGGGGTGATTTGGTCCTCCATTGACCTAGCAACACGTAGCATCTGTCTTCGCCGCTTGACACCTTAGTGCCACATGGATAGATTCGTATCTCGCCAAGTCAAGGAGACGCACCCTGAAATCAGTCCAGGGCACCTCATATACAACTCGGGCACCTTGGTAGGGAGGCTAGCAACACCTCATCTAGGGCCGAACTATAGTACCTCATTGTTACTGGTCCAAGGGACCTTGGTGTGAGGAGCGACCTCCCTCGATGACTTGTTGACCTGACTAAGGTCCAGGTGGCGACTTGCGAGACATGCTCGTTGACTTCCTCTGTAGGCGTCCCACCATTCCTAGGTCCTCCAGAAGTCATCTCTCGTACTGAACGTTCCAGAGGAAGGTACAAAAGCCTAGTGATGTGAAACTACCTCCGAGGACTTCAGACTGGTCAGCCACGTCTTCCCAAAGATCTTGGATGCGGTGCGTGGAGCTCACACCAAAATCTTTAGCTCTTGGATCTCTCTAGCTCTTTCACTCTTTACCTCTCTCCAAAATCTCTAGTTCGCTGACTTAAGCATCGAAATACCCACCCTGGGTAAAGCAGCCCGAACATTCTGATATTGTCTTTTTATAGATCGACCCGACAAACTCGCCAACTCGACATTCGAGGTGCCTTCCAACAAGGAGCTACCAGATCGCACATCATCAAATGGGATAATGTGTCATGTGTGGGAAGCTTAATATTAATTGAGATGGTTAGAGGTGTAAAGTGGACCGTGTCCGACCGACACGGAACGACCCGCGGGCAGCCCGCCCTAAAGGCGGGCCCGTGTCGTGCCGTGCCGGCACACAGGCCTGGGTCGGGCGGGCTACAGGCCATGTCGGGCTAGGCCACAAGGCGGGCCTGGGCCGAATTGGGCTGCACTATTTTTTTTCTTTTTTTTGAAATTTTTTATTTCTTTTCTAAGTAAAATTGTAAAACTAAAATATTTAACTTTCTTATGAACTTTGGAAATTGGAAACTATTTAAAAAATTAAGAAATGAGAAATCTAAGTTATTTAACACATAAATGAAAAAAAAATACTTAACCAAATTGAAATAAGAATGATGGAATAACAAATTGGAAGAAAAATACGAATTTTATTTCATTTAAATTTGAATGTCAAAAATTAGTGAATTACAAATACAATGATTGGATCATTGCATACTTGGATGAATGAAATATAAAAATAGAATAAATTAATAAAATATAAAAAATACAATATGGTTACAAATTGAAAATGCAAAATTATATTGTTAAAAATATATCAAATAAATTAAATAAAATTTACAATAATTTGAAAAAATAAAAAATTCTATACAAGCAGTCAAATTCAAGAATCATCATTCATGACTTTCATCATCTACTTCGAGTGAAATGTTTGGTGTTGTATCATGCCCTCCCTTGTCTTGTAATTTATCTTCTGCATCTATCCACTCCTTGAAACAGATGCACATCTCTATACTCTCATCGTTCATGTAGCTTCTTTTGTCATCCAACACCCTGGTACCTACACTAAAACAAGACTCCGATGGAACTGTAGACACTAGAGGGGTTAGTAGATCACGTGCCATGGCGGCGAGAACCGGATAATTTTTCGAGTGTTCACTCCACCAGGCTAAAATATCAAAATTATTTGATACTTCACCTAAATTAGAAAATTTTGCTTGTAAATAAAAATTAAGTTCAGTAAATGAAGTTATAGAACTAGCAGATTCTTGCCTTCTACTTATTAAATAAAAAATGTTTTTCTCTTCTACTACTGTACTCAAGGTCAGAAGTAGAAGAAGAAGATGATGAACTAGTTGTAAGAATATTTCCTACAACTTCAGATTCATACAAACTGTACATTTCAAATAATAAAGTATTAATTTCTTCTTTTTTATTTCCTATATCAATATTCATATTTCCACAATATGTTTCAGGTAAAATATCTAAACCATCTCTCCTAATCCTAAGATCTAATATTGTAGTTAAATAATAAAGGGGAGAAATATTCTCCCAATATTTTTTAAATTTATTTTCCATAATTTCAACAATACATTGAAATTGTGGATTATTTCTATATTTAGCAAAACAAACACTAATTACCATTAATTGATATGGAAAATTACAACTAGTTGGATAATAAATTCCAGATAATTCATTTGTTGCATCATAAAAATGTTTTAAGAAATTTCTTATACAGACTATCATTTCCTAGTCTTCCTCAAATATCATATCATTAGGCATTTTGAAATTATAAAAATCAGAAAGAATTTGTTTATGAGATATACAACTTTCTAACATAACATAGGTAGAATTTCACCTATGGTTTACATTTAATATAAAGTGTTTATATTTTAAACCATAATTTTGGCATAAATATCTAAATTCTTGTTTTCTTGCCCCTGAACTTTTTATATATATAATACAATTTCTAATTTTTGAAATATGAATAGAAATAATATTCAAGGCATCTTGAATACATAAATTTAAGATGTGATATGCACATCTAATATGAAATAATTTTCCATTTAAGCATGGTTTTAATTCAGATTTTAAAATATTTATTGCAGAATCATTATTGCTGGCATTATCAAAAAGAATAGAAAACCACAAGCATGCAAAGTATTTAAAATACCTACAGCAATAGCTGGGCCACTATGTGGCCATTCAAGCCTACTAAAACTTAAAATTCTTTTATTCAAAAGCTAGTTTTCATCAATGAAATGGCCAGTAACACAAATATAACTAATATTAAATTTGGATGTCCAAACATCCAAAGTAATTGCAGCTTTAGAATTAATATTTTCTAACAAAGAAATTGAATTTTGTTTATATGAATAAAAAATTTTTAAAGCATCAGTTCTTATATTATTCCTAGAAACTTTTTTATATTGTGGGTTTATAGAACTACGCAACCATTTTTCTAGCTTTGAATCTTCAGCTAATATAAATGGTTGTTCTGCATGTACAATATACATAGCAAGTTCTTGTCTCACTTTTTCTTGTGAATATCTAAAAGTACCAAAACTAGTCCCCCTCCCGATCTGTGTTTGGGTTGTTTCTCTCACTTCATCTTCCTCTCGCTCATGTGTGAGCAAATGTCTGCTCAAATGACCTGTACCACCCTTGCTATAATAACTAAAGTCTTTCCTACATTTTTGGCAAACGACCCTTTTCCCCTTCCCATCAATATCCTCTACTTTGAAAACTTTCCAAACCGGGCTACTCAGCTTAGAAGCCCTCCTTTTTCCCCTAGTATCACTACTACCGGGGGTGAAAGTTCCACTTCCATCGACATTAATCACATCAGTGCTAACACTTTTGTGATGCGATTGAATGTCATCCATGGTGAACATGTTGGGGAATCGGTTTTCAGAAGAGCCGGCCATTTTTTTTAATTCTAAAAAGATAAAAACTAATCTAATTCGACTTATCAAGATTGTAGGTTCAAAATCCCAACTTGATTTCAACGGTTGAAGCCTTTCAACGTCCAAGCCTCCCGAATTGAGATACTTGAGCTGGTTGAGCAAGTCTTCTTCTTGTTGAAAGTCAAAACTTTGATAAAATTGAGACTTGAGAATTGGAGAATGTGGAATCAGACAATCAGCTAATCAGAATTTCTCAGATTGCAGATAATTGAGGATGTATGAGTATGAGAGAGAGAGAGAGAGAGAGAGAGAAGAGATTAAGAGAATTGTTGAATTGGTGTGATGAGAATGGTGGAGGATAGGGCTATTTATAGGAATTGAACATAATTCAATTGCCCAAAATACCCAAAAAACTATCTGTTATTTAGTTGTTGGGAGGGGTATTTTGGTCATTGTAAAGTTACTTATAACTTTACCCAAAATGCCCCCTAAACTAGTTATATAGCTATTAAGGGGCATTTACGTCATTTTTCAACCCCCCATAAGCAAAATACACAAATACCCCCCTAATATGGTTGTTTATAGCGGTTGGGGGGGTATTTTTATAAACCCCCTCCCCAAAAAAGCTGAAACTAGCTGTTGGGCCCCTTTAGGCAGGAGGCCAACGACTATATTCCTGGGCGGGCCGAGCACGGCCCGCTACGGGCCTGAAGGGCTGTGTCGTGCCGGCCCGTAGAAGGCCGTGCTTCGTGCCATACCGTGCCGGCTCATGGGCCTCGTACCCCCGACCCAGCAAGGCACGAACCTCCAATGATTGTCAATATTCTTTTTTCCTTTTTTTGGTAGAAAGCCTTTTCTCCTTGAATCCAATGATTTTGGCCTTTTGGGCCTTTTACATAGAAAGGGAGCTCATACTCCAATAGTTGAGATGTCACTTAACATCCCTCTAAAATTAGAGTTTGCATAACTGCAAGCTTTTTGTGGTATGGCCAGTGGGTCTCTCGCATCCTACTTTGTCCCCACTTCTATTTCCCCTATAGGCCCCGTTCATTTTTTGGGAAATTACTTACTTGGTAAATGCAAGTAAGTGTTTTCGTGACCCATATTCTTTTATTTACTAGGTAAATGAGACAATGACCAATTTAGTCATAAAATACCATTATTTAAAGGGACAATTTTGTCCCATTTCTCCCTTGGTGGAAAAGTTAACTACTCATCTAGAAGATGTGTATTAATTACCTGGATAGATAATAATCAAGAAGGCTCAGTTTGGAAGGAGTACAAATACAAACAAAATAATACAAAATACAAGGTTTTGCACTCTACAAATTTGTGTTTATACTCCTTCCAAACTGCTAAAAGATGAATTTTCCATATACGACACATAAATCTGAAAAAAAAAAGAATATAGGTGTTTGGGTTATGGTTGAACTGGCCTTGGGTGCCACGTGTCACTTCCGCAGTCATCTTATCTCTTCGGCCACGTCAACACCACGTAGGATGGATAAGCACGACCAAGAAAGAAGAGCCCCGTACAAATAAAAAGGATAGTTCCGCCGGGGATCAAGACTTATCCCAAAGACCTCAGTAGACAATCTCATCCCAACAACCCCGAAAGTTTCATCTGAATAGGACACAGGTCCTCGGCTATAAATAGACAACCCCCGCTCAAGGTAAGGGACTTTTGACTCTTTAGCCTTCATACTGTTACTTTGCCTCTGCTCAGACCAACACATTTTTCTCAATTGCTCGGCCCGACTCTGTTACACGACTCCATCCTTCCACCTCGATTCCGCCAATTGATAAGATTATCTAACTATGATCTTGGTTCGAGACACCTTGGATCGGACAACATCAATGAGATATAAGTATGTAAGTCAATAAAAACCAACATCAATGAAAAATTTTGACCGTCTAAATTTAACAGCCTGGGCTGTCGATATATCTCTGCCCACAGACATGGCATGTTAGTTTAACGAAAAAACTTTCTGTTGGAGAGCTTCGTGTGGGGTAACAGGAATATTTGCCGGCAATATTCTTTTAGCCAAGAAAGACAAGCGAGGGACTGAGGTAAAGTGGCATGCTAAGAAGTTTCCCAAACAGCTCAGGCTGTTTTTTTCCAAACAGCCATAGTGTCTCCGTTTTTAACAGGATCTGTGTTTGATGCATGGCTGGGTGAACTAACGTGGCATGCAGGTTTCCATGGAAAAACTTTGGCTGTTGGGGTCTAATAGCGTATGCTGTTGTTGAAGAGAATTTTTGAAAATGCCACGCTATCATGAGAACGGGTAAATTAATAATTATATGTTAATTTTTTTTTAACTAAAAATAAAAAATATGAGCGTGAATAAGTGAACTGCCCAGAACGTGCCCAGTCAGAAATTGTCTCAACAGCCAATGCTATTGGGCCCAACAGCCAAAATTAACCCAGTTTCCACTAAGAGGAAACAAGACCCATGTACAGGTAGTGTGGGGTCCATAATTTGCCACGTGGATTACTGATTGAGCGAGGAAGGTGACCAACAATGTAAGAGGTGTCATCTACAACATTGGATATACTGAGTTGATAATAACGATATTATTTATTATTTTGGTGCATCTCTCAACTCTCAAGGAAATGGTGGGGAGCTGAGAGGGAAAGCGGGGAACAAGGAACAACAACTCCTGATCTACCTTTATTGCTTTTTAGCTAAAAAGTAATAAAAAGAGGCATGCCAATTGCCACACAATTATGGGATTTGGGAAGGAGCTACCACCACCTCACCCAAAACCCAATTGCCAGTAGGGGATATTCCCTATTCCCATCCTGAATGTACCAAGAAAGTATACCCCAATCCTAATTTTCAGAGGGATAACTCTGATAACTAGAGAATATCACCATTAAATATAAAATAACATTGTGAGAGAGAGAGAAAGAGAAAGAGAGGAATGAGTGAGGAATCTGAGTCGAGTATACAAATAAACGAAGTATACTAGTGCGTGTCATATAAAACTCAGATTAAAAATATAATCAGAACCATCAGGATTGGTGGATGCTACAATAACATGAAAGAAGCAAGTATGGGAGGGGAGTGGTTTGAAAGTGACAAAAACAAGAGTGTGTGGGAGTGGTTTGCTGAAAATCGCAGAAAAGGGAATGTTTATAGGGGAGTGAGAAATTATATGGGAAAAAAATTAGAGAGTGGAATACAGTGAGGTGTCACCATTCATTCAGCACTGCGTGGGTAAAGACTAGAGAGAGAGAGAGAGAGTAGTGATATGTGAAAGCGATGAGAGGGAAACCGTGCTGTCAGTCAGTTCAAATGTTGAGATTCTACATCGGAAGAAAACACAACATATAAAATTTTTGCATAACCTCATCTCGTGATGCTTCTGCTCAACTGCTCAACTGCTAATCTGCTAATCTGCTAGAGATATGCTAATTCTCTCTCTCTCTCTTTACATTCCAATTTCCACACTCCACAAAGCCCCTACCGCCCTACCCCTTTCTTGGCGACTCCCCCAATACATTCGCCTTGTCTGCTCCACTTCCAAATTAGAATCGTTGCCTTCCTCTTGTCCTCTCTTCTATTCCTTTTATTTTTTATTTTTAATTTCTCTTCCAAATTAATTCTCATGGGTCTCATGAGTCATGATCTTGGGCCTTCTTCATTGTTCTCTATTGATGGTGTGAGTTGATTTCATTTGTTTGTAATTAACTGACCATCCCAATTCCAATATTATTTCCATGCCATCAGATTAAAATTTCCAATCAAAATTAATTGATTCTTTGGGAGTTCAGATCAGATGTGGCTCCACCCATGTGACAGACGGTCCTGATTTATGGATATATCTTGCTTCGTGCCCTTGAACAAGCCAACAAGTCCTGCGACCCTGCTGGCTATTCTTGACCTATAAAACTGGCAGCAACTGGCAATCGTATATCAAGCATCCATTTTTTTTTTCCGCAAAAGGACTTGACCTGTTGCCTAATTACTTTTGGGTTCGGGTTGATTATTGTCGGCCCAGTATAGATCTCGGTTCACATGTGGTTTGGCCGTTGATTTACCGACCCGGCCGGTTTTCTGTCTGGGTGATAGATCGTTGGTTCCATTGTTCCGGTTAAACATGTCAGATCGTTAAAGCATCCCTATGCCATTAATGCAATCTCAAAGGTCGCTTGCTCTCAATTCCATTCATCTTAGAGGTCACCCGCTCTCTTAGAGCTGTCAGTTAATAATCCTGAATCAATTATTAATTGGTTCCTCCTTCTATATATGTATTAATCGGAAGAATTATATTAGGTCTGACCAAATAAAATCCAATTATAGTTGAGATATGTGATCGTTACAATTTAAAACTTTACGTTTAAAAAACAATGGTTTGTATTTTAATTAAAATTATCTTATAAGCTATTAAGCTTACGTTTTAGTTTTAGACATAAAATATAAAAAATAAGATAATCGGGAGAGTTTTTATATAAATATATAATCAGTTCGGGTCTGAATTGGTTCATTGGTTCAGTTCAGTTCGGAACAGTAACAACCCATCCCAATTCAATTATTAATCAGAACAAAACCACGAAATCAAAACTGACATAATTGGTTTGATTATGACCCATTGACAGCCCTATACTCTCTCTCTTTTCAAACACATTCTCTTTAGTTTTGTTTTATTTCATTTTTCTGAATGTTTTAACCTGGTCGGTTGAATCATCATCCATTCAAGATTCTGGGTCCAGTTTGTATGAAACACACTGTTTTGGTCAGTTTTTGAACCATTTAACCCCTAAGTCAGTTTTTGAAACATTAGCTATTATAACTTACCAGGTTTGGGGTAAAACAGAGACCCGGCATTGAGTACAAGGGTGATGGATCAACCGATCCAACCATCTGTGCCAATAATGGATTGCAATTTGTAAACATAGGAACAGACAAAGAACAAGGGTCAAGCCAATGTCCAGTAATTAATATACATCAAACGCTGTCCAATATTGGGAAACTAGTGAGATGTGAATCACGTGGTGATGAATTGGGTGGGTCCTCCTTGGGACCGGGCTGAGCTTTTTGGTGTATTACTGTTTAACTTTAACCTGCTTGATGATCAAGAGCTCTATATGATGAGATATCCCGCTTCCGTTCATCTGAGTGTTGAGTCTGTACTCTTCATAGTAGTATCAGAGGGTTAAAGTGTTCCGCTACTGCATGGGTTGATACGTTTGTCATCTAATGCAAGTCCTGCGGATTCTTCCTCGGATCAAGGGTTCAAGTTCCCCCATCAGTCACTAAAGCGAAATGAATCGGAGCACAATTTCCCAAAGAAATGCCTCAGCATGCAATTAACTTACATGCTTTGTATTTGTATGAATCTCCAGCTGGTGGTGCGCTCAACTCAACTCAACTCTGATCATCAGTCATCATGATTCATGCCTATAGTGTATATATGCATGCATAAGCCTCTTCCTCCTGGTGCTGAGTGCTGACCATTTTCAGGTGACAATTAAGCGGCTCGATCAGCTAGGACTTTCCCAAGTAAGCGACCAGGTTCTAATTAAATTCATTGATAATGGTGGTGGACCTTTTGAGCATATATATAGAGATAGGAATCTACATATGTAATAAAGACGCAAATACATATATTGGGAATGTATTTGCAATTCCTTCAATTCTGTGCATCAAGCTTTAAAAGAAAAGTTAAAAAGTAGAGATACGTCGTTTTTCTTTTGGTCTTGACTCTATGACTATATATGAAGGCTCAAGGCTAGGTGGGGGGAAAGTAAAAATCAGAATGCCGAAAATCCTTCGCAACTTTTGGGCAAGACAAGGAGAAGAAAGAAATAAGAAATGATGGAACGCGAATGTAGTGGTAGCAAAGTCTTCAACGCTACCTAGCTTGTTTCAAATTTCACGTAAAGAGGAGTACTAGTTTTTTTTTTTTTTTTTGAATTAAGGGAAAAGGGAGAGTATGAGCCTCCAACCCACACCTCCTTAATTAAATATTGCGCGCAGCTTAATTTATCTCAACAATCACCATCAAAACGTTGTAATTAATTAATTAAGAAGTTGGCTGGCTTTAGAGTAGCCTCAGGCGACTCAGAGAAACCACAGGATGGAGTTATTTGCTTGAGGCAATTTTTCCTTTATTTTCCTTTTTCCAAGCTAGTGATCACTGAGACTGACTATGGTGAATAATTAAGCAGCTGTCCAGTGTTCTATTTGATCGATCAGGAATCAAAAGAAAACACATGCATGGCAATGTTTTCCATAAAAGGGGCATAGAATTGAAGTAATAGCAAAAATGTTATTATTATTATTTGATATCTCTCTAGATCTCTATATTATCACCCCTTTCAAGATGAAAATTTCGTTACGAGTGCTACATAAATTTGTCCATCTAAAAGGGGCATAGAAGTAATAGCAAAAAATGCTTCAGTTTAGAATGTTTTTAACACAGATTTTAGAAACTATGTATTTTATAATTTTTTAAGTTGATACGCTTGGGTTGGACTAAAATACCAGAAACACATAATTAATACTGGAAAAACTTGCAGCCATAGAATTTATATACACCAATGCAAACCCTAATTTTCAAGTGGATGAAACAAACCAAAGAGCCTAACATCCCATTAATTGGAAGTTTGAAGAACCTCAATTAAGGATACCTAATGCTGCCCCTTTAAAAATAAATTGCTGTTGAAAGTTGAGAATTTGTTTTCAGGACTCTCCTAATAATTATTTTTCCAGAAATTAAAATTCTCTATTGGACCAATTACAATCAATATTCTACATTCTAAAATCTAAGAAGACACATTGATGCCAGAGATGGCTGTGTTTGGATAAGCTTCTGTTTTTGAGATTTGGGTTATGATAAACGAAGATGTGACAAAGTGTTATAAGCTTTTGATAAGTTTTTCTTTTAAAAATCTATTAATCTAAAGTCAAAACACTTTTAAGCAGAAAAGCACAATTCTACAAGTCTAAAAATTGGGGCTTTGTGCTTTGCGGCTTTAATCCTCAAGTTTATCCAAACTCAATTCATGTTAGCGCATGACGATGCTTTGACTTTACGTTAATGCCAACAAAGACACATTCATTGTCCAAATCTTTACGTTGGAACTAAAATAAAAAAGAAGAAAAAAAGGGAAGAGAAATGCAATTATATGTTATATATATATATATATATATTTTTTTTTTTTTCTTTTTTTTTATACATAATTATATGTTATATATGGTCCAACGTAACACTTGTTACTTCATGATATGCTAGTTCGATTGCTCAATCTCACGGGGGCGGAGCTAGGAAATTTTCATGAGGTGGGAGAGAGAATATATATGGATGGTAATAGGGGGGCCAACCAATTGGGGTGGAGAATGAGGAGGGGGAAATTTATATGAAATAGTAAGGATTTTTTTATCATATGGGGGGTCATGGCTCCCCTGGCTCCGCCCCTGCAACCCCAGTATTTAGAATGTGGAGACACTAGAGAGACTTCACGCAAGCAAAAGTCAATAGTCATCGATCTGCGCAGTATCATCACCGGCCGAGAGATTGGTGATCATATATATATATATAGATATATATATATATATATACGGCCAACACAGGGAGTACATCGTCGTCGTTATTACTTATTAGGCTTGAAAAACTTGCACCAGCTACCAGCTATATATGTTGGGTTAAATCACGAGCTTTTACTAGATCCCAATGTTGAGATCAGAACAAATGCCCTCGATCTCGATCCCTGTCTGATTTAATTGTGCCTTTCTCATTTCTCAGGGGTAACATTAGTTAAGCTTAATTGTAATAATACTTGTACATGTAAATGTATGTCTCTGTATATCTAAAATTAATCAAAACAGATTGATCTGAAAACCAAACAAGCTAGTAATTGGGTAATCCAATGGACATGAACTGGAATTGGAATGCATTTTACTGGTAACAGAATGGGGTAATTCAGTCATTTTGTAAAATCTCATTGACGACTGGTATCTACTTTATGGTAGAAACTACAAAGGCAAGTTTGCTTGCGTTCCCTAAAAAGAAGATATCTCTTTTGTCATATTCTCTCTTGTAAGAAAACATTTCATAGGCCTTTCTACAATGGCAAACCTACCGCTCCCAACCTCTCTCGTACCACTCTTCTCTTCTTCTTTCTTCTTCTTCTTCTAATAAGACTCGATGTATATGAATACCTTCTTCACTGCCAAATTTCGTAGATTTTGTCAAAAAGGAGGAAGCCTGGTGCCTGGTGCCGTCTCCTCGTGGTAGTAGTCTTTTCAATTTCGCTGCAAGGGTATTTTGGGCATTAGGTTTCCTGGCGTCCCCAAACACGGAGGTTGACACGGCCGAGTAAATTCGCCGCCGGCCGCATTACCCTGCCATTTGAGACTGAGAGCACTATCTCACTATAATAACTATATCGATATTCTTTCCAAAAGAAACAAGAAAAAAAAAAAAATCAGAAACTGTTAAAAAGAGCTCCGGCATTTTTTTTGGGAAACCGCGTTTTCACCGGTTCCATCCCTGTCTCCCTCCTCTCTCTCTCTCTCTCTCTCTCTCTCACAGTCTCTCTCTTTCTCTCTCTCTCTTATCAGTTTTACTTCCGTTTTTACCCTCCGGCTGTATTTAGAAACCCACATTCCCAATTTCCCATCCTACCACACACAGTAATCTCTCTCCCTTCTTTCTCCATCTCCATATCTTTATTATTATTATTAGTATTATTATTATTAGTTTTCGAAAGGCATATCTCTATATCTTTTGTTTTTGCATTCCATCTATTTGTGCTCTTGGGCTCAATGACAGCTCCAAACATGGCGACGATTACTGCTTCTTTGGAGCGGTCTCTCCAGAACTTTTCTCTCAACCACGACGACGGGGGCGGTGGCGCCGGTGTGATTGGCAGGTCGGCGACTTCGGATGCGACAGATAATCTGACAATAAACGCCGATACCACCGTAGAACTTAATTCACACGTCGCTCTTCCTTATCAATGGGAGCAGTGCCTCGATTTAAAGGTTTCCCAAAAAGCCCCCTTTGGCCCTATTCCATCTCCTTCTTCATTAAATGCATAACCAGTCTCTACATCACTTCTTTTCTTTTAAGTTCTATCCTCCAACAAATTATTTTTGTGTTTAAGAACAGCAGAAAGGTCGCTTTTCTTTGTTTATTTTGTCCTGTGCTCATTACTCTCTCTCTCTCTCTCTCTCTCGTTCTCCTTTTATCAAATAAACAGTCAAACAAAGAAAAGGGAAAACAAACGAGCTTTTTCTCTAGACTTTTGTGAGTTTTGCCTTTTTCTTTTGATATCCACCTTGTTTTTTCACAAGTGTTGATTTTGCTGTTCTGGGTGGTTGTGTGTGCAGACGGGGGAGATTTATTATATAGACTGGCGGAACGGGACGAAAGAAAGAGAAGATCCAAGAAAAGCGCTGAGGTCTGCTGCTGGAGGTTATTATTCGGACGTGGACGATGATGAAGACGACGACGACGACCAAGAAGAAGAAGATAGCTCGTGTGAGAGCGAGGGTTCCTGCACTGATTCATGTCCTTCGACATCAAGGGACGATTGCCATCGCCAAGACGTAGGCAATCATGTTCTCGTAGTCGCCGGTTGCAAGAGGTGTCTCATGTATTTCATGGTGCCCAAAGAGGTTGAGGAGTGCCCCAAGTGCAGCGGTATGCTCTTGCACTTCGATCGAACGGACAGCGAGTGACATTAGGTTTTTGGTCTTCTCTTTTCCTTTTGTTTTTTTTTTTTTTTTTGTTTGATAAACGTGGCTTGAGATATTTTCAGTGTGGATTGATCAAGTGAAAGAAATGGGTGCGGGCATCAACTGTTCTTTCTCTTTTCTTTTCCTTGTTCTTTCTCTCTTTTGTTTTTGTCTGTTTTTTTTTTTTTTTTGTAAGCTTGCTTCTTCTTTTTTTTTTTTTTAATGTTGGTTTGAAGCGCCATTAGATTAGAGTTGCAGAGAAGAGCTTTAGTCTAGAGAGCCAGCAAGGTCAATGAGCAGAAGGAGAGAATAAATTTGGTAATGATTGCGACATGTGGCTCTCTGTAATTTTTTATGCTTGTTTGTTTAATTAGTGTTAATTCTTTTCATAACCTTATATTCTTCTTCCCCATTGTCCATTGACAAGGTAGTTTTTGAATTAATTAAAGAATGCGAAGAGCTGGCATGCTTAGTGTCAATGTTTCACTCGCTAATGGCCGTGTATTTCGACGGATAGAGATACGATCTTTTTTTTTTCCAATAACTACTGTTATTAAATGACAATATTCTACTTATATTATATTAATTACTGAACTTGATACTTTGATTAATTATGATTATGAATGGAATGGAATAGAATAAATAAGCTTCTAGTTTCATATGTTGTGTTTGTTGTGAAGTAGTGATTGATTGATGCATTTTTAATCTTCACGTCTGGTGTGGTCTGGTTATAGTTTATTACTTTGTTTAGAGAATTAGGGTTAGAGTTAGAGGCAGCCGAGAATAAATGTTCATTTGGTTGGGGTTGTTTAATTGCTTTGTGCCTTAAAGTGTGGACTCAACGATACGTTGTGCTCCGTTGGTTACGCCTACTGTAATATACTAACCGTTCGATTCGTAGGCCTAACAGTACTCATCCTTGTTATATGAGGTGGTGTCCAATGTCCATGTCTGCCTTTTTCGTTTCAAAATTGTCTGCTTTCCGAATCTTTTGGACAGAAGCATTTGTTCACTTTTCAATTCCATACTCCATAGTCCATACCAAATGAGAAATGAAAAGGCATGAATCAATTATCAATCTTTTTAAAAAAAAAAAAAAAAATTGGTAGAGATCATATACAATCAATCAAGACCGCTTAAAATCTCCAAGGTAGGAGGAGCATCTGAAAATTAAACTGGATGACCATGATTTGTTGGTTTATGTTTTAATTAGGGTGTGGAAAGATTTAGGCCTTATGTACTTTTTTTTTCGCTGAAGAGAGAGAGAGAGAGAGAGATTAGAAAGGAGGAGGGAATACGAATTGGAATATTTTGAACAGCTTTACTGCTGTGTGGGGGTTGGGAGGGGTAGGCTAGTGATGGTCACTTCACGAGAATCTTCTTCTGAAACTCTCAGCAAAATCCAGATCCAAATCGCGTGGTGAACAGCTGGGGTGGGGCTCACGTTCCCCAGCTTCTTTTGGCATCAGCTTAATAGTCTGGGATTCCCTCTTACGTCAATAGTCTTACCATTTGGCATTTGAAAAAAAATAAATAAAACTCGAATCTCCTACGTGTCTACACCTGGGTTGGGGATTTTCGTCTCCTCAGGGAAAACACCGTCGTTGGATCAGAATCTCATAGAACTAGTCTCCCTAGCTATCAAGGTGTGTAAAACTGTTACAGCTAGAAGAGCAAAGAGAGTGGCTAGGCACTAGTAGGCAAATTGACAATTGAGAGTTGAGATATATATATATTTATCCATGTACGTAGGAGAATCCCGATTCCAACACCATGACTTTCCCTTTTGATGGGGAACAGTGAATCCTCAAAACTAATCTATATCATATCAATCTCCAACCCAACAATGCAGTTCCAATCTAACGGTTTTATCCTAAGGAACACAGCTTAAGCTGTCAATTCAAGGAGTACTCCAAGGTGGACTCGGGATTAAAAGTTCAATCAATCACTGCCGATGCTTCTTCCCCGAACCTGGACATGTATAAGAAACCAAGAAAGTGCAAGTTTAGGAGAAAATTTGCAGTGGGGTGGTGAGGTTGTTGGTTCTGAGAGACACTGATAGGTCCGTCGTCCTAAAAGATTCTAATTTTTCATCAGGCTATCACAGAGAGAGAGAGAGAGAGAGAGAGCGCTTTGGTACGAAGAAAGAAAAGTGGTCCAAAAGGTTCTCTGGAGCAGACAAAGGAACCTTTCCTTCCTTGCCAGTAGAGAATCTAAGCAGAGAGCTTACAGAGCAAAGAAGAGAGAGAGAGAGAGAGAGAGAGAGAGGCAGGCTCAATCACATGGTCAGTGACAAAGTATGGGATACGCGTAAGAACTCTAGTATCATGGCATTCACATGTATTTATCTTTTCAATACAACACTTGTTTTTTTTTAATGATAGAATATATTGCATTTGTCTATAATGGTGATGGAGATTATCTATGAACACCTTTCATTGATCCCAAGTGTTATAGTTTATAATCCATATGCTCAATAATTTTCAACACAAAACAATTCAATTTGATGGTTTCACGGTATCCAATCAAGCTAACCTTCATATGGTCTATAATGTATAAGGTTCTGTTTGGAAAGATTTTCCACTTGTTATGTGAAACAAATTAGGTACTTGCATACTTATAGTAGTACAACTGTACAAGCATTTAGTATTGGTGTGGTCTGCTACTTGGATTGTTCCACAACCACCAAGGAATCTAACAAATTATTTTGGGGCCCAAAAAGGTCCCACAAGTTTTTGTTGCCCCTCTCCTTATCGTCCATTAATGGGCCAAATTTGAGCCCAAAAACCCTTGTCACTTGGTCAGAGTAACTTTTCGGACAATCTCAATATAGAGATTTGGTGAGTCCGCGACTGAAATAATGCCAGTATGTATTATTGAAACCTCTTCCAACAACAACACTAACATCAGTGATAAAAGGTAGTGTGGATTCTAGCCTTGTAGGAGTTGGATTGAATAGGCCGGTTGGCAATTCCATGGGGGACGTATATCTCTATGTCACACAGTCAGAGACTATAATCATCACTTCCAACTATTGAAACCTTTTTAATAGGTCCCACTTTACCGGTAGTGCTTAACTAAACAGACCCGGAAAGAAAAGTAGAAGTTGGATCTGGGACCCAAAAGATCAAAATTACTCAAATATAGCAGGTAGGAATCAGATGGTTGATTAATTCAGTCAACATACAGGAGATCTTTAAAGTAGTAGAGATGACATTTCCTACTCACTTCCTATAACCAAGCTAGGTTCTAAAAGTTAGTGCATCAATTCAACTGTTATTAGTTCGGTTGATTAATTGCAATTAAAATAGACATACAACTATGTTATGAGGTTGATTTCCCGACTTGAACATCCTTCACCTTAATCATTCCAAATGGAATAAAGCATTATTAACGTCAGAATGGCAATAGGTACCCGGATACCCGACATAATTTGGGTCCACAAATTTTGGACCTGAGATCATAATTGAGTTCAATCCAGACCTGGTCAGCGAATGGCCAATAAACATTTGATTTTATAAATTAATAAATATTGGAATTTATAGCATGGGAACACAGAAAATTAAGCCATTTTTTATTATTATTAACTGTATGCATCAAATTAATAAAATTTTGGGTTTTCTTTAGTGCTATACAAAGCCACGTATCATCATTTCATTTGGTGGGTCTTCTGGGTCTGGAACCATCAGTGACCCGTGTCATATACACCAGGCCTATATACCTGACAATACCCCAAAGTAAATGTGTATATAACAGGGTCCGGGTCTGGGTATAGATGGACATAAACCTCGAACAAACTGTTGACACTCAACCCGCATCAGTCCAAAACTCTATATTGCCACTTTTGGTAGGAACGGGCAGCTCCGATGGCTGGTCTGGCCAGCTTTAGGTCTTGATGTGCTTAAACTGTGCACATCATGTCCGGGCCTATCCCTCTCTGGTCTGTCTTAGTCTGAGCGAAACTGGTATAGTCTTGGATAGGCGGATAACTGCCTTAGATAGTCGTATACATTCCATATACGTACGTTAATGTGTAACCATACATGCAACACGCAACTAAAATCAAACAATTTTGTTGGATGGAAATCCCTTTTCTATGTTAGCGTAGCATGTACTGTCCCTAGTTTTAGGCCTTCCTAGGAAATTAACCAAGGCAGAAATTAAACCCCCACCCCCCCAAAAAAAAACTAGAGAAATCCTAACTTCTAAGAGTAGATTTTTGCACAGGACCTATGCGTTAAAAGGTAAACTATCCATTCCATGAAAAACTTACAACTGAACCTCTCCTATCGCAAGTCGAGCTTTCATTTTAAAACAAGGACGCAACTCTTTTTCTTTTCTTGTTGCCTCAGAAAAATAATAAGGAGACAACTTGTGAGTTGGGTGTTGTTTGGATAAATGCCAAATGAAGTTGATTTCAGATTATTATTATTATTATTATTATTATTATTATTATTATTATTATTATTATTATTATTATTATTATTATTATTAAGAAGAAGAAACTATTATAAAGGATACAGTTGATTTTATTATTAACAAAAGGGCAATAGTGAATTTAGGTTAATGTTTGATTTGAAGGAAAAGGTGAGGAAAGGAAGGAAAATGTAGGAAAACCTATATAAGATTTGTAAAGGTTTTTCTACATTTTTCTTTAAATCAAACACAGCCCTAAAGATCCATACAAGATTTAAAGTATCAATATGTATCGGCCTGTATCAACCAAACACAGCCCTACAGAGAATGTATCGATATTTTAAACCTTGAATCCATGATCTAAAAGTAAAAAAAAAAAAAAAAAAAAAAAAAAAAAAAAAAAGCAGAAATTCCTTTTCATGACTTTATTTTAACTAAAACTATGTAAATAGAATCAATGTTATGTTATAATTGCATGCTTACATGGATAGATGGATACAGTAGTAATCAAATTAAAATATACTCTCTAGTCGATCTCTATATAATTTTCTACTCTCTGCTGGTGTGGTATAAAACCAGACAACCCTCCAAAACATGGCTCAGAATAAGATAAGATATTGCGGAAATCTCCTCCAAAAACGATATTCCAAATTAATAAAAACATTAATAATAATAATAATAATAATAATAATAATAATAATAATAATAATAATAATAATAATAATAATAATAATAATAATAATAATAATAATAGAGAGATAAAAAAGAGCTAAGCCTTGAGCCTTGACTCAGGGTCTAAAGTGAGCCGTACATGCAAAGGGTGAGGAGGAAGAGCATACCTTGACAGTTGCCACCAAACTAATTACATGCAGAAAGTAGAAACAAATTAGAAACCGATTCCCCCAGTCGTCCCTACCTACCTACAGTACAGTGTAGAAAGAAATAGAATAGGCGTTTATTTAATTAATTGAACAAGGTAAGGCAACACAGTCACAGCCAACAGGCA
Organism: Nelumbo nucifera; assembly: GCF_055504915.1. Taxonomy (NCBI): domain Eukaryota; kingdom Viridiplantae; phylum Streptophyta; class Magnoliopsida; order Proteales; family Nelumbonaceae; genus Nelumbo; species Nelumbo nucifera. The sequence continues at coordinate 2,345,417 of NC_142651.1, read as the reverse complement.
TATGACACTGCTAATAACGGGTCATTCAAAGGCTTCTTTCTTCTACTTGTTTCTGCAACTGCAACATGCAGCAAGTTTCCACTGACCTGACTACTGGCATTATAATCAGTATGAATATCGTTGTTCTCTCTGCAGCGAAACTGCTTATCCAGTCCCGAGGGTCGTAGCAGCAGCTTCTCTAAGTCTACAACATCAACATGCCTCGGAACTTGGAAGCTTTAATTTCCTAAATCGGCCTACTAATTTATTAAATAATAATATTGCTGATGGCTATAACTTAAATTTGATCACCATCCTTAAAACCGGCCTATATAACCATAATACATTTGATAGTTGATACTCCTAGTCCTACCACCCTATTAATTTCAAATGGAGCCTTATTGCATGGAGCATTTCATAATTATGGGCCTCTGGACTGCTGAATGGGTTTGGAGGCCCAAGCTATGAAATATGGAATATATATAGTACATGTGACCCACCTATACCAATACCAATACAGAGAGAGAGAGAGTTGAAGGACCCACCTGAAACGGAAAAATCATTGCCTTATGCTTTCCGCGTGGTTTAGATAACATTTTTGTTCTTATTATTTATACATTATTATTGTCTTATAAATTAAGCAACTCTACGCGGATTGGTTTCTCAATATGTCTAAAATACAAATACAATGTCATGTGTGGGACATGTTGTTTGCCAAACACATACAGGGTCCCACACGATATAGACATAGTGCCTTCTCCCTTCTCCCTTCTCCCTTCTTTATAAATTAGATAAGACACTTAGGCTCAATTTGAAAGGAGTATAAATATAAATATATGAAGTATAAAAGCTGATATTTTATATTATTTTGTATTTATTTATACTGTATGTATATATTTGCATTTGTATTTTTTCTAAACTGAACCTTAACAGAGCTTATAATTCCATAACCTAATTAATTACAAACTTATTCACTGTAATCTTTTTTTGTTGAATGTTTAAAATATTTGAACCATTAATGTTTATCAGCATTGACATTGTTTCTGATTTAATTTTTATGGGCTGCATTTCAAGGCTTCCCCTTCTAACTTGCTCCTTTTACAGTAGGAGTCCAATTTCAGTGCCGACACTAGCAATTGCAATCACAAATTATCTATAATGCCCGGAAGTCATGATACCGGAAGAATTTAGACCAATCAAGACCCTCATCCTAATGTAAATTTTTATGGATATCAAATTATTGGCTACGCTATCACCTCTGTGATATCGGTTGATTATTATTATTATTATTTTTTTTTTTAATATATGCTAAGTCCTTGTCAAGTTTTGCTACCCAAATCCCCAAATCCAACAAATACGTCATTACATTATTATTGGTTCAATTTCTTCAACACAAATTCAGCCCTAAGCTGGATTAGTACGTACTTGGGGGGATAGAGACGAGTCGAGACGGGATTCCTCCTACCTGACCATGCCCATTTGGCATTTGTCAATTTAGGAGTGTCGATTGGATTGGATTTGGTCCAAATCCAGTCCAATGTGAGTCCATTATAAATGGATCAGGTTCAATCCAATTCAATGAATATTTTGGATCAATTTGGACCAGTTTAACTTAATGTTCGGATCAATCAATTCATTCAAATTCATTTTGATTTAGATTAGTTTCAACCGAAACCCCGTCCATTGACACATATATTCTTATCTTATATCAATGGATCAGACATTGGCTTAATCCAACCCAATCTAATATAAATTTGTTATGAATGGACCAGGTCCAATCCAATCTAATAAATATTTTGGACCGAATTGATCCAATCCAATATGTCTTATTGGTCCGTTCAATTCGTCCAAATTGATTATAAACTGAACAAGGTCCAATTCAAAACTGATCCATTGACACCCTTATTTACCATCCCTTCTCAACTGAATTCAAAGTCGTGTTGAGCAAGAGGCCTCATCTGGCCGGCTCATCAAGTCCATAATTCGAATTCAAGGAATACTGGTCTAAGGAAGACCACTTATGTAGCCCCGCTTTTCATGTCTGACAGTCCACACTAACATATCAATACACGCCCCGGTAGCGATGAATCAGACCCCCGGGGTATTCATTCGGTATTTCGGTCCGTCAAATTTGATTTGGTTTGGAAATACAACCTAATCCATATGATGAATCAAATCGAATTACACTTAAAAATTTTAAATAAACCAAATCGAATTCAAATTGATTCATTTTGGTTGGTTAAAATATAAATACATGATATATTTGTATTAATAATTATTCTTAAAACATATCAAAATCTATAATTAAAATACATATAATATATTATTAATATAAATAATATATATTACAAATATATGTATTTACTTTGATTAATTTAATTTTTGGTTCGGTTCAGTTGAATTTTCTTCTCAAACTGAATCAAAGCCGAAAATTTCTCCTCAAACTGAACCGAATCAGAATTGGGAAAAAAATTAGAAGCCACAATGTTGTTGAGAAGCTAGGATTCAAACATGTATTGTTGTTAAATCCTCTTCCCATGATGCAAACCTCAGATTACCTTCGAAATCCAGGAAAAGGAACACTTGAAATTCCATTTAGAAAATTTCTACTATTTGCCCGTTAACAGAAATTTATTACAATTTACAAAACAAAACCAAGAATGCTAAACTAATATGAGTGCTAATGCTCAAATTGAATATAAAAAAAACAACCCATGCATGCATTTGATTGATTGATTACAAATGGTCATAGAAAATATAAAATTTAGCTCTGTCAACGATACTATGTATTTCCCATTCTCGTCTTTATAAATGATCATAGAAAATTTTTCAGCACAGATCAAGGTTCAAAGTATCGGAAACACTATGCGTATCGGAAGGGCAAATTTAAGAGATGTATCGGGATATGCCTTCAATACGTATGGATACGGACAAAAAATTAAGATATGCATGAAAACACATGAAAATGCTATAAATACTCTAATAAATCATAAATAAACATCAATATCACTAAATATAAGACTTAAATGAGCTATTTATACATAAAAATCACGTGTTTTAATGGGTTTTTATAAAAAAAAAAAAAACATATTATAATCTACAAACGGGAACAAAAACATACTACTTAATAAAATAATTAATTCAGTTCCAATCTTCCAAGTTCCAACTTCAAAATTTAAATCTATTATAATTTATAAATTCAACATTTGAATCCCATTATGATGTTTAAAAGTTAAAAATTTACATGAAGTCATGAATCACATAAAAGTTCAATTATTATATAAATTATCCAATTTTAAGTGTTAATGTGTTAGTAAATTAATTTTCAATTGTTATATAAATTATTCAATTATTATCTAATACAAATATCCAATTAAACAAATAATAACTGTTTTCATATTTTTGAGGCCACAATTATATTCACATTCAAATTATAGATTATCATGTGAAATATATCAATGCCTTTTATTTTGTATTTTTTAAATATTACTAAAAAATCTTTTTAATTGTTTTAAACATTTTTCCAAGTGTTATCTAATCCATTTAAGCAATTAACAATCATTGAATCAAATAATTATGTAAAATTTGTAATTATTGAATCAAACATTTTTCTGTGTTTTTTAAATAATTATTTATTTTTACTCAAATAATTATTTTGCATGTTTTATTCTAAAAATTAAACAAATGTTTTTTTTTGAATGGCTTCATGGACATCTATTATTTTTATTCTAAAATTAATAATTATTTTTCATGTTTTATTCTAAAAACTAAATAATTATTTATTTTTATTCAAATAATTATTTTTCATGTTTTATTCTAAAAATTAAATTAAAATTAGAAAAAGTAAATATGTAATAAAAATTTTGAATGAATTTATGTACATAATAGATGAAATACTTATTTTGCATATTTCATTCTAAAAACTAAATAATTATTTATTTTTATTGAAATAATTATTTTGCATGTTTTATTCTAAAAATTAAACTAAAATTTAAAAAGTAAATATGTAACAGAAAAATTGAATGGGTTTATGAACATAATAGATCATCTATATATTTATTGTAAATGTTTATTATTAGAATTTTATCATAGCAAAACATTAGAGAAATAAATAAATATTTATAATCTAAAAATAAAAATAAAAAAACAAATTAAAATTTTCATAAGATATTTCAATATATTGATGTCATTCTTAGCTCTACAACATACTCAACCTATAGGGTTAGATCACAAAAAAACTGAAGAAATTATCTATATATTATATATTATTCTAGAAATAAAAAAATAAAAAAATAAAAAAATAAAAAAATCAATTATTTAGAAGAAATTTAAATTGATCTACGAACATGATAGATCATCCATAGATCTACAACATAATCAATATTTAGAGGTAGATCACAAAAAAATAAAGACTAAAATTTTCATTTCTTTCAGATTTTTAATATGCTAGAAAATTTTCAAATATTCACAAAGATCTACATATAGGAGCAAAATAAATGGGATTTTTTGCACAAGAATAACATATCAACATACACAAAGATATTTCTAAGCATCCAAACTAAAAAAACACAAAAACATTAGCTGATATTGTAAAAAAAAATTGAAAAAACATACATATTTTCGCTCATTTTTTAACAATTTTGAAAAACTTGTTGGATCTTGATAATTTGTGGATGTTTTGGTGGGTTTTGGCTAGATTTCAATCTCCAAGAATGGTATGAAGGTTTCTAGAGGGTTTTGGGAAGAAAGAGGGCTTCTAAAATGGGTTTAGAAGCCCTCTTTCGAATGAAGTTTTTTTTGTTTTTCCACAACAGTAAAGTCGCACTGTATCGGTTGCGCATCAGCCGATACAGCACCGAAATAGGCCAATACTCACCGAAACGTTACCAATACGGACACGATACGTTTCCGGAATGGCGAAAAGGAACGGTACTAAAGATTTGGTACCATTCCCGATGCCAAAACCTCAAAGATACGATACGTATCGACCGATACGTAATGGAATTTTAAACCTTGCCACAGATTATAAACATCTTAATTGTCATTTATAGGGAGATGTTCTTGATGCACAACTGTGGTGTATTGTGAGTATTGTGGGCTGCAGATCCGAGTTCATATTACTAGCCTTATAATTACAATAAGAGCAGATTAACCAAACGAATGAAGAACTCACTTTGATTGTGAAAGAATGAAGTTACAAGAAAGTGAATCAAAAGCTTTCCTTTTAGTTGAATTAAGTTGTTATAGCACTGCGAAAAATTCCATAGTGAAGTACCTCCCATATCACATATCGCTTCCTCCACATGTCCCATTGCTCTTTTCATGTATGTGTGTACTCATTGGAGGCACTGTGCTGAATCAGCAGGTAGGGATGGCAATTTTCCCCATCCCCAATAGGGACTCAACTTCCCCTACCCAATGGGGTCGGGGATAGAGATTGTTTTGAAGGGGCGGAGACGGGGATAGGGATTAATAGGAATCCCCGATCGGGAATGGGGATTGAGGTCTTCGCCACACCCTGACTCCGATTATATATATATATCAAAACATTTTTATAATTTAAAATTTTTATTTATTTTAAGTAAATTTATTTTTTAAAAAATACTATTATCTAAAAAAATTTGGAGATTCGGGTCCCCACGGGGATCAAGGATAGAGGACAAATTTTATCCCTATCAAGGATCAAAGACAAGGATAGGGGTTAATTTCAGAATTGGGGGCGGGGATGAGGAATATTATCCCCACTCAGTTGCCATTACTATCAGTAGGTGAAAGTTATCCCTCTCCATCACCCTAGCTGCAGAGATCACATCTCTTCCCCACAATGCCCCACAACACATTTTCCGTCGTATATTGGGAACATCTCCTGATGATGTCATCATCAGGACTGATATTATCATCGGGAGATGTTCCCAATACACAACGGGATATGCTGTGGGCCATTGTGGGGCGGATCCTTTTGGGGTGGAGATGTGAACTCCTAACTCTCTCATGACAAATCTTGAATGAATGACCTACTCAATTTCAAACATTTTGGAAGAATACCCCTGCTGAAAGTGGCCAATGCCTTCTCTTTTATGTAACCATAAGACAAGCAATGAGCATTTTGATTTTGCAAAGGATAGAAAGATGAATAGAAGACTAATGGCTTTAATGGAGAAGACCAATGAGCATTTTTCAAGGAGAGAATTTTGTGCATAAACGTTAGTAAGAGATGATCAAGGAAATTAAGGAATATATATTAATAAGGGTAACTCCACCAAAAAAGAATAGAAAGTAACATATATATAAGAAGAGATTTTACATGATTAATTAATAGGGTGAAATTAGTTTACCAAAAAAGGCAAAGGAGTGGAATTGAAGTAAATGTAATGGATAAAGGTGTAAAGGTGGTGGGATTGGGTGTAAATTGTAACAGAAACACATATTATTTTCATTTTTATTTTTTTAAAGTCACACGTGCATTGTGCATTGTATGAGAATGGAGAGGATTAAATGTGAGGTCTATGATGGGAGGTAGGGGTGTCAATGGACTGGTTTTGGGTTGGACATCGTCCAAATCAAAATCTATTTGGACAGATTGGACAGATCAATAAAACAAATTGAATTTGGACGGACTTGATGGACCATCATAATGAAGTTATATTGGATTGACCCAATAGCAGGTCATTGATAAAAGATAAAAATATAGATGTCAGTGGATCAGGTTTGAGTTGAAATCAATCTAAATTAACATGAATTTGAATAGATTGGACAGTTTCTGGAATGGTCCAAAATATTTATTGGACTGGACTGGACTGGATTGGACCAAATCCAGTCCAATTGACACCCCTACACATTCCTCTTTATATAGATAGATAGATAAATAGATAAACATGGTAGGTTACTTGCATTGACTTGCATTGTGAGGTTCACTTTAGGCCACGCATGCATGTAGGGGTGTCAACCGACCATGTCTGGGTTGGATTGGGTTGTACCCCCATTCAAAATCAAAATCAATTTGAATGTTTTGGGTGGACCACAAAGACATTGAATTGAATATGTTCAGATTTAATGGTCCAAAGCATTCATTGCATTGGATTGGACATAGTCCATCTAAAATGGATTTATATTAGGTTGGGTCAGATTAATCAAAATCAGGTCCATTGACAAAAGATAAAAGTACAGGTGTCAATGGAACAAGTTTACGTTAAATCCAATCTAAATTGAAATAAATTTAATTAGATTGGATGGTCCGAACATTGAATTGGATCTATAATGGTCCGAAGTATTCATTGGATTATATTGGACCTTCTCCGTATGAAATAGACTCATATCGGAGCATGTTGGGTTGGACCAATACCAATCTATTGACAGCCCTACACACACGTGTCAAGATTGGAGAATAAGGTTTTCCAAGGCCAAAAGTGGAAATGAGGCCTTTGGACTTTGAAACACCTGGTAAATTTTTTAAACTATCCTCATTGTTCAACTAATTGATTAAGTGTACCTTTACTGTTTGAAAATTGATTAATCCTATCTCTACTGTTTCTGACAATTGATTAATCCTTTTTAGTCATTAACGTCTATCAACAACGGAGATACGAAAAATACTATTTTACCCTCTTATTTGGATCTCTCCATCTTCCTCTCATTCTCTTCGCCAGAACTACCAGAACTGCAGGTGATCCCGAAAACCTCCAGCAAATTACTGACGGCTCCTCAGAGCAAAGTCTTTGTTTCAGACACCGCTGCTACATGCCTTTGTTTCAGACACCGTCGCTGCAAGCCTTTGTTTCAGACACCGCCACTGCAAGTGGTACTTCTCTCTCCCACCACCTCTCTTTCCCTCTCATCTCCCTATCTTTCATTCTTTCTTCCCTCTCTTTCTCTCTCCTCCTCTTTCACTTCCTTGTTTCACCACCGTCGCTACAACTTGTAGCGGCGGATTTGGTACTTCTCTCTCTCGCCACCTCTCGTCTCCTTATCTCTCATTCTCTCTCTCTTCTTGCTATTTCTCTCTCTTTCCCTCTCTCTCCTCTTTCACTTCCTCTGTTTCACCACCCCCACTGCAACTTGCAGCGACAGATTTGGTATTCTCTCGCCACCTCTCATCTCCCTACCTCTCATTCTCTCTCTTCTCGCTATTTCTCTCTCCTTCTCTCTTCTTTCTCTCTCCCCTCCACTTTCACTATCTCTGTTCCGCCACCGCTGCTGCAACTTGCAGCGGCGGATTAGGTACTCTCTCGTCACCTCTCGTTTCCCTATCTCTCATTCTCTCTCTCTTCTCGCTATTACTCTCTCCTTCTCTCTTCTTTATCTCTCCCCTCTTCTTTCACTATCTCTGTTCCGCCACCGTCCTGCAACTTGCAGCGGCAGATTTAGTACAGGTTTGTCATCTGGGTTTTGAAGATGGACACCCAGAAAAGCAGGTTTTCTTCTGCAAGCTGTAGTGTTGTTGATGGCCATTGCAGATTCGTAGTTGCTAGTGTCTAGTAGACTCAGCAGTAATCTACGGAACTCCTTCTCGGTTTCCGATCCTAGGCCTAACCGCCAGTTATGGATTTGCGTGTGGGCTTCTAATGAACCAGATAGAGAGGGTGTTTTGGAATGGAGGTGGGAAGGATGTTTTTGGAATCTTTTATCAATATATTAGTCACATGATGTTATATGTAACGGAAAGTTAACGGTAAGGGTAGACTTAATCAATTGTCAGAAAAAGTAGGGATAGTATTAGTCAACTTTTTAAATAGTAAGAGTACACTTAGCCAATAAACTAAATCATAAGGGTAGTTTAAGAAGTTTACCCTATAATAAACCTAAGAAAATCAGGATTATGAAACGTGAATATATTATATTGATCACACATAACAACAAATAGCAGCAATTGTCACATATACATACATGCACTTATATACAAAATCACACCACCATTTGAATTAGGTAGAAATTATTATTATTATTATTATTATTATTAATGATAAATGATGTATTATTCTACGACGACAAACTTTTCGACAATGAGACCAACCAATGAATGGGTCCTAATACGGAGATTGAAATATAGCCTTTTCTTTTCGGTAAGGTTTTAAAAACTGACTTGGAAATGGAACCATTCTAGCCATCGGTTTCCCGGTCAGTGGTTCAACCATTTGGGTCAAATGGTTTGAACGGTTTGAATATTTTAACAATGATATGTCATCTTACCCATTAGATTGGAATATTAGGATAAGATGCATATAAATATAAGAGAAAATAAAGATGGAATGAGAAGTATTTGAGAAGTTGTTGGCTGAAAGAGTTTAAAAGAAGAAGAAGAAGAAGAAGAAGGAAGAGGAGGAGGGCTTGAAGGTTGCAGTGGCAACGATGGTGGCAACTTACAGCGGCGACGGCAATGGTAGCAATAGCGGCAGAGATGGTGAAAAACTGGAGTAGATCTGAGATTTCTCAGTCTTAGATCTCTCTCTCTCTCTCTCTCGCGGATCTGTCATCTAGAGTCTAAACTTCTCTCTGAGATCTCTAAATGTGAGATCTCTCTCACTGTCTCACACATCTCTCTTAGTAAATCTCAGATCTAAGAGATCTTTTTCCCTTTTCATTTTGTTGTGACAAGTTAATAAACCGCAACCGTTCTTTGGGTCGAACGGATCAACGGTCAAACCATCCAGGTCAATGGTTCGTTGACTAATTCAACAGTTTTTTACTAGAGACTGGGTTGGGGGTAAAACGGAACCAATCACCTGAACGGTTTCTAGTCCGAACGATCTGACCGTCTGAATCAACAACAGTTCGAAAACAATGCTTTTGGGTATTAAAGCCTAGATGGTCAAAATTCAACATATGAAACAGTAGATTGCTCTCTAATGACTACATTTGGATAAAAAAAAAATTAGTTTAATTTTAGAGAATGATAGATAATCACCTGATGTAATACTGTTTCATCAGGTGCAATGAATCTTTTTAGCACTTGTTTCTCAAAAAAAAAAAAAAAAAGAGTTGGGGCTCCATCTAATTTTCAGTTTCTTGAACACCAAGAAACAAAAGAAAGAAAGGAAGACAAGGCCGATAACACTGGTGGGCATGCAGTAGGGGTGATCATGGGCCGGGCCCTCGATAGAATCTACGTATGCAAAATGCCAAATAGAATGGTCATATAACTCTATTCATGTCTATTTATAACACCCTACTATCTCCCTGTACATAACATTATATAGCAGGATGAGATGTTCTCCGTACAAGGCTGCGATGATATATGGATAGACGTGGACATAATTATTTTGAGCAGGAGATCCAGACTCCATTTAAAAGGGGGAGAGTGGCGTCAGAGACTGAAGAAAATGTTAGAAACCCACAACTTGTCTTCACAAATTCATAACCGCAAGTCAAACCCACAACGGTGCTGTGGCTATAGACTCATCGTTACACCTACTTTACCACGTTTTCCTGATTGACATCCTCTTTTATATTATTAATATTTTTCGCTTAAAAAGGAGAAGAATGATGTAAGGCCCCGTTTGTTTCATGGGAATAGGGGTCTGGAATCGAAATCGGAATGAGTTATTTCAATTCCATCTGTTTGGTTGGACGAAATTAGAATCCCATTGTCATTCTTGTTGGAATAACATTCTCCTATTTAAGGGAATGATCATTCCCTATCCCTTTCTTAGAATAAAATCCCATTCCTACTAATTTTAATTTTCCATTTCCATTCATGTTTAAACCAAACAGGAATATGAAAATAAATCATTCGGATTCCAATTTTAAAAAATTTCGATTCCAATTCCAATTCCAACTGATAACCATTTATTTTTTATTCTTACTAAAAGAATACTTGTTAATTAAGAATCGAGATACTTTGCATATACATGCCATGCAATAAACTGAAACATTTATTTCTAGGGTGGTTGCACTTAGGTCCCTGAACTTTGCTTTGTGATTAAAAAAAAAAAATCCTTCAACTACTGGATTTCAAGACTTTGCCCCCTATTCCAAAAGTAAAAATATTAAATTGCCCATTCAGGAATCAAATGGACTGAGAAAAAAGCTATGAAAATAAGAAAATAGACATATTAATGAACAATAGTACTTCTTTTGGATTGGGTTACTTTGCTCCGAAATCCTCGCTCTTTAATCTTTACCAATACCAGCACATATCAACAAAATAGGGGGCATGGTGCTAAAGAAATCCGTACCCGTAAGGCGTAAGCCCCAATTAATATAATAGTTAATTAAAGAAATAAGAAGGGTAATAATTTCTTCTGGCAAAAAAAAAATTAGCAGTTCTATTAATATGTTCAAATTCTACCCAGTGCTGTGAGGCTGGATTGGGCCTTGGGTTTCTCTGTCCGACTGTCCGTCCAACAGCAACCATGGCCCACAGTTGCATTCCACGAAATTGCTATTATGATATGATGTGACACCAGCTTGGCCTTTGCTGGAAAAAATAAAAAACAACACGCCATCATATATCATCATCATCATTCAAGTTCAACCGTTCAAGTGGAGTGGAGGTTGTCAAATTGGGCGCCACTCCACAACAGATATTCTAGTTGTGTGTTGTTGGAGCTTGGAGGGAGGAGCATCTGCATTTGCCCGTTCATCAGTCCATCGCTACTCTCCAATCCAATCTACAATCTTTGCCGCTCGTGGCCATTACAAATCTCTGATGGTCCACAGTCAACAGTCCAAACACGATAGCCTACCATGTAACTAAACTTACCCAATTCTTACCCTTTTCAAATGGGCGAACATGAGATCTAAGCCTATAAAGCCCAGGCCCAGGCCCAGGCCCAGGCTAGTATTGTAATTTCGTCTTATGGGAGGAGGAGGACCACTCAAATGCGGAATGCCAATAAAATCCTGAGTTCCTGACAACGGCATAACAGCGAGATACCATTGGAAGGAAGCCCAAGGTTATATCGCTCAAGTCTCAACTTTCAACTTTCAACTCTCAACTCTCGACTACTTCTCTGCTTCTGCTTTTCGGTAAAGAAAGAAGAAAGGAAGAAAGAAAACTACTTCTCTGAGTCTGTGCTGCACATTGGAGAGCTAGAATAGCATGAGTTACCAGAGGGTTCCCCAAGAGCCTTACCCTCCACCAGGTGAACCGCATATTCCTTCTTTTATATCATATCTTTTCCTCTATTAAGCTTACTAGATGATAAATGGAGTCTTTTTTTGTCTGTTGGTTACCTTCTTTTTTCTTTGGTTTTGAAATTTTATTCAGTTTGTTTTGCGGTTTCTTTTGTAGAATTGGAAATTTGGAATTGAACCCTTGGTGTTTCAGTTCTTTTTTGACCTTTTTTTCTTGTTCAGGGTACGCACCTTCGCCACCAAACTACCCTTCACCGCCACCACCACCACCACCTCCACCCTATGAAGGGTACCCACCACCACCTCCACCAGGGTATCCACCACCACCTCCACCAGGATACCCTCCACCCCCTCGTCCTGGATATCAGGACTACTTCAATGGAGGGTACCCTCCACCACCGCCACCCCAACAATACCAATCTCAGGATGATCATTCTGGGTGTGCCTCATTTCTACAAGGCTGGTATGCGATCTCAATCTCTGTCCTTTTGGGTTCTTTCTCTCCTTTGCTCCAAATCATTCGTTTTAATGTTTTAAGAACATTTGGTGCATATGTTTGTTGTTTTTCTTATTAGGGATTATGTATTTGATTGTGTTCAGTGAATTCTGTAAATTGGTAAATGAGTGGATTCTAATCCTTTAATGGATTCGATTTTGACAATTATGTTTTATGAGGATTTTTTCTAACTCTAATTTTTTGCTGGTTCTCCTACGCCCTTTTCTTAGTTATATGGGACTTTTTTTACTCTTATGTTGCAGTAGCCTGTTCCGTTCTGCTATCTTGCTCTTATTCTTTCTGTTGTATTGTTGGCAAGATTTTGGTAGGTTTGATCGTCCTGGAACTGCATAATTTCTATGTACTGGACTGCATTTCAGACCTGATGTTTTCCCCTTATTGAGGTCGAATAGGATAATGCCATTTATAAGCAGGGGCCCTAAGTCACGTGGCATATACACCAATGGGATATATCAACATTTTATATTCGTCTTTTATCAAAAAAACCAAAAAAAAAAAAAAAAACAAGAAGAACCTGTAGTTCACATTGAAGTTACTGAATTCACTATTAGTCAACCTCATGAAACCAAAATATTAGATGCAAAACCATAGCAAACATAGATGGATAGAATCCAGAATCAACACCAGTGAAGTGATTCAAATAACTACTTGAGATACAGAGTGCAGATAGCATATGAAATTTCATAGGACATCTGCATATTTACACCTACCAGGTTATGTTGGTTGTTAAATATGGTTACTACCGGTTGATATTGTTTCTTTGAAAAGATTTACAAGCTGCTCGTTACTGTTGTTACCATTGTACATTTAGATAACCCAGAGAATATTACTACAATTGTCCAAAAGCTCATTAGCTCCCTTTACTTCTCTATTTATTTTTCCAAAGAGGGAAATATGTTGCTTGTTTTCTGGTCAGAGGGTATCACAAGCTCCAATTTCCTAAAAGCAAATTACAACATTGCCATTTGCCAAACTCTGTATTCTTACCATGGGCATCCATTATCATGTTACTGCCATATTTTTCTACTTCTCTGAAATGTTTATATTCCCAGTCTGGTATGACAGGAGGGCTTTATCGCTTATATTCTTCTAATTCTTTATTATGTCGTGTACTGTCTTGGGAATATAATTCTTTAGTTGTGTACTATTGTTGAAACCATAAATTCCGGTAATTGGTTCACTTTCTCTTTATTATGCAAATATTACAGATTAGGGTTCTTCTGGAAGACTGAAATAATAATTGTGAACTCCAAACTGTATTTCTTAACATGTTTTCCCATATTAATTGCCTTGTTAACCTCCTATATTTCATGAGGTTTTTAGTTAACTTGAAAGCTATTTGGAAGTGAGTTATAAGGTTCTTTACTTTCTTTTTTTTTCCTTTTCCTTTTTTTTTCTTAGCTAAATCTGTAGAAATTTCTTTTTCTCTATTTCTTAAAATAAACAAAAGTTGTGCCATCTTTGGTGTCAATTATATATGAGTACAAATGTGGTTTATGAATCTGGAATCTTTTCCTAGGAGAATGTTATGGACGCATTCCTCGGGAAGACGTATCGTCGCCACCGGTAGCAACAGGCACCTGACCCACCGCCAGCAGCAACAGTGATTCAATGATTCTCTTCCTACCCAGTTCGGCAACAACAGCCTTATCTAGATTAGATTAGATCATCTTGCTTGTTCTTATCTTATTCTATTGCTCTTATCTTATCTTGTTAGTAGCTTATCAGATTAGGATTAGCTTATCTTATCCTTAGCAAGATAGAACTGGAAGTCTCCCTATTCAACAAGGAGACTCCCTTTGATTAGGACTCTTGTAATCTCCTATTTAAGGAGACCCCATTATTGAATGAGGGTATCGAATATTCAGTTAAGGAAGTGAGTTAGGAGAGTTGGTGATCTCTTGAACAAATCACCAGAGGCGCCAAGATAGGTTCATCAAGAGCAGGAAGGAACAAGGGAAAACATGAGGTTTTCCCCGTGGACCGACCCGTGACGAGATCCTATTCCCGGGCCCATAACAACTTGGTATCAGAGCCAACCGTCATGAGAGATCTGGAGCAACTATCATCCAGGGTCCACGAACTGGAGCATAGGCTCGTGGAAACCAACGTGGAGGTTCGTGAGGTCAAAGGCGATGTCCAGGAGATGCGACGCTTGCTGGAATCGTATTTCTCTAACAAGAAGAGGAATCCAGAAGGGGCTGTAACCACAAACAGCCGCCGACCAGACTTGACGGAGTCGTCCGGCGAACAACAGCTCGTCGCCCCGGTAGCCGCAGTCATCCCCAAGTACAGTAGGCTGGAATTCCCGTCGTACAACGGCAACGGAGACCCCTTAGGCTAGCTGTATCGCTGCGAGCAGTTTTTTTGGAATCGACGGACAGATGACCGGGATAAGGTAAATCGTTCTATATTGCTAGAAGAGGATCGTGTTAAAGCAGAAATAGAACATGCTAAGGCACCAGTAGATTTCACTACATTGCAGCTTCACAATTTGATGTATGAGAAAATTCATTTTGTGAAAGCCATAAAGGTGCGCAAAGATTTCAAGTCAAAGTATCCGGATATTGAACTTGTGCCTGAGGAAGAGTTTTTCAGTTCAGCCCCTCAAGATATTAAAGGATCTATACTATCAAAAGACAGTGCACATGACCTGATGCTAAGGCGGCTTAATTTTGAGCTTTTCCGGCGAAAAGAACTCTGCAAACTTCATGAGAAACTGGAGCAACACAAGAAAAGCCTTATGGAGACCATTGCACACCGAAAGAAGTTCCTTTCAAGTCTCCCGAAATCTCTGAAGAAAGCATCCTTGCCTATCCAACACCAACTGGGGGTTCTGCATACAAAGAAATTAAAGCAGCATAATTTAGCAGAATTACTGCCACCTCCACTCTATGTGATTTACTCACAATTGCTGGCTCAGAAGGAGGCAATTGGGGAGAGTATTGAATTGGAAATTATAGGAAGCATGAAGGATGCTCAAGCCTTTGCCCACCAACAAGCAATTAAGGACAATGGTGTTTCTACAAATACAGAAATGAATAAGTTGGAGGATGATGCGCCTGATGAGGAAGAGGAGGGCCAAAGAAGGAGAAAGCGGCCAAAGAAGGTTACTGGAAAAGAGAACCTTGACCAATTAGGAATCTATCGATCTCATCCTCTTAAAATCATCCTTCATATACATGATGATGAGGTTTCAAATCCCAAGCCTGCAAAACTGGTTACTCTGAGGTTTGAATACTTATTGAAGTTGAATGTTGTATGTGTTGGAATTGATGGCTCTCAAGAAGGACCTCAGAACAACATCTTATGCAACTTGTTTCCTGATGATATTGGTACTGAGCTTCCCCATCAATCAGCTAAGCTCTTTGTTGGTGCGGTTGTTGAAGTCTTGGTAGAATGGTGTAATTTACCATCGGCCGAAGCCACATGGCTCCCATTGGCAGAGTTCCACGCCACATATCCAGAATTCGAGCTTGAGGACAAGCTCGTAGTCCAGGAGGGGAGTAATGTTATGGACGCATTCCTCGGGAAGACGTACCGTCGCCACTGGCAGCAACCGGCACCTGACCCACCGCCAACAGCAGCAGTGATTCAATGATTCTCATCCTACCCAGTTCGGCAACATCAGCCTTATCTAGATTAGATTAGATCATCTTGCTTGTTCTTATCTTATTCTATTGCTCTTATCTTGTTAGTAGCTTATCAGATTAGGATTAGTTTATCTTATCCTTAGCAAGATAAAACTGGAAGTCTCCCTATTCAGCAAGGAGACTCCCTTTGATTAGGACTCTTGTAATCTCCTATTTAAGGAGACCCCATTATTGAATGAGGATATCGAATATTCAGTTATGGAAGTGAGTTAGGAGAGTTGGTGATCTCTTGAACAAATCACCAGAGGCGCTAAGATAGGTTCATCAAGAGCAGGAAGGAACAAGGGAAAACAGGAGGTTTTCCCCGTGGACCGACCTGTGATGAGATCCTATTCCCGGGCCCATAACAGAGAAGCATCCAAATTTTTCCCTGGCCCTTCTCTATTATCATCAATGTAAAGTTGTTTGGCCTTTTCTTGATTTTGAAGAACTCATGGAGGACTTGCTCAAGTATATATGTTCTGGGAGTGGATGGCTTCTTGTTAGAAAACGAAAAATTCCTTTTGAATTCAATGCAGTATTGGGTTGTAATTCTCTATTTCTGTCTGATGCGAAAATATTGTAGTAGCTTTCAACTTGGGAAAATTCAGAATTTGTGTAGCTTAGATGGGTGCCTCCACTGCTGTGGGTCATTGGATGAAGAATATTTTGATCAATTTATTCAGAGTTAGTAGACAAGAAGGCAGAACAAGTCCAGTTCTGTTGTTTTAATTAGCAATGAATATTTTGATTCTGACTCAAGTCAAACGTGATATGCTCATCGGCTCACCAAGTGGGGACGATCATCAACATAGGTTTGGGGTTAGTTCCATAGTTGAATTAGGATCTTATTCACTGTATTGTATGGTATGTTCTGTGCAAGCTTGTTTGCAAATAAATTGGCATCAGTTTAAAATAACAAATTTTACCGTTTGAGTTATTAGGCTATATTGAGTTTGACTATGATTTGGATCTTTGCTGCAAAAGAAAACCAGCTGCAAGATTATTGTGACACTTGACTGATACATGATTTATTTCTTTTTGATTTCCCAGTTTTGCTGCACTTTGCTGCTGCTGTGTATTGGAGGAGTGCTGCTTGAACTTTTAGGTTATTTTGAGGTAGCTGTTCTAATCATGTGGGGTCCTGCTTTTCCGGTGTTGGTATCTCTATTTGGTTTTTAAACTATCCATGTGAATGCGATGGCCTCTATCTATTTGTTCGATTGTGAAACCCTGTGATTAAATGAACATCATAAGCAGAGGCTATTAGTATGTAGTTAACTGTGGTGGTCCATGTTTTATCTCCCGCACTTTGGGACTCTTCACTCTTGCATTGTTTGATAAAAATTATAAATTATAAAGAAAAGCAATTAGCAAAATTATTACAGGTTTACCTGTTTCTTAACATTCTTGGGTCTAGTGTTGAGAATGTGCACTCTTGACCCTGCCGGGAATGGGTTGCAATCATGGTTGTGAAACGCCTCCAATGATGTTGTGTTTGGTAGCATTGCTATTTCTATGTGAGAATTCTTTAGTTAGAATGATTAGATTTCACTCCTTGGAGCAAGAAAACACCAATTTGATAATTGTTTAAGCAGTTTCTTACACATGCATTTTTAAGGTATGCCTGTTTCAACCATAAATAGGTTCAAATATGAAATAACAATTATATGTCAATTTGTATTGATCAATCCAAAATGTTTTAAACAGCAATAGTACCAAACACAACCTTCATTAGATTGGTAAACGCCTTCATGCCTCATGCTCATGAAGTTTCTATTACAGCCAAGCCTTCTCCACGACTGTTGGGTGCTGCAATGCAATTTACTTCCTTCATTAGACTCGTTTTTTTGGGTAAAAAACGGTATTAGCATTCAAGAGGGTGTTTGGTTCTGTTTACGTTTATTGAGTAAACGTTTTGTACTTGTGTGGCTGCAAAATCGAGAAAAAGCAATTAATGAGGATGTTTATGACATAGGTGCCATTAGGCACCACATCAGCAAAGTGAACGTCTATCCGTTTTAGGAAGCTCCAAAATGAAGCTTCCTGAAATGTGGGAGGCGAAAGCAAACATCGATATATACGGATGCAATTAATGAGACATTTGCTGATGGGGCACCTATGTGGCAGCGTTCACTCAATAAATATAAATGGAATCAAACACATAGCAAAAAAGACCGGGACAATGCCAATGTATCAAAGTGTCTGATCCAAGGCGGAGGTTGGACAAGCCATTCCCCTTTACAACACTATCAGAAGTTAGAAAATGAGTAATAAAATTTGACACTCTAGAGACATATACAAACCACATCAAAATCAAGTTCCGCCTTTAACATCCAAAACAAGAGTTCAGATTAACCAAGGGAGGGGGGAACACTCGCTGCAGCGTGATTTAAATTTATCAATTCTAGCCTTTTTGCTAGATTCAGAGTTTCAGACCAGCTTCAGCATAAACAGACGAACTTGGTTCAACACTAGACGAGAGAGCATATTAAATCTACCATCTGAGTCAAAAAGAACTGCACCGATATCGGCATATACCTAGGTGAAGAAAAAGTATTGTGATTATTGTCCACCACGAGAGTCCCAATTACAAAGCTAATTCCTACTGTTCCTGATTACCCAAACAATTACAACAAAGCTCATTCCTACTGTTTTAAAAGGCTTAGCCTTGAGGTGTGAGGCTTACGAGGCACACAGATTTTGCCTCAAGATATGAGCCTTTATTAAAATGAGCCGTAAGCCTCAAGCCTCAAGGCATGGAGTGTAAACAGGTGTCAAGATATCAAGTATTAATGATTATTTAACGATTTAATACAAAAAATATATATTTTATGCATTTTTATAATTTAAAATATATGAAAAAAGCACTTCAATAATTATAGGCTAAATAAATAAAAAGAGTAAAAATGAAAAATTAATAGGGGAAATCAAGTTTTAGTAGTTTCTCTTAGTGTTTTAGGAGAGTTCAGTGAAAAAAGGGCCAATCAAGCTCTTAATTTCTTTTGGATATATCAAATGATATTTCTTTTTGCTTATTATTTTAAATCTAACATCCCAAGTAAGATGGCTTGAGCTTTCTCCCTTACCCCAACCCAAAACTCCCAGCCCCTCTTCATTTTAGCCTTCTTTGCTCCCTAATGAAGCTACCTCATCACTCCCTTCTCTCTCTCTCTCTCTCTCTCATTTAGACATCTCAGCATGTTTTGTCCATCCCTCTTTTCTTTATGTTTATCCCTTCTTAAAACTATTCCTAAAATCTCTCTCTACCAAAATCTAATCCAATATAGCCAAGTGGCACTACAATCCCCCACTTTCTCCTAAATTATCTATATTTCCTTATCATATCCCCCACTTTTCATCTATATCTATCAAAAGAAAGTTTGAATTAAAAAATTTAAGAATTATTTAATATAATAATAAAATTATGTAACAACTTTAAAATATTTATTAAAAACACTAAACAATTACCATAGATTTAATAACATTAATATTACTAATAATTTTATACTTTTATGAAATTCATAACAAAATTATGTACTGACAATATAAATTATAATTTTACAAATTATTCAATTTAAATATTATTCAAATACTAAAATTTAAAATTTAAAAATATTATTTAAAAATTTCAATAAAAATATTAAAAATAGTTAAATATTATATTACAAAATATTAAAAATAGATAAATATTATATAACAAAATATTTAATATTATGTAATAACTTTAAAATAAATAAAATTTAAATAATGAAAAAATTTAAATATTTTACATTTTATTTAAATATCTAAAATAACTAAATTTTAAATAGTTAAAATAACAAAATTATGTAATAAACTTAAAAGTTTTATTAAACATAGAAAATTGCTATAATAGATTTTATAACATTTGGATTAGTAATAATTTTATACTTCACAAAATTAATAACGAAATTATGTAATAATAGTATAACTTGTAATTTTATGGATTATGAAATTCAATAAATAAGTAATATTGAAATAAATAAATAATGGTATTATTTAAATAGATAAATAATATTTTAAATATTAAAAAAAATAAATAACTAAATCATATTTTAAATATTATTTAAAAACAAATAAAATAGATTAAATAAATAAATGAATTATGTAATAACCTTAAAATTTTATCAAAAATACAAAAATAATTATAATATATTTAATAATATAAAATATAAATAATTTAAATTTTTTTAAATATTTTTGAAATAATGAAAAATAGATTAAACAATTTAGAGGTATTAGAGATTTCAAATAAAAATATAGGTAATAACTTTAAAATATTCTTTTAATAGATATTAAAAAATATAATAATAATTGCAATTATTAGTGTACTAATAATAAAAAAATATTTCATTTATATGAATTAATAATTATAGAAAATAACTTTTAGAAAATTGATATTTATTAATAATAATTTTAAAATCTTAATCTATATTTATATATACTAAAATTTATATTTATTGTATTTTGTGATAAATACATTTTCAATAATTATGTATAAATATACTTTTGTTTTGTTATTTAATAGAAAATTTTCAATAATGATTGGAGATTAAACTATTGTTATTTATTAGAGATTAAACTATTAGTTTAGTTAAAATTAGGAGTGTTCACGGGTTAGTTCAGTTTAGTTGTAGGTTGTTTGGCCAACCAAATTGACTTTATTGGGTTAGGGAGTTGATCATCTGAAACTAACCAACCATTAGTGAAAACCAGCCAACTTGGGTTATATTGGTTTGAGCCAATTTTTTATTTGGTTGGTCTGTTCAAAATATTATAGTGGTATTATTAAAAAATTTAAATTTACAATATAAAATATTTTAGAATAAGGAATATGGAAATTTATGTGACAATCTTTATTAATGACCTCAATATCAGAAGCACGTACTGTTAAACATGCTCGTCTTCCCTCCTCCACATATCTCCCTTAGGCAATATTTAAAGTTTAACCATCTGAATATTATAGATTTTTATGAAGTTAAACAGATAGGCTTAAGCTATCTGCCATTAGCAATGAGGAATTCTTGAGTTCTGCAACGATTCAATACCTTTAAACTTGCAATGAGAGAATCATTTTTCTTGTAAAATAGAATAGATATGAAGAAATACAAATAACTCTGCAATCTCTCATTTTCAAATAAGAATAATTTTTAGATAAGATAAGATCTATTGAATTCCTCTAATGCTGTAAAAGAAATCTGAATAAGAAAGTAAAGCATGCCGGGGTGGTGGGGCTGGGCCCATGTCGGAAATCAAACCCAAGGTTCTGTGCTCATCGCTTTACAAGCACAAGCAGCATTCCTGATCCCCCGATACGTATCGGGATGAGGCCTGGTTGAAACGGAAGAAGGGCAACAACAAACAGAAGACGGAGCAAGAACGTTACGGACAAGGACCTTGTCGAACTCAAGGCCTGCAATCTGCATCGAGTTGGGTTTTGGTTTCGATTTGGATTCGCCCCATCTCGACAACAGGCTCTCCGATACCTTGCCCGCTTTGGCTCTTTATTATGCCGTTAACAAGCAGTATAACCACAGCGTACGTTTCCAAATGATTGTCTTCGTCCACCGCCACCTCCGACTGCGATGCATCGCCGCCCTTGGGAAGCCCTCACACCATATTCACTCCAGGCGACAATCCTCAACTAGTGAAAACGAGATTAAGGCAGTGGGCTCAGGTTTTTGCTTGTTCGGTGCGGCAATCTTACTGATTTCAGGCGAACTGAAATACCAAACCGTCCACTGAAAAAAAAGAAAAAGAAAAACTTAGCAAATGATGCATTGACTTCTTTTCCCTTAGTTTATAATTTTATTCCATAATTACTTGTTTTCCTTTTTTTTTTGTAATTTCCTATTTCTTGGTCTTTTTTAAGGTTATTAAACCGTTGGTTAAATGATGAATTGACTTCTTTTCCCTTAAGCTGTGTTTGGTTGAGGAAAAAGTAGGAAAACGAAGGCGCCATCAAAAGGACCAACGGGTTAAAGGTTTGGATGACATCAAATTTTATTGACATATCTTAAAGCGATTGGACTTAAAAAGGGAAAATCCCTTCGATTTTTTTTTTTTATTTTTAAATAATTAGCGTCTGTTTGGCATTGTTGATGTTGCTCCAAAAAATGGTGATACATTAGCTCTACATCAGAAAAAAAACGGTGTTCTAAGAAATACCTATTTATTTGGAACCATTTTTCCATAAAAAACGGTGCTCCAAGCCATGTCTTAAAAATCGAAAAGACGTGGTTTGGAGCAACCATGGTTTAAAGTATCGATATGGTACGCCCCGTATCGTATCGTATCTTTTGAAAACGATAAGATCTGAAATGCCTATTTCCAGGGTTTTGGAACCCCAACTTTTTTTAATTAAAAAAAAAACATGTTTTTAGCTTCCCAAAAAAATAAACTTTGAAAAAAAACTGAAAAAAAAGAGTTTTGGGCATTTCTAAGTACTGATACGATACTGATGAAACGCGTATCATATCGACACTTTAAACCTTGGGAGCAACACTGAATTTGGCATTTCATGGAACCGCAGCTCATTGTTGCTAAGAGGGACATGAGGTAACATGACAAAAACATGACATGGCACTAGATAATAGGTACCAGTGTTAAAAACATTTTCTGAAAGCCAAAGGAAGAGAGTGTAATTTCCTATTAGAGAATTGATCTCATACGAAGGGAGATATGTCACCACTCGGGATTTCCTACCCACTCATATGCCTTGCCTTCATCTAGAACAGAAACGTATAGACAAGAAAAGGATGCTTTCCCCTTTGCAGTTCCAAGAAAAATCAAATGGGCCAGAAACTAAGACATTGAGCAAAATATTGCCAAGTAGCTAGCAATGTCGTCCTCTCCACACCCGTTAACAGAATCAGATTCCGCAATATATAGAAAAGAGAAGAATCCTACTGTAAACCAATCTAGACAGAGAAACGTCAATAACCCGTTAATTAGCTTTTTTTTTTTTTTTCTTTCAAATTCTATTATTGCCTTTCCTATCGTCTTTTCTATCATCGAATCAACCTGTCCTCATCCCGGCAAGGTCACTTGCATTTCCTTCATGTGTTCCTTTCCTGACTTGATTCTATCAAAACTAGCTAGCTACACAACTTCTTTCTTGTTTTTCTCTTTTTCCTTTCAGATTAATGCTGTAATGGTTGTTTCATGGTTTCTGCTACTTTGCAGCTATAATGGGATCTCGACCAAGAGGAGAGCTACGTTGGCTGTCCATGAACTTGTTATGAACTGAAACCAACAACCACTAGTAATAGGAAACAAGAGTGAGGTAGGTAAGGATCGAGGAGAGTGATGTTTGGCCTAAAGTTAGAAGACAATGAACGATGTCTTCATTAATCCAAAATCTCAAATACCTCAACCCACGCTGTTTAGTCTCAAGGTAGAAGAGATAATGACCAGTGTTATTTTTTAAGGATAATTTTGATATTTAAAAAAAAAAAAATAAGTTGTATATGCCATCACGTAACTGATGGTCAATTAATGATAGGGACCAATTTAATGGTTTTTGAAAGATTGGGTATTACAATAACAAGTTCAAAAGTTTGAATATTAACTTAACATTATCCTTAAAATTCAAGGTATTAAAGTAATGTTCTAGATTAGACAAGTAAAGAAGATAAGACACGCCTTCCCAATTCCCATGCTATTGTATATATGTTCATATTATTTGGTGGAAAGAGTATAACATGTGATCATATCATATGAGGGGTTTTTTCATCCATCGAGTATATATATCATTATCGATAGTGAAAGTTTGGATGGTGGTGGGTTGTTTGGACTTGGGAGTGTCACACTCACGAGTCACGAGATTCGTCAGGAATCACCCACCCTTTAATCTGCATCACGTTTATTATGTGAACACTTGAACTCTTATAGTTATAGGCGATATATAGGTTTAGATTATTAGCTTTGGGTGTTGGGTCATGTCGATTTCCCTACATTTCACTTTTGTGGGTAACGCGACGGTAAAGGTGTTAGAGATGGTGATGGATGGATTAATGGGTATTTTTGTCATAAAATGATAATTAGGAACCTTTAACACGTTTCCCCCTTTTCACTGTTTTTAACCACCCATTCCACGCTCACTTGCTCAATTAATGGACACAATCCCACATATTCAGTAATCAGTAATTTGATTTATTGGCACCAATTAACAGCATTATTTTTCTCCACAGGCCAATATTGATGGTTTCCATTTGAAAATTACAACATCGTATGTCACGCTTAGGTTCAATTAAATGGGGTATCTCATAGGGCTGTTTAATTATAAATGGTATCAATCATAATTAAGGTAGATAATATTGGTACATAATCCCCTACTACATCAGTGACTGGACGGACCTTGGCACAACCCAGCTCAAACACAATGTTTTTTACCTGCATACATTGTGGTATTTGAGAATATGGATTCAGTAAATATACTAAATATCAGGGGTATTATATTATTAAGCATTTTAACATTTATTGTAATTTGGATTTTTTACCTAAGAATGGCAATTGGGCAGGGCGGGGCCGTATTTTGCCCTGTATCCATCTCGAATTAAAATTTCCTACCCCGAACCCTGATGGGGCTAAAAATCTTAACCCCATCCCAGTCACTTATTTGTATAATTATATATTTATTATTTTAAGATCTAATTAGAACTATTTTATATTATATAATATAATACATATTATGTTATATATATATATATATATATATATTATATTATATAATATAATCAGGGCGAGGGCAAGGTCGAGGTCGAGATTTTCAGGGGCGGGGTGGGTAAATACCGTCCTCACCCCGTCCCCAACCCCAGAGTTTCGGGTTTCCCAAAAGCTTGGATTGACTTTTAATGGGCCTGAACCCTAACCCTAACCCAGGCCTGATGTGATTGAAAGCTTTCAAAACAATCCATGTTATGATATTCTGGGAAACTCATCAGCTATGAGTTGGGTATCTGTCGTTGTCGGAAAGCAAATACACGAGAAAACTACAACGTTATTTATGCATTTCTATCTCTTTGTAATCCTGTTTTTGCTAGGGTCAAGATTATTTTTGACAAGCTAAGCTGGATCTTTGAAAGATTTGATTTCAACTGTTCCCTAAAATACAAACAATGAAACAGTATAAATACATGTAAAATAATATCTACAAATTTATATTTATACTCCTTCCAAACTGAGCCTAAATTACTAAATCCCCTTGTATTAATGAGATCTGCTAATATCAACACATATGGATATGTGGTGTATGACAATCGGCCCAAGTTTTAAAAAGTAAATTAAAACATTGTGTGCATGACGCATGGTGATCATGGCTTGTAATGTGTCCAATTTGGAGGTTGTTTGATACTGTGGTCATTTATTGAAGAAAAATTTTGTACGGGATTTATTTTGAAAAACAAGAATTAATTAATAAATCTTTATTGATGCTGTTTTATAATTAGGTGTCATTAGATGATACTAGATGTCACATAAATTAAACAGTAAATAAATGATTAGATGTTGGGAATCAAAAGTGGTGTTTTCCTTAATATTTAGATCTTACAGAAAAAAAAAAAGAGAAAAACATATATCAAATAAATGTATTATCAAATAGCATTTCGGAATAAAAGTGTTATCAAATGAAAAAAAAAACATTTAT
The DNA here is from genome assembly GCF_055504915.1 of Nelumbo nucifera. Taxonomy (NCBI): domain Eukaryota; kingdom Viridiplantae; phylum Streptophyta; class Magnoliopsida; order Proteales; family Nelumbonaceae; genus Nelumbo; species Nelumbo nucifera. Next base: position 2,319,550 of record NC_142651.1, on the reverse strand, counting down.
CTAATAAACGTGTTATCAAATGTCTATGCATGAATGATTTATTATCATTTTTCAAATAAACGGCCATAAAACCATACATGAATGATGAGTTCGGGTTTCGTACACACTGATCTTTACTTCCAATTAAAACAGCCCACGTAGTCCCAACATGCAATAATGGCAAAGGATGGGGATAAGGGCATGCATTAAAATGATCAAATGAAGTTAACGTTCTTAACTTTCAACCACACTACTGTTTAGCATTAAGAGAAGTAATTAAGTTAAGATAAGTAATTAACTTTGAACCACACTATTGTTTAGCATCCGGATATGGTCCTACACACTAGGCCTCTGCAAATTTTAGAATCGGGCCTAGGCCTAATACTTCAAGTCCGAGCCAACTCTATGGCCACTAATAGTGATTTAACGGAATGTGAGTTACGGACAATAAAACTCACTCACAAGGGGCTCTGTCGAAATTCTGAAAAACCGTGATGAATTTAAGAGAAATGAAAAAAAGTCATGGTAGATTTTTAATAATATCTCAAATTAAAATAGATTAAAGATATGATTTTGAATTCATTATCCTTCTCGCTAAACTAGGCCGCCATATGCCATACGCACCCTCCTTGTAAAGTTAGGATCTGTTCCCTGTAAAGCATGCCTTACACCAACCTCACAGCACATTTTAGTTGTGCATTGGGAATATCTCTCCATAAATTAAAATTTACAATTATCAAGCTGTTCCAGATGCACGACCGAAACGTGTTGCGAAATTGGTGTAAGACACACTATGTGAGGAGCAGATCCGGTCTCCTCCTTGCCACCCCAAATGAAACATTGACACATCAGAATCCAAGTCTTCTCCTCACATATATAGTGCTCCTCACACCAATGACCAACCTCATATGCACATCTCACCATGTATCAGAAACCTCTCCTATACTTATGTGTCATTATTCATGGGAGATGTACCCAATACACGGTCGAATGTGTCTATGAGGTCGGTGTGAGGAGAGCTATGTCAAGAGCAAATTCCAATTCAACATATCAGTGGATTCATTGAACAAACATTAATTCACATGATGTTCCTGACTCTTGATCTATCAAATGGATAAAAAGCCAATTGTTAAGGCCCCATTTGGCACATCTTTCCATGCATTTTCATCTTTTCCCATTTGGTTGGGGGAAGATCTAGCCACCGAAAGACTTTGCCCTAAAAAGACACAAGAAGCTCGATTTGAGCTTATTTCGGGAAGTTAAAACGAAGCTTCTCGTTAGGGGTGTTCACATTAAAATTACTGGTCGGTTTTTCAAAATTACTGGTCGGTTTCGATTTGTATGAGAAAATAAATTGACAACTCGGTTCGGTTTCGGAAACCAAACCGATCCTACATTTTTAAGTAATTATTAATTAGTCCCTTCCCTATATGTTAAATGTTGATATATTTTATTTGTATTTCGTGTGAGCTTTGAAAAAAATTGGTTATTTATGATAAAAACTAAAAACGTAAAACCAATACAAATATAATACAATGGTACAATTTTTAATTCAGTTTTGTATAAGTTTAAATATATATTGACAAAAAAAATCAGTTTTGCATAAAAAATTAATGGATTTAAATATATATTTTGGTTTTGCATAAAAACTAAAAAGCAATAAACTTAAATATAAATAGATATTTTAGTTTAAAATATATATAAAAATAGACTAAACCAATAAACCGACCCTTCATGTTTGGACCGGTTTTGCTTTAGGGTTAGTCGGTTTCGGTTTAGTCAATAAGTAAATCGACTAGGTCGGGTCGATTGAAAAAAATAACTCAAACCGACCCAATCTGACTCATGAACTCCCCTACTTCTCTCATTTTTTTTGTCTCGTCTTTGCGTGGAAAGACGCATCTCCAACCAAACATTCTGTGTACTACCAAGATCTTTATGTAAAAGCTCAATACGTCTCTTAACTATTAGATCTTCTAGAAGATCTTTCAGAAAAGGCTTGCAAAACGGCACCTAAAAATATGTGGCTTGCAATGGCCCTTCTCTCCTTCCTCTCCTTTGCTCTTCTTACTTTTTTACTTTACTGGTCGAAGTCGGAATTTGCTTACTTGTTATCCCACGCCCTACCTCTCCCTCACACTCCCTCCCTATGAAGGAGATGGTCGAAGTAGGAATTTGCTTACTTGTTATCCCACCACATCCTACCTCTCCCTCTCACTCCCTTCTAGAGAAGGAGAATAAGAACTGCCCCCCGCCCCTTCCAAAATGGCATCCCATTGTTCTGCAAGGCTTTTCAGATCTTCATTCCAAGGTGGCAGTTGCAACCCACTCTGCACAAAGACAAAAGGCTAGTCGAGGAGTAGTAGTAGTTATATTTGGGGACTAAAGACCCAGTAGGCACAACATAGAAAGCACATTTAGTGAGCACATTATAAATATTCTTATAATAACATGCTTACTTAATCCAGACTCCTAAGCCCTTCACATAAATAAAGCTATTACAAGTTATTATGCTTGCCCAAGAGGAAGCAAGACGTCTTCGACACAACTTTGCTGGCACCAGACAGCGGGTGCCTAGTTGTATCATTTCAACAAGTTGCCAACTCCTAGTTGGATGATCATGATGGATGGGCATCTTTGAAAATTTTCATGAACAGTCAAGGGCACTTTTGTCTTGCAATTTTGTCCTTTTATTTGTTTTCTGTCAATTTCGGCCTTAAATGCTTTAATTTAAGTAGTTTTGGTCTTTTTGAAACCACATGGTATCTTTAGATAATTTAGGCCTTGTTTGGCATATTTTTTCGCACTTTTTAGAAGTTCGGCAGTCCGTGTTTTGGTATTTTTCCGTTTGGTTGAGAAAAAATCTAGTCGCCGAGAGCCACAGCCCCGAAAAAATGCGAAAACCTCTGTTCGGGCTATTTTCAAGAAGCTCCAAATGGAGTTTTTCGCCTTTTTTTTTCAATTCATCTTTGTGCGGAAAGAGGCACGGACAAATGTATCTTAACTAAACGGTCTTCAAACTGTTAAAATCTTGATGCAAAAATTCACATCATCCTTTAACTATCAGAACTTTCAAAAAATCTTTCAAAAAAAGACTTGCCAAATAACCTCTTAATGACCATAAGATAAAAGAAATGTTGATTGGTCAAAATTCTTCCAATATCATGATGGTTAGGTGAAATCCACTACATATTCTTGGACTAAAAGCTGAAATTATGGTTTTGGGATATATTTTGGTGCTCCACGTTAGCTCCACTTTATCAACTTCAAGGTGCGACCACATATATACATCAAGGGGTGTGATTGCATGGCTTTAGCCCAAAGCTATGCGGGCATAGCAGATATTTCTCCATCTTAAGTTATACACGATTGAATAGAAAAAGCGTCAGAAAGGCGGGATATCTAAGTTGTGTGTTCATGGGCCCACTGTTTATACTTACAAAGTTACAAACTTACAATGACCCTTATAATTTTTTTCTTGTTTTACATTTTTTAAGATATAAAAGTAACCAAAAGACATTATAAACTCAATTGTCATTAATTAAAAAGTCTATTATTTATGTCTTTATTTAATTTAGTATTGATCCAATGCTCTATTTGTTATATTAGATAATTTATTTAATATAAAAATTAAATACAAAACCCAATATAAGATTAGATGTCTAATAATTTTAAAATTATAAATAACTAAATTGATTAATTTGGTTGGTTCATTCCTAACCAAAATATTCTAAATACTATAATAGAAAATATTATTTTAAATCATTAATTCCCTCCAATTTAATTTTATATTAATCCAGTATTTTATAGATTTGAACATTATAATTAGTTTAATAAAAATTAAATATAATGGTTAAGGAAAAAGAAATAATGACCACTAAATATTTATACTCAATATTTTTCAATTTATAGTATTATATATATACGGAAACAATTTTCAAAGAAATATTTAGCATATCATTAATCAATATCGTATATAAAAAAGGATTGGGTCCACATCAGCAATTCGAAAGTCTTAACTCGAAGTCAATAGTAAAGCTGTTTGGACCCATGATGTCATAAATCATATATTTAAGTATAAAAGTATTACAGAAAATTTGGATGTCTTTAATATTATATTATCATCATTTCCATTGTTTTCAAAATCGGACCGGACCGGACGGTCGGACCGGAAAAACCGAGAACCGGTCATCCATTTTCCTCCAAAATCGTCTTTTTCCTCAAAACCGTTGATTCTGGTCAGCAAACTGCTGAACCGGCCGGTTAACCGTTCGAACAGTTTTGACTGTTTTCCAATTTTTTCTATTTTTTTTTTGTTAGAACGGGCTAGCCGTTCGAGTCGAATGGTCGGACCATTCAAACCGGTAACGGACCCCTGACCGGTTTGGTCACCGGTTCGTTTTTAAAAACCATGATCATATCAAACAAAATATAAGATTCATAAATGTAGTAAGGCTGCGTTTGGAAATAATGCAAATGGAGTGTAAATCCCAATTCAGGGTAAATTTGCATTCTGATTCACTTTTGCATGTATTTGGCAACATTACATTTTTGCATTGATAAATGATAGACCAATGCATATTTACATTGATAATAAGATGTAAAAGTACATCAATAAAAAAGAAGTAAATTTGCATTCAAGTGTGCTTTTGATAAAAAAAAAAGCATATATATTATTAGAATTTGTGTTTGCATCCGTTACAGCTAAATGTCTGTTTGGTAAGAAGATAAATTTATTAATGCAAAACTAACCTGACTTTACAATTTATATGAACCATTTTACACTCTACATATTTGCATTCACAAATATTTGCATCGTTTCCAAACGCAGCCTTAATGAAGATTGTTGTTATTAGTGATAAAAACAGCCTTGTGAAGGCTTCGAAATAAATCAGTAATGGAAATGAATAAAAAATACAATAGTATATAAAAAAGGGATTTAATATTTAACATATGAACCACTACTGAATCAAATGGTTCAATGATTCAAACAAATGAATTACTAGATTATTGGCTGAATCAATATTCTTTTTTTTTTGGTAAGTAAATGGCTTATTAACTATGAACTAAATGATCCAAACACCTGGTGGGTAGGTGACAGGTCATTAGTCATACCTAATAGGTTAACTGCAAATTGAATCACTGTATTGGAGTAACAGCAAGTTGTAAAGGAGCATATGATGTAGAGTTAGAAGCATTATAGAATACCTCAAAGCAAACAAAGATTATTTTGACTAGGGATGAAAGGGGTGGGTTTAATGAGAGTTTTGTAAATTCCAGACCTTTTTTACTTTTCTAAACCTCTGAATTCATAACTTTTATAAGATCTACAATGGGTTAGATTTTCAAAATCTAAATCTTTCTTGTACATGAAAACTCAAAACCCTTCCCATAGAGTGGGGCAAGTTGAATCCATGACAATAAACAAGCAAAAGTCATGAATGAATATTAAAATTTTCAATTATTTGATAAAGATATATAAAAAATGCATAAACTGTCAAATATCCATTATATAGGATTCGAAACATTATTAAATTCAACACATAATACATAAGTTCATATGCTTTACAACAACAAAGTCAACATCCAACATATAATGCTTAAGTTTATAATGCACAAAATCTAAAAGTCACTTAGGTCTTATTTGGAATCAATGCCATTTTCTGAGGTGTTTTTTGAGAACACGTGCTGCACTCATATAATATTTTTTCTCATACCACACATTTCTCAATTTATAAGGCATGACCTGAGGAAACATTTTTCAGAAAAAAAAAATTACATTACCAAGCATCAAGCGTGGTTTGAAAATTAAAATTGATTTCAAAACATTGATGTGACACCGTTTTTCAGAAAATGACATCAATTCCAAACAGTGGCTTAATAAACTCAATATGCGGGTCGAAGCCTCAAAGGGATTGGGATCTATTCCTCAAAAAACTCTCCTCACACTAACCTCACACCATATATTAAGAACATCTCCTCATAAATAAATAGTAAATATATTACCGATGTACGGACAGGACACGCTGTGAAATCAGTGTGAATAGCGCTTTGTGAATAACTGGAATCAGGTCGAAGAGGCTCAGTCAGATTTAACCTAATACCATATTTCATCCATGTATGGTTATAAAATATTAAAACCCATTCCTGCCCCCAAATCCATTTAAAAATATCACCTTGTGGAAGTGGGTAGGGCCGTAGGGGTAGCGGGTAGGTACTCACGGGGTAGGATGGAAATTGCCATCCGGACTCTTAACTTAGATGAACCATTTATGGATACGCCAGATCTGGGATGACATGTATGCATTACGCAAAAGAGTATGACATGTAAACAACTAAGCATGGAAAGTCGGAAACCCCTTGACTGTACACACCGACAGATATCAATTGACGCTTTCCTAAAAAAAATAAAAAAAAAAATAAAAAACTATATATGGTCCTACATAAATACTTTACTCATAATTCAATAACAAGTACGTGATAAAAAGGCATGTACAAAGAAGCTCCCCACGTCTTTATCAAAAACATGCATTTTTTTTTTTTTCTGTTTTTTGGAATTATCAAAAAAATAGGGATTACACTGAGGCCCACTGCCGCAACTGCACTTGGAAACGATGTAAATGAAGTATAAATTTCGGTTCAGGGTAAATTGCACTTTGGTTCACTTTTGCCCGACAATATTACATTTATGTATTGACAGATGACCAAAAACATATTTTCTAATGCATATTTATATTGATAATAAGATGTAAAAATACATTAGGCTGAGTTTGAAAGGACTTTAAATACAAATATGTAGAGTGCAAAACCTTATAATTTGTATTATTTTATGTATTTTACGTTGTATATATTTGCATTTGTACTCTTTCCAAACTGAAAAAAGAAGTAAATTTGTATTCAAGTGGTATAAATTGATCACGCCTAAATAAATTTGCATTTGTAGTCTTTCCAAACTGAACAGTCATTCTCCCAAAAAAAATTGATTCCTTCTATTGCTGCAATTTCTTGACGAGCTCCTTTTTCATGTTTCCTTCAAGATCACAAAAAAAAAAAGAAAAAGAAAAAGAAAAGAAAAAAATGCACTCAATGATGCTGTACGATGAATTATTGTGGATGTGTTTGGAAGGGGTATAAATACAAATATGTATAATATAAATACATCTAAAATAATACAAAATACAAGCTTTTGCACAGTGCATTTTTATATATGTACTCCTTTCAAATTGAGCCTATGTTTCAAATAGGAATACAAAGGGATCGGATCATATTTGAATCAAGGTATATTTGAATTCGATTTGGTCCGATCCGAAGATCTGATTAGGAATGGCAACGGGGCGGGGCGGGGACAGGGAGCCTATCCCCATTCCCGTCCCCGCAAAAATCCCCATCCCTGTCCCTGTCCCTGTTAACGGGGACAAGGTTATCCCCATCCCTGCGGGATCCCCATTCCCCATAATTTTTTATAATGTTAACCATTTTGTTTTTATTTTTTATTTTATTTAAAAAGAATAAAAAAATAATTAAAATTTACAATCCTATTAGAAAATATTCAAAAATATTCACCCATATTTTTAAAAAATATTAATATATAGATATATGTGTACATATATACATATATAACATATGCATACATATATACATATATATATTAGTGAGGATCCCACGGGGCGGGGAGTGCTCTCCCCATCCCCGCTAACGGGGATGAAAATTACCCCATCCCCGCACCATTCGGGGCAGATCCCCATGGGGTCAGGAAAATGGGAAAAATTGCCATCCCTAGATTTGATCAGATCTGATATGACTCAATTTGAATTTGAATCCTATCGATAAGTCAGATCATTGGATCTGATCTGATCCGACTTGTTTTCTTTAAAAGTTAATAAATTATTAAAAGGTAAATAAAACATACTAATTCAAATAAAGCAAAAACAAAAATACAAGTATTTTTAATTATTTTCATCATATATAGATGTTTTTTATAAAAAAATAAGAATATTACAAATTTATAAAAATATTTTTATAAATAAATAAATAACATATATATGTATTGTATATTTATATTTTAAATATATAATATATATCGGATTGGATCTTCTCTAATCAGATAGGGATGATCCGAATCTAATCCAGTTTTTTATCAGATCGTATTATCCAATCCAAAAATCCAAACAGAGGTGATCTAAATTCGACCAAATAGGATCGGATCGGATCATCCGATCCATTTGCACCCCTAATTCCAAATGTGAGCGGACACCAAAATGACAGAATGAAAGCAAGGGGATCTTGTTCGAAATGTAATTAATTATTTCTACACTTCAATTTATATCCCATGTATTTACCAAAAAAGTAATTTATATCCTACGTAGAAAAAAAAAACAGCAATTTGCATCTTTCCTAGAGATTATTTGTAACATGAATACATTGATTGAAGATACCAATTGGGCTTAAAGCGTAGATAAGTACTGGCCATTCATATATTATGCTGAAATTTAATTAATTATAATGGAACAATGAGAATGGAACATTAGATCACTTGGTTGGTTCTTCCACTATTCTTCTTTTGATTTTTTAATATATGTTGTAAATAGATATATAATTATATAATATAAATACTAGAAATATATGTAATATATTATATTATAAATAATGTATAATTATATTATAAATATATAATGTATATATATATTTAATACATAATATATATTAAAAATATATATAATATATTTATAATATATATATATATATATACCGGTTGATTCAATCAATTGGATTTTTCATTTCGGTTTTATTGGTTTGATTCAAATTTTCGATTTTTGATGATCACCCTCGGTACAAGAAATCGCTCAACCAAAAAAATTTAAACTGTTAAATGAGATTCTTGAATAAGTTTAAATTCTATAAGAAGACTACCACCTTACAAAAAAAATGTAAAGATCTGATTTGTATCCTTCCTTCAATCCCTTCCAACATGCTAGACCCCAAATAAATGCAAGTTTGCAACCAACCACTATTTGGTAGTGATTTTATAAAAAAAAAAAATGGATAATAAGTATATAAGAATCATTATCAACTAACTTTAGTATATGCAAGTGGAGATCACGGGGAGCGTGAACCCGCCAACCAGAGATGACCACGTCGGCAATTCAAAACATGAATAATACTAACGGGTGCTCAGCCGTACAATGAACAAATATGGTTGAATCACTCACAAAAAGACAAAAAACTAAGAAGAGATTTTCTTATCATTCGAACTCTCCTCAGTCCTCCCCATTTCGAGTCCTCTCCTCTAAGCCCTAACCCAAGCATCCCGCCAGCCACCCACCATACACCAGCGTTCGTGACTATGAAATGGCGACAAGAACTCTGACATTCAAGCAAATACTGTTGAAACTTGAAATAGGGGGAGAGGAGGGAGAGAGAACTCATGAGTATATAGTCCTTTATGTATATATTTGGCACTCTACTTGGGTCTCTGAGGAAGCTTACACCCCTAAATCGCCATGAAATCCTCTTCCTTTTCTTTGCTTGATAGTGAAATAAATAGCTTTGGCTAGACAACCACTCTGCCCTCTCCTTCTCTGGCGAAGCTGACTTCCTGTTCTCGCTTATTCTCGATGAATGTATCACTGATTCTGCATTCGCTTATACTCGATGAATGTATCACTGATTCTGCATTCTTGTAACCAAAACAACACCGAACAATAAATCGATTCATGATGACTCAGACCTTGTTTTGTTGGAACTCCTCTGTGGGCTTTTCTTCTTTTTAGATTTTCGAGATTCTAAAACAAAAGAAAGCCCAAAAAAGAACTCGATTCTGATCCTTTCTATCTCAATTTCTTGTGGAATTTCTCCCTTTTAGGTCCTAAGTACTTGATACCAAATAAAATCCAAAAAGAACTGTTTTTTTTTTCCTTTGACATTCTCAATCTCATTTTCTTGAGATATTGTTATGTGTTTTGTTATTTTTAGGTTTTGGAGTCCCTGAAATTAATGTGGCATTTGATAACACTTTTCAGATGTTTGGTGTCTAAAAAAATTGCTTTTGAAAATGGGTCTGAATCTTGTTTTCAAATCTAAAAATTTAAGCTTGCGGGCCAGCTCTTAATGTGTTTAGACACGTTTCAGAGCGAGTCCAAAGTCGAAATACCCCCCTCCCCCCAAAAAATGGAAATGACGCAATTTTGCCCCTGTTAACCCCAAAACCTAAAACATTTCTCCATTTGTGTTCTCTTTGGAACGAGAAAGAAGAGCATCCTCACTTTCGTCTCGTCTGAAGATCACTGCTCATCTTGTTTGAAGATCACCAGTCATCTCGATGAAGGTATCTTCTTCTTCTTCTTCTTCTTCTTCTTTTTCAAACGATTTTACCCCTGTTAACCCCCAAACCTAAAACATTTCTCCATTTGTGTTTTCTCTTTGGAATGGGAAAGAAGAGCATCCTCATGCTTGCCTCGTTTGAAGATTGGCACTTGTCTCGTCGAATGTCTCTTATTCTTCTTCTTCTTCTTCAAATGATTGTTCATAGGGTTCTTAGAAAGTATACATGTTTTTTATTTTATTCTTATTTTAATCAATTATTTAAATTCAATAAATTATTGTTTTGATTTGAATAAATTGTTTTTTTATTTTTATGATTTTTTGTATTAATTATAAATTATTTTAATTTTTATTATTGTTGATTAATTTAACATTTTTATTAGATATTAGTTACATATTGAGTAATTAATTATTATTTTAATTATTAATTATTAACTAATTACTGATTTTATTATTTTTTTATTAATTATTTTAATCTTTATTTGGTGTTAATTATTTTAATATTATGTATTAGTTATAAATTTTTAATTATTAATTATTGACATTGTTAATTATTGATTATTAGTGTTATTTATTTTAATATTTTATTAGTTGTAAATTATTTTGTTTATTTTTTGTATTTTTTAATTATTAATTATTTTAATCCTATTAGTTTTAATTATTTCAATTTTTTATTAGTTATTATTAATTTTTATTTTTTGTTTTTATTAATCATTTAATTATTAATAATTAATTTTATTAATTGTTAAATTTTTATTTATTATTAAATATTGTTCTCATTAATTACTGAATATTATTTTGAATTTTATAAATTATTTTATATGAAATAGTACAAGTTGAGCTCAAAATTATCAAATAGTCTATTTTAGGGATAAAATAGTAAAATCAGGAAAATTCAAATGTTAAAGGTTTGGTCCAACACAAACAAGCTTATCTGTTGAAAGCCTCTAAAGATAAAAAAAAAGCATTTATGCATCTTTTCAGATTTCATACATTTTTAATATTTTTTTAACATTTTGAGACTTCAGATTTCAGATTTATTAAACACCACCTAAACGGAATAGAAACAACTAATATTTGATATCCGGATTCTTGAAATTCTGTTCTATGCTTATTCAATTCTTAGCCTTATCTTACCTGTTCATGGGATTCTATTGTAAAGGAGGTGTTTCTTTCTCAGCTCTCACGACACGACACAAGTAGTGGTTCTCTTCCTTGCGATATCTCTAGCTTTTACCTTCACACATCGAAGCCTTTTTTTTGTTTCCCTATTGTAACAGAAACTCTGTCTCAGGAGCTCTTCAGGTCCTGATGCTTTCCTTCCTTTTCCATCTCTGTAGGAACAAAGCAGAGTCGGTTAACAACCCATTTGGTTTGCTCTAATAACTCAAGATACTGGAATTAAAAAAAAAAAGAAAAAATAAACAAATTGTAGTTCTCTTATGGAAGTTATCAAGTTGAAATAGGCTTAGAAGATATTGAAGAATAAACCATTCAAAAACCTCACTTAACAGTTTAAGCTTTTAGGTTCAATGATTCTTTAAGAGAATAAGAAGGGATAATGATCAAATTATTGGAGAGAATGGAGAATACCTATCGGAATGCTGGAATAATTGCCATCATTCCACGATGACGGATGCCGGTGTGTGACGAGTGACTGGTGGGATTATTGCCCCCGTCTCTAATTGGTGTTGCCGTGACGAAAGCTGAACTAGTTCACAAGATGCGAACTCATGCAAGTGTCAGGAACAGCCGAACAAGCCAATCCAACATCGAAGGACTAGAAATTTGGTCATTTGAACAAACTAACAGCCAAGGTTTTTAAAACCGGCTTGGGGAACGAACTGGTCAGGGTCCATTTTCTAGGTCGAACGATTTTCAACGATTTACTGACCAAATCAACATTTTTTTTGGCTAAAATCTGATTGTGGCCTAAAAGGGAGGTTTTCTGGTCCGACCGTCCAGTCCTGTCTGGTTTTTGAAAACCATGCTATCGCCAAACGTGTCACTGTCGCATGAACTATATAACCCAATTATCATCAGATTTTGTAAATGTCATTTCATAACTTTCCCATAATTCAATTTGTACACAATGGAGGCTAATACACCCACCAGTCCACCACAATTGAAGGCAGAAGCCCAGAACTCTAGAGTCTAGTCTAGCCTTCCAAGATGGAAGCTCGCACATTTTTTATTTATTTATTGGTTACTATTTAATAGGCAGGTGTTGGGTTTCCTTCTGTTTGTCCCCACGCCCACCCCCCGGCGCTGGCCCATTAATACGCCCAAACAACCAAACATAGTAGTAAGTAAGTGGTACCATGTTCTTCTCTTTACCCGTATAGTCTTCTTCCCCTCACCTTTCTCGTGTCCTCCATTTATAACTCACGTCCTTTCTCTTTTATCAATTCATTCCAAACTCCAGTGATAAGTCACGCAAACATGTCCAGAGCAACAGTGGAACTCGATTTCTTCGGCATGGAGAGACAAAACCAACGAAAAACCCTTCGACGTCCGTCTAGATCTCTCCCTTTTCCCCGCCCCATCTCTCTTTCTTTTTCTCGCTTCCGTTTTCTAACCTTTCATTTTGCCTACAGGCATTCAGAGCGCCATCTCCAAGCTCAATCCTCAACTTCTGAAGACCGTAATTGCTTCCGGAACTTCCTATGTGAGTTTGGACGGAAAGCCCCCGGAGAACGGCACTTGCCGACCCACCACTCCCAAGGAGAACCAAAACTTCGTTTCGACTTTACCCGTCGTGAATCCAATCAGTCCTAGGTAATCATAGAGTTCACCAGATGATCATGAGCACTTTCTTATTTCTTAAACCCTCTCAATTTCTAGATTTTCTATTTTTTTTCTACATATTAAACAAAACAAATTAATGGGTTGCTGCTGCTTGAAAACAAAACAAATTGCATGGTGATTTCGTTTTTTCAGGGCCGTTTCTGAAAGTCCATCACCAGAAACAGCTCCTTTAACGATTTTCTACAACGGAACCGTCTCCGTATTCGATGTTCCCCGTGACAAGGTTAGCATATATATGTATATATATTTCTTCTTACTTGTTAAATCTTGTATTGACGTAGGATGTAAGTATTGATTTATACAAGAAACATACTTTCTCTTCTTCTTCTCTTCCGTCCTCCGAATATTGATTTATTTATTTATTTAGGCGGAGAAAATTATGAAGCTGGCTGAAATAGGAAGCACTGCCAATTGCAACGCTGCTGTAACGGCCGATCCGAAAGTTGTAGCTTCGTCGTCAACCGACGAGCATGAGCTGCTGGAAAGCCTTAACGGAGGTAAGAATTTCTGTTTTTGGTGATGCTGCATTAACTTTCCAGTTTCCACAAATAGAAATGCGATTGCTTGCGTTTTGAAAATTTTCCTAAGATGGCTGGCATATACATGTTTGCCTACCGCAGAGTTGCCGATTCCTCGAAAAAAGTCTCTTCAAAGGTTCCTTGAAAAGCGCAAGGAGAGGTATTACTATTGACTAATTTTGACCGGTGTTTTGTAACACTTGATTTTGGCTGCTTACCTTCCGTTGCCCACGTTTTTCTTTTCTTCTTCTTCTTCTTCTTACATTTATTATTATTATTATTATTATTATTTAAATCAGCATTATTTTTTAGAAGCCATCATCAGTATGATTTTTTGATAAATTATATATTATTACCCTGTATTTTGGGTAATGGCAATTATCCCCTCAACTTTTATTTGCTATACAAAGACACCCTCAACTTTTAGATTCTGACAAAAGACCCCTCCTTTAATTACCGCATGCAATGTGGCATGGTTCGCTCATGTCTCATTGATGAAGGGGCAAGGTGAGAGATTACTTTTAAAAAAGATTCTCATATAACTGTTTAAACTTTTATAAATACCCAAATTACTCTTTTTCTAATGATTTTGAGCATTTTTTTTTCAATTTTCACTTCTAAGTTTTGATAGAAGCTATTTATTTTTTTTATTTTTGGCAATTTTCGTTTTATACAAGTTTCTCAGAATAATTGCTACTACCCATTAAGCATAGGGTATAGTAATCTTTAATTTATTATTTTTTTTCTTTTTTCTCCTACAATCTGGGAATGTTAGAACTTAGAAGCCAAAATGCCCCATTGTCAAAAGAAAAAAAAAATTAAAGAAAGAAAAGGCAAAATACATATAACAACACTGTACCTTCAAATTCCAATATTTCACTCTTTTTTGTATTGACTTTTTGGAGTCAGTTTTTATTGAATTCAGCTGTACTTTGGAGCCCGGATCTCCGGCAAGCAAAAACTCTACTTACATAGCATCTACCTGCATAATGATAATATCTTCTATATGTTAAGTTCATGGAGAGATTTTGCAACACAATCTTAATTATTTGTTTTGAATTAAGTGCTTATATAAGAGGGCTGAAGCGCAGCAGCTTTGACTCCCCGCTTTCCAAGGCGACATTCACACAGAAAGCCTATAGGCTATGTTTGGTGAAATATTTGAAGAGTTTAAATCGGCTGTCAGTTATTCATTTAAGCTGTTAGGCCTCTTTTAATAGTTTATATGGAATACTTCAAAGCAGTTGAATTAGTTTAGGGCTCCTTTGGGAGGACTGAGTTGAAGACTGAGCTAAACTGGTTCAATTGCTTTGAAACTGAAGCACACTCAGAATATATATTATCTCAAGAGATTAAAGTGGACGAGACGGAATCTCCTCCCAGCAAAAAATCCCAACTACATGATCCATTTCCGCACATCTTGAAACATGTTGAAAGGGTTTCTTGATGGGAAGAGATCCAGACTCAAAGCAGATAATCCATTAAATGACTGACTAATAATGACTTTTGTTTGGTATTTAGTGATATACCTGAATCTCCAAGGGACCTTTAAGTAGTGTAGCACCACACTCGATTATCACCCTTAACCCCCCTTTCCCCAAGATGGTGATAGTGGGATTTGAATCGCTGAATCATTCGTTTCTTTCCTGACTGACAATTGACTTGGGATTAAGAAAGTATTGACATATATTGGCCTGTATCAATCGATACGTATTGTTTTGGAACCCTCCGATATACCCTTATAGTAAGTGTATCGAGAGTGATCGATTTAGAGCATAAAAGAGGCCTAAATCAGCTCTCTTAAACTAGTTGCAAAAAAAAAATACTAAAAAACTGTATCAATTCGTCGCTTATACCTATATATTGGACGTATCAATATTTTGAACCTTGCTTGGAACTCTCTAAATTTTTCACCAAACATTACTCATAAACTGACCATATGAGACCCATCATGGAAAGCCACAAAACATGACATGAGCAGATATTTTGATTTTAGCATGTTCTGTCGGTGGTCTAAGGTAACCACCGTCTACATACCCGCCATGATATTCAAGCTTGCATCAGCTTCGACCACAGCCTCTGCGTCACAACACTATATCTGGATGCCAAATAAAACAATTTAATACCATGTGATGCGTTTTTTGTTGGATATATTATATATAGCTAGCGTGTTCATGTAATTGGATAGTGGCTGATACGAGCTCGAGCTACCAACAGATTGTTTTGGACGTCTATTATTATATACTACAGAGAACAGAGAGGACTTGTCACTTTCCTGTGTTTTTGACTCACCTATCTCTGTGATATCAATATGTAGACTTTTGTCCAGTTGAGAGTCTTGAGACACCTTTTATTTAATTCTTTTATGTTTTATTTAATCCCATCTGACTGACAGGGTGTAAGAATTTAATTTACATCTATGTGCTTCAATTAAATAAAAAAGTGCATATATTTTATTATATTGCAGGTTGGCTTTGGTGTCGCCTCATGGGAATCCATTGGAATGTGCGGTGGACAAATAAGAAAAACTTGGCGGGTGGGGATAGTCCAGACAGTCAGACACCAGGAGTGACTTGGTGAGATGAATTGAAGGAGCTAATTTAATTCGTGGTCTTGACGAATTCGCATAGCGACTGGCTGATTCCATTTATTTTCTATAATTAATTGCTTTGCCGTACGTGGTGGTAGTAGAAGTAGTTGTTGTGATTGTTGCCCGTTGGGTTAACGTCGTCAGTCGTCTCACCTTCTTATTTTCTTAGTTTTTCATCTTTTAACCTACAAATAGGATACGTGATGCATACAAAAATTAAACCGTGTTAGTTAGTTACAGTCACAATTTGTATAATAGTCTTAATTATAACTCTTCTAGTTCTGGGTTGGATATATATAATCACGTTTTACATGTTTATGTATTTCTATTTAAATGCAATGTTTACTGTTATGTTATTTACTACTAATGCACTGATATCCGGACTCCTTAAAAATGTAATCGGTATTTTCTATACTTACTTTCTCTCTATTTATCATGCACTCTTAATTACATAATTGATATAGATTTACACTTACGCCTTTTCTGGAATATGTAATTAAACCATACCTTTTATTATTTGAGTTTTGACCAGTTCAGCAAGGTTTTAATTTTTATCATTCTATGCAATGGACCCTATGACCTATTATTAAACTATGAAATTCCCTCAAGACCATGCAAGGAGAAGCAAAAAAGACAAATACAAAGGGACCACTGCACTACTCCCTGATTGTAGTTGTAGGAAAGGTAATTAGGATTTCAAAATTCAAACCCATTATCTTGAAAGGGAGGAGGCAAAGCAAATCAAGCAAGCATTTTCTTGTCTTAATTTTGTTGCTAGGTAATGATCACTATGCACTTTTAAGTAAGTTATTTATTTGGGTAAATGCAGTGTTATCTGGGTAAGTTTTTTTTGAGAAACACAGAAACACTTACCCAGATAAGTACATTTATTCATGTTCTTTTATTTCTTATGTAAATAAAGTAATGTTCATTTTAATCATAAAAATTCATTACAAAAAAGGGTATTTTTGTTCTATTTAAGTATTGATAACTTTTTCCCTAGGTGGGAAAGTTATTTACCCACCTAAGAGATGGGTATCACTTACTCGGGTAAGTGGTACCCAGGAAAATAAATTTTCCCTGGTCCCCACATAAATCTGAATAAAGATCATAAGATTCTCGGTCAATGAGAACCAAAATCCCATTAATCAACTTTCCCCCTTCTCAAAATCCCAAAAAACAATACCCCCAATGATTAATCTTTTTGAAACGCTCCAAGGTAAATGCATTCCACTATGTATTAAGAATATTTTTAATTTTTATGAATAAACAACATATAAATTTGAAAGATCTTCACAATGTGTGGCTAAAACGTACTCAAGAGTTCTAAGACGCCATGGTGGTTGAAAATCATCTATCAACAGAATTGTGATAATAACTTATTAACTTGTGTATCACCTTCGATAATAACTTAAAAAAAAATCCAAACTCTTGGCAAAGAGAAAAACCTTTAAAGAAAGTCATGCCGCCACATCATTTTATTAACATAATTAAAAGCGAGTAGCTCTATGCCTCTAGCAAATAAGAAAGAGTCAAAAATCAAAATGATCCCCAACCACTATTCCAATTGCACCCACAGTGCGTCCCAAACGGCATCCGCGCGCATTTTCTTTAATATATAACACTATAAGGGATTTGCTCCATAATTAATGCATGTTACTTGTGGTTGGGAGGTGAGGTAGGACTGTCAATGGACCGGATATTGGTCCAATCAGGTATGTTCGTCCAGCATGAATTCATTATAGATAGACCAGATCCAATCTAATCCAATCTGATGAATATTTTAGACCATCTGAACCGTCCAAACTCTTCAAATTGATTTTAATTTATATTGGATCCAATCCAAACCCTTGATCCATTGATACTCATACTCTTATCTTATGTTAATGGACTAGACACTGATTCAATCTGATTTAGCCAAATATAAATCCATTACAAGTAGAAGAGGTCCAATCCAATCCAATAAATACTTTGGATGATTAAGTTTGAATGGATCCAATTCAATATATTTTATTGGTTTGTCCAATCTGCCTGAGTGGTTCAAGTGGTTTGATTAGATTGGAATATCGGGAAAAAAGAAATGTCACTCATAATCTCCATATTCCAATTCAAGAAAGAAATGAAGGAAGGAGAGAAAAGAATATCGGGCAGATGTTAGATGTACCTTTAAGGGTGTGTCCAATTTTCGTTGGCTGAGAAAAAAAGAAAGAAATGGAGGAAGGACAAAAAGGACAAAAAGGAAACGAAGGAAGGGGGAAGGAGGAGGAACATCTGACATTCACCATACAATGGAAATAGTGATGGCAACAGAAAATGCCACGGCAACCATTCGGCTCTCTCTGAGATCTAAGAACTGAACTGAGAACTTAGATCTGAGATATGATTTCTCTCTAATCAGTAATCTCTATAATATTGTTTTTGTGTTCTCCAATCTCTCTCTCTCTATATATATATATACAATATTGCATCAGTCTCTTCCCATCTCTCAATCTCATTTACATGTTATTAAAATGAGAATTATGGTTTGAGTTTGACGGATTGACAATTTAATCATCTGGGTCATTGGTTCTTTGATCAAATCAATAGTTTTTGGCCAAAAAACAAGTTAAGAGTGAAACAGAACCGGTTACTTAAACGATTTTCAAGCCAAAGGATTTGACCATCTACATCAACAACGATTAAAAAATATTGGTCCCATCTATTCAAATTGATTCTGATTATAGTCCAACCCAAACCGGTCCATTGACACCTTAGGGGGTGTCCAAATTCATCAGCACATGTAGCTCATGGGATGATCAAACAGGATCCCCTGAAAAAAACATGCTCATTACGTGCCAACTAAACTTGTGTCATAATGATAACAGCTTGTAACAAGCCATTCATCATCGACGCAGTGATTAATCTCATCACTATGCCACCAAAATAATATAAAATCATGTACGCATTGAAACTGGTGAATAGTGGGCTGAAAATTCAAAAACGAACCTAACCACACGGCTTCTGCCCATTAGCCTATCAGTCTGGGTTAGGTAGGCATACATGGTGATGAGTACATTGAATAATCACTTATAAAACCTCCTGACATTTGTCCTTTAAAAAATAAGGGACCGACCCTACCTCGAAAAAGATTAAAAATAAATTTTGATACATTTGTCATAATATTTATTAAGTATCGGTTGAAGTTTTGATACAATGGTGGTAAAGTTTCGCAATTCGCAATACATGTTTTATCAAAGGAGAGGGGTGAAATGTTTAGAAATTAGAATGCATTTTCACACAACAAATTTTAATGATGGGATATAACATTCCGACTCCATACAGGACATTTGCAACAAGATGGATGCTCTCACTCTCTTTGTCGTGATTTATGGGGGAGGGAATAATAAGTTCCATTGAGTTAAGTGGGATTGATGGAGGCCCATCCCAAGGCCCATCTCATTCCTAGAGGCGGCAGCTCCTATGATAAGGTCAGGAGTCTAAGATAAGCCAAGGAAGGATAATTCAAGATCCATCAAGACTCTTCCAAGACTCCAAGACTTATCAAGAATCCAAGCTTATCAAGATTTTTCTAAGATAATTCAAGATTATCCCAAGATAATTCACGAATTCAAGAATTATCAAAATTTAAGAATTTTATATAATCCAAGATTCATGGATGGATAAGATCAAGGGAGATCGGACGGTGGAAGACCAAGCCCAAGAATTCCAAGAGGGTTCGACCTTATCAAGACAGCCCAAAAAGATCAAGATCAAGATTCATGTTCTTTCCTAGTTCTTTTACAATTCCCAAACATATTATAAATACTGCTATTTTCCCAAAGTTATTCATCAATTTCTTACTTCAGATTTCAGAATTTCTTCAAGTTCTCTTCTTCCTATTTTCGCCACCTTTTCTCTCTCCTAGAGAAATCGTGTTATTCGCTAGGTGCTAGCGAACGCCCGGTGCTTGCATAGCCAGCTCCGGTTCTCATTGTTTCCGCGCTGCATCAGGTGGTATCAGAGCAGGGAATTCGCCCAGTCATGTCCAACCCAGACGGTAGCAGTCGCAACCCACCCCGTGACAGAGATCAGGGGTTCCCAGCAGTTTGGAGAGCAATCGAAGAGCAGCATACAGCCACACGTAACATCGAACGGCAGTTGGCAGAGGTGACTGAACAACTGCAAACCTTGTTACGGGAGGTTGTCCCACGAATCCGGGAAAATCCACAGCAGATCGCAGGAGACGACCATGACAGACCACCCGTCGCTACTGCGTCCCGACGCCTAGTTCTTGACGACGACAGTGATGACGATTTCGAATTTGGTGGTGCTCCAGTTCTTCCCAGCAACGACAGAAACGGTAGAAATTGGCACAATCAAGGTACTTTCAACCCCCGTAGGAATAATGATGAATTTAAACTCAAGGTAGATTCTTACTACAGGAGGACATACTCGAGGTAATCCTTCCAACCCTCTTAAACCCAGTAACCCTTATGCAAGGCCTGCTCCTATTAAATGTTTTAAATGTAATGAGGTTGGACATAGATCCAGTGACTGTCCCAGGAGGAAGGCAGTTAATATGGTAGAAAGGGAGGAGGAAGAAGATATTGAGGAGGAAGTATATTGTGGACCTGATGGGGATGATGAAGAGGGTCCATATGAACATGAAGAGTATACTTGTGTGGTAAGAAAATTAATGTTGTCCTAGAAAAATAAGGATACTTCTCAAAGGCACAGATTATTTCGTACCAGATGTACTGTCAAGGGAAAATTATTTAATTTAATTATTGACAGTGGTAGTCAGGAAAATATTATTTGCAGGGATGTCATCCAACAATTACAGCTGATTCCTGAAAAACATCCCAACCCATACACAATTGGGTGGATCAAGGAAGGAGGCTGCGTACGAGTGGAAGAACGCTGCAAGGTACATTTTTCAATTGGTAAGTACCATGATGAAGCATATTGTGATATTGTAGATATGAATGCTTGCCATATTTTATTAGAGAGGCCTTGGCAATTTGATACAGATGCAAGGCACATGGGTAGGAAGAATACCTACCAACTTGAAAAAGAAGGTACACGCTATACTTTGTTATCCATAGCAGAAAAAAATATTACAAATACTCCAAAGGCACATGAGAAAAATTTCCTTACCATCACTCATCATCATGCTGAATTTGTTAAAGAATATAAGGATACTCATGAGATACATTTGTTAGTAGTAAAATGAGAATATGTTAATGATGAAAATACAATTCCAGCTGAAATACAGGGACTACTGGATGAATTTAATGATGTAGTTCCAGAGGAGTTACCAAATGAACTCCCTCCCATGAGAGATATACAACACCATATTGATTTTGTTCCAGGTGCTAGTCTACCTAACATCTCACATTACAGGATGAGTCCCAAGGAGAATGAAATTTTATGTGAAAAGGTAGAAGAATTATTGAAAAAGGGACACATTCAAATCAGCATGAGTCCTTGCGCAGTACCTGCCTTATTAACACCTAAGAAGGATGGCAGTTGGAGAATGTGTGTCGACAGCAGGGCCATTAACAAGATCACCATTGGGTACAAATTTCCCATTCCTCGGCTGGACGACATGCTGGATCAACTAAGCGGAGCTGTAGTTTTCTCAAAAATAGATCTCAGAGTGGATATCATCAAATCAGGATCTGTCCCGGAGATGAATGGAAGACAGCCTTCAAGACTAGAGATGGCTTGTTCGAGTGGTTGGTCATGCCTTTTGGACTAACCAACGCACCCAGCACTTTCATGAGGCTGATGAACCAGGTATTGCGCCCCTTCATTGGTAAATTTGTGGTAGTCTATTTTGATGATATTTTGATATACAGCAAGTCTATCACTGAGCATGTGGGACATATTAGGGAGGTCCTGAAAACATTAAGGGAAAATAAATTATATGCTAATTTGAAGAAATGCATCTTTATGAATGATAATTTATTATTCCTAGGATTTATTATAAGCAAGGATGGTGTCAAGGTAGATGAGGAAAAGGTGAAAGCCATTAGGGAGTGGCCGACCCCATCCACTGTCACAGATGTCAGACGATTTCATGGGTTGGCAACCTTTTATAGGCGTTTTATTAAGAATTTTAGTAGTATCATGGCTCCCATTACTGAATGCTTGAAAAAGGGGAAATTTCAATGGGAGGAAGAACAAGAGCAAAGTTTTGCTCTCATAAAAGAAAGGTTATGTACTGCTCCTGTTCTTGCCTTACCAGACTTCAATAAATTATTTGAAGTTGAATGTGACGCCAGTGGAGTTGGCATAGGGGCTGTATTGTCCCAAGAGAAAAGGCCCATTGCTTTCTTTAGTGAAAAATTATGTGAAGCCAGGAGAAAGTGGTCTACCTATGACAAGGAATTTTATGCTGTGATAAGAGCCTTGAAAACATGGGAACACTATTTAATTGCAAAAGAATTTGTTCTCTATACTGACCACCAGGCCCTAAAATATCTTAGTGGGCAAAAGCAATTAAGGAGTGATTTACATGCCAGATGGTCTGCCTTCGTAGACAAGTTCCCATATAAAATTGTGTATAAGACAGGACAACAAAATAAAGTGGCTGATGCACTTAGTAGGCGTGTAGGCCTCATCAAGACCCTCAGCGTTGAGATTGTAGGTTTTGAGTGCCTAAGAGACTTATATGCCCAAGATGAAGACTTCCAACAGGTATGGGAGAAATGTGTGAATAAGTAGTCAGCAGAAGACTTCTTTATTTATGACGGGTTCCTTATGAAAGGAGAACAGTTGTGTACCCCTTGCACCTCCCTCCGCGAAAAGATCATCAGGGATTTGCATGGGGGTGGACTAGCAGGACACTTGGGAAGGGACAAAACAATAGAAGCTGTTAAGGGGCGATATTACTGGCCAAAATTGAGAAGAGACGTCTCTACCATCGTAAGCAGGTGCTATGTTTGTCAGACAGCTAAGGGACAAACCCAGAACACAAGTCTCTACATGCCCCTACCCGTTCCTACTGCTATATGGGAAGACTTGTCCATGGATTTTGTTCTAGGCTTGCCAAAGACCCAGAGGAACATGGACTCCGTCTTCGTGGTGGTTGATAGATTCTCAAAAATGGCTCACTTCCTCCCATGCAAGAAAACAGCAGATGCATCCGCAACAACCAAATTATTTTTTAGGGAGATTGTTCGCTTACATGGGGTACCCAAGACCATCACTTCAGATCGTGACACACGGTTCCTCAGTCACTTTTGGATGACCCTGTGGAGGTTGTTTGATTCATCACTTAATTTCAGCAGTACAGCCCATCCGCAGACAGATGGACAAACAGAAGTGGTAAATCGAACCTTAGGGAATTTAATTCGCAGCATATGCCGGGAACGGCCGAAACAGTGGGATTTCGCCATAGCCCAGGCTGAGTTTGCCTATAACAATGCAGTGCATAATTCTACAGGCAGATCCCCATTCTCCATCGTGTACATGAAGGTCCCTAACCATGCACTGGATTTAGTGAAACTACCCAAGGTACCCAGCACCAGTATCTCAGCAGAGCAGATGGCAGAACAAATCCGGTCCGTCCAAGACGTCGTGAAGCAGAAGCTAGAGCAATCCAACGCCAAGTACAAGATGGTCGCAGACAAGCACCGCCGACCTCAAGTGTTTGATGTTGGTGATGAGGTTATGGTCTTCTTAAGGAAGGAAAGAATTCCCGTATGTATCTACAACAAGTTGAAGCCTCGGAAGTATGGCCCATACAAGATTGTGAAGAAGATTATTGATAATGCCTATACAGTGGACCTACAAGATCATATGGGTATATCCAAGACCTTTAACGTTGCTGACCTTCACCAGTACCTGCCAGAGATAACACTTGCTTATCCTCGTCACGACTCGGGGTCGAATTCTCTCCAAGTGGGGGAGAATGATGGAGGCCCATCCCAAGGCCCATCTCACTCCTAGGGGCGGCAACTCCTAGGATAAGGCCAGGAGTCCAAGATAAGCCAAGGAAGGATAATTCAATATCCATCAAGACTCTTCCAAGACTCCAAGACTTATCAAGAATCCAAGCTTATCAAGACTCTTCTAAGATAATTCAAGATTATCCCAAGATAATCCAAGAATTCAAGAATTATCAAAATTCAAGAATTCTAGATAATCCAAGATTCATGCATGGATAAGATCAAGGGAGATCGGACGGTGGAAGACCAAGCCCAAGAATTCCAAGAGGGTTCGACCTTATCAAGACAGCCCAAGAAGATCAAGATTCATGTTATTTCCTAGTTCTTTTACAATTCCCAAACATATTATAAATACTGCTATTTTCCCAAAGTTATTCATCAATTTCTTACTTCAGATTTCAGGATTTCTTCAAGTTCTCTTATTCCTATTTTCGCCACCTTTTCTCTCTCCTAGAGAAATCGTGTTATTCGCTAGGTGCTAGCGAACGCCCGGTGCTTGCATAGCTAGATCCGGTTCTCATTGCTTCCGCGCTGCGTCAGGAATTATGTGCTGAACACAAGAGTAAAGCTCTATTTGGCGTTTTCTCGCTAACGGGGAGTCTATTTGGGCACGCCTATTTGAAGCAAAATATTTGAGGGGAAATGATTTTTGGCATACAAAAATTATAGCTGAAAAAAGAATATATGTAGATCTGAAGTTTTTTTTTTTTTTAATGCAGAGATATTCTATAGCGGGATGCATGGGTGATTGGTGATGGGTGGTCTGTAGATTTTTTTTTTCAATGTTCCATGGTGTTTAAATGGGTTATTTCTTTAAGATTAATCTGATTTGGGTTTCTCGATCGATTCATTTTTCATTAGGTTGATATTGATTGCAAGGTTCAACATATGACCAATGTTTGCCTGAAAAAAGAATATATGTATCAATCTTTGGTTGCCTAAACTTGCTGCTGGTATAAAATTTTAATAACCATGGTTTTAAAAGGCTAAAAAACATGAGTCCGCATCTGTTCATGCATCACAACACAGAATTGTTGGCCATGTTCGGTCACAACGAGGTGGTTAGATCTTTAAGAGGTGAGGCACAAGCCTCAAGGCAATTTTGAGATGCAAGTTTCAATATATATTTGTTCTAAATGGCTTGTTAGAGTGTGTTAAAACAGATTATATAGAAATTTTGTTTAATTTTAATGCACCAACTATTTTAATTCATTTATTTATTATATTTTGTTTCAAAAAAAATACAATTATCATTTTTACTTTTTAAATTGGCGGATCCCACTAATTTTCAGCTCTTTATGATTTTTTTTTTTTTTTGGTTTCATGGAGCTACACAACCCAGGTGGGAAAGTTTGGAAGGGGGAAAGCTTGGACCTGGTCAATACCAATAATCACATTATCCTTTTTCGGTAATGATGTCTCATAGTAAATTGCTTTTCCCATGGGTACCACTTACCCATTTTTGGTAACCATGGATCCCATTTTTGGTAACCACTTACCCATTTTTCAATAATTGTGTTTTTCAACATTTACCTAGATAAATAATTTATCAAAAAATGAATAAAACTCAAAATTTAACATAAAGGTCAAGCCTCAAGTTAGCTGAGTATCCAAACCGAAAGTGAGAATTTTCTAGTTCATTTGAGGCCAAGAGTATCTTTTTATTAGATTCACCAGAAAAAGTGGAGGTTAAATGACACAAATATTGAAAAAAATGGTAATAATGGCAGCCGAAGCTATTAGGTACGCTTGGATAACTTCTATTTGCAAGTTGACGTCTCTATCGCCTTATATTAACTTGATCAAGCCCATTATAGCCAATTTCAATTTTTCATTTTGGTAAATAAAGCTTATGACATGTCATTGTCTTCGTGTTTGGCAATGATGCTGAGAATATCGCACCGTTTTCTTTTGTTTGGAATCGGTGTAGTCACATAGGCATTTTTTAAGAAAATGATATATAGTAATGTTTTCAACATTGATATATATTACCTAACGTCCAAGATGTTGTCATATCATTGCACCGTTGGCAGCAATGCACCGTTTCCTCAGAAAATATTGAATTTGGCATTGCTCAAGACCACACTTTCCTAATTTCCAAGGTGTGGTTTGGAGCAACGTTTTTTTTTTTTTTTGGAAAAACGGTACCAAACAAGAGGGCGTTGTTTGAAGCACCGCTTTCTCTTATGTGGCACCTACATGACACCATTTTCTCAAAAATTGGCATCGATGCCAAACATCACCTAAATAAATAGTAACTAATCCTGTTAAGTCTTGATTTATCAACATCTACTAACCCTATAAGCCAAAATTTGTTGATAGCAAATGTGATCACATTCTACTAAAATTTACTTATCCTAGAGAGTCACAGAGTCAAGAATTTTCTTTGGGGGTGGGGGAAAATTAAACAAGAAAATGAGATAAGGAGTAGAAGAATCAGGGTTTTGAGAAAAAATGGCTTGAGAAGGTTTGAATCTATGATCCTTTGCATTTTAGATAAAGTTCTACCAGTTGCTTAGAGTTTGAAAAAATGGCTTGAGAAGCCACTCAAGTGAAGTGGCTTAGTCCAAAGTCTTGGCTTTGAAATGGGTGGTAGAAGATCTACCAGTTGCTTAGAGTTTGAAAACATATTATACAAAGTTACAAACAATATCTACTGATAAGGCTACTTCAAGACCATATATAAAGCCCGTATTTCTGCATCATAGCTTTCAATTGCCCAGTATGGACTTCCTTGGGCAATTAGTGGGATACGATTGGGATGCTGAATGAGGAAAGCTCTCCTTGCAAGGTCAGTTATGGAGTTTTATTATGGTAAATAGTGTTAAATAGAGTCAATTATGATAAGTTTAATAATCATTAATTAAGGTAATTGAGTTTGAATTTTAAATTTGAAAAATGATACCAACAATGGATAGGATGAAAAGTTAAATGGGTTTGGGATCAAGGGTAGTAAGTGAATTCAGGAATGGGAAGGGAGGGCAATTTTCACGAATACCTAGGGTTGGCCACGAGTCGAGCTTCTCATGAGCTATTCGATCTTGGCTTGTGAAAAGCTCAGCTTGGCTTAGTTTAAATTGAGTTTCGAGCCGAGCTCGAACCCAATATATAGGCTCATTTGCTAATCGAGCCGAGCTCAAGTTGAGTGACCTGAGGCTCGTGAGCCTAATTGAGCGAAGTATAATAAATAAATATTTTTTATTATATACATACATACATACATACATACATACATATAAATATATATAATAACTTTTATTGTATATACAATAATATTTATATAATATTTTTATTTTTTATGTATAATAGTAAATAATTTTTTAATTCTTATTTTTTTGTATGTAAAATAAAACAATTATTTTTATATGTATAATTTTTATTTTTTAGAAAAAGTTTGGCTTGTGGTCGCCGAGCCGAGCTTGAACTTGTGAACTTTTGAACCGAGTCGACCTCGAGCTTAAGTCTCTAACTCGAATTGAGCTCGAGCTAGAGCCTTGCACTACAAATAGCCAAATATTCGGTTCAGCTCAACTCGAATCCACCCTTACAAGTACCTTACATGTCACTAGGAATGGCAACGAGGCGGGGATCGTATTCCTCGTCCCCGACCCTGATTTTGACTAC
Organism: Nelumbo nucifera; assembly: GCF_055504915.1. Lineage (NCBI taxonomy): Eukaryota > Viridiplantae > Streptophyta > Magnoliopsida > Proteales > Nelumbonaceae > Nelumbo > Nelumbo nucifera. Next base: position 2,291,777 of record NC_142651.1, on the reverse strand, counting down.
AAATAGCCAAGTATTCGGCTCAACTCAACTCGAATCTACCCCTACAAATACCTTACATGTCACTAGGAATGGCAATGAGGCGGGGATCATATTCCTCGTCCCCGACCCCGATTTTGAAATTAATATCTATCCTCATCCCCGATCCCCGTTGGGGATAAAAGTTATCCTCCATCATTGATGCATGACAGGAACGGGTTCCTCATGGGGACTCGAATCCCCAAAATTTTTTTAGTTCAAGATTTTTTTGAAAAATAAATTGACTTAAAATAAATAAAAAGTTTTAAAATATAAATAATGTCATATATAATAATATATTTAATATAAATAATATTTACTATATAATAATAATAATAATAATAATAATAATAATAAAGGGTAAATCTCTTAAACTACCCCTACTATTTGTGAAATTGACTAACTGTACCCTTACTATTTACATATTGTCTAACGCTACCCCTACTGTTTTTGGAGACCGGATTCAGTGGACCCTTAGGTTCACGGGGCGTGTGAACCCTCCAATAGGAGGCGTATACGTCGCCTTTTTTTAATTAACCTCAACATAACGGACGTTTGCCATTAACTTCTACCCATCCAGTTGAACCGGACACTAAAAGACAAAAAAAATGAAACATCTGATGATGATGGTTACCAGAGAACTTTTTCTCGGGCAGCAACCCCCTCTTTTAGTCTTATTAGCCGCTACTGGGTTGAATCATTAATGTCAGTCCATAATTTCATCAACTAGACAAGAACCAGTACAGAGAACCCCAGAAAATGCAATATCATTCTCTAATTCAGTCGCTCGTTTTCCTCTCTCTCCATCTCTCCTTTACCTGTGCATTGTACTCTTCCCTCCCGAACCATTACGTCAAGTTCATGCATCCATCTATTCGTCAAAACGTATCGGACGAGTACATTGAGCTAACCAAGCCCCTCTTGTCCGACGTATTCACTCCTTCCTGCTCTCTCCAGCTTCCCCAAGAGCACTTTGCCCACCCCATTGCATCATCCATGTTCTCGTTCTCATACTCACCGCCCTCCGGTTGTCTAGCCCCATGGACCCACGTCGTTCTCGAATTCCATGCTTCATGTAACAATGAACTGTACGATAGGATCATCGGCGCCTGGCTTGACGGCATCGATTCTCTACACTAGCACGGTAGAGCCTACGAAATCTGTAATGTTCCCAAAAGGTTCGGAAGGACATAACCAGGTACTCTTCCCTGCTCTCGCGGTCTGATCTCACACACACGGTAATGCTAGAAACTTTTGCTAACGACGCCTTCACCGGAGTTTGTAACATTAACATCTCTCTTCTTTATTACGGGGAGAACGAGACCACGAATTCGCCTTCACTTGAAGATCGGAAATATCACAGAAAGCTAGGTTTCTTAACCGGAAAAGCTGTCGATCGGACTGGAAAAGAGGGAACATTCGGTTTTAAAGATAAGGAATTTGCAATTACAACTATCAAGAAATATGTGAAGAGATCAGGGTTATATGATCAATCTGCAACTGAATCCATCAACCCGGGCGATATCTACGTTACCGGATGAAGTGAAGAAATTGGGATTTATATCTTATAGACCTGGTGGTGGAACGAGATTCTTCATTATTTTGTCTTTTAGTGTTCGGTTCAACCGGACGAATTGAAATTAACGGCAAATGCCCGTTAAGTTAAGTTAGTTCAAAAGAGTCCATGTGCACACCCCCTTTTGGAGGGTTCACTCGCCCCGTGAACCTAAGGGTCCACTAAATCCAGACTCGTGTTTCTGATAATTGACTAACTCTACCCCTACCGTTAGCATCTGTTAATATTGTCACAATCTATGCACATGTGACCCCACGTGACCTATAAATTTTGTTCAAAACCCAATATTACCCTCGTCCTGAACCCCCGCTCTCTCTCTATCTTGATTCTTAGACCTCCCCTCTGCCTCCCTGTCTCTCTCTCCATTCTCAAACCTCTCCCTCCGTCTCTGGTTTATCTTTCCTTTTTCAGAGACACCCAAGTTTCCGACGACCATCACCCCTTCCTTCTCAAACTAGAAGATATAGAAGTAGGGCTGCAAGTCGGGCTGGGTTAGGTCACATTGAGGCCAACCCTAGCCCAACCCTAACCTTAATCCTAACTAAATTCCTTTAACCCTAACCCAATCCAACCCAACCCGAAGTCAATTTTGGGTTGGGCCCAACCCAACCTTCTTCGCATTATTTAAAACCTCATAAAATTTCTCGATTTTAGATTTTAAGTCAACTTTCACTACATATATTAATCCTATGTTTCATTAGAGCTATGACTTACGATAGATCTTTCTTGGGCGACAAACAACATAGAGGAAATGAAGAATAAAGTTTTCAAAAAACATAAAATAATGTTATTAAGGTTTTAGTCTTTCTGATTAGGATTAAGTGAAGTGATTATCTTAAAAGAAATACATGATACTATGCTGTGCGGGCAATACAAATATCATGCATCTAAACAAATTAATGTATGTTATATATTACACATAACATATATTTATATATGACATGTACTATAGAGTCGGGTTCAGCTTGGCTAAGGGGTCAACCCTAACCCAACCCGAAGTAAAGTCGGGTTCATGAATTTCAACCCTAACCCTGACAGCCTTATCTAGAAGTAGTCGGATATGGTTACTTGCAATAGTACATGGAGCCTTGGCATTCCCATCCCTTGGTGCACACCTTCTTTTTCCCCTTTACTTCATTCGCATTCCCCCACATGGCCGTCACTACCACCATTGCTAGAATGAATACCACCATTTGATCTCTATGGAAAATGAATACCTCTCATCCGAGCTTAAGAGTGACAACTTGAAGCACCTGGGCTAAAAAATTCCAACTCCTTCACCTTGTGTTATTAACAACAATGACCAGTTAGATGAACTAGTAAATTAAGGAGAGTTTGTCTTCACTGTCTTCCGGCGGCGAAACACAGTTCACCTGTGGATGAGGTCAACTGCTGTTAGGTTAAGACGATAATCATCTACTTTGTTAACGAAGAGATCAGCACTAGAGATAGTTGTTGATCCTCACTTTGTTAGGATCGATTATAAGCACCCAAAACCCTCACTTTTCCCTTTTCGGTGGTTAGGGTTTCTCTAGCTTGAAAAGCCAAGAGCTCTCTATTGGGAAAATCAAATCAGATGTTTGACACAACCAAAACGGGACGAAGAAATGAAGAAAGCGGTGAAAATGCTGAAGCCATTATCATAGTTCTATTTGTATTCGTTCTCATATTCTCTGCCATTTCTGTCCACAGAGTTGTTGCAGAAGGTGTTACTCCCGATGAAGCTAAACAGCTTAGAGACGTGGTGCGTGAAATGTTCTACCATGCTTTTGATGGTTACATGGAGCATGCTTTTCCAGTTGATGAGTTGAGAAGACACACTTTGTGGTAACAGGGGAAGACACACTTGGTGGTCAAGTAATAGGAGAAGACAAACTTGGTGGTTAGAGATGAATTTGACTCAAGATTTTTGGATATTTGACATAAAGTAGTCTTGGGATATGAAATTTGTATAGCCCAGCTAAGAAATTCCTTTTCTTGTTTCAAAAGCTCTCGAACACACAGTCTTCACCGTCTTCCAGTAGCGAAACACACAGTTCATCGGAAAAAGCGATTAGGTAAGAAGAATAAACACACAGTTATTCAATAACAAAGTTGATGAGGGGTGATTTGGCCCGATTTAGCGACCAAGCTACACGTGGATGCAATCAACCAGTAAGATGACAACTCAGCAAGGGAGCCTCGTCAGCAGCTTTGGAGCTCGGGGGCTTGAGCACTTCGGCGTAAGATCATCTAGGATAAAGGCACCTTGGCCCCTAATTTAGTTCGGGGCCAAAGAACCGAAGTGCCACGTAACCAACTCCAGAAGCTTCTTCAACGAACTCCGAACCCTCTGGGATCACGACGCTCGTTAACAGGACTTACCCTCACTCCGCCCGAATCGGAGGAAAGAGATAAACCTTATCAACTAGGTCATCGCTCTCCTTCGGAAATGGAATGGATCTCATCCATTTATTCCGAAAATCCCAGAGCTTTTCCGTGTGACTCACGGCTACCCAACTATATAAAGGCATCGATCCTCAAGGCAAAGGTACGTGTGATTACTTGCACTCAATCTCTCTAGCATTCATACTTAGCTCATAAACACACAGAGTACTGACTTAAGCATCGGAGCGACCTCATCGGGTCTTCCACCCCAGTCCCTCTGAGTACTGTTTTGTAGGTTGATTCAGGTCGCAACGCGAGAACATCCAAGCAATTCTCCAGCTAGGAGCTTCCAGATCGTGCACCATCAAAAGTAGTCATTGTTTAATGTCGCAAGATATCGAAATCAGAAGAATAAACAAGAAACACTCACAAAACATAGAAAAGATAAACATATAGCCGATTTCGTGTCATACAAGTTCACCATTTTTTGGCAAAATAAAACTCAGAAAGCAAATCTGTTCAGTGTCAAAAGAAAAGAAAAGAAGAGAGAGAGAGAGAGAGAGAGAGAGAGAGAGAGAGAGAGAGAAATCGGAGGAGGAAGGGGTGTTGGTGTTCTATTTGGCGACGAGAAAGTTGCACCTTTGGATGTCAATCTCTTTCCATGGTCGATTGCCCATCGTTTGGGTTTTATTTTGAAATTTGAGGAATATTGGAGGGTAAATTTGACATTTTATTTATTTCCGTTAGCATTAACGGCCATGTCAATTTTTAGATATAATAAGAGTACTTTAAGACAATATGTAAATAGTAAGGCTATGTTTGGTTTGAAGAAAAATGTAGGGAAAGGAAGGGAAAGGTAAGGAAACCTTTACAAACCTTGTATTGATTTTCTTGTCTTTCCCTTCTTTTCCCTACCTTTTTATTCAAACCAAACATAGTCTAAGGGTACAGTTAGTCAATTTCGCAAATAATAGGGATAGTTTAAGAGATTTATAATAATAATAATAATAATAATAATAATAATAATAATAATCCCTTACCACGCTCGGGGATCCCTATTAATCCCCATCCCCATCTCTACCCTACCAAAACAATCCACATCCTCGACCTAATAGGGTTAGGGAAGTTAAGTCCCCGTTAGAGAAAATTGTTATTCCTACTCCCAAGGGGCCACTTTGATATATAATAACTGAATTTGGCTAAATTGCATTAGTTATTGATTTATCATGATGACTATTTTATCATACATCTCTTTTATGCATTAAAGTACAAACTATAAGCAATTTAATTCAATCAATTCAGCAGTTATCCATCAGCTTGTGAGGGGCTGTTTGATAATAGCTGAAATTGCTGAACCGAAAGACTTATTATTTTGTCTTTTAGTTGATACAATAAATAAGTAAATAAAACTTTCAAGGTATAGTCATGCAGTGCTACCCAATTTCAGGAGCCCATAAGCATCTTTAAACTCTTATTCACTAAAAGAAAAAAACAATAAACTTTTTAGTTCAGCATGTTCAGCTGTTATCAAACGGGTTCAAAGTTCCAATTTGAATGTATATATATATATATATAGGAATCTACTCGTGCGAGTAGGTTCCTACGTGAGAGCAATCCATTTCCTATTAATTATATAATATTTATCTAATTATATAAATATATAATAGTTATTATAAATATTGTTTATTAGATATATATTATAATTATCTATTATTAGATAATTAGATATATTTAATTATCTAGTTATATAAATATATAATAGTTATTATAAATATTGTTAATAACTAGATATCGAACCGTTCGAACGGTTTTGACCATTTTTTATTTTTTGTTAGAAGAGGTCGACTGTTCGACCCGGTAACTGGACCCTTGACCGGTTAGGTCTCTGGGTCGGTTTTAAAAACCATGGTGTTATTTCATTTGAGTGTGTGAGTCATACAACCCCAAAAATAGAACCGTTCTTGCCATCGGTTTTTGGGTCGATGGTTCGACCGTCTAGTTCGAACGGATGGTCTATTCTGACAACAAAAATAAAAAAAAAAATAAAAAAATAGCCAAAAACCATTGCACAGGTCAACGGGTTGATGGTTCGACCACTTGGGTCGATGGGTCATTGACTGATTCAATGGTTTTTGGCCAGGGACCGAGATTGGGGTAAAACGGAACTGGTTTCCTGGACGGTTCCCAATTAAAAAAATAAAAAAACGGACAACCCGTTCTGACAACAAAAATCACAGGCAAAAAATTGAGTGTGTGAGGTCCATTAAGCAGTACCATACGTGTTATGTCATTCGAGTGTGTGACTCATACAACTTGAAAATGGAATCGTTTTGGCCACCGGCTTTTGGGTCGATGGTTCGACTGTTCGGTTCGAATGGATGGCCCATTCTGACAACAAAAATTAAAAAATAAAAAAAAAAGACAAAAAACCATTGAATGGGTCAATGGTTCGACCACCCGGGTCAATGGGTCGTTGATCGATTCAACGATTTTTGGCCAGAGACTGAGATTAGGATAAAACGGAACCGATTGCCTAGATGGTTCCCAATTAAAAAAATAAAAAATGGCCAAAAACCACTTTACGGGTCAACGGGTCGATGGTTCAACCGCTCGGGTCCCATTTCCTATTAATTATATAAATATTGTTAGATATATATAAATATATACTATTTATTATAAATATTGTTAATAACTAGATATTGAACAGTTCGAACCGCTTAAACAGTTTTGACCATTTTTTTTGTCAGAATGGGCCGACTGTTCAGACCGTTCGACCTGGTAATCAGACCCTTGACTGGTTCAGTCTCCGGGTCAGTTTTAAAAACCATGATGTTATTTCATTCGAGCGTGTGAGTCATATGACCCGAAAATGGAACCATTTTGGCCACCGGTTTTCGGGTTGATAGTTCGACTGTCTGGTTTCAAACGGACGACTTGTTCTGACAACAAAAGTAAAAAAATAAAAAAAATGGCTAAAAACCATTGAACGGGTTGACGGTTCGACCACTTGGGTCAATGGGTCATTGACCGATTCAACGGTTTTTGGCCAGGGACCGGGATTGGAGTAAAACAGAACTAGTTGCCTGGATGGTTCCCAATTAAAAAAATAAAAAAACGAGCAACCTGTTTTGACAACAAAAATTATAGGAAAAAAATTAAGTGTGTGAGGTCCATTAAGAAGTACCATACGTGTTATGTCATTCGAGCGTGTGACTCATACGACCTGAAAATGGAATTGTTCTGGTCACCGATTTTCAAGTCGACGGTTCGACTATTCGATTCGAATGGATGGCCCATTCTGACAACAAAAATTAAAAAAATTAAAAAATGACCAAAAACCATTGAACGGGTCAATGGTTTGACTACCTAGGTCAATGAGTCGTTAACTGATTCAACGATTTTTGGCCAGGGATCGAGATTAGGATAAAACGGAACCGGTTGCCTGGATGGTTCCCAATTAAAAAAATAAAAAACAACCAAAAACCATTTTACAGGTCAACGGGTCGATGGTTTGATCGCTCGGGTCAATGAACAATTAACCGATTTAACAGTTTTTGGCCAAGGGCCAGGTCAACGGGTTGATGGTTCCATTCAAGCCCCTCCGCTAGTTCATCATTATTAGAGGATAGTGGGTCAATCATAATGGCACATCAACCTGCCAAATGGGAATGTAGGCCGGGTTTACTAGTGGAGCTGGAAATGATTCAAATTCCTACATACCCGAGAGAGCACTTTTGCTAGGACAGGACTAAAACAGAAAATCAATATTTTCAAAACCGGACCAAACTGGATGGTCATACCAGAAAAACCGAGAACCTAATTGGTTTCGTTTTACTCCAAAACCGCTATTTGGCAAAAAAACTGTTGATTTGATCAACAAATTGCTGACCCTAGTGGTCGAACCATTCAACTTGGGAACAATTTTTGACCGTTTTTTGTTTTTTTAATTTTTGATTTTTTATCAAAACGGACCTTCCATTCAAACTAGACAATTGGACCATTCGACCTAAAAACCAGACTCAAAATAGTCCTCTATCCGGTCCGGTTTTATAAACCTTGTAGAAAATCATGGCGTTACATGTACTGGCAATAACACCAAATCAATCAAATCAAAGGCTTTGATACAATTGTTTGAGCGCAGGACTACGATACTATCATAAGCAAGATTCCGGATCTCCTGCCCACAATAACACTGCCCACAAGATGTTATCCATGTGTGACTTCGATAAACGTGGCAGAGTTCTCGTGGGCAGGAGATCCGGACTCCAATGTGGGTTGAGGCCCAAGAACGCAGTAACAACTGAAACTGATGGATTCTAACTTCCAGATGAAAATGGATCTGACGCCTGCCTGACCATTTTAAGCCCCCCCCAACTTGATACTTTGATAGATACGAGATCACGTCGGGCGCCTCACAAGCGCCCTACATGCACATCTCACCGTGCATTAGGAACATCTCCCGTACACGGGTGGGAGGTACTAGGGCGAAACCGGATTCAGCAAACCCCGTTCGAACACCCAGTATAGCCTTGCATTGAATACAGGAGTACAGAGATGTTCTCGATGCAAGGCTGTAAAGGCGCTCATGTGTGAGGAGCAGATCCCGTTCCCTGTTTATTCGAACGGGACTTGCACTGACTGAAGCCACTCTCGTTCTTGTCTGTCTAACGTCTAACAAGAAGCAGAAATGAGTTTCTCTCCAACTAACGATTGAAAATTTTGGAAAACTCACTTCAGTCACCTCTGTCGACGACCCTTCCATCTTCACAACCTCCTGCAATCCGGAGCCACCACCATTTTCTGCAATTCCGGTTTTCCATCTAGATCTGGGATTGCTTGCTTGAATGATCGCGGTTTCGATCTCATAGAAGACATTCTCCGTGAAGGTCTACAATAAACCGAAAGATCGAAATGATCACTATTCCGTACTTAACCGCCCTAACCACCTACTTCAGCTATGGTTTGCTCTTCGCTTTCGGTCAATTCAGAGATCTCTTCAGAAAAATCTTCGACTGGTGGAGTGCCAACAACCTCCAGGTCTATTGCCTGTTCATCTCCATTAGTTTTTTTGGCTGAACTCTGTTTCTCTGATTTTTTTAATGACATTGATAGTAATGTGAAATGTTTATTTATGGAACAGGGGTACGCATCGATCTGCTTAGGGCTTGAGGATTTCTATGTCCGCCGTTTGTACCTTCGCATTCAGGTAATCTTCTGTTTCATTGGTATCAAACTGCTCGTCAGTTTTAGCGAGTTTCTGATTATTTAGAGTTTGTCTGGATGAGATTTTGTGGCTTTAATATCTTAAGCACAGGAGTGAAGTACCTTAAAACTGTTCCTCTGAACGCCTTCAAGGAACACTATGGCCATTGTAGAAGTTAGAACTGTACAAAACCAAGGGGAAAAAAGAGAGATTTTGCATTTTGAATTATGATGCCTTACCGAATATGGGATTTATTTATCCAAACTGCACCTTTCCAAAACTCAGTACAGTTGTATTGGGCATGATATAGCACCCGGCATGCGGGTATCATGACCTATACAACAAGCAAAGACAAATAGTTGCAAGATGCAAGTTCTTAATTATCATCTTTTATGTTTCATCAGATATCATCATTGTTGCACCCAGAGCCGAAATAAATAAATTCTTGCACCTATCTCAAAGTGCATTTGTTGGGCCAATATAAATACTGTATAGGTTGTTGATCAATCAATCAATCAGTAAATACTGTATAGACACAACTAGAGATTCATATTTCTGGATTAATATTCATTTGTAATTTGTGCAGTGCCACTTTGATGGTTTTCACTGGAAGCAGTTTAAGAGTTCCGTTTCTTGTCACTAATTTATGCACATTTCTTTTCATCATTTTCATCATCCTGCAAAGCAAGGCTAACTTACCTTGCTATTTATGTTGGTTTTACCATGAATATATCCCAATTTGGAGTTTACGTATACATGGACCTCACCTTTGCTAACTCCTGTAATGCCTGTCAAAGGATCATGGTGCATAAATGTATGCAGAAGGACTTGTATTTTTCTGACTTCAATCCATTTTGTTCCATCTTTATGATAAAATCTCTAAGTATATTATCTTCTTTGCTTGTATTGGCAGTACTGTTTTGGACGACTTATAGCAAGTGCTCCTGATGCTTGGTTTGATGTGGTTGAACGTTACTCCAATGACAACAACAAGACATTAAAGTGAGTTGGGTTCCCTATTTGGTTTATAAGTTTTTCTCCATGATCTTTTAGAATTTTCTGTATATTCATTTTGTATTTTTCTTTTTGAACTTTTGTATTACGTAAATATGTCTTTCTGTATTTCTTTAGACAACTCAGAATTGATGATATAAAATGCAAGGAGCAGTGAACAACTTCTCATTAAACATCTGGAAATTCTTACTTTCTTAGGAATGGCCATTTTCTAGAATATTTCTTAAACATAAATTTGAAATATATTCAGAATATTATCTAAATAATTATTCTTCTGTAAGACGAGCTACAAATATAACTAGATGTCTTAACTTGGGATCATACAATTACCTTGGCTTTTCATTCATCAGATGAATATTGTACTCCTCGTGTAATTCAGTCATTGAAGACATTTTCGCCAAGTACCTGTAGTAGTTGTGTAGATGGTGGTATGTATATCATGTTGCAAGATGTGTTTCTCTACTTATTTGTGTCCTACCTAATGTGTTTATGCTATCAGGCACTACTGTATTACACACTGATCTGGAAGAGTGTGTTGCAAAATTTGTTGGGAAGTCAGCTGCTGTAGTTTTTGGTATGGGATATGTCACAAATTCTACCATCCTCCCAGTCCTGATTGGCAAGGTTTGTGCAATTGCTTGCATCAGATAAATCTATACTTAAGTGTTTATTTAAACAATGGGTATTTTGTTGTGGTGGTTGATAATTAGTTCCACTAGTGGTTTATTGCTTTTGCTTATTATCATCATCTACAGGGAGGGTTGATAATTAGCGATTCTTTGAACCACAATTCAATTGTCAAAGGTGCTCAAGGATCAGGAGCTACCATTCGGGTTTTCTCACATAATAGTAAGTTTGTAATATGGTGCTTTGTTACTTTTCCAACTTCAGAGCTACAAAATGTAGCCCTATTATGTTGTTCTGTTGGCATTTCATACATGTGATTTCTTTGTCTGTTACGTTCCTTGCCCTTTCTTGATTTTAGCACCACCTCACCTGGAGGAAGTCTTGAGGGAACAAATTGCCGAGGGACAGCCCCGGACACATAGGCCTTGGAAAAAGATAATTGTTGTTGTAGAGGGAATATACAGAATGGAAGGGGAACTTTGCAAACTTCCTGAGATTACAGCAATCTGCAAGAAATACAAGGTTGTGCTTCTATGAGAGGGTAACTTTTCCATTCGAGTTGAACCATTGGTAATGGCCTCTTTTAAATTCAACTTTCACATGTTTATAGTAGATGAATTCTCAGTTTATGACATAAACATAAGATTCTGAAAGTAGACATGATAATATTAGTGAAATTACATTGATGATTATTAGCAGTAGTTACATGCACTGATGACTGCACATGAGAAAAGGAGGGGAAAGGAAGACAAGAGGGAGGCATGTATGAGTATGATTGAGAGTAGGCCACCCATAGAGAGGAAATTTTGATAACCACTTGATTTCTCTAGGTTAATCCACCATATGATTTCCAACTGATTTATTATAATTTAGTTTGAAGTGGGAAATGAGAACAATTAAAAGATGAAGTCTTCCAATCAATCATGGAGATAGAAAAATGATCATGTACAGAGAAAAATAGGCATAAATTGTGGATCCTCTTGTAGTTCCTACTTCCTAAAGTGAAACTGTAAGCTTGTTTTGGATTCAATTTGATGAGGTCAATTCCTTTCAATGGACAAAGAACAAATGGAAATTCATGACATACAGTATATTTATTAGTATTTAAATTGATCCTTAATATTATGATTTATGAAATTGAATTACTAAGTTGTTTTTCCTATCTGATCTTTTTGATGATTTAAGGGTTCAAATCCAGTCATGATAAGCTACAGAAATATAAAAATAATCGAAGGTTGATCAAATGAAGTATTAACCATAGAACTTATCTGAATCAAGTTAACCTGGCTGGATGTTCTCTCCCCTATGTGCAAGTTAACTTTCAAAAACAACAACCAGAAAGCTAACTTCCAAAAATGTTGACAGATGCACTTTTCCTTTTTTTTCCTTTATAAACTTGCACATCTAACAACTAAATGACTGCGCATTGCTTTTCTCATATGTGGGACAAGCTCAAATCAGCTTTTGGGTCTAGGAAAAAACAAGGCCTGAAATCCCACTCTCCCAACCTAAAAGCTCACACCACTCAAAGAGAATTTGTAAAGTGGTTAGGTTGAAGATCCTTTGCAAAAATTCAAAGAGCAATAGATATTTGCTTGTGGTGGACCAAGTGAGAGATGCAGGGTTAGTAGAGAATAATGATGATGAGACTTCTAAGGCCATGGAGAGGGGTGGAGAAGCCCATGAAGTTTTTTGCGACTCTTCGCTTGCTTTTGCAAATAACAAGCCTGATGGTGAGTTAGTAGCAGATTCAGAGGATTTAATTGTGGACGTCAATATTAGACCTTAGCACTATAGACCAGTGTGTGGAATTTGGTATCGATTTTGGGAAGTTCCTGGCATTGTCTTTTGAGGATGGGGAGGAAGAAAGAATGAGAGTGGTTGAGATCCAAGGAGATTTTGGATCAGGTGGGCCGCGCTATGGCAAAGAAAATTGTTGGTGTTTTGTCTGAGGAGCAAGAGTTGAATAGTAGTGAGGATTTGATATACAGTTTGAACCATTTCCTAGGTTGCAGGATATCAAAGAATGTGGCAGACTTTTATGGTGAAATGGTGGTGAAGGCCAGAGGTAAGGACTAGGGATGCTTGCAGTACCTGTGGCAGGGGCAGAGGGAGGAGAGGAAGGAATGCTGTGGTCTGATTGTTAGTCTTGTTTTTGTTTTGCATCTTTGTTGTCTATAGTTAAGCCGGATTGCAGGATTTGTCTGGGGTATGTGGGAGATGTTTTTGTGATTGTTTAGTCCTTAGTAGTGTAATGGGCTTAGGCCCTGGATTTTGTGTTTGGGTCTGGGCCCGTTTATTGTGTTGTTAGTGTTTTGGGTAGCTTGCTGGTGTGCCCTTCCCTTTGGTTTGTATGCAGCATATATACTCACTTTTTTTTTCTTTAATAAAATTACCTTTTATTTTCACAAAAAAAGAACATTGAAAACAAATTCTTCATCAGAAATATTTTCTCATGTTTGATGATTTTTTTTTTTGAGAACTGTAAAGTGCTTTAATTAAAAAGATCCACTACAAAGAATCCCTGTACATTGAGAAATGAACAGAGAATATACAAAAAACCATCTCATCCCGATACAGCCTTAATCCCTCGAAACAAAAACAAAAACTATCCATTCCTTACAAACAGAAAATTAAAATAAAAAAATACACTTGGATGTCTGCCTTTAAACATCGGGTGTATTGCCAGTCATGAATGGATCATCCCCAGAATTTTCTTTAGTACATCTTCTTTTGAGTTGTGAGTTCCTTCAAATATTCTGTTATTTCTTTCACTCCACACTGCCCACATAATACTCCATGCCACCTTGCCAGTCTTACTAAGACCTCCCAGCCACCAAGCTTCTATGAGTCCCTTTACATCTGCTGGGAAGCACAGCTTAGCCTAAAAAAAATCCACCACTCTCAACCAAACCCAGTGTGTAAAATCACAGGGGTAACAGTAAATGACTTGAGGATTCCACATTCCGACTACATAAGGGACAAGCCAAGTCAGCCACTTCTACCCCTCTATTGGCTAAGTTCTCCTTGGTTAGGATCTTGTCCAGTACTGCTGACCAAACAAAAAAAGCTATCTTTGAAGGCACAGCTTTAATCCATATTTTTTGACTTGGAAAAGAGATGTCTTCTTCCTCTGAAGCAAACTTAAAGAAAGAGTTCACAGAGAATACCCCTAATTTCTCAAAACTCCAGTCTTTTATCTTCCCCTATTCTGGGTATGTTTGAGTCATACAGCAATTGGAGTAATCTGATTAGGGATGACACCTCCCAATCATTTAAATTTCTCTTGAACTGGGGGTTCCAAGTGCATTGTCCATTCTGTCTTTCCAAGCAGTCAGCAACTGTTGCATTTTTGTTTGTGCAAATTTCAAACAGATCTGGAAAAGCATTCATTAGGGGGCCTTCTTTACACCAGTCATCCTTCCAAAATTGGACCCTTCTACCATTTCCCACTTTGTATTTAATGCCCTTCAGAAACTGGGGCTGTATTTTTTGAATTGCCTTCCAGTTTGAGCAACCGTATGGGGAAGCTATTTCCTCTGTTTCCCAACCCCTGCTACTCATCCCATATTTGGCATCTATCAGCCTTCTCCACAAACTTTCTGTCTGTTCATTAAACCTCCATAGCCATTTTCCAAGCAGAGCTTTGTTTCTCTCTCTTACTGATCTAATCCCTAGGTCCCCATTTGCCTTGAAACAGCAAATTTTCTCCCAATTCACCAGGTGGCATTTTGATTCCTCCCTCCAACCCGTCCACAAAATGTCCCTCATCTTTTTTTCTAAAGCTGCAGCCCGTTTAGCCGGAAAAGGGAATAAAGATAAGTAAAAAACAAGGAGGGAGGCCAACACACTTTTAACTAAGGTTACTTTGCCACCTTTTGATAAATATTTTGTCTTCCAAGAGGCTAGTTTCCTGTCCACCTTCTCCAGAATCGGTTCCTATATAGATTTGGATTTACAACTTTCTCCCTAAAGCATGCCCAAGTATTTACCAGGAAGCTTGCCGACCTTGCATCCCCAATCATCTGCCCATTCTTCCACATTTAACACCTCCCCCACAGCCATTAATTCACTTTTCAAGATGTTGGCATGTAATCTTGACACCACCTCGAACCCTCTTAAAATAGCCTTCACATTCCAGAGCTGCTCCCAAGAAGCATCACAGGAAAATAAGGTGTCATCTGCAAATTGAAGGAGAGCTATCTCCACCTCCCCACTGCCTACTTTAAAACCTTCCAACAGACCTCCCAACCGGACTCTTTCTACCATTCTGAACAAGGCTTCCGTCACAAGAGGGGAGAGAGAGGGTCCCCTTGTCTCAGACCCCTAGAACTTCTAAGCATTCCACAAGCACTGCCGTTTACCAGAAGTGAGAAAGATGGAGAAGATATGCATACTTTCATCCAATTTCTCCATTTTCCCCGAAATTAAACCTTTTCAGCATATAGTCTAGAAAGTTCCATTTCATGTGATCATGAGCCTTCTCCATATCCACCTTGCACAGTAGACCCACTCTTTCACTTTTCCTCCGTGAATCTATTAACTCATTTGCAATCAGAACCCCATCCACTAGCATCCGGTCCCCTATAAATGCCCCTTGAGATTCTACAATCAGATTTGACATCACCTTAGCCATTCTATTAGCTAACACTTTAGCTAATATCTTGTACATGCTACTAATTAGGCTAATTGGTCTAAAATCAGCCAACTTCACTGCCCCCTTCTTTTTTGGGACTAAGGTGATGAATGTGTGGTTTAGGCTTTCTTTCTAAGGTATCCCTTTCACGAAATTCTTTTAAAACATTCATCACATCCATCTTCACAATTTCCCAACATTTCTTGAAGAACAACATTGTGAACCCATCCGGACTTGGTGCCTTATCACCCTCAAACCCTTTTATCACTTCCCACACTTCTTCCTCTGTAGATGGCTTCTCCAGATGACTAGATTGCTCGGTTGAAAGGGATTCAAACTGTAAGCCTTCTAACAGAGGTCTACGCTTCCAATTTTCTTTGTACAGGCTTTTGTAGAACTTTACTATGTGAGTTTTAATCTGCCTTTCCTCCTCTATATCCACTCCCTGCACTTCCAATTTTTTTTTTTATTGTGTTCTCTCCTTCTTGCACTAGCCATTTTATGGAAGAACTTTGTGTTACTGTCCCCCTCTTGCAGCCGTAAACATATTTCCTCTCTGTGAATATTTCCATTTTCCTCTTTCCTATAAATTTCAGCAATTACCTCCAGAAAATTCCTCTTTTCATGCTCACTTTCTTGGAAATTCTCTCTGCTCCACTCTTTAATCTTCTGTTTTAACTCCTATAATTTTTTGCTGAAAATGTGACTTGCCATGCCTTCAAAGTGAAAACCAGTCCACCACTCAAGCTACCAAATCCAGAAAACCTGGTTCTTCAAACCATGAATGCTCAAATATGAATGGTAAGTGACCTCCCCTTATACCACCGCAGTCCAACATTACTGGGGCATGATATCCCCCCCCCCCCTCTCAAGTCTATCAATTCCCATCCCATGTTTTAAAACGTGGAGGCGTGATGCGAGGCGTTCCACTACCTAGAGGCATGAGGCGTAAGCCTCCCAAACACAAGGAGGCTAACGCCTCCTTAAGAGGAGGGGGGTTAGGAGGAGGATGAAGAGGAAGGGGGGATCTCATTTTTTCTTTATTTTTAATAAAAATCTTTTATATTAAGAATAAAAATGCATAGCATTAGTTGAAAGGGGGGGTCTTGTCGAAGAGGAGAGATCGAGAACTGCCCAAGAATTGTATCTTTCACTAATACCAACTCAGTGTCCCACACCACCAAGATCCCCCCCGAAGTTCCTTGAGCTGGTAAGGTCACCCAATCATAGCTTCGTTCCCCCCATAAGCTTCTCACCATTGCTTGATTCCTTTTTTTTCTTTATGAGAAAAAAATTGCTACCAGACTTTCAACTTATTATTAGAATGATACTGAATCCTTCCTACTTGTACCTTATATTCATATCTGTTCTTTTTTTTTGGATTGTAGCTCACTTTTTTGAAAGGGAAAAAGAGATTGTATTGAGTATATTGGTAAAAAAAAAAGATATTGTATTGAGT
This sequence comes from Nelumbo nucifera, assembly GCF_055504915.1. NCBI lineage: Eukaryota > Viridiplantae > Streptophyta > Magnoliopsida > Proteales > Nelumbonaceae > Nelumbo > Nelumbo nucifera. Next base: position 2,274,880 of record NC_142651.1, on the reverse strand, counting down.
ATAAACTAAAAAAAGATTGGATTGTAGCTCATTAATCAGCATTGTGTTGGTTGGCATAGTGTCTTCAACATGTCATTGACCCAACTGCTCAGACTGGTGACCGGGTGGCAATACTAGTTCGGGTCAACCTCCAATGCTCTATTTTACAAAACCCATTGACTTGGTCAACAACTTGTTGATCTGGGCGCTTGAAATGTTGACTCATCTGACCTGTTCAACAGGTTACCAGGTTCTTGTATTATTTTAGTTTTTTGAAATTTTTATATTGATGACATCACAGGTTGACTTGTTGACCTGGAAGGGAGAATGCCTCAAGCTTTTGGTTGGGTTTTGAAACACTGGGTGGCTGGACCTCCCACCTACTTGGATTTCTTACATTCATGAGGAATTGTAGTGGAGAATTCCTCCCTGCTGCGTGGGGGTGCAGGTGAAAGTGTGAAACATTTGCTAATACACTGCCCTTTCTCTTACAACATCTGGATTCACTTTGTAAGGCTGTTTGGTATTCAATGGGTAATACTGGGAGATGCTGCAGATTTGTTTTGTGGTTGGCCATTTAAATGCTTCAGCAAAAGAGGGAACTTTTGTAGTTGTTGGTGCCCTTTGCCTTGTGCTGGTCCTATGGTTGAAAAGAAACCATAGAATCTTTGATAACAAGGCTTCCCCTATTGAAGCAGTAAGGGATACGTGGAAAGGACCATAATCCATTGGACAAGCTTGAAGGGTGATTTTGTGGGGGGTGAAGTTTCATCGTTTTTCCAATTCATGGAATTTGTGGGGGTTTCCCCTTATATAATACATTGCCTTTTTCAAGAAAAAGAAAACGTATGTGTGATTGAAGATGCATTGACTTTGTTGGTATGAAAATTTTAATAAATTCGCATGCAACATAATTCACTCAATTAAGTGATTGAGTTTTTTTTTTTATTTTTGGTAAGGCCCATTCAGGGAATCTTATGGATTGTTCCCCTTAATTACATCTCCACAAGAAAGTAGAGAACACCTTTTGATTCTCACGTAGAGAAATGAATGCATAGAACAAAAGAAAAGAACAATAGAGTACTTCTTAAAAAGAACTTTTCATTTGCATTTCTTTTACATCAAGTGTACAAGAATGAGAAGCAAAAGGAAAAAAATTACAATTGAGAAACTCTACAACAAAACATTTCTCTCTTTCTTTTCCTTTTGATACAAAGAAGATTTCCTTCTCACTCCTTTCTTCACAATAAGCTGTAGTCAATCAGATGAAATTCTAATTGTAGACAGCCTTAATCCTCTAGATTTTTTATACAAGAAGGGAACTATAGTCAATTAAGTTGAATATTTGATTGTAGACGGTTTTTATCCCTCTGTTCTTCATTTCCATTTGAAGGGAACCATAATCAGTCCTTAGGAATTAGACTATAGATGGTTTAATCCCCAACTTGTCTTGATAGAGGGACCATAATCAACCAAGTAAAAGCACCTGGTTGTAGATGGTTTATTTCCCTTTATTTCCTTTCTTAAAAGTAAAAAATAAAAGAGAGAGGAAGAAGGATACATAGCAGAAGACATATATAGGAAGTATTTACAGAGGACTTTTCTATACCTACCTATCTTAGTGAGATTTCTTTTCCTTCCCTGTCTTCCCTTGAGAACTTCTCTTTTCTTCTCTCTATATTGTTGGATTGAAGTCTTTGTATGTATGAGTGTTCGGCTGATAAGAGTTGTTATTAGCCTATACTTAAGTTTAAGTTGTCCTGTACTGGGCCTATGTTAATGGGCCTAATCCTGTTTAATGTTTTTAAGTTGTCTGGGTGTCCCATCACTAATCAGGGGCATTCCAGTAACTTCCTGTATTATTGTACTACATCATAATATAAATAATAGTACTGTCGACTGAGGAGTTCAGTTCGACATTCATAGCATATCAGTGGTGTTCTTCTCCTCTTCTCTACTTCAAGTACAGCTCTCAAGATAATATGGTATCAGAGCATTAGTTTTTTCCTGGTTTCAGCCGGCGCACTCTCTCTTATTTTGCTGTCTTTTCATCTTCTCTCTTCCTTTTCTGGGTTGCTACAGTAAAGACCTAGGAGTGTAAGAGAGTAAAGCAAGTTCGAACCTAGGGTTTCTCTTGGTTGTAGGACTCAAGGGAAGTAAGACCCAGAAGTAGATGTCCTACTAGGTTATTTCCAGCAAATAGTAGCTATTCGGCTACTAAGAGAGGTCTGTATAGGACAGACCTAGTTGAGGACTGATTTCAGTAGTCCTAGCACTAGCCAAAAGGGGGAGAGCTTCCTCTACAGTTGCAGCTTCAGTGCTCCAGCAAGACCTGCACAGAGCAGTAGTAAAGAGCCCTATCTTTTTTCAGTCGTAGCTTCAGTACTCCAGCAAGACTCGCACAGAACAGTAGTAAAGAGCCCTATCTTTCAGGTCGGTTATCCGCTCCAAAGATTACAGGTTATCAGCTTCACTGCAGCTTTGAAGCCCCAGCAAAACCAGCATAGCACAGTGGTAAACAACTCCATGTTCAGGTTGGTTATCAGTCCGGAACCTCTCACCACTGCTGTACCCGAACTGCTTCAGCTCAAGTGAAGATTACCTAGGGAGCTGCCAGCTCCAGATTGTCCAGCACTGTGAACCCTAGTTGAGGACTGATGTCAGCAGTCCTAGTATTGGCCGGAAGGAGGGACACTCTCCTTACAGTTGCAGTACTCTAAGTTCAAGTGGAGTTTGCATAGCACAATAGTTGAGAACCCTTAGTTTCAGGTCGGTTACCAGCCCAGAACTTCTTGCTTGCTGCTGTAACTGAACTGCTTCAGAACTGTGACAGTCTCGGCAAGTCTGAAACTGTGTCGAGTGCTGTCAGAACCTGCTGTAATCACTTCGGCAAATCAGAACCTACTTCAGAACTGCTTCAGAACCTGCTGTGATCATTTCGGCTAATCAGAACCTGCTCCAGAACTGGTTCAGAACCTTCAGAACTGCTTCGGCTAGTCTTAGTCAGTGTCACCTTCACAGTGGCTGCAGTCAAGATGTCTCCAATATCCAGAGAAGTTTCTTTTAGGGATAACAGGCCTGCGGCAAGTGGGAACTCTGTCACCAGCAACAATGGTGACAACTCACAGTATACTTCAACAGGGTCTTCTCCTATGGGACAGGTTGCTGATTCCTCTGGAACTTGTGCTTTGGGCTTCACTGCCAGTGAGGTAGAGAGCCTTAGCAGGGCATTGGCCTGTCTAAGGAATAATTCTTTTGCTTCTACATCTCTTGCCAGATCAGGTACATCCTCTGCCTTCAGTGCCACTGGATCTATTGACTCTACTTCTTGGGTTATTGATTCCGCTGCAACTGACCACATGACACATATGTCTTCCCTATTCTCTTCATATCATTTGTTGTCTGGTCAGGATAAGATGCGAGTTGCTGATGGGTCTTTCTCCACTATTTCTGGAAAGGGAATGGTTGACCTAAGCAAGGACCTTTCTCTTAAATCAGTTTTACATGTTCCCAGTCTCACCTCAAATCTTTTGTCTGTTTCAAAACTTACCAAAAATTTGAACTGTAGTATAATTTTTTTTTCCTATCCATTGTGTCTTCCAGGACAGATTGACAAGGAGAACGATTGGGTGCGGTCATGAGTATGGAGGACTCTACTATCTTGATGCAGACATCGGTTCAGCCTTACAAGCATCTGCTGGTAGTAGTCCGGAGAGTGTGGAGTCAAAAGCTAAGTTGCATCTTTGGCATGCTAGGCTAGGTCATGTGTCTTTCTCCTCATTAGAAATGTTGTTTCCCGAACTGTTTAAGGGCATTTCAAGTCAGAGTTTAACCTGTGAAGTATGTCAAGTGTCAAAATAATGTAGAACTGTGTATCCAATTTCCAGTAATGATATTTGTGCTCCTTTTGATTTGGTTCATTCTGATGTCTGGGGCCCTTCACCCATTGTTTCTTTTGATGGCTTCCGGTACTTTATCAATTTTATTGACCACTACTCTCGATGCACATGGATTTACCTGTTAAAAGGACGGGATGAAGTACCACGGATAACTATGGCATTTTGCAAGATGGTTGAAACTCAGTTTAATAAGAAGATTAAGCAATTCAGGTCAGACAATGCTACTGAATACTTTGAAAAATCCTTGAACTTATTCATGGAAGATGTTGGCATACTACATCAGTCATCCTGTGCTTATACCCCTCAGCAAAATGGGGTTGCTGAGCGCAAGAATAGACATCTATTGGAGACAGCTCGAGCCTTACTATTCCAGCACAAAGTCCCCAAGCAATATTGGTCTCAAGCGGTTCTTACTACATCATATCTGATAAATCGGATGCCATCTAAGGTGTTGGGTATGAAAATCCCTTTCTCTGTTTTGTGTCCCACTCTTTCAGATTTTTACCTTCCTCCTCGGGTCTTTGGCTGTATATGTTTCATACATGTGAAGGATCCAAAGAAGACCAAGCTGGATCCTAAGGCTACAAAGGGAATATTCCTGGGGTACTCTCCTACACAAAAGGGTTACAAGTGTTATGACCCTGTCTCCAAGAGAAAGTATGTCACCAGAGATGTGGTCTTCTTTGAGTCTCAACCCTATTTTCAGTCTTCTCAAAATCCTCTTCAGGGGGAGACTAGTAGGATGGAAGAGGATTCTCATTCTCCCTTCTTTTTTGTTCCCCTATCTACCTCGGGTCTTCCATCCTCTCCTCCTACTCCTTGTTGTGGCATTCCAGGTCAACCCAGTGAGGCTCCCACTGTGCCGGTTACCTCTCTTGATACTGCAGATGTTTCTGAAGGCTCCAGTAGGCAACATAAAGAGATACTTACATACAACAGAAGAAAAAGGGGCCCTCAATCTCATGACAGCAACCAGTTGGACTCGGATCAATCTGTCTCTACAATCCAAGGTAATTCCAACTCACATACTTCTGATTTGGATCTTCCTATTGCTCTCTGTAAGCCTATTTGCTCTTGCACCACCCGACACCCCATTGCTGATTTTGTTTCTTATCACATTTATCTCCTGCCTATCACTCCTTTGTGTCTGCTCTTTCCTCTGTGCGTGTTCCTTCTAGGTACTCAGAGGCTGTGTCTGATCAAAGGTGGAAAGAAGCTATGAATGAAGAGATGAAAGCCCTAATGAAAGCAAGAACTTGGGAATTAGTGGATCTGCCAGAGGGGAAGAGCACTGTTGGGTGCAAGTGGGTGTTTACTATAAAGCACAGGGAGGATGGGTCTATTGAAAGGTACAAGGCCAGACTTGTGGCAAAGGGGTTTACTCAAAAAGAAGGGATTGACTACAAAGAAACCTTTGCCCCAGTAGCAAAGCTCAACACAATTCGTGTCTTTTTGTCACTAGCAGCAAATTTTTCATGGGAACTTCATCAGCTGGATGTGAAGAATGCCTTTTTAAATGGTGACCTTCATGAAGAGGTATTTATGGAACCTCCACCAGGCTATGATTTTGGTAGAAAGGTGTGCAAACTGAGGAAAGCATTATATGGGTTGAAGCAATCTCCCCGTGCATGGTTTGAGAGGCTTTGTGGGGCCATGAAGAAAGTGGGGTACACTCAGAGTGGTGCAGACCATACCTTGTTCATAAGGAGACAGGATAGCAAACTTACTGCACTCATTGTTTATGTGGATGATATGGTAATTACCGGGAATGACTTGGAAGAGATAAAAAGACTGAAGGAGTTTCTAGCTTCAGAATTTGAGATCAAAGACTTGGGTCATTTGAGATATTTTCTTGGGATTGAAGTTGCCAGGTCAAGAGAGAGAATCTACATATGTCAGCAGAAGTATGTTGTTGACCTCCTTGAGGAAACATGCATGATGGGGTGCAGGTCAGCAGATACTCCAATAGAACAGAATCATGGCCTGCAGGAATCAGTAGGGGAGGACTACTGTGATAGAGAGAGATACCAAAAATTGGTAGGGAAGATGATATACTTATCCCTCACTCGGCCAGATATTGCTTATGCTGTGCATGTTGTCAGTCAATTTATGCACTCTCCAAAGATCCCTCATATGAAAGCAGTTGAAAGGATTCTCAGGTACTTGAAGACTTGCCCAGGGAAGGGAATTCTCTTCAGGAAAAATAATAGAATTGAAATTGAAGCCTACACTGATGCAGATTGGGCTGGGTCTGTTGGAGACAGGAAGTCAACCTCGGGTTACTGTACATTTGTGGGAGGAAACCTGGTCACATGGTGCAGTAAGAAGCAGAATGTAGTGGCTAGATCAAGTGCAGAAGCAAAATATCGAGCTATGGCCCACAGGGTTGCTGAACTCTTATGGCTCAGAACTCTTCTTAATGAACTTGGCATTAGGCTGAAGGTCCTCTCAGGCTGTATTGTGACAATAAAGCTGCCATCAACATTGCCAACAATCCCGTGTAGCATGACAGGACAAAACATATTGAGATTGATCGACACTTTGTTAGAGAAAGAATTGTCTCGGGTGAACTCTGTGTGCCTTATACTCCATCTGAGATGCAAATTGCAGATGTACTGACTAAAGGGCTGGCAGCAACAAAGTTTAGGGACATGCTTGGCAAGCTAAACATGATTGATATCCATGCTTAGCTTGAGGGGGAGTGCTGGATTGAAGTCTTTGTATGTATGAGTATTCGGTTGATAAGAGTTCTTATTAGCCTATACTTAAGTTTAAGTTGTCCTGTACTGGGGCACCTAGGCCTCGCCTAGGCGATGAAATAAAAAAATATTTCTACTCTTTTGAGCTGGCTATTTGGTTTTATACATTAACCTAAAAACCTTTAAACTAATTTTTGTGCTTGTGATTCTTGCAGTCTTGCTTAAAGCATGCAAAACAGAATATTATAAATAGAAATTGGACTTAAAAGAACTGAACAGCCCGTGTTAGACCAAGAAAAGATAAAGAACTTAAGAAGAAAACAGGGAGGCAGAGCCCCTGTTTTGGACCAAGAAAAAGAACACGGGCTGGCTATTTGGTTTTATACATTAACCTAAAAACCTTTAAACTAATTTTTTGTGCTTGTGATTCTTGCAGTCTTGCTTAAAGCATGCAAAACAGAATATTATAAATAGAAATTGGACTTAAAAGAACTGAACAGCCCGTGTTAGACCAAGAAAAGAAAAAGAACTTAAGAAGAAAACAGGGAGGCAGAGTCCCTGTTTTGGACCAAGAAAAAGAACAAGGGGCTCCACTTCTGTTTTAGACCAAGAAAAGCTGGGGAAACACTAACGTAAAAGAAGAAAATGAAAAGAAGGGGGAGGAGCCCCTATTTCAGACCACCAATGAAGAGGAAAAAATGATGAAAAAACTCAGGGAAATGAAGAAGAAAAGGGGACAGAACCCCTGTTCCAGATCATCTTCGAGGAGGAAAAAAGTGAAAATTTTGCAGGTAAATGAGTAAGACAAAAAGGGGCAGAGTCCTTTTAGACCACCTTTGAAGATGCAAAAGGGTGAAAAAATTGCAGGAAAATGAAGAAGAAAAGAAGGGGGTGGAGCCCCTTTTTATTCCAAAAAACATCAGATAAAAATGTAGGGAAAAGACAGAAAAAAGGAAGAGGAAAAAGGAAACAAAAAGGAAGAAAAAAAGGCTGACAACGAAGAGGGTAAAAGAAGAAGTGGTTCGGGGCGGACTGTAAGCTGAGAACCACTTGAGGTACCTGACATGTTTGAAGTTGTTTAGATTTCCTTTTTGGTTATGCAGCTACAGGTTGAAGTTGGACCGTGTGTGAAACAAACATGACTGGACAGATCTCCCTCTTATATTTGATTCTGCCATGAAAATAAAATCCTAAAAAGACAAAAGATTTAATAGCATTTGATTCTCCCTCTTATAATATGTGATAGGTTCTTTTGTAGTAACAAAGACAAACCAATACAAATTATTTGCAGCAAAAAAAGTAAAGAAATCAATATAAAAAAATATTAAATGATCAAACAAATGTATTAACGTGCCTTGCATCTAGGTTCCCGCCTTGGAGTTAAGCGCCTGCCTCGTTGCCTAGGTGTGCGCCTAATTGACTGGGTGTGTGCCTTATACAAAATTTACATGGTGTTTGGACAAGGTAAATTTTGAAAATCGCCTAGTTTCCTAGGCATCCCCTTGACAACTGTGTGCCATACCCATTGTTAAATATGAGCACCTAAATCATTTCTTACCACTTCGATCCATGTCCCTTTTGGTCTGCTCCTAGTCCTTCTAGCCCCTTAAACTTGTAACTGATTTTTTTCTTATGGGTTCTGTAGGGGAAGACCTGTAAGAAATTCCATCCCAATTCCATTTCTGCTCTGATCCAACACTGATTACAGATATCTTTGGATCATAGGGTGTATTTAGATTTGAATTCCACTAATCAAACATGACTGATGTCTGAGAACATTTTGAAGGTTTGCCATTATCTGAACTTGCCTGTCTGCAGTTTAAGTGGTGACAGTGAGTGGGGCTAGGTGATTCTTAGGGATGACTAGAAGCCAACATAAAGGTCAACTTACCTTGTTTTGGTCAACCCAAAACTGACACAAAATTTGCCGGTTTTGATTCCAAATACTGTGTAAACTTTTTCAGTCGTGTTGCATTGCTGAGTTTAAATAATTTGTTATCTCTCACGGTTTCCTTGTTTTAAAGACATGAGATTTAGTTTGCCATTCTAAATAATCAGTTGATAAGGTGTGTGTTTCTTTTTCCCATTCTTAGCTCCCATGCTTAATCTTCCTTCATATTCTCCTCTCACCCCATAGGATACTGTTCTTTTTTTTTTTCATTTGTTTCATTTATTATAGGCATATATATATTTGGATGAAGCCCATAGCATTGGAGCAGTTGGGAAGACAGGAAGAGGTGTTTGTGAGCTCCTAGGAGTTGATCCTGCTGATGTGGATGTCATGATGGGAACTTTTACAAAGTCGTTTGGATCATGTGGTGGCTATATTGCGGGATCTAAGGTTCTAATTCTTCCCTATTTCCTTTGCATCTTATCTTTTGTTGACTTTGGTGAATTAGCATGGAAATAGATTCTGCTTTAGGCTGTATTTGGTAAGAGTGCAAACACTGAACCAATGCGAATTTGCAGGCATTTGGTAAGAATACGCTTGTGTATTGAAAATGGCAGCAAATTTGTTTTTTCTGAAATGTTTACATTCAAAATGGAAGCAGTCTTTTGTGCCCAAGTAGGTCAATGTAGAAAAGATAGATTCTAGTCTTGGAATTCATGTCTGTACCCATCACAACCTTTTTTGGTCCATGCCAACCCCATTTAGAGGACTTATTTTGTAACCTGTAACTTCTTTTTCTTTCCTTTTTTATGATTGATAATAACAGGGCTCGTTGAAGATGTTTGAATCTCAGGCCTATCATTATGTTCTTTCCTAAATGGGGATCTGCAAGAGATGTCTTGATAATCAATAAACAGGCAAATTCTTAAAGGTCGTCACCCAATGCTGGCCCTGGCTATCCAGGGTCTTGGGTGAGCAGGAGTAGATATGGATCTAACCTCCAGAATCTTTTTAATTGAAGTAGCTTCTCTTGACTTGAACCCATGTTCACATGCTTGTCAGCTTGAGAATTTTTTGTCTTAAAAAATGTCTTGAGTCCTTGAACTCAATATCAGAGTGGTACATTTGATGATATTCTGCAGTATGCTATCAAAGTTCCTCGTTGATATCATTTAGTTGTATAGCATTAGCAGGCTGATTGGTAAAGTTAGATCTGATCTTGGTTCTATATTTTCCACAATTAAGCCTTAATTTTCATTTTCAGGAGCTTATTCAATACCTTAAGTACACATGCCCTGCTCATCTGTATGCAAACATCAATCTCACCACCAGCTGCTCAACAGATTATATCTGCCATAGAAGTTATTCTTGAAGAGGATGGTTCTAGTAGAGGTTAGAATGCTTCTATTTCAGGCTTCATTTGTTTGACTTTGGGGCCGTTTGATAACAGCTGAACTGAAAAGCCTATAATGCCTATAATGCTTTGCAGGTCAGAACTTTTTCAGGTCAGAACTTCAGAAAATGGGATTTGAGGTTCTTGGGGATAATGATTCTCTTGTAATGCCTATAATGCTTTACAATCCAGCTAAAATCCCTGCATATTATGTTTTGGGATCCATCATGGGGGTGGACCTTAGTACCTTACGATGCTCACATATTGTCGTTCATGTTCTCTTTATGACCATACACATCCTGTGATTAGTAATTATTACATAATCAATCTTGTTGCCAGAAAGACTCGAAACCATAATGTGCAAGATTTACAGGGTAGAGTTCTTTACATGGTGGGATATGTGGCTATGGCTATGATATTTGTAAATTCTGAATTTCTTTTTTCATTGTCTAAAAGTAAGGAATCCAATATTCAACGTGTAGCAGTTATACATATGACAGTCACAACCCATCAGAAGATAGAGACGAGGTGCATGGAAGTGCGAAATTTAAGAATCCTCTGGGTATTATTATGCCCCGAAAATTAAATTGGAAGCTGTATGTTACAAGTAATAGGGTACTGCTAATTAAGTTTGATATTTATGTTACAACTTACAAGTGCGATATGGGTGCTTTGGCGTTGTTTGTTTCTACTTGTCAATTTGTCATAAGGACGTTCTCAACGTTATGGTTGAGTCATTTATTAATTTGCAATCTTTTATGATGAAAATTATTGAATAAAGTACATTGGTATATATCAATCACTAATTCTAGAGGAGCAGTGGAAATTTCATGAATCCGCAAAGATGGTTTGCCATGAAAATGGTTACAATGTTTATTTAATTTTCACCAATTTCTTAGGTTGGTGCAATGGAGTGGGTTCCCAAGTCTGAGAGCAGTCATTTCTCGCAAGAAAATGCCGAATATTGTTTGTTGGAGGGGAGGGGGGGTCAGCCCAGATTGCAAAATGTTTTAATGATTGCATATAGCAGCATTTCATGATGTGAAAATTAACTAAGAAGGGCCATTAATTACAAATTCAATATGCACAAAATCGGCCACAAGATCCCACCAAGACCAAGGCCACGGCTTGCCACTCTCATTTGCAACATTTAAGGAGGACAAGCCAGGTATAACTAAGAAGGCTCATCGCTGCATTATTTGGACAAGCCCCAATTGCGTCCTTCTTCGGTTTCAATTTTACCAGTCCTAGGTAGGTACTAGGTAGGGACGTAGGGTTGTTCCATATGATGTGATGAGTATTAGTCAGCTAGTGTGCTTCACCAACAATAATACCCATTTAATAGCTAACTCTCAAAGTAGCTAGGCTCATGGGCTCGAGTGAAATCTGATAGTCCAACAACAAATCTGTGTGAATCTTGGCCACCAACGCATGGAACTTACTCTTGGTAAAGTGGGCCACTAGGATAAGAGAACCGGCCCACCAATTTCTAACTGTGGGCCAAGCAACACATAAATAAACATGGTCGATCATGGCAAGCAATGGTGGGATTTGATCGAAGACAGCCGTCCACGGCCCATCCAATCCATCTGAACCCCCTCCTCGGAAGTCAGAGCTCAGTGAATACCACTTCCACATTCACAATGATTTCATATCTATATATATATAGATAGATATGTTTCTGAAGTGGAAAGTGCCAATCCATCATCAAAGCTTAGATTAAAATCATCAGTTATCACATCATCAATTTTATTAATTAGTGTAGTTGAGAATTGCTTAGAAAAACTTCAAAAGCTTAAAAAAAGAATGAAATAAAGAAAATGTATCTGAGACCTGAGAGCTGAGACTGGAGACACCTCAATTATCAAATTTCTATTTTGTATCCATCAAAATTGAGATGCCTAATAATCCAAGAAACAGATCCATCGTAATTGATATACTAAGAGGCGAGAAGAAGATGGATGTGACTTGTGACTCGATGATGACAAGCCTTCTACGTTAAAAAGCTGGCGTTTTCATGATGAACCACCCCCACCACTACCAAGTACCAACAACCAACGAAAATAATGGAAAAACAAACAATTAATGCAACAGAAGAAGAAAAAAAAAGAAGAAGTTTTCTACTAATTTAATGCGATCCATCAAATAAATTTCATCCAAGCTTATACGTACAAGATGATGCTTTAATTTGCTTGATTGATAGTATACGATGAGAACTTAAAACAAGTTGGGGTAAGAGGGAAGTCCTTCAGTCCTCGGACGCATACTGCTTATTGGAAGAAATTAGCAGGAGGATAAACTGTAACTGGGGTATGCATGTCTCTGCTCTGCTGCATCTGTACACTACTACACTTTTGATTCTTTGAATGAATTAGAAATGTAAATGAAAATCAAAGTTGAGGAAAACAAAGGAAATATCAAAATAGAGAGAGAGAGAGAGAGTCATAAGTCATAATAATGATGGTTGTAATAGAAAAGGAGTGGGAAGAGTACGTGATAGGAATTGGGGATGAGTTGATTAGGGGTAGTAGGGTCCACCATACGACCCCCCATGAAGTCCGGCTTTGCACGCGCAGTCAGGGTATGGGCCCCATTAACCACGAACACCCATGCAACTGCAAGCGTGGAATTTTATGGGTATGTTTGTCGGCAATTTTACGAGCGTAGGCTGTTATCCTCAACCCACCCATACGCCCTACCCTTTCAGTTTCAGCCTTTCTATCTATCCTACGCACTACGCAGTACGCAGTACGCACGCATGGGGTTGTGGAGCACGAGCACCCTTGTGGACGCTTTTAATTGCTTCACGTCCTACAGCTTTCCGGTTTCTTCTTCACCAAGATCCACATATATACAGTAGAGAGAGAGAGAGAGAGATCCTAAATCTATATACCATAAATAAACTGCTGCTGTAAAGATCCAATTTTTATTACCTCGTCTCGTTCCAAGTAAAATTCTATTTGGGCTGGCTCTAAATATTATAAGGGTAAGGCCGTGACTAGTTAATTGGGATATACATTATTAATTAGTCTAATATATATCATGATGAATGTATTATTTATAGATTTGGCAAACCCTATATACTCATAGAGTTGATTTATCCTCCAAACGTGACGTGGTGGTGCAAAGAAAGCTTTATTATATTGCATCACATTGGTAGCATAACGCTTTTAGACGACCTCGGATCAGTGGCAGCCTGACCCGGATATCTTGATGGTTCCCGATGTCCAATTTAGAATGGACCCGATTTGTATGGCTCAGCAGTCACCAGTCACCAAGGACCCAACCCGGCCGGGGGATATCTCCTAATGCACCTACTTTCAATCTCGGACCACCTCCGAGATCCAACGTGAAGGGCAATGCATGCTCCCTCCCAATTAACCTGCCCCAACTCCAGCATTAAATTTAAAGGCAAGGCATTTGCAGTTCGCACCATGCATGCACAACTGCGGAATGCCACCAAGCGGTGCTGGTATGTGCTATCCCATATCCCCACTTCGCCAACAAGTGGGTCTCGATCGCACTCGGGATTTTCTACTTATTTTTCCTACTCACTCTTTATCTGCCGTGAAGTGGAGCCATACATCTATCTCTATTATGAATTATGAATAAAGAGATGTGTGGCTCCAATTTAGAGATAAGAAATCCGGACTCGTCTTGATCTAGCATTCTCTACTGGAATTGTGAACGTGTCATTCCAACCCCTTGGACTACGTGCCCACCCCGGGGAGGCATGAGTTAGTTGTATATAAACAGTTGCCGCCTGAGATCACCTATTGAATTCTAATTCTTGCTCTAGTTTTTTCATCACCTTGACAGCTTGGCATATACTGATTTAAGCATCAGAGTCCATAGCTTGGGACGTCTACCCGGGCCATTTGGCTATTATTACTCTACAGATTCCACTACCCAAGCTTGCATCTGAGCTCAAGGGTCACCATTGCAGCAGGGATCAAGTTGTTCACCAGTTTAATTTGATCTTCATCACCTACCTTACATCATGATTCCCATTAATTAATTAACGGGGATAAAACTCATTCTACTGCATATAACATTTTAAACCTCCCTTATTAAACTTTTGAAATGAGTTGAAGTAATACCTTGAAATGCTGGTGTTTTCAAATTTTATTGAAATGTGAGCTTCCAACTAACCACTGAAAGGGAAAATGCTAGCGTTGGAAAAGATGGAGCTGGCCTGGCAGTGGAGCCGTGGAGGATATATAGAGGTAGCACAAGAGAGTGACGACATACTTTTAATTAAGCAGAGAGGAGTGCATGCAAACCATATGCATTTTGTCTCCTGCACGTTTCTTCTATCACCTTTTAGTCTTTTACACACAAAGTTTCTTTATATTTGTACAATCCGCAGTGCATGTGCTGCCTCTCGTTCCTCTTAATTTCTTTCTATAGGAGAAAGAAAATTAAAGGAAAAGGAAAAATAAAAAGTAGTAGAGAGACTAGGAAAGAAAACACAAGAATCTAGCTAGAGTTAATTAATATAAATAAGCAAAAAGATAGTGATGACTGATGAGAGGGCTTTAGTTTTATTGTGGTTTGAGGGAACATGCAATGCAAATTGAAAAGGGGAGAAGGGGCGTTATGGAAAAGTTGGGGCCCTTCCTTTTTCACAACTCCAAAACAAAAGGCCTATCCCCACATTCCACTATAAAAATAAATAAATAAAGTGGAATGTATGGAAGCCATGCCCAAATTACCCAACAAACCTACACAAAAGCCATCTCTTCCTATTAAAACCGATCCCTTCTCTCTCCATCAAAACATTTACAAACTATTTCTTATGTATATTTGAAACGTGTGCCTTTCTGAGAGATTAGGTATATACTGTTCCTTGTCATATTAAAGCCCAGATTGAGCTATTATTGAATCATCTGTCGTAATCCTGAGGTCACTACCTCAAGATTTCTTCCTTTCCTTCTCAAGCTACATGGATCGATCGCTTAGACCTGTTTTGGTCTTGGGTTTCAGGCCGGGCCTATTCAATTTTTGGTAAAAGTTAGTTAAAACCCATCAATAGCTAAACCTCTACCTGTGAGGCTTTGCGTCCCAGATTTTACTTTTCTTTCTTGTTCGGGTTGGCCATCCAAGTGCAGCTTTAAATTCCGGTTGGGGTTAAGCTTTGGCTTCCATATCTGTCTTGTCAAGCCTGGATTGACCACTATTGACTCAATTTTGCTTTTTGGGCTAAATGAATGAATGGGAGTACAAAAGAAATGAATGTATATTCTGGTTTTGCTTTTGCTTCATATTTGATTTTGTTTTATTTGTATGCGAGCTGATGTGATCACCCCTTTAATGAGCAAGAATTGAAATAGGAAGAAGGTGGTGTAAAATTTGCATCAATTTATATGCATATATAACAATTAAATAAATTTGAAAATAATTATTTATTTTATTAATATATTATTACATAATTATAATTTATGTTTTAATACAAAATATATAGAAATAATATATATAGGCCATGCCGCGGGCTGGGCCCAGGCCCAACACAGCCTATACGGTCATGCCGAGCCTGGCACGGCCCCATAGACCATCGTGCCAGGCCGGTCCAAATTCGTGCCGAGCGGCCTGATTGTGTACCTCTATAATATTAAATATCATGATGAGATTATTTATGGGCACTATCTAATAATGTACATCTAAATAAATACAAACTCTATCTACATTAACTGGTGTATGCGGCCATTTTAATCAAAGTACATTAACAACACAATTAAAATAAAATTGTTTTTTGTAAAAGGCATGAAAACTTTCCAGATGGAAAGGTAACAAGTCAGGGAGCCACGTGGGCTCAATTATTTTGTAAATAACCCCAGCTGGTAAAACGGTGTGAAAATGTTAGGGGTGAAGCAAAGAAATTTATTGATCGGCAACATATTTCAATCCAGTCGACAGTCCACATCAGCCTATAAAAAAAATGCAAACCTGCAGTAAAGCTTTTGAGTTTTGAGAGGCTTAAAACATATTCTCTGCTCATGAATATTCATGTATTCTCGCACTTGATATTCCCAAAGTACGGCCGTAGTGTCGTGTGAATAGGGATAGGGATAGGGTTCTTATGGGTAAAGATATCCGAATGCTGAAAAATTAACTCATTTAGCGTGCATAGAGACCTGCAGGCACCATCCTTTTTGCACACCTTGCATGAATTCAACACACACTCACATGCATGACTGATACATTCACTCATTGTATCACATGCACATGCACATGCAAATGAGAGTCCAGATGACCTGTCCACAAAATTCATTCCAACTACCTACTAACATCATCTCACATCTCATATTTCATACATGATGGGTTTTACTTTTATAATAGATTCCAGTCTCATGGTGAGATGTATAGTATTCGATCAAGTTAATAGGGTTGGAACATGTTAATGTTGGTAGAACATCCCAATTCTATCATATATATATATATATATATAAATATATTAATTAATTATAATCGTTCTCTTTCTCTCTCTGGGCCTATCTTCAAAGCCCTTTATACTGCATGGAGAATGGGGATGGGGTTGTGCTTCTAATCCACACTTGACACTTGAGCAAGGGACGATGATGATGATGCAATTGATGATGGTATGATGACGAACTGGCTGAAGCCAACTCTTATACCTTTTGTATTAGTCCTCCTTTAATTTTTTCAAATATCTTTGCTTTTTCAATGTATATCAATATGGTGGGACCGTGAAAGTGTATGATTTTATTTTTGAAAATAAAAAGCAACTGCCATATCAGCAAAGCAACATGATTTTGCTGATGTGGCATTTATTTTTATTTCCAAAAGCAAAACCATTTACATTACGGAGTGAAGATATTATCCCCTAAATTCGAAATTCGTACCCATGTGATATCATAGAGTCTGGATTATCTGCACTTGATGATGGCTGTGCTGTAGGCTGTTTAACCAAAAATAATGTGCCATGTCAGGTAACAATAAAGTGAGGGATTGGAGTGGTGGTGGGGCATGTATTTTTGATGGTTGACGTGGGTTGTTATGGTTGGTTAAACAGGTAGCCCCAAAGATAACTAGTACCAATAAACTGCCGATTCCATGATACGCAGTGCTAAATATATTGCATGAGCCCTTCCTTATACATCCAATCAATACTCTCTTTCTCTCCCGTGAACTATGCCATTTTCTACGTGCACACATTCATGCTCCTATCTTCTTCCTTTCTTTTATTTTAGCGGGTTGCTTGGTTGTGGTTTGGATTTTATTTGGTACCAGGTAGAGTTTGGGTCTGGTCCCAACCGAGAGTCCCAAGATACATTCCCCAACATTCATTGCAACTATATGGGAACATCTCGCCATCAATGGCAAGGGATATTGTTGCAATGATTGTTGGGAATGTGTGTTGAGATCATATTTAGACTCCTCCAACTGATTCCTACCCAAAGAGCCAACCAACTTAGGTGTCATTTGACAAGTCCTTTTAAGAAGATTTTCCAATAGTCTAAATGGCCAAAGGACGTAATGTGTTTTTGGAGTTTTGTTTTTTGAAGACCTAAACCATTTGGTAAATACTGTTAAATGAAAGATTTTAGTTGCAGAGAAAAAAAAATGAAGATTCCAACTTCTAGATATTTGGCCATTTTTGGGCTTTCATGAACTTTTTGGACATAGGTCTTTTTGCCTTCCTGTTTTTTAATTGCCAAATATAAAAATACCAAATTTTGGTCTTCCAAGCTTGAAAAATCCTGAAAGATCATATGCAAAGACTTCCCAAACACTTCCTTAGTTAGTAAGGTCTTTGATTAATTGGTTGAGGTGAAAGCAAACAGCAAGTGTATGAGAGCAACAAGACCAATATGAGAGTGGTGGTGCTGTTTGGTAAGTCTTTCTGCCTGGTCTTTTGGTTATTTTGGCATTTTCTACTTGGTAATAATTATAAAAAGGGAAAATCCCAAATTAGTAACCTGTACTTTAGGGGTAGTGTTAAGTTAGTACCCGAACTTTAAATCGTGTCACTACAATATCTAAACTTCCAAAAACTGTCAATTTAATTAGTCCCTATCATTAGCAGTCCGTCAATTATTATCTTGTCATGTGATGACATTTTTCTTTAAACACCAAAACTTACTCCCAGTGGAGGGGTGACCCGAAATTTTATTAATAGATAAGAAAAAAGCTTATGAGTGGGGGATGGCCCCTCTGAAAAGCTATACAAGATAGGCCCAACTCATAAAATCTATACAAATTAGAAGGTCCGGGACCTATACTCATCAAAAACCTGAGAAAACTAAGAAAAAATGGATATAAGGAAGACCAATGTTATCAATGTTCAAGATGGGAGGAATGTGAGAGGGTAAACCATCCACAATATCAAAAAAGGATGTACATAAGGAGTCACATGCAAAATTTGCTAGAGCATCAGCAGACTGATTACATTCTCTATATGTGTGGAAGAATTCGACATCCATATAATGTAAAAAATCAGAAATGTCAATCTACCAGTACCATAGATAATGAGGAGGTTCCAATTCACCTTTTAAGATTCTAATGAGGGATTGAGAATCTTAATAGATGTGAAGTTTTGTTATGTCCAAAGAGCAAGCTAGGGAAAGACCATATTTAAAGAGCCAGAGACTCAGCTTCTAGACTATTCATTTGACCGAAAAAAGGTAGAAAAGTCATCAACAAATTTACCCCTATCATTCCTGATTACACTGTCTCATCCATTGATACCCGGATTGCCACGGGAAGCCCCATCCACATTAAGCTTGAAATAGCCACGAGAAGGGGGCACAACATAAACATGGTAAGACTTCCTAGATCTGATTTCTCGAATTTGAATATCTAAACAACTCAAGGACATCCGTTGAGCATTAGTAATATTTAATTTCAAATTCTTTTGGGTCCAAAAGTTCAATCAACCATTGCCGAACTCAATCTATAACAATTTGGGAGCAAGCAAATTTTGAATCCCATCGTCGCCTGTTCTGCTCTTTCCAGATTTCCCAAACAGTGAGAAGAGGGCAAATAACAATAACAAAAAGGTATTGGTTTTTACCACCTTTAGTTGAATCTATCCATCTTTGAAACCTGGTATTGATGGTGTTAGAATCAAAGCTTTCTACACCCAAAACAACAACAAAATGATTCCAAACTTTTCTAGCAAGGGACTCAACAAATGAATTCTTATAGCAACTACATTTGGAGCAAAAAGCAATTCCAATCCTTTGAACTTCAGCATCCATTGTAACCTTTCTTCTTAATAATTTCCAACCGAAAAAACTTATTTTTGTAGGAAAGGTGTTCCGCCATAATTTTTTGAAAATAACATTGGAATTCCCCCTTTGCCTCACAACTTCCCAAGCTGATTTCATGGTAAAGTAGTTATCTACGGTAGGGAGCCATACTAGTTTATCATCTCTGTTTGACAACTGAATCCCAAAGGCAATAATCTCATTAATCACTTCAATAGGAATTGAAGTAGATCCAAGACTTCAGACAAGTCCCAAGTACCATCTGTAGATAGAAAGTCCTTTAGTTTAGTTTCAGATACGAATTAATTTGGTTCACGGAAGATCTAGCCACTAAAAGTCGGAGCGCCGAAAGGACATGAGAAGCCCATTTTGGGCTGATTTCAAGAAGCTCCAAATGAAGCTTTTCGCGTCTTTCGTGTTTTATTCTCGCATGGAAAGACATGCATCTGAAACTAGCTTCGGGCTGATCAGATCTTCATGCAAAAGCTGAATGCGTCTTTTAACTGTTAGAGCTACTAGAAGATCTTCCCAAAAAGACTTTCCAAACGGACCCCAAGTAAATAACTTTGGACAAAAACCTAAAGGTGAAGGGAATTTTTGTCTTTTTAATATCATATACTTAACGTCTATTAATAGTTTTGGACCAACTTGACAGTTTTTGGAAGTTTAGGTATTTTAGTGACATGATTTGAAGTTCGGGCACTAACTTGAGACTATTCCTAAAGTACAAGGTACTAATTTGGAATTTTTCCTTATAAAAAAATGAAAAGACATGAAGATGAGTACCTAGAAAGACTAAGGTGGCATTTGGCAAGCCTTTCTGTGTGGTCTTTTAGGCTTCAACAAGCTCGAAAGACTGAAATTCGGGTTGTTTTTTTTTTTCATTTGGTAACCAAAATCTGAAAAGATGAGAAGATGTGTT
The DNA here is from genome assembly GCF_055504915.1 of Nelumbo nucifera. NCBI lineage: Eukaryota > Viridiplantae > Streptophyta > Magnoliopsida > Proteales > Nelumbonaceae > Nelumbo > Nelumbo nucifera. The sequence continues at coordinate 2,254,867 of NC_142651.1, read as the reverse complement.
AGCAAAAAGACTCGAAAAGACTGAAAACGCTAAATTTCAAGAAGCTCCAAATGAAGAATTCTAGTCTTTCTGCATGATATATAGCCTCTACGCATTTTTAAAAGCCTGGTAGACCATGCCACTTACAAAACGGTCTTTGTCTTTATAGACAAGATCCCAAAAGCTCACTATGTCTTTTGGCCATCCGGGCCGCTAAAAGATCTTTTTAAAAATACTTGCCAAACGACACCTAAAATAATTGAAAGTTAGAAAACTTCAAATAAAGCTTTTGGTCTTTCTCCAATCAAATATCATTCTAATCCATTTTTAAAATCTTGGTGGATCAAGATATTTACCAAACAATTTTAGGCCATGTTTGGGAGCACTTAAAAATAAGTGCTTATACATAAGCACTTATTTAATTTTTTTCTTCCAAAATTATCCCTAGTTGAATTTTAAAATACCACTTATAAAATTATCCCTAGTTGAATTTTATAAAAGTACTTTTATGAAAGCACTTTTATAAAAGAACTTTTACAAAGTACTTTTATGAAAGCACTTTTATAAAAGTACTTTTACAAAAGCACTTTTAAGAAAGTACTTCTATGAAAGCATTCTTACAAAAAACACTTTTATAAAAGTACTTTTAAGAAAGTACCCTTACAAAAGCACTTTTATGAAAAATACTTTTACGAAATAAAAGTGCTTTCATAAAAGTACTTTCATAAAAGTGCTTTCATATAAGTACTTTTATAAAAGTGCTTTTATAAAAGTATTTTTATAAAAGTGCTTTTATAAAAGTGTTTTTTATAAAAGTACTTTCATGAAAGTGTTTTTTATAAAAGTACTTTCATGAAAGTGTTTTTTATAAAAGTACTTTCATGAAAGTGTTTTTATAAAATTGATTTATTAAAAGTGCTTTCAAAAGGTATATTTTGAAAATTTAAAAGAAAACGAAGGACAAAATAGTCACCAATGTTTATTTAAGTTCTTATTAAAGAAAAAGACTACCAAACACTCAATATAAAATAAGTGCTTATTTAAAAAATTAAGCACTTGAAAAAGTTGGGTGCCAAATGCAAATAAGTGCTTATTTGAATAAGCATTTTTAAGCACTTATTTTTAACTTAAGCACTCCCAAACATGGCCTTAGTCTTTAAAAACCAACTCTAAAAAGCTTAATATTGTATTTGTTTGGAACCATGGACATTTATTTACTAAACGTTTTGTACTTGATTTGTTTGGAAAATCGGGAAAAGTAATGATGAACCCATTTGTTGACACTTAGGTGCTACATCAACAAAACAGTGAATAAATGCCTACCCATTGTAGGAAGCGCTAAAATGAAGTTTTCCCCAACAATAGGCATGCACATAAACTAAAGTCTACTTTTACAAGTCCCTATGTGTTCGGATTTACATAATGGGGGAAATGATGAAGTGGTGCGTATATAACAGTGTTTATTTAATAAACGCCCACGGTTCCAAACACCCTCAATTAAGGATCAACCTAGGCCTAACCCTAACACTAAAACATTGGATTCGGGCCTGGGCAGGTTGGTCAGGTTTGAATGTATTATTTGAAAATTCTCTAATTCATTCTTCTATTCTTATTTGCAGTCCAATTTAAGAGTAAAATGGCTTGAAAATGCCCACAAAATGTCATTAATACATGCATGTGTATAAAATGCATATATAGCACTTGTTTATCAGTTCATATTTGTGCATGGGTATGAGTTTAAGAAAGTCATGTACATATCGTAACCCAAGTTGCAATTCTACCTTAAAAAAAAAAAAAATTGAAAAAGGGAAATTTTCGAACAAAAAAAAGATATGCAACCCTGTTAAAAAAAATACGTACGAAAAAATGCAGAGCTGTATTTTAGTCGAAAAAGGCAAAGGGATTCCAGCATGGATTTAAGCGCCAATACATAAAAAAAGAGAAAAAACAATGCTTTAAACGAAAGGATCGGCTTGGCATCCTTTGCTTTGAAGTCATTTGCACGTATAGGAAAAATAATCAACCCACAGATGACTAGGCCAATCTTGCTTCTGATACTCCTCATCTCTTCAACAACATTAGGACTAGGTTTTGCTGAGTTTGAAAATGGCTATGAGATTTGTTCACTGATTTATTGTGTTACTGGATTGATCCTCTGGCACTTAATTCTTCTCTGGGATAAGCTTTTAAGATTCCCCTTTAATTTTTTTTTTTTTTTTTTTATATTTGAATTTAATATTGCTGCACCTCCACCTTGAGTATAATTGAGGGTTTGAGAAAAGAAAAGCTTTGGTTGAGTCTATGTTTCAGCATGTGAATCAAACAACCGAGAAAAAGAAAAGAGATGTAGTCTGATCACTATAGACGGCCATTCCCTTTATATACAGATGACAAGAGAAGGGTAAGAGGAAAATTGTGGGTGACTTTACTTTTCTTGTAGGGTTTTTGTTCTTTTTCGTGTGCGTGTGTGTGTGTGTCGGGGGGTAGAAAGATATCACCGTCAAAGCCTATTGCTTTCATGCTTTAATTCCAAGGTTAAATCCTTGAAAGCTCATACCCATGCCAATGCACCTCCATTTGGCAAACCCCCAATATTAATTTACTCCCATCCAGAGAAGAAGAAAAGAAAGAAAGAAGATAGTTTATTTTATTAAAATATAACTGTTGTCATCTGTGACTATGTTGTGGTATATATAGCATGAGCGACAACGTAACAGGCCACTTCAAGTAAATGGATAAAAGGCTCCTCCTCGTTTCCTTCGAACCCACGCAGAAACAGAAAGAAGAATGTTTAATTGATGGGCTGTAAAGAAGGGAAGCAGCTTTTCAGGGGAAGAGAGGCCAAGAATTGCGATTAAATAACAAGTGTTCATCTCTTGGAGCACTATACACAATTAATATTCATATTCCTGCTTAGGGTTATATATTTATTTAAAAAAGCTCAGGCACGACACAACTGTTTGGGAGTTTTGACAATTCCGAATCCGTACAGTTTTGCAGGGAGGGTGGGGGGCACATGACATGCCTGGCCCCTAGCTGCAACGTTTACTCCTACAGCTTCCTTCGATTCGATTCCTTTGGGCTTAATTAGTAGAAAACATCTATCATAACATTCTTGACTGTTATTCATTTATTTATTATAATTACCTACTAATATAATCTTACGTATTCAGATTATTCCAGTAAGTTTTTCATTAAATAATCTCAACTTTATCTGTATTCCATAACAATTAACGTGTAGAGGATGAACTACATCTACATATATATAATCTTCAAGCCTAATCTGCACCGCTACCGAACCCGGCCTTTCCTTCTCAAGCAGGGGTTGGTTACTTGGTTTCTTTCTGATTCTGATCAAGCAATTGTCATAAATTAATGGGGAATGAAGAAGGGGACCCTCCCTTATTTTTGATGATCCACATAGCCCACGTAGCTAGCTTAGGCGTATAAGCCCTCTCCCAAGCACCCAAGAGTACCCAATGTTGGAGACCCGCCGGATCGAGAGGCCATATATAACAATTAACAAACCAGGAAGAATGACCATCTGATCGCCTAAACCAGGAACAAACCAGGAAGAAAAAGAGCAAAATTAAATTCTTGCCTTAGTGGTTACGACGCCAATTGACTGGACGACGTGCTCTATCCAACTTATTAACTATTATTTATATATCGGTTCGTTGGACGTCTCTGGTTTGCCTACTACTACTACTACTACTGCTACCCTTATTTGTATAATCGATCGATCGACATCAGAACCTTGTTCTTCCCTTCTTCTGTCCGAGTTTATAAGTTTCTTAGGCTAGCTGGATTCACCCCCTTAAAACTTAGAGTTAATGGACACCTTTTGAAGAAAGAGTCTTTATAGTAATTTTGTCCTTCAAAACCTGGCCCTAGCTGCTTCCTACAAATTTCAAATTTGTATTGTATGTGGCAATTCGCCTTAAGCCTTTACTGCCGTATAGAAAGGTATCTTCTTTTTTCCATCTTTTTTTTTTTTTCTTCTTCTTTTTTCATAAAATGAAAGAACAGGTAGGAGTACTATATATTGAACATAACCGACTGACCACCGTCTCTCTATCATCCTCTCCCTCTATCTCTGTCTCTGCTGTACCTATTCCATCTCCCACAAGCTTCCAAATAAACAGAATTAATAGAAAGTGAGAATTGCACGGTTTCTTCTTGTTTGCATGTTGAGATCATAAATGTGAAGATGAGATGAAACAACAATCCCACGCATATTTTCTCCATGGCTACCTTCTCTGCCATTCTCCTTGTTCCTAGTTTAAGACGTGATGATGATCACCAAGGCAACAACAAGGGATTCCTTCTCCCCATTTGAAGAACCCTTCCTCAACGTAACCATCGATGGGATTGAATACAAAATACAAGGGAAGAATCAACGCCGGCGATTTTGGTTTCTTGGTTGTCCAATATGACAATGGTTCCTTCTGCTGAAAGCCTCCTTATTAATCATCCACACCACGACGCTTATGGTGATGATTGTTACTCGGACAACTGCGTAGGTCTTATGAGGAGCCGAATATCAGGGCATGATCCTTGTCGTAAAGCCTGCTTAGAATCCGAAACCGATCTGGTGGTGGTTGGTCACATGGCCGAAAACAACTCTAGAAACAGTAGCCTGAACGAAGCGGGCTCCAGCTCCAAGGACGTCCAACAAGAGAGAGATGAAGGTTGGCTTCAACTGGGAATCGGTGATTACGTGACTGGTCGAACCGACACCAAGCTTGTTCAGGTGGAACCAACAACGCCAAGAGTCGGATTGGTAGAGCTGGATCTGTTACCACCTAGCGGCGGCGGTAATTGTAGTAGTAGCAGCAGCAGCAGCAGTACACAACGGGTTAAGCCTGCAGTATTAGCAGATCCTCTCTTCCATGTGAGCGAGTTTAGAGTTCCTCCTCGTCCAAGTAGTGCTAGTGGTTTCATGGGTACACCCTTGTTCTTCCCACGCCAGAGGACCACCAGCTTGGGTTTTCCTCAACCGGAGGTCCCATGGGGATATAGGCTTAACCCATGGAATCCTACACCATCGTCTTCTTCTTGTTCTGCGATGATGTTACCTGGAACTTATCATGCCCGACAGTTCCAACAACAACCGGCCATGGACGCCGCTGGTCCAAGCTCCGACATTATTAGAGTCATCGAGCCTCCTCCGAGAACGCCTTCCGGTGTTTGGTTCGTTCTCCAAGCATCGCAAAATCAGTAAGTAGATGGAAGAATGACAATGAAGAAATGGAAGAAAGCTTAACTAGACTCTCCAGCTCCTCTTTATTTTTATTAGTATCACTTCAAATTTCTAATTAATATATTGCACTTGGTTAATCAATTAATGCAGAGCAAAAGAACCTTTCTTGCCCCAGATACCCAAGAGCTACCTAAGAATCAAGTAAGTTTGTCAACCTTTCTCTTCTTTCCTTTTTTATTTTCTGTGTACTATGTTAAATTCGTGAAAGTAAGCCAAAACCTTAAAAACAAAATTTCTTTTAATGAAAGCATATCTTTATCTTTTTCCCCTAAACTTTAATGTTTACAGAGATGCGAGAATGACAGTTCGGCTGTTGATCAAGTATCTGGTTAACAAGCTCAGACTAGAACACGAATCAGAGGTACCCAAAACTATCTGTACAGCTGTTTTAGTACTTCCTAAATGCTCATAGAAAATTAGAAAATTGTTGCTGTGTTAGCTTTATTTGTCGTTCTGCTTCTTACCGATTTTGCATACTTAAATCACACCTCACTGATGCAGAAGAATTGGCAAGTTAATAGCTAGCATTAGTTACCTCAAAGTAGCTAGGAGAGACCGAAAAAAAGACAAATTAAGCCAACTATCTCTTCAACCCGGTTAGATAAATGCATGCTTCTTGCATAAATCTAACATTCTGGATGATGGAAACATGAAAGAAACTGCAAAACTAAAAGGAGGCTTTCCAGATCCAGAGGCATTTATTCCTTATTATAACATTATTTTTAGGTGGCATTCGCATTTCTAGGTGAGCTTCAATCTGTTTTATAGGATTGTCAGATCATATAATCTCACGAGGTAAGATGGCATCGAGGGCAATTGATTGATCACCTAATTAAGAATCTGATTTTCTAACGTTGTCGTAAATTTCATCTACAGTTTATTATCAATGTCTCAAAGATAGGGTTTAGGTGGAAGGGTTAAGTTGAGATAGTGAGCTTTTACTGTTTCCATTAACCCATTATATACAGGAAAATAATTTGTTTCCTCCTCCTGACCTGCTACTATACATGTATTTTAATTGGAAGAAGAGTGAAAAGAAACCCTTAATACTACTACTGAACCGAGTAATTAGTAATTACAAAATTTTAGTTGCTTTGTTTTTCCTTATTAGAGAGAGTACCCTAAAGAATAGTCCAACATGATATACGGGAAAACAATACACGCACAAAAAATAAAATAAAGGTAAAGAAATACAGGAGGAAGTTAATTAAATGTTAGAAAAACCATTATGTAGCATTTGGTTTATAGCTATTAGAAATTGAAAAGGCAATAACTCATAAATAACAAACTAAATTTCACAACAACATCTTAACAGAAACCGACATACAAATATTGTTTGCTCATAGACTCATGGAAGCTAAAAAATCTGCATTATTTTTATGAGACTCCTACTAACAAAAATATAATTAATATATTTCTAAATATAGTGGGAAGAAAAGGAGCTTAATATATACGAGCATTTCATAAATGAGCTTAATTAAGGCTTCTTTTGCCAAGTAGTGACACAACTCTAGACCGTTTAGTTTTGTCTGGTTCATTTTAAGACCCTCTTCGAGATCAAGAAATCCTTCAAGACTAAAGAATTGCAAATCTTGTTGTTTTCTATATATACTGCAACCACATTATTGAAATTAATCCGTTGATCTAGCTAGCATTCTTCTTTCTTTGCCTTTTATTGGCTTCTGGTGTCACCAAACATTCAATGAGAAGAAAGAGCACTGCTAGTAAACCAGAAGTAGAAACGCGGATCCTGAGAAATGAAATAACAAAAGCTCCAAGAGATGGAAATACCCCCATTCAAGCATGTATAAAAATTTACATAATAGTGGGCTACCACCATTGTTTTTCTTACCCTGGTTATGATAAGATTTGGCGTTTTTTAGTCGCTTCGATGAGGAAAGAGTTTTGTTCCCCCCCCCCCCCCCCCAAAGGATTGATTAAAGAATGTCTGTCTTCATATTATGAAATTTGACTGCTCTTCCTGCTTTTGATTCCAATGGAAAAATAAGATAAACTTGAGAAGATAATGTATATGAATTCCATATAGAACTTTAGGGAACAGGGCGGGATTAAACATAAACATCTATTTGGATCCATAGTGCACACATGAGAAGATAATGTATATGAATTCTTTTATTTAAAGTACATTGATAGATTACTTTCAAGGGTGTCCAACAGTCCAAGTATATATGAATGTAGTATACCATTACCTGAAGAACCTTAGAGATTTAGGTCCAAGAGATGGGTTTCCACCTTTTTGATCTTCTTCTTCATATGAGAATATATTGATGTATATGAGGGGTATACAGGATTAATTCCGACTTTTTTTCTTGACTAAAATTCTTTTCTGAATTTCTTTTATTATCCATATTCTTTTATTATCCATATATTATTATTCACTAATGTTGGATTCGATTGTGCTTATTTAACTATCACAGGAACAGAAATAATGAATTATATATATATATATATATATATATAGTCGCCTTATTACTCTCATAGTTAGGTATCGATTTTTTGCCTCCCCCACATATACGAGGAAAAAAACAAAAGAAAAGACAGTATCCTCCCCACGAGAAAAAATTAACGTAACGGTTTAATTACCTTCATCAACTTACTTGGTGCTGTTTAGTATTATCATTTCATCCATTTGTATATATGGCGATTTTATAAGAACCATGCACCTTCCATTTTTAGTCTTTTACGAAATCATTCTTTACTAAACCTTGAACTTTATTTTCCTTTTTGTTTTTTTGTGGCCAACTTATGCAAGTATATTTACATCTTGAAGCAAATTCAAATCGATTTGAAAGAGTTTGAATGGTTCTTGCTTATTTCCATAAAAAACATCCGAGGTTAAAAACTCACGTTAACTTCCTTTTCCCTGACCGAAGATAGTTAGAATTCGATATTCCCTACTTAGAAAATAAGTTATATATAAGCATTAATTTTTGCTATGTTATAACCTTACTTGTTTTTTTAGTTCTATACATTCTCTCTCTACTTATGGCCTCCTCTCAGGCCAACTATATTTGTTTCCAATAATAATATAATAATCAAATAACAAACTCTGCACATTAACGTACGAACTGTTGTTGAGAATGATTCTGTTGAGTCATTGTAAGCAATTTTATGCTGACATTACATGATATGAATGGCTAACTTTTTTCAGCCATATATGCATGCTATGGGGGATAATAGGTTTTGGGGTTGTAAAACATAAATAAGTATCGGGAGACTACTAACTCTTTTATTTTAATAAATTGGTAGGAATGTAGGTAGATATTCCTGTTGTTTCTTGGAAATTAATTAAATCTGCGAAAAGGTATCTTATTTGTCCAAATTGAACTAAAATAGTTTCCTTCATTTCTTTCTACTTACTAAAATGAGTTGGTTCAAACACCTATTAAGTAATACCTACCCAAGATATATTTCAGCTAGCCATAAGCAACAATAATGAATAGGTAGTTTGAACGTTAGATATTCAGAAAGTATAAATTCTTCACCTAATTACCTACGCATGGTGGTGGCAGTTAGTGGAGAGTTCTAATTAATTAATATATATATATATATAATACAAGTAATTAGGATGTAATCTATGCACACTCAACATTCCATTTATATATAATGAATTTAAAGCATTTGATATATAGTTTGTTATTGAGGTCAACTCCTTGATTAGCATGATGAATTTGGAACTCTTTATATTTTTATATATATATGTACATATGTGGGAATCAAGTATATATGTATTGCCATATCACTGGGGAAACTAGAAACTCGTACCTTGCAAGCATGGCATGAAACTAAATGCCCAGTTATTTACATCTTTAAGTGGAGATCCATCTACATGCATTAAACGAAGCAAGTTTGCACTGATTATCGTCTTCCTCCCCACTTTCTCTCTCTCTCTATATATATATATCTTGCACAGTCATCTTCTTGGTGGGTGGTGGGTGATTAATAATTTAATTTCAAATCAACCCAATTTATTAAATTTTGAACTTGATAATATATGTAATTATTTAATGAATGATCGATCATTCATTGTTTTGAGTGTTCACACTTAAGAATAGTTTCTCAAAATAAAGTGATTTTTTTAGTGTACCTTGTAATGATTAGACGCATTGCATGAGAAGCATTCAATTCACAAATTTCCCGAGGATATATCAAAAGCAGTATAGGACAATCATCAATGCTTAAAAAAGCAAAGGAATGTCTTCAATGCAATGTTGTCTTCTTTATTATTTATTTTGTTTAAAAAAGAAAAAAGAATTAAAGTCCACATTCCACATAGATGCATGCATCATCCATACAATTAATACATCCATACATGGAGTGCATTGACTTTGAGGTCTGCACGAACATGTTCAACTCTGATTAATGTAGGTCTGTTGACATTAACCTCTCAAATCTTATCTCAAGGACAATATATATACTAGTATCACACGTGGGTGCTGTCTTCTTCTGATCTCTCTACATCTATCCGTTTACCTTACAGCCCGTCCTGGTCACACACAGGGAGCATCTTCTATACTTGCACTTATTATTTATGGAGAAATATTCTCAATACAAGATGGGATGTGGTTGTGAGATTGGTATAAGGCGCATTCTATGAGGAGCAGATCTCAATTCCTATATATCTACCTGCATGCTTTCATGCCTTCTAAACACCTTTCTATCGTCACGCTTTCACCCAATTCAACTAGTAATTTCCAAATTCCAACAACTAATGTAGACCCTACAGACCCTCTCTCCCCACCCCCTCAAAAGGATATTGTGCTTGGAAAAGACCCATTAAAACAACCTCAAGTGCTGCACTTTGTTGGAATATTAAACACTCATCATCTCATCCACAACTTACCAATAAAAAAAATACAAATATTTTACGTTGGACAAAAGAAATGCATGAAGAATAATCTTCAAGGAATCATTCCTAGATGGTGATTGGTGAGAGCAGAAGAGGGAGTGGAAGATAGATGGAACCACACATCAACAAACAAACATTTTATTTCTTATTCTTATGTTGGTTAATGGAATGCATGCACATTACTTTATTGATTTATCTCTCTTAATGTGAACAATCCCCCTCCCCCTCTTAACATAAAAACCAAGTGGTCTTGTAGGGTATTCAGACTTTGAAAGAAAAACCAGGGTAGTTCATGGAAGGAATATTGACCTTCTTAGCATCCAATAATAAAGAGAGAATATAGGTAAGACAAGAGAGGAGAGAGAGAATAGAACGTGAAGGAGACGTGCATGAGATTGACATGGTAAGGTATAAAAAAACCAAGTAAAAGAAAAATGGTGCCGATTCCACGCCGTGCTTTTTGGATCCGTCAATTATTATTATTATTATTATTATTATTATTATTATTATTATTATTATTATTATTATTATTATTATTATTATTGTTGTTGTTGTTGGTTTTATTGGGCTTTTTGTATTTTGTTGGTTAAATCTATAGACTATAGTACCTGTTAATCATAAAACTAAAGTCTGAGGGTTCATGATTTTGGCTTACGAGCAAAGTCTAAGTGGGGGACCCGAAAATGATCATTAAGCTCGGGCAGTTTGAGAATGTGGAACGGGCAACCTCGAACGGTTGGGTTCCCTTGCTGACCGCCTGACCGAAACATTAGCTCCTTAGAGGAATCTCTTGGAGTAAAGGAAAAAAGTTGGGGTCTTTGTCTTTGGGTACACAAACCAATTTGATGATGATGATAGTGGCCTGATGGATGGATCATGGATCATTGACCATGGATGGGTATTGGGTAAAGCAAACGATACAACTTGAAATTCAATACGTCATCTCGTGACTAAGCATGACTTCAGTATTAAGACAAAGCAATATGACCCATCTCATCATCCCCTACTCCCCCTCTACTATTAGCTAGCCAGTCGCACTCTCCTTCCTATCAATGTCCCATGATCCATCTTAATAATTACCTACCTCCATATGATCATAATCAGACGGTAACAATGACAAAGGTTGATGATCATGTTGCGATGAGGTGTGGGTATCATCTATTTTAATTTATTGTTTGATTCTGGATTCGAATTGAGCAAGTGCATAATAATAATATACATATACAGTCATTTCATCAATTCCTGTTTGATTGTAGATTTGAATATGTAATTCCTGTGGATGAATGATGAATGAAAACAGGTAGAGATAACATGTAGAGGGCGGCAGCTTCTACCTTTCATGACTTTGCAACATGTACGAGATAACATTTGGACTTCCACTTCCAGGGATCCACTTACTTTGCTTCCAGATTCCTCAACCATGGACCATCTCATGATTCTCAACTATGGTAGGAGTGCTTAAATAACTATATATATTAATCCCTCCTCCTCCCAAGTCCCAACATGATGTTTTGTATAATTTAAAAAACTGAAAGAATTAAAACCCGCCTTCAATTCTTTTTTTCTTTCTTTTTCTTTTTAGCTTTTTTTTTTCTTTTATTTTGTTTCTCTAATTCATTGAGGAAAAAAAAGGTTGGAAATACATCAACTTTTATAATCAGCAATTAATGTTCTACAACTAATAATAATATTTATGATTATGATGTACTTCCAAGCCATCACGGCTTCATGTGTTTTTTTTTACTAATTCCATTGCAGATTTGCAGTTACGTACTGTGCTTACAGCTCCAACTATATATTCTCTTGTTATTCTTCTTACACTCTTTCTCATTTTCTGAAAAGGTAGAGATTGTAAAGGCAATCAAACCTAAACTAATATTCTGATACGAGGGCTATGAGTCTTCAACGGTCCAACCCATTCAACCCGAACCGAGTTGATTTTTCTTTTTGTTTTTTTTTTTTTTTTTTAATCTCCTCTGGTTGGGTTTTAAAACATTGGTTAAGGTTTCGTGGCTTACCCATTTTGGCGAGAAAATGAGTCGACTTACTTGAAAACACCCTTTCTTGATTTTTGCATCAGGAAACAAAGAAACGATCACACCATGCACGCACAGATAGACTAACACAATCGTCATAGTTCAACAACAGTACACAATATCAGTGGTTCGTTCAGATCGGTCACTAAAAAGTATAAGAGGGATTAGTGGTTACCATTTTTTTTTTATCAAAATCATTATACCACCAGGTTTAAGGTAAAACGGACCTATATATTTCTTCTTCCCCAGGGGACGGGTCAAAGAGTCCAGCCAACCGGATCAATGATGATGATGGGTCACAATTCACAAAACGCAAACACTCACACTAACTACTAGTCTACTACCAACTTACCAAGCCAGAGGAAGACAGTTCCTCTGCTACTAGTATCAAGTAAACCCGGGCAAAGCTCGGCTACTTGAATCAAATAAAGCACAACTGGCGCCATTGTGATCTCTTCTAATGGAAACGGGCAGCATTCTGATATATAACACATGCATGCATGGTGTAAACTGATGGACGAATAAGCTCCAAGGAGGAATTGGTAGCCTCTGGTCTGATCAGAAGCGAGCTCTAGCCTTTGGCCTTGGCATTCTCGATCCAATAGGGATAGATTTAACTTATTGCCAGGTGCCAATGACGACCACTAACTAGCTATAGCTACAAATAAAAAAAAGAAAAAAAAAAAAAAAAACTGTGAGATTGTACCAACGCCAACACCCAATTGGGAGGTACCATGCATGTGCAATCAAGCCCACGCCTGAGTACTCTCCTCTCCATTACAATATCACAAAATCTACTTCCTGCTGTTTGCCATAAGCATCCAAGAAATGACAGCAGAATGTAGATCATATCATCATCTTTCCGCTTCAATCATCCATCATAAGAGAAATCCTATATACATGCAAGATCTGAATTTCTATAATTATAGCCTTCTTTTTTCATATATATATATAGAGAGAGAGAGAGAAACAATTATTATAACAATAACTTGCACTAAACCAAACTATAGTTTTTAATTAATTTGTTAGTCTTTATCATCATTTAATACGTACTAATCTCATATGTCAGGGTTCAAAGCTAGTAATGGAAAAGAAAGCTGCTGATCAGATGAGATTAGTAATGGAAATTAAAAGAAGAGAGAATCCGTACGTGAGTGGCTTAGATTGAAGGCTCGTTTTAATCTAAAGACGACCCAACCCGCTTCGGATCAAGAAACGGAGAGCTAGCTCTGTATGTCTGACCTTTCCCTTTGACAGTTTGGATTATGTACCAGGGTGCCGGAAATCCAAGAAACTTGCAGATTTCTACGGGGAGGTGCTGGTGAGTATTTGTAGCACCCGAGGTAGTAGGGGAAGGAATTAATCAATTAATGTAGCAGTTTGAGAGCTTGTCTTGCTACGCCTGCGTTGTTTTTCTTGAGATGGGTTGTGTTCGATCTTTGCTTCTTCCTTGGTTCGTGAGGGTCAAGTCTTTTTTGGGTCTTTTGTTTTCTGTGCTGGGCCTACTGCCCTAGGCCTTATTGAGGTGGTTTGGCTTTTTGAGGGTCTTGGTTTGGTTTGCGGCTTTGGGTGTTGATGTGATATGGGCCTGGGCCCGTTGCTGATAGAGTAGAGACATGTGGGCAAGAAATCCAGTGCGATACCAATAAGTAACTTGAACTTATATATTTCATCAAAACCTTTGGACTCTTAAGATTTGGGTTTCTAGGTTTTGGTCCTATCAGATAACCCCAATGGTTAAGATGGTCACTTGGCAGTTGGCACCCGTTCAAATAGGAGGCATCTATAGGATAAAACCCATGAAAATGCAGGCTTTTCGTGATATGGCGCTAATGGGCCCTGAGTTCAGATTGATGCCCCACAGAGCGCCCCTCACATACATATTTCACCGTGCAATGGAACATTTTCCGTATTGATTGTCATGGGAGATGTTTCCGAGATGTGCTGTGGGGTGCCATGCAAATTCATGGGCCTCACATGTACCCTGCTTTGCCCCATCACCAGTTTGGTTCCCTTGTAATGTGTAGTATTAATTATGTAATAAAAGAGAGAGAGAGAGAAAAGAAGAATGATACCCATCAAATTTCAAATGGTTATTGAAAGGAGATGGGAGATAAATCAGTGATCGTGATTCTCATTTCTAGTTTCTAAAGATAAAGCAATTAATGATACCAAACCAAATAAATCAAGAAATATAGAATAATGATGACGTAGTAAAGAGAAAAAAAATTAAGGAGGATAAGAAATTATTGTGATTCAAACGGTTGAACTTGAAATGATAAGCTATCATGATATGATAGATTAAAGTCAAAAAGAATTAGCTGGTATAAGGCAAAGGCATTTAATCTTGTTTTGCACAGTGATCATTTTGAATGACAAAAATAAACATTATTAATTCATGGAAGATATATAAGTATTACAATTTATCTACTGAACTTGAACCGAAATGAAATTACAGTTTGATTTGAAACGAATACTTAAATATATATTGCCATCAAATCTCCAACTAATTAATGAAAAGCCAAATAAGAACTTACTAGTCAAGTGTGGTATGATCGTCATCCTCGTTGCTTCTCTCTATTTACTACTTTTTCTGGGTTTTTTTTTTTTTGGGGGGGGGGGGGGGGGGGGGTAGCTGCTAAACTCTAAATTGAAGTTTTAATGGGTCTAAGTGCTGAAGCGGAAACCTTACAACATTGTCGTTCTTAACTCACATAGAATGAAAAAGGGTTTATGTGCCTTTTCACCGCTTTGGTGTAGAGACATTTTTATTTAACCAAAATTTTATAGATAGAAATTAGGCTCACAAGATATATTTAAGTTTGTTCATAATTTTAAGATATTCAATTTATGAAAACTTAGGATATATTTAAAATTTTTACCATTTAGTTATTTAAAACATTAAGGCCCCATTATCTGGGTAAATGTACTTATCCGGGTAAGTATTTTTTAAGAAAGATTTATTCGAGTAAACCTAATGACCATTTTAGTCATAAAAATTTATTTAAGTTTGTTGAAAAAATTTAAGGTATTCAATTTATGAAAACTTAAGATATATTTAAAATTTTTACCTAGGGGTGTTCACATTAAATGTCAAACTGACCAAACTGGCCCGACTCAGCCTGAGTTAGTCGATTGTTCAAAGTCATTAGTTGGTTTTGATTTGCATCAAAAAATAAATCGACAATTTGGTTCAGTTTCGGTTTTCATACAAGTCAAATCGAACTGAACCAATCCTATATTTTTAAATAATTATTAATTAGTCCCTACCCTATATGTTAAATGTTGATATATTTTATTTGTATTTTATTTTGAACTTTGAAAAAAAATGGTTATTTATGATAAAAACTAAAAACGTAAAACCAATACAAATATAATACAATGGTACAATATTTAATTCGGTTTTGTATAAATTTAAATATATATTGACAAAAAATCAGTTTTGCATAAAAAACTAATCGATTTAAATATATATTTTGGTTTTGCATAAAAAATAAAAAGAAATAAACTTAAATATAAATAGATATTTTAGTTTAAAAAATATATAAAACTGACTAAATCGATAAACTGACCCAAACTGACCCTTCATGTTTGGGTTGGTTTTGCTTCAGGGTCAATCGGTTTCGGTTTAGTCAATAAGTAAACCGATTAGGTTAGGTTGGTTGAAAAAAAATGACTCAAACCAACCCAACCTGACCCGTGAACACCCCTATTTTTACCATTTAGTTACTCGAGTAAGTATTTTCCAATAAAGATTTATCCAGATAAGTGTATTTGTCCATGTTCTTTTATTTCTTACTTTATCCACCTAATAGGTGAAACCTAGGAAAATAAATTTTCTTTAATCCCACATAAATCTGAAAAGAGAATATGGATTTCTTGCCCTCTCAAAATCAATAAAAAAAAAAAAACGCCCCCTAAGAGAGGTTTAAATATTTTATTAATAAACAAAGGGCCCAGTTTAAGTAATTGTTCCTAAAATCAATTTATGTAGTGACGTCTACTCCGCAAATTCACGTCAATGCTTAGGGTGTGTTTGATATGACAGAAGATAACAAGCAAAAAGTTGAGGAAAAAGCTTTTGACAACCCTTTTATTTTTGGGTAAAAATGTAAAACACAAAAACCTTCTTGAAGTTTTTAACAATCATAAAATCTTCCTCTATAATTTCATTTTAATAAATACCTCTCCTAAACTTTTGAGAAATTCAACAAAAACCTTCCTTCTATCACTGTCACAGAAAACGTTAGATTGATGCATCAATTTTTTTCAAATACCCATTTTATCATTTTGTAAAAAGGAAAATTCCCAATAGGTACCTTGTACTTTAGGCCGAGTGTCAATTTAGTATCCAAACTTTAAAATGCGACAATCTAGTACCTGAACTTTCATTTTGTGACAATCTAGTACCCGGCGTTAATCAACCGTTAAATGACATGCAAAAAGACAAAAATGCCCTTCAAGTGTAAACTCCCACCCTTGCTCCTCTGTGTAAATTCCCAACCTCCACGGCAACCGCTTCAAATGCCTGGACTGTGGACACGTTATTAAGAATGTCGAACAGCAATTTAAATACACTGAGGTGGGTGTTTCTTTCTTTCTTCGGATTATGCCCTTTCCCTTTGCATTTCTGCTTTTACAATTTTCGAATGTTGAGATGCATTTCCTTTTGGATGATTGGTTGCAGCCAATAATCTGCGCGAATGCGCTCTGTGCAAAAAGAACAAAGTGGGCATTGCTTTGCCAAGAGAGGAAATTTGCAGATTGGCAGAGGGTTCGGATGCAAGAGATACCAGCAGGCTCTCAAGCTTTCCAAATTTGCTTCAATGATACTGTCATTTGTCTTTCTTTCAAGGATTGGACGAGTATAATTGCATCTCATTTTCTGCTTCTACAGGATCATTTTCACGGGTACTGTTGTCGTAATACCTGGCATAATGGCATTAGCGTCACCGGGTAAGAGGGCTGAATGCCGCCGAGAAGCCTCCCAGCGTTAGAATTCTGCTGCTGGAAATGAAGGTGTTAGGGGTTTACGGGCATTGGGAGTGAGAGACCTTAACTATCGCCTTGCCTTCATTGCCAACTCAGTGCAGGTTGATCAGTTGAAGGTGTTCAGGTAGTTGTTTCGATGTCAGTCTGGCAAAATTTGTAAATTGCTTTTCAATGATCTCATTCTTATTGGTTTTGCTACGGGTGGCTGATGGGTCTCATCAAATTTCTTCCATTCAATGAGCTCACTCTGCCCTCCTTACTTCGGTTGTACCTGGATGGGTGTTTCATATCGGAGTCCTAGATAAAGTTCATTCGTTCTTCACTTCTTGCGCAAATACTTATCTCGTATATGTGATGCAGACTAAATATAGAACGCCATGACCACCGATCCTTCTTCTTTGTGTCTAGGCCTTGGCCCATTTATCTCATTGTTGGCATCATATATACGGCCATCTGAATGTTTTCTGTAGATCATTTTCCCACACGCCTGTTGTACTTGAGGTTGAGGACTACTGTCTGTCCAAAAAAAAATGGTTGACCCCAGATCCTCCATGATGCCACTATGCCTCAAGCTCTAGATTCCCTATTAAGGGGTTTCCATGTATACATGCCATGAAAGCATCCAACAACGTTCAGCCTTCAATGAAACATGTTGCCGAATGAACATTTTTTCCTAGTGGGCCTTATCATTTGCATTCTACATTTCTTTTTTTTTTTTTTTTTGGTAACAATTTGCATTCAGAGGATGAGTGTCTTTCTTTCAATCCTCTGACAGGAAGAAGAACTAGATAGCATTCTTCAGACGCGTTAAGCACCCCAATATTGTAAGGTTAAGGGCTTATTACTGGGCTGCTGATGAAAAGTTTCTTTGGTGGCGATGTTGGGGTGGAACCGGGCATGGCCGGAGCCATTGTTGCAAGCATTCTTCGATGCGGTGAAGAACGTCTGGCTGGTGATGGAGGGAGGCTTCACCTCCATCAAGAGATTTGGGTTCCCGGAACCTGATCTTCGTTTTCAAGGGTAATTTTGATATTTTTAAAAGTCTTAAATCGCACATGAGGTTACGTAATATACATAACTGATGGTCTATTAACGGTAGGTACTAGATTGTGGCAAAATGAAAGTTCGGGTACTAGATTATTGCATTTTGAAGTTTGGGTACTAAATTGGCACTCGACCTAAAGTATAGGGTACCTATCAGGAATTTTCCCCTTTTATAAATTATTTTACATACAAAATTACTGAAATAACTCTATTTTAACTCAACAAAATACATATTTTAGTAATTTTGTATGTACTGAAATGATCGTTAAAGTAGATTTTTGTTAAGTTAAAACGGAGTTATTTCAGTAATTTTGTATTTAAATAATTTATAAAAGGGTAGAATGGATATTTGAAAAAAAACTGATGCATCAATCTTACGTTTTCCATCTGGGACAGTGATGGAAGAGAGGTTTTTGTTGAGTTTCTCAAAAGTTCAGGAAAGATATTTGTTAAAATGAAACTACAGGAGAGGTTTTATGATTGTCAGAAACTTCAAGGGAGGTTTTTATATTTTACCCTTTATTTTTTTATCAAATCAAACCAAACGTAGTCTTGGGCGAACGGGTAATCTGACGTGGATAAGTGACTGAATTGGCGTCCCGTAATTGGGGGCAGGTGCTACCCACTGTTATCTCGGGGGCATATTTGTAATTCGAATACCATCATGTTTATTTTTCGTTTTCTTTGTCATTTTTTTCGAGCAGAACCCGCCAGAAAATGGGAAGTTTCCGTTTCCATCTCCGCCCATGCTAGAGTTTGCATCGCAAGCCGATCTCTCTGTCTTCTGTTCTAACTTCCAAGTACCAGCAAAGCAATTCGGAACTCGAATTATCGAACTTCACTAATGGCGGCAGTGACAAGCTACTGGGTGGTTTCCCTTCCCGTTCAAGCATCTGCTTCATCCCTTTGGACTCGTTTACGGGAAGAGATCTCCAAGCACTCCTTCGACACTCTTGTTTACCGGGTAAATTTAACCAGAACAACATGTTCAAGCATTTCTTCAAGTCATATCTCCAAATTAAATAAAATATCTGTTTTTTTTTTCTCAAAATTTGATTGAACCTTAGTATATAGTTTATATATTTTTCTTTAAACTTTGCAGTTCAATACGCCTGATCTCCGTGTAGGAACTCTAGATTCTCTTCTGTCACTCAGCGACGATCTTTTGAAAGTAAATAATTCATGATTCAAAAACCCAATTCCTTATCTCCTCATTTTACGTTGAAGTTTTTAACTTTTCCTTTCTTTCGATTTGTGGGGTATGTAGTCAAATAGTTTCGTTGAAGGAGTATCTCACAAGATTAGGCGTCAGATCGAGGAATTAGAGAGGACCTCAGGTGTTGAGGGCGGTGCTCTGAGGGTCGATGGGGTCCCCATTGATTCATACCTTACCCGGTAATATGTTATTTGGATTAATATGGAATTCAAGTACAAGTAAGAGATGAAAGATTGTGATCTTACGCGGAATTTTATTGTCATAAAACTGAATCTGATTTTGCAATGGAAGATTCGTATGGGATGAAACAAAATACCCTACCATGTCACCCCTCCAGGAGATTGTGGATAGCATACATGTTCAAGTAGCCAAAATTGAGGACGATCTCAAGGTAATGAATGCTTCTTCTTGTTGACTGGATTTAGTTGGTCTTTTTTATTCTATTACTCTAGCTGTCCTTTTATAATGTTATTACTTGTTACGTAAATGGACAGTTATGCAGAGAGTTGCCAATTTATAGTCATATGTTTCAAATAATAAAGGTACCCATATATAGTGGACTGTTGAAGATCTCTGGCCTGAACATACATTGGAAAAAGCAAACCTAGCACCACTTTGCCTCAAGTCTTTGTTTAGGGCGGAACAGTGAACATTCTTGTAGCTCCATTGACAGGTCATTGTAGGGTCTAGGACTAGTAGTGTACAAATACTGACAGAATAAAGGGAGTTTATTGGTGGTATTACCTGGTTTTGAAATAGAGCGCTGAAGGTTGAATTCCATTATGGTAGTTGAAGTTGCACAAAAATTTGCCTACTCAATTGTGAAATTCTTCTGCAGATACCAAGCACCTTACATGCAAGATAACATCCATCTGGTCACAGTTTGTGAATTTCCTTCTACTAGAATTCCTTTCCAGAGAGATGCCAATGCAATCCTCTGCCCCTCTGAAGTAGAGTAGATTGTCAAAACAGATTGCAGACAATAGTTTCATTTAGAACAATTTCACTTTATCTTCTTTAGATTGATCCTTGTCTTTGGAATTTTTATTTTCCTGACTTTTCCAGGTACGCGTTGCTGAGTATAACAATGTACGCAGTCAGCTTAATGCAATAAACCGAAAGCAAGGTGGAAGGTATTATTTGAGGCTACAAAACCTTTTAGGATTGAATCTTTCAAAAAATAGGGTATGATGTTATATACCCAAAATGTGTATCTTGAGGAAGGTAATGGACTAGGAGGTGAAAATTGTAGTGTACATTAGATGATGCACTTTGATATGCAAAATGACAAATACAACTCATGACCCTAGGAAACAACAATTGTCAAGGCATAGAACTGTCTCTATACAGAAAAGCCCTTCTATCTCCAATCTTGCCATTTTACTGGCAGGTGAATTGAGCTCTTTTGAAAGTTGAAATCTATCTGAACAGACATTGAGGGTAAAATTCCCTTTGATATGAATAGACATTGAGCTCACTAGGAGTCCATCTGTTCTTGCATTGTCTTTTATTACTAGGTAATTTGCATGTGGAACTCCTATTAAGATTTCTTTATCTGATCTGTCTTTACATAATTGCAGCTTAGCTGTCCGTGACCTTTCAAATTTGGCGAAGCCAGAGGATATAATTACAACGGAACATTTAGTAACGCTCCTTGCAATTGTTCCTAAGTATTCACAGAAGGACTGGTTGTCAAGCTATGAAAAACTTACTAATTATGTGGTAAGATTTGTTTATGGATCATTAGATTTTTTTGCCGATGATGGTTCAGCAGAAAGACTGCTTTTGAATCTATGGATGACTTACTAATTATGTTGGTATATTTTAATGTTATGTGATGGACTTTAGGTCTTGCATCTTTAATATGAGAACATGAAATGAAGTATTTCTTGACTAGATGTTTCAAAGAATCTGACATGAAGATCACTTCCATGAGATGCTCCAATTGGAATACATGGAGCATCAGGGTGTGTGTATATATATATTCAGGAGCCTCTATTCTCCGTGCTAAGATATATGGTTTGGCTAATTGTTTACTCTGTGTTTTCTACCAATTGCTATGGTTTGTTTTTGGACAATAATTGTTATGTTTTAGGTTATGGCAAGTGCTTGAGGAGGATTGGTTTTTCTTTGGTTTACGTTTAGTTGGTTTTTTGAGATTTGGGAGAGGATATCTGAAACATTGAGGTGATTTCTTTGAGAAAAGGAGCTGAAGGTTTTTCTAGCTGTTTTGGGTGGGCTTGGGCCATTCTGTTGTTGTTGAGTCTTGGTGGTAGCATGTTGTGTTTTTCCAAGTGTTTTTGTGGGTTTGAGCATGTTGAGCTTCGTTTCATTAGGGTGTTTTTTTTTTTTTTTTTTTTTTGGGGGGGGGGGGGATCTTTTGCTTTGTTTGAGGTGAAACCTTGTCACCAGAATTTGTATTCTCACTCCATTTTTCTTTTTTAATGAATTTCTCCTTGTGGTCAAAATAATGATATGTATTAATTAAGCTAAACTATTTTAGGTTCCCAGGTCCTCCAAGAAGTTGCATGAGGACAATGAATATGCCCTTTACACTGTTATGTTATTCGGACATGTTGCTGATAATTTCAAAACAAGCACACGTGAAAAAGGTTTTCAGGTGAATTTTTCATGCACTATTTTTTTTTTTGAAAAATAGCCTGACCTCATGGATCGGATCTCTTAAAAGTTTACTTGCTGGTATTCTCAGGCAAAATGGATTCAAAATGCATAGCAAATTTTAAACTAATCATTCTTACTTATATGAGATTGATTTTGGTGGAAGATGTCTTCATAATAGGGGCTTGTATTGTTATTTTTTGTGATTCAGATTCGTGAATTTGAATATAGCCCAGAAGCACAGGAAGGTCGAAATAGAGAGATGGAAAGACTCATGGAAGATCAGGAAACTTTGAGAGGTTCTCTTCTTCAGTGGTGCTATACTAGTTATGGGGAGGTAAAATTTATATTTGTAGCCATATTGTCCTTGGGCATTCAATAGTTTCTAAATTGGAAAATCTCATTCTTTTCCTTTGCAGTAAACCTACATTTCTAGGCAAATACTAATATTCAGTTTCAAAAACTTGTGTAGTCTTTCATTTGTACTTAAAACAGTTTCTTATTTCAAGCAGGACAAGAGAATGCAACTAAGTTATTATTGCATATATGTTAACTTCCAGAGGTATTTCAACCTAACATTTAGTTGGTACCTGACCTCAAATGGTTGGGATTAAGGAGTTAGTTACATAGGTCAAAATTTTTCTTGTTTTCAAGACCGCCTGATTGCTTGAAGTTGGGAGATCTTAATCTATCCATCTTCTTTGCCTTCAGTAATATCCAAGAAGTCTGGTAAATTGGAAAGTTAAGTTAGATTGCTTTAATTTGTTTTGTCTTTCAGGTGTACTTTCAAGTTGCAACTTTTTTCTGTCCATGTTATATTCCAATTTCCATGTTACAGAGTATCCTCTCTAAGCTTTATCTCATGCTTTCTCTTTAAAAATTGCCAATTATGGGAAAGATTTTGAGTAGGCAGGTTTATGGTTAATTCTTTCAAGATTACTGTTGATTCTAAAGCTGTTTAGTGATCAAGTAGTAGTGATTCTTATGTACAAAAATGATAAGAGTATATCAAAAAACAATAGCATAAAACTTTAGATATCTTCCACTGGTACTCTTTCTTGTATTGCCAACTCTAGAACAGTTTTTTTCTCTTTAAATAATCTAGTTACTAATACTATTGTATTACTCCTATTACTATATTTTGTATATTGATCTTTATCTTGTGATTTTTTTTTGTTGTTTTCTGTTGGTACATTATTTCAGGATTTCGTTTTGAATGATTTGTTTTGCAGGTTTTTAGCTCTTGGATGCACTTCTGTGCTGTACGTGTCTTTGCAGAGAGCATTCTGAGATATGGCTTGCCACCCTTGTTCTTGGTAACATGGCTTCTTAAGAATCCTCAAATTTATAATTGGATTTTTTAACCCTGGATCAAACTTTTGATGAATTATTGGTCCTTGAACTGATTTCAGGCAGCAGTTTTGGCTCCATCCATTAAAAGTGAAAAGAAAGCACGCTCTATCTTGGAGGGGCTGTGTGACAGCACACATAGGTGAGTTATAAGTATATGACATTTATAGTGTCCCTCACTAAGTGTTTTGAAAGAGAGAGGGACAAGAAAAGCACAAGGGCTTTCTAGTGCCTGAGGCACAAGGTGCAAGGCACATACTCAAACAAAGCAAGGTGCAAACGTTTTAAAAATTTCAATAAAAAATTTAATATATAAAAATATGCAAATTTGAATTTTAATAGAACTAAATGTTTTAAAAACTTATTAGCTCTTATCAAAATGTATAAGCATGAAATACAAAATAAATTCAATGTGAAAGTGAAAGAAAACAAATATGAATTATACCGAACTGCAACAAATCAAGCATATGAAATTCTTAACATGTTTGCTAATGTCCTAGTTTTTTTTTTTTCAGTAGGGCCTATGTCCTAGTTGAATCACTTAATATAGCTATTGTGATATTAGATGTCTTGAATTTCTAATCCTAGGAGATAGGGGCTTTTACGGAGGCAGAGTGCTAGTAAGCCCAGAGGTTCAGGATCTATGCCCGAAACTTGAATTTTTTGCCCATAAAGATAAAGGGTTGATTTGTGATTTTGGTAATTTGATCATAGTTCATTTATTTTTGTGTCAAGGGTTAGAGATTATCTGTATTCTTATTGCTCATTTAGGTTGGTTTGCAGAAAGGAAGGGATAAAATGGAATATTCTCAAAAATTCTTTTCTTCCCATGTTTGGTTTGCGAGATGTTATGATATGAGATGGGAACATCTAGGATTGTAGTTTTCAATTTCTGGGAAGTAGTATCACACAATTTTGGTGTGAAAAAGTGAGGAAGGCTAGTCTAACACATGTTAGGAGATGAAATGGGAAATGTCTAGGATTGTACTTATCAAAATTTTTTTTTTTTTTTTGGTAAATGGGATCACACAATTTTGGTGTGAAAAAGTGGGAAGGAGGAAAGGCTTGTCTTACACAAACTATCTCCATAAAAAGAAAAGCACTTTCTTTCTTGTTAGGGCTAACATTCCCATTCTTTTCCCTTGTGCAACCAAACAATAGAACATGAAATGATTGCATCCAGTCTTCCTTTATCTTCCCATCCCTCTAAAATCTTCCTGCAAACCAAACCTATCATTAGTGGAAATTTTGCTACCTAAGATCCTATATGCAACAATTTGGGCTTCAGGTATTCAAAGGGTCATTGTTTTTGTTTCTTTTAAAAGTTAATAGACTATTAGAAAGCTTTAACCGTTTAAAACACAAAAGTGCACAACAAATAACTAAAAGAGCATATTTATGAAAGGTGAGCATCTGGGTGCCCTTGTGCCTTAGCCTAGGCAGCATATTTGAAAAAAGGCTATGAGGTACACCTTTTAAAACACTGCCCCCACCCCACCAGAAAGTAAATAAAACAAGTTGCATTAATTATTGTATAATGTTTATGTCACAACCTAGTGGATCGACAATGGCCAGAGGAGAAGAGAATCTTTTTAGGTAACGATAGGGAATGCATGATATGTGTGGTGCATCTGCAGGAGGTTATGCATCCCCTGTCCTATAACATCTAGTGATCCCAGTCGGCCCAATAGCTCAACAATCCCCCACTGCAAACATAAACCTTTATGAATTGATCCCATTCTAAGTAAGTGGTTCCATCTAGTCTTATGGTAGTCACAGCATTGTAGAAATTATCCACAAACTTGACTGGACCAATATAAAAATAAATCAAGCCTGAACAGGGGATTGTTGAGGTATTGGGTTGCAACCTTTATAAAAATAAATCCAACAATACAATGATGTAAAAGCTGCCTAAGAAGAATAATGGAAATAAAGCAATAGGAGAAAACTAGAAAACATAAGAGAATTTAGAGATAGAAAAGTTCATGGAACAAGCTCCCACAAGAAGGTACAATTGAAACTATTTCATTGAATCAATCACTCAACTTACTCTAGGGCAATCAGGTTTCTACTAGGCCAGCCTACCTTGGCTGTTTTTCTAGTATTCTCTATTACCTTGATCTCGGTCCTTGTGAAAGAAACAAGTTCTTAATGTGCTAGAACTAAGACATTACATGTGAGTTGCACTCGAGACAATTTCAACTCAATCTATTAGCTAATTTCTTTAAGATTTAAAGAAACTATTCCTGTGCAATTTTGAAAGTAAAATGAAGTCAATGCCCAGAAATATAAAAATCATATAATGCCACTAAAGGAGAAACTGGGAGATGATGATTCTCTTCTAATCTGGTTGAAATTCTTGGAACTTGAACTGCCCATCCTTGTTTGGCATCCCTGGAGGTGTCATGCTTGTGGGCCAATGGTGGGTTTTGCCACTTTCTGCCCCTTCTCTCTGATGGAGTATCACCTCACGCCTCATGGGGCTTTTTCTAGGCTCTATTAATTGCTTAGTTCTTCAGCTGAATCAAGCTTGAATTTGAATTTGAAGCCCAGTAGATTCTTGTTCTCCATTTGTCCTGGCAAGGATTTCTCCTCGAGTGGTTGACAAAATGCAAGAATGATAATTTGTCCATTATTGTTCAGTTTTATCAAGAGCAGGAGTTGGGATTTGGGCTTTAGGTTTGTATGGGATTTTTCTTTGTTTTTGTTGCACCAGAGGGGCTAAATAAATTGAATTATTGTTTTTGTTGCACCAGAGAGGCTATATAAATTTTACTGCAAAATAAAAATGCAATGTTAAGTGGCATGTGTCTCATTCTAACTTTAGAATCATATTCTTTCCCAAGTAAAATCAGAAAGTTAGCTCATATCCTTCAATCACAACTCAAATCTAATTTAATTAAAAAACCTAGCATATAGGCTTTCAAGATATTACATTGCCTGGACCATTTTCTAGATAAAGTGCATTGTTTTCACAGGTTGACAGCTAAAGTCATTGTTCAGTTTTAGCCTCTTCGTGACAGCCTGAACGGTTTTGACTATACTAGGCCTCATAATGTTTGCCTGGATCTCCTGAAAACAAAAACTGTGCGAACACTCTGAGGGCATGGCATCCAGCTGCACATCGGGAGTATCTCCCATACTTGTTAAATTCATGGAGAGGTTCCCAATGTGCAGCTGAATGGTCATCCTCTCAGTGTTCTCATGGTTTTTTCTTTCCAGAAATCCCTCCACTCATAATGTTGCCTGAAACCAGACTGAAGTCACTATAAGACTACTTTTCATTTGTACTAACGTGCATTTACGCATTTATCAATTTATGCATATAATTCATTCCTTGCAGTCCATGACTTGTAGATCCATAGATGATCAATATATTTTGTTACAGCTCCTACTGGAAATCTGAAGATGAAGGAGGGATGGCTGGTCTAGGATGTGATGCTGATGCTCATCCGTATGTCTCCTTCACAATCAATATTGTTTGAACTAATTAACTACAAGTCGGATTTTTGTGTTGCCATCAATCTGGATCCCTATTTATAGGATTTCTTTTAGACTGCAATAGCAATTGATGGGGATCGGAAACACTGTATAGTAGAATAAGTTACATGATTCTTTTATTGTTTATTTAGATTATATATACAACTAGCTTTATCTTCATTCATGGGCTCTTTTTCCCTGTTTTTTTGGGGCCTCTTCGGAGGCAAAATGTTTTCCTTTATAATGAATTTTCTTGGGCAGGGGGAGGGGACGGTGTTTGGACTTGCTAAATTTTGTATCTTATTTTACCTGGAGGTGAAATCTAAATATTATCATAATCCAGACAACTTGATGCAAATGGCTGCAGGTATACCTTTTCCTAACGAGACAACATTTTCTGCCTTCTCACCAATCAAAGGACAAAAAAAAAAACTGCACTCTTTTTCTTCCTTTGGTTATTAAGGCTCAGTTTGGGAAAAGTGCAAATACAAATATTTAGTTATTTACAGTGTAAAACCTTGTGTGCAGTATTTCTAAACATTGTTTTTGCACTGCACATACTTGTATTTGTACTCTTTCCAAACTGAGCCTAACGTTTTTGCATTATAAAAAAGAGAACTGAAAAGGGGGGAGGCGTAAAGCCCAGATTCGGATATATAAAAGAAGCCCAGATGCGCTGACACGCCATATGAAAAAAGCCCAGATTTGGATGTGGCTATGACTTGTGAGATTCCTAGATTTCCTGGTTTTTACCGGTGGCGCCTGTGATAGAAGTTTCTTGCATTGTATCCATCGCCATTCCATTCCATGATATTTTTTGAGTCTGTTCCTTGGGTGTGTTAATGAGCTTGTTTTAGGTGATATATGTCAGCCTAATTCGACCTGGGTTACTTAATAAAAAAAAAATCCACCTGGGTTTCTCATGGGTAAAAATATACTGTTTGGGTTCATCTAGGTCCATTATGGGACATTAGAGGATTAAACTTTAAACGAGCCAGTTTGGAGAAATACCACGCCTTAACTATCAAAGAGAATCGCTCTCCAATTCTATTGATTCGACTTCAAAATTTAGAATTAAATGGCACATCGTTATCGCCTGCAATCCTACTTCCAAAATGCTTTAAATCGCCTGCAACCCTATTTCCACAGCTAAGCTTTACCAATGGTTTTGTGTTATGGGCCCGAGCGTAGGATCGCGTCACGGGTCGCTCCACCGCAGGAACCTCAGTTCTTTCCTTGCCTTTGGCCTTGCGTACAGGCCCTATTTTGACTATCTCAGGGGTGATTTGTCCAAGAGATCACCAAACTCTCTTTCACTCCCTTTCACTCTCTTTCTTGACTGAATATTCGATATCCTCATTCAATAATAGCGTCTCCTTAAATAGGAGATTACAAGAGGAGGGTTCCTTGTTGGATTCAGCTAGATTAGTCCTAAACGGACTCAAACTCCTACTTCTAATTAGACTACTTATTTTTAATGGTACTACAATTCCTTTTAAGAATAGGGGATAAGATAAGGGAGAATGGGATAAGGGATAAGGGATAAGGCGCGTTCTCTTGTCGTGTCTGGATAAGGGTGGGCCCACCCTATGAGCTGTCGTGTGGGCCCCGCTCTGCTGCTGCTACTGATGCGCATGCGCGCGGCTCATGGTAATCGCCACCGCGCGGCGTGCGCAGTGCTGCGCGTGGTGCCGCTGCCGCGCGGTGCTGCGCGCGACTCATGGTGCCACTGCCGTGCGGTGCCTGTCGTGTGCGCGCTACTGCCTCAACTGCTGCCGTGTGGTGCGGGTGCTCATAACATCACTCCCCTCCTGGACTACGAGCTTGTCCTCAAGCTCGAGGTCTGGATAAGCGTTGTGGAGGTCGGTCCAGGGAATCCAGGTCGCCTCTGCTAGGGGTAGTCCCTCCCATTCGACTAAAACCTCAAAGGTGCCTTGATGGATGCAGGACCGGATGAGGGCACGGGGCTGGAGGATAGGTCTGCCCTCCTGCAAGAGGGGTAGGGGAGGCACATGATCGGGAGGGGTGCCAACATAAAGCTTTAAGAGGGATACATGGAAGATGTCGTGGATCCTGCTGTGCTCCGGGAGCTCGAGTTGATAAGCTACCTTCCCTATCTTCCTTAGAATCTTGAAAGGCCCGTAGAATTTGGGGGCCAGGTTAGGGGGCCCCCGGCGCCTGAGGGACAGCTGCCTGTATGGTCGGAGTTTCAGCCAAACGTACTGCCCTGGTTCGAAGGTGACTTCGCGGTGCTGCTGATCGTAGGCGTGTTTCATACGTGCCTGCGCCTGCTGTAGGCGCAAGGAGACTTCGGCCAGGAGGGCATCATAGGCTTAGAGGCTGCGGTCCACTTCTTCCAGCCGCGTTGAGCCCGGCTCGTAGGACAAAAGGCGTGGAGGATCTCGGCCGTACACAACTTTGAAGGGAGTCATTCCAAGGGAGGAGTGATAGGATGTATTGTAGCAGTATTCAGCCCATGGGAGGTACTCCACCCAGCAGCGCGGCTAGTCCCCCACAAAGCAGCGAAGGTACATCTCAATTGTCCGGTTCACCACCTCTGTTTGGCCGCCTGACTGTGGATGGTAGGCTGAGGAGAAGGCGAGGACCATGCCTTGTAATCTAAAGAGCTCCTTCCAGAATGTGCTTGTGAAGATCGGGTCCCGGTCGCTGACGATGGATTCTGGGAGTCCATGTAGGCGAAAAATGTGGGTGAAGAAGGTATGGGCGACCGAGACTGCGGTATAAGGATGGGATAAAGGGAGGAAGTGAGCATATTTGGAGAACCGGTCCACTACCACGAATAGGACTGACTTCCCCCCGACTTTGGGAAGCCCTTCGATGAAATCCATGGCAATGTTGGCCCAGATCTGCATTGGGAGGGAGAGGGGTTGGAGCAGGCCTGCCGGGTGCAGATTTTCCCATTTTTGCTGTTGGCACACTGTACAGTTCTGGATAAAGTCCCGTACCAAGGCCCTCATAGCTTGCCAGTGGAAGTCAGCATGAATGCGATGTAGCGTTTTTTGAATGCCTTCGTGTGTCGAGTGGTGTATGCTAGCGATGATGGAGGGGATGAGGGGGCAATCAGCGGGTAGGTAGATCTTTTTGTAAAATACCAGCCCATCATGGAGAGACCAATTCGGGTTAGCAGACCCCGACTGTATTTGTTGGACTATGTTGTTCCATTCTGATGATTGTGGCAGTGTGTTCCGAATGTCTTCTAGCAGGGTGGCTCGTGGTTGGGAGATCGCATGGAGGAGCATACTATCTTCTTCTCGTCGGGACAGGGCATCCGCTGCACGGTTCAGGGATCCTACCTTATAGTCCACTCGGAAGTCAAACCCCAGAAGCTTGCTGACCCAATGTTGCTGTGGGGAGGTGGTCAGTCGTTGTTCCAGAAAGTATTTGAGGCTATAGTGGTCTATTTTGACGACGAAGGGTCTGCCCCACAAGTACGACCTCCAGTGCTGTACTGCCTTGGCTAGGCCAATGAACTCGCGTTCATAGGCGGGTAATTTGAGATGGCGGTCAGCTAGCTTGCGGCTGAAGAAGGCTATCGGGTGCCCTTGCTGTTGAAGGATGGCTCCTATGCCCGTGCCGAAAGCATCACACTCGACTGTGAACTCAAGATCAAAGTTTGGTAGCTGGAGGACTGGTGTGGAAGAGAGGGCTTCCCTTAGGCCTACGAAGGCTGCCTCGGCTGTGCTATCCCAGTGGAAGGCATTTTTCTTGAGCAGGTTGGTAAGCGGGGCTGCTAACAGGCCATAATTCTGTACGAACTTTCGGTAGTACCCTGTTAGCCCTAGGAACCCACGGAGGGCCTTGGCAGACTGTGGCCGGGGCCAGTCCTTAGTGGCCTGAATCTTGGAACTGTCCACAGTTACACCTTGCCCGCTGATTACATGTCCAAGGTAAAGGACTTGGTGTTCCCCAAAGGAACACTTGGATCTTTTAAGGAAGAGTCGGTGCTGCTTTAGGAGCTCGAGCACAACCCATAGGTGTTGAATGTGTTCCACCCACGTCTTGCTATAGACCAAGATGTCGTCGAAGAAGACAAGTACATATTTACGGAGGTGGGAGTGGAAGACTTCATTCATCAGGGCCTGGAATGTGGAAGGGGCGTTGCAGAGGCCAAATGGCATAACTAGGAACTCGAAATGGCCATGATGCGTCCTGAAGGCTATCTTTTCTACATCTGCGGAAGACATCCTGACCTGGAAATAGCCTGACCTGAGGTCTAATTTCGAGAAGAATTGTGCGCCGTGGAGTTCGTCCAATAATTCGTCTACGATGGGGATCGGGAACTTGTCCTTGACGGTTCGGCTGTTGAGTTCCCTATAGTCTACACAAAATCTCCAAGTCCCATCCTGTTTGGGCACCAACAGAACTGGGGACGAAAAAGGGGAGTGGCTGGGCCGAATGATCCCCTGCTGTAGCATATTTGCGCATTGCTTCTCTAACTCATCTTTCTGTCGGTGGGGGTAGCGATAGGGCCGAACAACGACCGGGTCTGACCCTACAATTAGAGGGATCCGGTGGTCGCAAGCTCTAGGAGGTGGGAGGCCCTTGGGTTCTTGGAAAATGGCCAAGTAATCGATGAGAAGTCTCTCCACATCCGTTGTGCGCGAATTCTCCCCCTGGAGTGCATGCAATTGTGTCTTGGTCCTTGTCCGGGTTCCCTGCCAAGTAACCGGTTTGCCATCTAATTGGAAGGTCGTGGTCAGGGCAGCGAAATCCCACAGGATTGGGCCTAGCGTGATCAGCCATTTGACGCCTAGGACGATGTCAAATTCGTCCAAGGACAGTACAAATAAATCTTCTTGGAAGGATTCTTTTTCAACCTGAATCCTAGTGTTCTTGCAGATATCGGGGCTGTGGACTCTTTCCCCGTTCGCCACGGCTACCTGTAGTTGTGGCCTGACTTCCATGGGCAACTCTAGCTTGCGGGCCGCCTGATTGCTGATGAAATTGTGGGTGCTTCCGGAGTCTACCAGAATGCGCACGGGTTTCCCCGTCACTAGTGCCCTTAGTTGCATCGTCTGGGAGGTTCTGATTCCTGTGATTGTGTGAAGTGAGATCTCGGGTTCAGTTGGTGACGGCTCTTCCTCATCCTCTTCAGTCTCGTCTACTAGAAGGCAGAATAGTTTCTTGCATCTATGCCCTGTGGAGTATAGATCATCACAATTGAAGCACTGCCCCTTCGCGCGCCGTTCTGCCATCTCGGCTCGGGACAGATGTCGGATGGGGTGTGACACCCTACTGCTCCCTGTCTGTGATACTGATCTGGAGGGGTTACCGGTGTGGGTCCTCTGCTCCCTGTTAGGCGCAGGGGTAGACACTCCCACTGGCCTTGATGGTGCCTAAGTCGTGGCTGGCCGTCTAATGCTAAAGGGTCCCTGAGTAAGCTGCATCTTCCGTTCAAAGGCGCGGGCGAGGTTCATTGCCGTAACCAGATTTGGGGGGTGTTGCATCTCTACGTCCACCCTTAAGGGTTCTATCAGCCCTGCTATGAACATGTCCACCTGCTGATCTGGTCTGACCGTGGCCGCTCTGGCAAGCAAGGTTTGGAACTGGCGTTGATATTCAGCCACGGTTCCCATTTGGTTGAGGTTGATTAGCTCACCCAGCGGGTTGCTCGTCATCGGGGGTCCAAACCTGAGGAGGCAATAGGACCTGAACTGCTCCCAGTTGAGCCCGGGTTCTTCTTGCTCCATGCGATAGAACCAGAGTTGTGCCTCTTCCGTAAGGTGGAAGGCTGCCAGGCTGACCTTGTCTCTGTCATCCGTGCGCTAGTTGCGGAAGAACTGCTCGCAGCGGTACAACCAACCTAATGGGTCTCCGGTGCCGTCGTAAGATGGAAATTCAAGCCGGCTGTACTTGGGGACAACTGCAGTCATCGGTGCTGTGGCTTGATGTTCGTTGGCTGATTCTGTCCCGTCCGTGCGGCGACTGCTGGTAGAGGCTAGTCCCTCCGAGTTTTTTTCTTTGTTGGAGAGGAACGCTTCTAACAGGCGACGCAGCTCCCGAGCGTCATCTTTGACCTCTCGGACCTCCATACTAGTTTCTGCGAGCCTATGTTCCAGTTCATGGACTCTGAAAAACAGCGGCTCCTGTTCCCCCATGACGGTTGGCTCTGATACCAAGATGTTATGGGCCCGAGCGTAGGATCGCGTCACGGATCGCTCCACCGCAGGAACCTCAGTTCTTTCCTTGCCCTTGGCCTTGCGTACAGGCCCTATTTTGACTATCTCAGGGGTGATTTGTCCAAGAGATCACCGAACTCTCCTTCACTCTCTTTCTTGACTGAATATTCGATATCCTCATTCAATAATAGCGTCTCCTTAAATAGGAGATTACAAGAGGAGGGTTCTTGTTGGATTCGGCTAGGTTAGTCCTAAACGGACTCAAACTCCTACTTCTAATTAGACTACTTACTTTTAATGGTACTACAATTCCTTCTAAGAATAGGGGATATGATAAGGGAGAATGGGATAAGGGATAAGGGGATAAGGCGCGTTCTCTTGTCGTGTCCGGATAAGGGTGGGCCCACCCTATCAGCTGTCGTGTGGGCCCTGCTCTGCTGCTGCTGCTGGTGCGCGTGCGCGCGGCTCATGGTAGTCGTCGCCGCGCGGTGCTGCGCACGACTCATGGTGCCACTGCCATACGGTGCCTGTCGTGTGCGCGCTGCTACCTCAACTGCTGCCGTGTGGTGCGGGTGCTCATAACATTTTGGGAATACATGCTCATCATTTAAGCATCACAATCACTATCCTTAATATGAAGTAGATGTTCTAGCCCAAATATAATGTCGCATTGGCAGTGACGTGTTCGTTTCAAAGCACTGAAAAGGAATGCTAGAAGGGTCTGGAAATAGTAGGTGGGCACATGGCTCTAAGAAAACTTTCAATTATGGTGCGTATGGTGGCCGAGAAGGGATGGGATGAAAAAGGATGAGGTGAGAAAGGAAAATTTTATTTTCTCAATTTGGGTGGTTGTATTTACTTGTTGAGAGACCTATTATCCCATAGAAGTTGCTTTCTAATGTTTGGTTGATGTGAAAATTTCGTAACATGTTTGGTTTTAACAAAAATGGTATCCAACTCTACAACACAGCCCTACCATATCCAACTCCACATGTATTTACACCAGGTCTAAAGCACCATTGTTAAACCAGGTGCTAATGCACACTGATGGCATCTTTCTACTCATCGGTGCTAATGCACCAGATCAGGAGAAGGGATTTTTCTAAATCTGTAACAATAACATGGTTTTTTTTTTTCCAAATATGTAACAAAAGGGTTAAACCAGGCGCTAACGCACCAGATCAGGAGAAGAGATGGCTTGTTTCTACTTGTCGGCGACAAAAAAAATCATCTGGCCAACATGGTTGAAGGGGCAAGACGTCGAGAGGTCGATGGAGAAGCTTTCAACAAAGTGAATGAAAATGGTACAAAAAATAATGGAAAATACAAGAGGAAGTTGGATCTATACTTGCGTTGGAAGAAACCACAGGGAACGTCGCTGGTGAGCTCACCGTTGGAGGATGCGCAAGCAGAAGATGAGCGACTGGAGGAGTATTGGTGGTCTGACAGTCTCGATAGATTTTCTCATGTAACCGATATAATTTTCTCTTCTCAGCGGGGTCTCACCATTTTGGCATGACCCCTGTTCTAACTTTTGGGAACCCGTGTCCTTTTATCTTCTTGGAATTCTATCGTAACAAATACGGGAAAGGTGGAATATTCCACCAATATTCTTCCCATCCCTTTCCTTCTCCGCAAATCAAACGGACCATTAGGGCTCAGTATTTATAATGCTGGGTTAACAAAAGAGTGAAACATTCAACTTGTAAACTTTTGATTGTAACAATTGTTCCCTGCGTTGTCGATGGTTAAAAAGGATTCCTCTCTTAGAACTTAATTTGCGATAGAAATATTAGTTTTCAGGTAAAAGACTAAAACATACCCTGAGTTTTATAAATGGATTTAAAAATTCTTTATGACTCTTTTCTCCTTCATTTTCTCTCAAATTTTCAAAAAGAACCAATAAGATTATAAATCCAAATACAAATGAAGATAACACAGAATATCACTTTTTCCCTCCAACCATTAGAAAGAATGGGAAGTGAGGCTTTAATATGTATCTAGAGATTGTTTAACGAGCCCCACCCAGTTCAAGTTGAATTTTATCTATACAAATTCTGGCATTGGATGTTTTAACAGCTGTAGATATTGGTTATACAAATACAAATCTAAAAAAAAAGATTTGAAATGACAAATCCATTTTAGTACCAAGGAATGAGAAGCAGAGAGACTTGATGACCTATTCCTCCAACTAATACCATAAAATACAGTGGATAGTGGATGGTGGATATGCATTGGTTTGCACCACTGTGTAGCACTTAATTTTCCAGGCTAATTGTTGACCAATCATTTTTCAAATAAACTAGTGAAAGCCATCCTTATTATAATTCAAATAATTGAATAGGTGAAATAGGATTTAAGTGAATTTACATATTATAATGTTTCGCTGATGGAGGGTATGTTTAAGTGTAGTGGGTCAATCTACAAGGTATTTTGAGAAACTCAAGATTTATTTAAGTCAATTAATGAAAACTCAGGGTCTTTTACCTTTAGTTTTCTAGTGCATGATTGATTAAATTAAAACAATTCGAATAAAGTTTACACCGGTTTGTAAAATTAATGCCTACTCAGACCATATCCTAACCATGAATGACATTAATTTACTATTTGTTCATAAAAACGATGTCAATTTACTGGAGCTGAAATACCCTGTTTTACATTTATAAAATGAAATCTTTCTTTTTCTTTCCTTTTCTTTGTTTCTTTGTCTCTTACCATTACCAAAAGAGAAAGAGCTTGATTTTTCCGGGATAAAGTGTTAAAAGTTTTATGAGTCCACATCGTCCGCTTTCTGGGTCGGGCCTGGATTGGGCTAGACCTAATTCTCAACCGACAAGAAAATACATAACAAAGATG
The DNA here is from genome assembly GCF_055504915.1 of Nelumbo nucifera. Lineage (NCBI taxonomy): Eukaryota > Viridiplantae > Streptophyta > Magnoliopsida > Proteales > Nelumbonaceae > Nelumbo > Nelumbo nucifera. The sequence continues at coordinate 2,219,022 of NC_142651.1, read as the reverse complement.
ATAGATCCAGTCCCATTAGGGTCTAGGACTAATAGATCTAAAAGCGACCCCTTTATTTATTGGGCATATCGGGTCAGACTGCTGCCCTGATTATAACTAACCAGCTAGATGTAACTTTGTATTATTCAAAGGCTTTCAACTGGAGAAGAATGAAATGCTGGAGTTGTTCAAATAGAGGGAGACAGCTTGTGAGTTGTGACAACCTGTGAAAGGCATTGATCTTTTCTGAATTACCAAGAAAAGATAGATATGACCTCGACAACTTCTCTGAATAACTAAATCTTGACAAAGAAACCTATTAGAGTTATTAGTATATTAACCAAAACCACTTCGATCCATTATGGTTGTCCCCTTAAAATAGTTATTAATGCCCGCATCTTCATTCCTTGTTCTGTTGATGCTTGTATTTTGATCATTTTTTGAAAATAAAGCTTGGCTTTCCATTCATCTCAGAAAATGATTTTCAGAGGAATCAACTAAAAACTCAGGACTAGCCGACCAAATTTGAATTATATTACAATGAATAGCTAGCTCTCTCCTATCTGGGCTGCTGCCTGCCATGTTATCTTGCTTTCCAATGTAAGAGACTGAGAATGAACGTAGGCGATTTAAGAGACCTCTGCAATCAGTGATCAAGGTGTGAATACACCAACAGAGGATCAATAATACACTATTAATTATTATATACTTAATTTGGTCAATGGCCCAGTAGTATGTATCTTTAAACTGTTCCCGTAACATGGCTTAAAAACTTTTGAACATGCAATAATAGCTTCAACTCTGAGGTAGAAGCAGAACGTCAAGATCATCCATATAATCAATGACTAAACTAACCATTTGACGCACCTTCTGCGGATAGTAATCCTGAGGCCTTGTATGTCAACCTCTTTGGTTGTGTTTGGTACCGCTTCTGTTTTTAATTGAATTGCTTTAGGCTGATTAATACACATTGGCGATTGTTCTTTGAGGCTGTTCGTAGTTGAAACAAGCATACCTTAATAATGCATGTGGGACGCTGTTTGTAGAAACATCAAACTGATGTTTCAGCTAAAACTGAAAATTAAACGAGCAATGATGATAATCATTCTATCTCAAGTGGCTCTCACGCGACAATTTAATACCCAAACTTCTTCAAAACGTGCCAATCTAGTACCTGCCACTAACTAGCTATTAAGTGTCATTTGAAAAGATACAAATACCCTTCAAGTGTCATCTAATTCTCTTTATCAACCATCCAAACGTTGACAAAAAATGAACAGTCCCAGACGTAACCCCAACTTTCTTGAATAAAAGAGGCAAGGATTTAGGACTGTTCATTTTTTATCAATATATGGATGGTTGATAAAGAAAACTATATGACAATCAAAGGGCATTTTTGTCTTTTCAAATGTCACTTAATGGCTGGTTAACGGATTGGTTAATGACAGGTATTGGACCGACACATTTGGAAAGTTTGGAGTCCAAAGTGGCACTAGGCCCAAAGTACAAGGTATTAATCGGGATTTTTCCCTTTTATTTATGAGTATATAATCTAATAAAAGGGGCGGCCAGATCTAATTCTGAGCTTCTCCTATTCTCTTTTCTCTTTTCTCTCTTCTCTTTTAGCTGAAATCTTTTTCTTTTCTTTCTTTTACAGTTTTTATATCAAAACAGGTTGTCCAAACCTTTCTACTCGTAGTAACAACATTCTATGGATTTATTTTTTAGGTGATATGGAAGAATCCAAGAAATCACAACCAAAAAAAAAAAAACAAAAGATAAAATACAAAGACATTGAAGAACATACAAGATTCAATGTTAGTTCGGCAATTATGTCTACTTCTATTGATGAACACTTTAGGAAAATTTGATTTTCTCAAATCAACAATTACAAGTTTACAACCCTAACCTACAAGTTAGAATTTTCACCTATGAAAGTGGTATAAGCCCCTTTTGCACTCCAATTTTCTTGCAAGGGATCCCTTGGTATACAATATATATACTATAAAATTAAGATTGTATCACTTGGATGATGAAAAATGGATACCATTAATTGACCACACCTTCCTGGTTTACTGTCTCTCAACTTGTCACCTACCAAAATTGCTCATGGATTTCTTTGAATATATTCTCATTTTTCTTCTGTGTAGCTTTCCTATTCATCTATCTCATTATTCCTTTATTATCTCTTCTAAATTTCTTTATACATAATTATTTTTGAGCCTGACTTATGATATTGGAAACACATCTTAACCTTCCAGCATCAGCATTATAGATATTGACTTCCTTATGACACTTCGTTCAATACAGCATTGTTGGTCTCATAGTCATTTCATAAAAAAAAAAAAGAAAAAAATTCTTTTAATCCAATTGATATTCTACTATTATAGGACTTTAAATTCAGCCCTTCACCCACCTGTTCTACTCTTATTCTATGGATGATACCCTCCTTCAATTTCTCTCTGGCTATGAATTATTGACCGAGACAATGAAAGAGGTCACATTCCAATTCAAATTGGACCCTGATGCTTGCGTCTATCATTGTTACCATACATTATCAAACCAATGTATTTTTTTTTCTTTTAATTTGGTGATAAAATATTTTATTCAAATTAAACCAAGGTAATGAGAGAGGTGATATTGAGTGATTTCAGACTAAACTATGTATAACCATGATTATTGCAACTACAACTTGAGCAGGTTAGCTAGCCTGGCTTAGGGCCAACCCAAGAGCTCAACCCTACATGACCTAGGCTTGGGCTTAATTTGAGATTGATCCTAATTTTGCATACCAAGACCAGCCTAACCTAAGCCCAAACAGTTTTTTGACATGTCTAGCGTGGGGCATGGAATGGACGGAGATGTCAAATAGTTTTTTTGCGTAGGTGAAATGATTGAACGGTTGTTTAGACTCGAGCCTATATTTGGTTGAGCTCAGAGTCAGAGTCTCTAAGGACTGAGGCCTTCTCAAGCGCACCCAGACTTAACTTAATGTCGATGCAGGAGTGCAGCATGATCATGAAGGCCGCTTTCCAAAGTTGGATTCACTTATCAACCTCCTCCACATCTTATTTTTCAAATAAAAGCTTTATATTTAGTTTGTGTCAAATTTATGAGGTCCGTGTTGGGAGTTGCGATTACAAGTTCTGACCGCACCTCAAATCATCAAATAGTCGTCGACATAAAATATATGTTTTACGAGTTCTGGCACATATGATATGTGGAGTTGGACAAATGTCAATCAGTCCCAAGAGTGATTCTGGGTGTTGGGTTTGGACCAGCCTCAATACAATACTGGGCCCGGCTTTTGGGCAATCACCAAACAAGGCCTAGTCATATTATCAGGTGGGTTGGTTGGGCCATCTAGGACCAGGTCCCTACTCACTACTCTTTAGTGCCTTGGTATCTCTCAAAAGGGTGGGTCCAAGGCTGACCTCTTCATTATTAATCATTGATTAGCCTGCCTGTCCTCATGCTTGCTAAAAGCCACTCATGGAGTCACAACATCCATGCGATTGTCGAGTCCCCTCAGGCCGACTTCTAATTTCCATCCATGTTAAAACTCAAAAAAAAAAAAAAATGTATTAAAAAGTTAAAACTTGAAACTGGGGTCTGGGGGTGTCAATGAGGTACGAGTCAGGCTGGCTGTACAGGATTTTAAAGCTCAAACCAAGCCCAACTAAATCCGAGCCTGATCAAGTCTGATCTGTTCAATTCAGGCCTGGCTCATACTAAAGTTTTGATGCATTTGAGTTGGGCTAAGGCAAAAAAAAAAAAAAAAAAAAGGATTCAGGCCTAAATCAAACTCGAATTAATTAAATGTATGTATATATAAGGAGGCATATATATATGATTGGACCAGGCTCATACTACTTAAAAGATAGATTTAGACTCAGCCCAAGGTGCAAATTGTAAAGTGTGAGCAGGTTGACTTGGCGTTTGATATTAGGATCAGTGAAAGCACCCATATTCTGAATTTTGAAACCCATAAACAGTAAAGTTATCAAGCAAATTGAGCCAACTTAGTGCAAATTATGGCTCAGGTTTTGGGTCAAGCGAGATAAGATAGGTTGGGCCTTGGGCTGATTCACAACCCTTTTTACCCAACTAAACAGTCTGTTCTGATCCACAGTATATAGAAAGAAAAAGGAAATTGTGGTGGGGGAGGGGGAGGGCCATGAGCCATGCCTGTCTTGCCCTTGCAGTCAGATGCTGGTAGTACTGTGAATGTGTGATAAACTAACAAGTCGGCATGGGACCGGTGATGCATTAAAAACTTGGTTACAAGATACTTGATGTCGGCCAATCTTAGCCGGTTCGCCAACATGTCCATTCCCTTCCCCTCCATGGCTCCATCTCCAACAAAAAAAAAAAGATATAAAATCCAATTGAATTTGTTTTTGGATAAAACTGTCCAATTTCATAATACATAATAAAAACATCGATATCCTTCTCTATCTTTATGTAAATAGCAGTTAATGTGGGATAAAATTAGGAGGAAAAAAATTGCTGGGAGGATTAATTAGCTTTTGTTCAATTAGCATTAGCTAGGGTTGGGTCATGGGTGGTAGTTAGGCAACATCATCATTCATTGATCAATAAAAGGGTTAATTTGTTGGCTCAGGCTATATACAACCGTTTCAATTCTCAGTTGATTTGGAAATCACTTCATCAATTGTGGGCCAACCTATCTCTTTAATGTCTTCACAATCCATCCTCCTCGGCTTTGGGTTGATTGATTGCTCTACTTAGGCGCAGGAAAAGCTGTGTAAAGTGATAATAAAAAAGGAAAAACCTTGATATATATATATATATATGGAGTTTGGGCAGCCCATGCCTCAGGCCCTCTCAACTACAAGAGATGAGGTACGACCCTAGCTATATATATATTTAATGAACCATTGTCTGCTTGGTTGTTACTAGCTTGAGCGAGGATGCATCGATCCGTGCCATCTAATAATCGGTCGGGCTCCCCTTTGTTCAATTATGTATTCAAAAGACGACAGGGAAATTGAATGATCCCAGAGGCCATGCCATACATGCATGCTCCTTCTCTCAGTCCTGGTCCTGGCCCGCTGACCCCAAGGACCAAAATTAACCATGATCTGCTGGCTACTGCACCGCCACATCCAGTCCCCATAACCCACAGAGCAGTCATGTGGTCTGGCTCCTCGATCCTGACCCGTGTGAATAAATATAAGTTGATAATAAATCGAAACCCTCTTCATCTCGTCCTTAAGCATTATCCCAAAAGAAACAAGTTGGGAATGCAGAGTAGTAGAGAGAAACCTGAGTGAATTGTGTTGTTATTGAGAGATTGGCCTCCCTCTCCCTCTCCCCGTTGTCTTCTACTACTGTCAGGATCAGCTGGGAAGCTAGACAAGACTCCGACCCTCGACGTCAAGTGTCTTGAGCCGTATTTCTGATGTTTCCGGGAAGGAGAGTAGGATTCGTGGGTTGTTTCCTTGCCACGTCAAAAAAGCATATAGGCCTTACATCCACATACTATATTTGTATTTGCATGTATGCACAAGAAGAAATTTTTGTCAACATCGTACTTCGCAGCTAAGTTCCTATTAAGGTGGTGTTTCGCACCGTGTTCATTTCGTGGATGGGACCATTTTATGATGAACACCCATTCTACAGGTTATGGATGGGACCGGTCCACACTATATCGTGGATCTGTCCTGTCCATACCCTAATTTCTCATCCACAGCAAAATCTCATGGTTGACTGTCCACACTTGATTTTTTATCCCCTACTTCACACTTTCCCTGAAAGGCTGAAACCTTATTGTTTGATTCACATTTTAATATTTTTGTAATAAAATATTAATTATTTACTTAATTTTTTTTAAATTTTTAATGTTTTATCAATAAAATCATATTTAAATATTTTTTATATATTTTTTAATTTTTTATTATTTTACTATTGTTTTTATAAAAAATAATAATATTTATTGATTAATATTAATTCATTGATGCATTTTCCAATATATTTATCATATAAAATGCAAAAATTAGATGTTTATAATTAACTATGTAGATCAAGGTTTTTGAACCGTTATTGACTTAGACGGTCAGACCGTTTGGCTTGGGAATTATCTAGGAAAGTGGTTCCATTTTACCCCGAACCCAGTATTTTGCCAAAAACCATTGATAAAGTCAACAACCCATTGACCCAAGCGGTCGAACCGTCAATCCATCAACCCGTTGAACAGTTTTTAACCGTTTTATTTTTAATTATTTTTTTTTATTTTTTTAATTTGTTTATTAGAATGGGTCATCCATTCGAACCAGACGGTCAGACCGTCAAGCCAGAAACCGGTGACCAGAACGATTTCATTTCCGCATCATTTTTTAAAATGTTGATGTAAATCATTCATAAATGTATATGAGATACATGAAATAAAAAAAAAATGTAGTATGAACTGTTTCACACCATGCCTATAGAATACCATTATGAGTATAGACTAATTTGCTCCACACAATTTATCTAAAGTTCAAAATAATTGTGGTCTGTGAATTGATCTCTGCCATAAGTGTGGTGTAAACCAATCCAAACCCACCAATTTTTTTATTTACATTAAGAAACACCCCCTAAATTAATTAACTACTACCGCTCTATATAATATATACAAATCAGTCTCATCTCGTACAAGATAAATCTAATTAACCAAGAGAATGAATATTCCCATCAATTTGTCCTCTCTCAACCTGATCTGAACTTCAGTTACGTTGTCAATTAAAGAGTCACTATGTTAGAACATCCAACTAATCCCCGTAGAGTCCGCTTCAGTGAGGGCAAAGCCAATAATCTTTACCGCCTTACGTTAAAAATATTTTCATACGTGTATGATTTATTTTATAGAAAATATTTGTAATGGAAAATCGGAAAGGGTCACTCGAACGGTGCAAGCACCGACTTGCTCTGACAAAAGCCGAATTCATCCCCGTATTACATGAGATGAGACTACGAGAGAGAGAGAGCGCTTAAAAGGCTAGGAGTAAGGCATGGGTTCAGTTGAAACACATTTTTGTAGTGGGAAATGTTCATCCGCGTGCAAAAGTAAACCGTACGTATTAGCCCCTAGTCAATTTTGATCAATCAAAATCCACACGTGATTCGCTACCGAGTGTATGATTCGAGTTGATTAATCAGATTTTTTTCGGATATTATATGTTTTTCATACCATAGTTGAACCCTACTTACTAATTCATTGGTTTGAAAACCCAGATGAAGAGCATTATCACTGGCAAAGTGTTAAAAAGGCCCATATCATATGTTTGCACAGTTTTATCAAAGAGTAGTCTCATAATAAGCATGCATTCAATTTGGTGGGTTGGTAGGCAGGCAGGCATACGTAAGAGGGAAATTAAGTGAAAGACAAATCAAAATTTACCACCCCAAGAGGCAAGAGCTCTCTCAAAAAGTGAACCTATATCTAAATTTAATCACATTCGAATTAGAATCGGAAGAGGTCTAGAGAGAGAGTGAGAGAGGTAATTAGGTAGTTGTGTTGAAAGACCACGTGGATGTCATTGTGGCCCCTACACGGAGCCCCTGGCATGTGCATGTGAAGAAGCATCAGGAAGGTGCCCTCTAGGGTCTACTGTCTAGGTAGGTGGCCGGATAGAGGATCGATCCCCATGAATGTAATTGTTGAAATTTTGAAAACAAGGACCACCCTGATGAGTGATGAGTGATGACTCCTCCCTCTCCCTCATATGCCCGCCTATGGGTGTTGAATGTTGAATTGTTTTGTTTTGTTTTGTCTTCTCTCTAGTCTTCTCTTCTCCCCACGAATATGCTGTCATGGCCATCCCTTACTCGGATGTTGTGTCGCATGTATACCTTCTTCGCCTTGGCCTAGCTAGCAGTTTTATAGTTACTATAGAAATTGATTGAATGGACCGAGATGAAGTTTGTGGAATAAGTATGCAAATGCTCGCATGCAAATGCAGCATACACCACTTAAAATTTAAGATTAGTTATACTTTATCAGGTGATCTGATGAAAAATGTATACATACGTACATGGGTGTATTTGGTCAATTATAAAGCAACAGCATATATAGATCCTACATGGATGGATGGGATGGATGATGCATGAAAATGACACTCATAGAAATGGCCAAAAATCCCAGTCCAAGTGAAAGAATCACCCACGGGTCCTACTGTTGATGCCGTGCCCATGACATACGACGATTAGAGTGTGGATCGAAGCCTCCTGATAATAAGGCCAACCGGGAAAGATCGCGTGGTTTGCTAAGTGGTCCAAACCATTAATATTTTTTCTTATTTCTACTAGCTACCAACTTAAGAGACCAAGAAAGAACAAGCCGGATCTATATATTTATTCGTTGATCCATGCATGTTGTAAAAGAAGAAACGATGAGATTGGATTTGCTCATTGGCCTAATTAAATTTTATTGCCCTTATCATTGATATTACAAATATTATTTAAGAGAAAGAAGCGATATACTTGGAGCTACAATTATATATATTCTAATTAATTAAAGGAGTTGCATTACATAGATTGACCCAAAATGAAAGTGCAATAACTCAATAAGGATATCAATTTAATGAAACATATATATATATATATATAGGAAGCTTTATAGAGTGGAACTGGGAAACAACATTCATACATTCAAAGGCAAATAAATAATTATTGAGGCTATGTTAGTCGAATAGTTAATTGAAAAAATACATACAACTGAGATTTCAAAATTAGCACATGTCGCATGTAGATGAGCGTATAAGAAGATGGATGAATATAATCATGAAAATGGTAGCAATTTAGGCGGTAATCAGCACTGTGTTCATCTCATGGGTCTCGTTCATGGGGTGAACACCTGTTCGGCTGCTTGTGGATGGGAGTCCCGTCCATGCCCCAATTTTTTATTTACGGCAAAAACTCGTGGTTAGGGCCTGTCCATATTTTATTTTTTATCCACTGTTTCACACACTTCCTAAAAGGCTAAAATCCTATTGTATGTTTCACATTTTAATATTTTTGTCGATAAAATATTAATTATTTTATTTATTTTTTTACTTTTTGTTAAATTTTTATTGTTTTTGTCAATAAAATAATATTTTTAAAATTTTTAATTATTCTACTATTGTTTTTATAGAAAATTTAATATTTATTGGTCATATTAATTCATTGATGTATTTTTCAATATATTTATCATATAAAATGCAAAAATTATTTATTTATGATTAACTATGTAGATCATTCATAAAATATATATAAGATACATGAAATCAAAAAGTGTGTGTGGATTGATCCACACCATGCCTATAGAACGCCACTATAGGTGTAAACTTATCTAGTCCACACAATTTGTCCATAATTCAAAAACGTTATGAACCATTCCACACTCACTAATTTTTCATCCATACTACAAAACACCTCTTTAATTAGCACAAAGCACCAAAGCACCAGTGTGCATGCCATAAAATCAGAGTGGCTTTAGTAGGAGTCATGCCTTTTTGTGGGGTGTCAGTGTTGTCACGGCCATGTCTTCCTTTTGCCTTTTTCCGAACCTTTCACCCTTTTGCAAATGAAATTAAACAACAAAAAACACGTTGGATATGCATGCAGTCAACAGCAAGATATATTGCAGAGAGAGAGAGATTTGTCGTGCGCTAATGTGAAGTTGCTTTAGTAGCAAGAGGCAAGAGCCACACGAAAGAACAGTTGATGAACCGGTGGTCCACGGTTTGACTGAGACTGACTACTGCTGAAAATTGATGACCCAGCAGGTCCATACCCTAATTTTTATTAATGAGATTTTGATGAGTAGGTAGTACTACTACTGCCAAATAACAGTAACACAACACAACACCTGTTGTGATTGTTTTTTTTTTTTTTGGGTAAATACACAACACAGTGATTGTGTTTTTGAACACTGACGATGAAATGAAAGCACAGTTATATTAACGCACGGTCCAATAGTCCACACTCAACTACAGCTAAAGTGCTAGCGATTGATGGATGAAGCCAAGCTATAAGGGATATGGGCCGGCCGGCCAAAATGGACAGCTTGCTTCTTCTGTAGAGATACCAACTAGACTAGAGCCACGCTCACCTGCGTCTGTCTTCAAATTCAAATCCATGCATGACATCAACCTCTCTCTCTCGCTCTCTCTGAAAGAAATTAGCGTTTTTAACTGTTCCGTTCATCCCTAAAAATCTTAATTCCACCCCTAAAATTTAGGGATGAAATGAATCCTGACGGTGCATTGGGATATATAGTAATTTTTATATTCAATTTAAGCTATTCTTTCTATATTTTAATTTTAGTCGGGGCTTTTGGGATTTCAAATCCCATGGCGTTTTTCAATTCACCCTATCCATCAACCCTGCAGTGCTATTTCTACGCTTTTTTACATATAAAGAGGACAACCAAATCTTATCCTCTTTTTATCTTTATTATTATTTTATTATTCTATATAATGCCTAAAACTTATGTAGTCGGCCCCATAGATTTGGTATTAATTGGTACAGAGCTTAGATGATCTGAACCCATACTTGCCTTGCTCAAGTCCAGACAACCATCCCAAAACTTTAACTTTTAATGTCCATCTTTCTCCGGTCCTCTCTCCCTCTGTGTTACATATTACCTAATCTAATTCAAGTCCTTTTTTGTCTTTTTGACGAAAAAAATATACATAGACTACATTTTTTGCCCATGCTCATGGTAACGTGTCATACACAGGAGACTTCCAAAACAACTAAAGTTATCTCCAGTGTTTATTGCCACTCAACTGGTCACTGAAAAGGGAGCCTATTGGACCCATAACTTGTCATGGTCTGGTACTTTTATAAAAACAAGGATTGCGACACGGTTGAAAAAGGATTCCAACTAAATATATGAATACATAAAAAAAATGAGTTAAATCATGTTTCAATTTTTTTTTTTTTTTCATTCTTACCCAAGATTAAATTTTAAAATGAATAAGAATGGGTAAAATTGAATAAAATGAGAAAATATTGCTATAAATTTAATGTTTTTTTCTTAAAAATTTATTTTGTTTAGATTGATAAGTGTCCTATGTTAGTTTATTTTCATTTTTCAAAAAAAAAACTTTGTGTGTCATAAATAGCTAGCCTAGGTCTCCAAAACCATTGACATAGATGTTTATCGATAGATGGTCGACAATCAATGTTTGTCAGTATAAGTTCCCACGGCAATTCTCTAGTAAACATCTATGGCGACAATTTTGTAGACCTAGGTCAGCAGTTCATGACCACCAATAAGGTTTCTTTAAAGAATGGAAACGAGCAAGATGGGGCATGATTATTTTACATGTTGCAAGTTACATCAATTTTTGTGTTATGGGTTGATTTTTCATTCTAAAAAGTGACGCAGAACAGAAACTGTAATTGAACTTGATATTGTGCAAGCTACATATTGATAAGAAAAAGCCTAGAATCCACTAAGTTGAAACTCTAGTAATGCATTAAAAAATAAGAGAAACTCTCTGAAGAAATTGTATTTGAAATTCACTACCTATAAATAAAGGCTTAGGGTCCCTTTTATAGGCCATGAATTACAAATTTATTCAAACTAGGAAACCAATTCCTAAGGAAATAAATAGGAAATGAGACAATTCCTACACCTTTCCTAACTAATCTAAAAGAAAAAACAAACAAATAAGAACTCTACTAAAACTAGGAAACTAAAAAAAAGAAACAAATATGAAAGTTGAGTGTTTTCGTAGGACTGTACATTTTCATCATTTCATTCCTTTTGGGGTAATTTCTTCCTATCCAATTACTCCATGTATTTATTTGCAAGCTGCTCCATATCAAAAAGAATAAGGCCCATGACAAGAACTTTGTAACCAAATAAACTAATATTATTTATTCTTGCCCATTCTTACTTAGGATGAGTAAGAATTAAAAGAATGAGACCTAGAACAGTAAACCAAACATGGCCTTAAACACCCAATTTATGCGTTATTTTCTTTCAGGAAAATTTTATTGGCAAATGCAATCGTAAGACTTAACTTCATCCTGCTAGGACTTAATTTTATTTCGTCTCTAACTTTGAGTCTAATATGTGTCGGTGCCTTGAATTTTAGTTGTGACCTGCTTGACCTCACCCGTTTTTATACTTGGATCCAATCCAAATATGGACTCTATGGGGTTGTTTCTCATTATTATATGTTGTGTAAGAAGTTATCTTGTAAGAGTGTGAGACAAAATGAAATAGGGTGTTTAGGTGAACTCAGAGCTAAGAGGTTTGGTAAGGGAAACTGTATAGCATTATGATTGTAATCTCTATTGTTTATATATTAGATTTTTTTCTTCTTTGATGCCCTTAGATATAAATTATAAGCTAAACCATGTGAATCTCTGTGTATATTCTCAAGTGCTCTTTTTTATGTTTCTTTTTTGTTTTCTCCATTTGTCAATCGATTTATGTGTTGGATTTACTATTCTGCAACATAAAATGGTGATTTTTGGCCCAATTGATGTTCACGTAGGGTCCTTCTGATGGTAGGTTCCAATATATATATATATATGGAATAAGTGGCAAGTTATGGGGTTTCCAAACCTATATTCAGTTTCCATATGTGCCTTCCAAACCCTAGCTTTATGGTAGAAGAAAAGATTTTATTGATCTCTCTCTTGGATCCCAATATGGGTTCAATCCATTCAAACAACAACAATAACAATAATTAATAATAATAATAATAATAATAATAATAATAATAATAATAATAATAATAATTTGTTGATCAGGTTGTTATATTAAATGAAACAAGTAATCCTCTTCTATATATAGATAGATAGATAGCAAGATGGTCCACTGAAACATTTCAGCTTGAAAATTTTATGTTCATGTTACGACTGTGAAATAATTAAATACAGATAAAATGAAAATAAAAGTTGAATCTACGAAAATAAAGGCATCTTGACAATTAATTCAAACAAGCCATAATCAACCCATGTACCCTGCCAGTTTAATAAAAGGCTGTTGAACAAGAAAAAGTGGTGTCTGAAAAGATGCCTCTTAATTTTAAGGACAATTAATGGCTGATATGGCTGAACTAAATTAAATGGGTTGAAATTGATTAAGTAGGTTATAATAAGTTCCATAATGGTTGATATGTTATATCTAAAACATTTTTTGTTGCAGTATTTTTATCAATTAAAAGATAGCATAATAAGTCATTGAGTTGAGGAGCCATTATCATTATGTAATGCATCAAAAAAATCATGTAATTAGGTTGGGCCAAGCATGTGGCAATTCTAAACCTCATCCACCTTCCAGATTATCCGTTTACATGCAAAAGGGTTGGTTAGATTGGGCCTCTAAGACGGCAATCTTTATCATTTTACTCTCATACTCCTTGGAACTGACCAAGTTTCTGCTATGGTAGGGTTCAACTGTTTTCATTTGGATTTTAATGCAGACCAACTGACCCATTCAAATGCTAGATGGGGAACACACAAGTCACCAACCAATCTCTCTCTCTCTCTCATATGTTTATAGAGTTGGAGTAGTTGTTGGCCAGCAAGACTAGGTCCCGAATGTCCTCTATTTTCAGGTGAATCCATCTATCATTTTAGCCCAATGTAACTATTTGAAAAACAGGCTTTCAACTTTGGGATGATGCGAAAACCTTTGATTGAGGTCAGCTTTTAAGAAAGTGCTTTCATATCAACTGTTCCGATCATGTTAATTGGTTATGGGTAACTCACCTGCAAGAGATTTGACAATTATTAGGACCTGTGTGGTTTGCAGCAATAAGGTTTTGGATTTATTATTTCCATTCTAACTGTTTGGTTGAATAGGATTGGAATTTGATTTCCATTCCTGGTGAAATAGCATTCCCCTATGAGGAAATGGGCATTCCCTCTCTTTTCTTTGGGAATGAGATACCACTCCGGTCCATTTTCATTTTGATTTTGACTTCCATCTAAACCAAATAGGCTATGAGAATAGACTATTCTAATTCCAATTCCAATTCCAATTCCAATTCCAATTCCAAATGCAAACCAAACAGTTCCTACCCTATTTTAGAACCGATTAATGGTTAATGAGTGATAAAAAGTGTATGACTATGAAAGAGAGGCACTCGCTATAGCATGGTTCCATGCAAAAGGACCTAAATAGCCTCTGTATATCAATTGTGCGAAGTGTAACTCATATTGTATTTGCTTAGGGGGTGTTCGACAATATGGTGGGTTTTTTATTTTTGAAAACAAAACAAGTGCGACATTAGCAAAATTATATTTAGTTTAGTTAAGATGGCATTTGTTCTTTATTTTCAAAAACAAAGCCAACCATGTTGGCCAACACCCTCTCGCCTGAAAATTGTGTCGGTTATATTTTCAACTTTTCACTCAAACGAGTATGTATGGTTTATATTATCATCATCCTAATAAGTAGTATTAGACATTGAAAATAACAGTAAAAGCAGTTAGGTTTAAGGAGTTGCCTTTGGGGCCGGGAGGGGGATTTTGAAACTTATTTACTTGAATGTTATACATAGGTTTCAAGTTTCCGAATTTTTTTCCATTCATTTTAATTCATCAAACACCATACTCAAATCATTTTTAGGGTCCATTACATTCGAGGTCAGAGTCAAGATTGGAATAGGAATCCAAATCCCCTAGAATTACAATCAGATTCCATAAAACTATGTACAAATCCCAAGAAAGATTGGCATTGGGTAAAGAGAAATAGGTTTTGGGGTTTTTAAGTGACTTTTTTTTTGCATTTTTATTCATTTATTTACTTATTTTGCTGGCTAGAATGAAATTACCATTGCCAAGAGAGGAACCCACCCAGAACGATCACTCTCTCAAATAGGAGAATTCATTCCACCAAAAATTAGAATTAGAATCCCATTTTACTTAATCAAACAGCTAGAATTTGAATTCTAGGCTCTTATTCTTCTAAATTAAATAGACTCATAATTCATTTATATATATATATATATATACATACTGTTATATTTTTTCCTTTTAATAACTTATTAAATTTTAAAAAAGTTAAACCGGATATCCAATATCTTTACGGATTCAAATTCAAATTAACCCCTATAAAATCCGATTGAATCTATCAGACGAAATATAGGATTTATATTATCAGATCAGATTCAGATCTGCTCATTCGAATCCAAACCTATCTGTTTTCATTCTTACCTCAATCAATTGGAGATTTTCTTGAGTTGATTTCTCCCGATGTTTATGATTACTTTTCTTTCTAATCAAGTTGGTTTGGCTTTTTTCTGAAATTAATTATTTTCTTCACTTTTCTTTTCTTGTTGTATGCGTTTATTAATTGCTTTGTAATTTGAGCATTTTACGAATCAACTTTGCCTAAGGCTTTTAAAAAAACATCCTATCTAAATAACACATTGTATTCTGATTTGAATATAGATAAATCCGATATCCGTTTGCTCTTCTCAAAGAAGCAAAAAAATAAAAAATAAAAAATTCCGCTTGCCACACTAGATCAAACCCAGATGTTGGAATACATAGATTTCTGGTTTTAACTTTCAAATCGCGATTGTCTTATGGGTTTCTAGAGATTTCCTCTCTCTGCTCAGAGAGTCTCATTCTCGGAATTTTCTCGGGTTTCTTTTCATCGTCCTTCTTCTATTATCGGTTGATTTTGGGGTGATTCCTCTAGAAGAGCTACTCCTCTCCAATGTTTTTTCTTCCCTCTCTCCCTCTTTTCTCTTTTCTCTGTTCTTCTCCCCTTTTCCCTTTTCCTCACTTCTCTCTCTCCTCCGTTCCATTTCTCGTTCTCTAACTCGTTCTTCTCCTTCTTTTTTTGTTTTCTCTTTTTGTTCTTTTTGCATGGATTCTGATACAAGCAGCTGACTCTTGATGATTTTGGTATTGGGCGGTGGCCATCATCACTACTTTGACTTCCACCGTCGGTAGCTGTTTCCCGACTATATTTCACCAGCATTCACAGTTTCGCGTGGTTCCAATTTCTTGGTGCCAATAATAGTTCTTTGGTGGCTGTTACTTTTCACCTCTCATGCAGGGGCGGAGCCAGGGGAACCGAGGGGAGTCATGCCTATGGTTCAGAAAATCCCAAATGTAATACAGTTTTCCATTGTAAATTTTCCCCTCTCTCCACTCTCCATTTCAATGGTTGCCCCCCTATGAATCCATCCATATTTCATTTATATTTTGCATCCCTGTCCCCCTGCTCCTATTTTCATGATTTTTCGGATTTTCTGTCTTTCCCTTTACGATGTTTATCCCTCACTTTCGGTGATTGGAGATACCCTCAATTGTTTCTTCTATTGATGTCTCACTTATATTGGTTGCATAAGTTTTTTTTTTTCTCCTGTGTCTAAAGAAATATATTTGAAGTTTCTTCCTTGATGCTCTCGTTAGTTATCTTTATTGATACAATGGAGCTAGGATTTCAGAGGTGGACTGATCAGTAAAAATCCTTCTTTTTAAGATGAGTATGGGTGTTATAGGTGGAGGTATTTATAAAGTTGAATTGTTCTAAATATGCAGTTTAAATCTGAATTCTTTGGTGAAATGCAAAAGTCCTTAAAAAATTTTGAAAAGTACGAACAGTGAAAATAAAAAACTTTTTATTTTCACTGTAAAATTATAAACATTCAAAAGTTCTAAAAACCACATTCACCCGCCCTGAATTGAATTGGCATCAATTTAAAGCCGACACCTACTCCAAATGAAATGTACATTTGAACCTACAAATTCTGACGCTTGGATTATTGGTAAAAAACTTTCAAATCATCTAAAATTTTAATGGTGGTCGGTTTTAGCAATACCATAGAGACAGGCACGTGGATCCCACATGTCAGGGTGATCATTATTGGTATAGTGCCCTCCGGTTCCCGTAGAGGATTCGAAGTGTTAAATTTCCTACGAGATGCTCTGTCAACTACCGTTACATTACACTTACACAGGTAGACAGGGGTCTTTAACTCGACTGTGAGACCGGATCTGCTCAGACCGGACAAACAGTAGCGAAGCATACATGATAACAGGACAAACAGTCAAATCAACAATTAATAATAACCCTTAAAAGTTAAAACAAAATAACTAGAGCAAAAGAGACTATGGAGGATTGCAACAACCTTTCATTCCTTCACGTCTCGCGTGTCGCGAACACAAATAGTTGCCAGAGAAAAGGAAGATAGAGAAATTAAAAAAAGAAAATGGTAAATGGTAATTACAATAAATTACAAAAGTAACGAAGACAATTTCACATGGGTTTGATGTTTTTTAACTATTACATAATTTCTACATTCAATGTCTAAGTAAACCAGCAGATGATTCAGAATTGGGCGGTCAAATCGACAACAAGAGATCTTTTTTCATATCAACGTTGTATATATATGTTCCATCCTGTTTCCTTGCCTTCTGCTGTCGACTTTATTATGAGATTCATGCATCCCCCATTCATCATCGACCGACTGAACTTGGATCTTCAGCGACTACAATGTTAATCACCGAAGAAGCCAATTCGTCACAACTTTTTACCAAGCAGCTGAAAGCTTTGAAGTAGTGTGACGTTCTTCTAATGTTACTGCTGTTGCTCTGTAAGGACAAATCAATTCAAATCAGAACAAAGGAGTACTCAGAAATAAGTAACTTAATGCATCTAGTGTTTTTTATTTGTAGACTTTAAGGGCTTAATTACCAGATGTATGTTTTACTGGAAAGAACAAAAGGTGTTGAAGTTGGATTGATGATTAAAGCTTCGTATCTGATTCTCCACATCCCATAATAAATTTCCATTCTTCTGGAGAAAACGCATTGTGAAAGTCAGCACATTTTCTTAAAATCTCTATATATCATATGTGGCTTAAATTATATAACGAGTATTAATATATATATATATACCTGAGGGAAGGCATCGGCATTAGGCCTCTGTCCTTGCTCAAGGAAACCAGCTGCAATGGAACTGTCCAGGATAGGGTAGTTATTTCTAGTGCTGAAACTAGTAGTGGAATCCATAAAAGCCGTGGGCTCAGAAGCGCAGGATGCTTGCGTAGATTGCGTTGTTGGTGGTGGCGCCAAGTTCTGAAATTTCATGTTAGAAGCAAAGAAATCAATCAGTCAGTCATTAGTTAGGGATATACAGTTACAGCAATGAAAACTGAAAAGAATTAACTATATATTGATTGACATGGAACTGTGGAAGTGAAACTTGGGGGTGCCGGGTGGGGGAGGCTTTCAAGTTTCAAATATATATACCACTGGTGGTTTTGGCAGGGAGGCATCTAAATCCGCTCCAAAATCATAGAAAATTGGACTCGCCGACGCAAGCTTCATGGAGAGGAACTGCAGACGTAAAATGAGTAAATCCAAATGTACCCAGTCAAATTTTATTTTATTTGCAAAAGATAATAAAAGAAGCCAAAGAAAAGCTATTCCAATCTCTAATTCTATCTTTATATAGATAGATAGATACCTCAACTTGACTCTGTAGGGACCGCACATAGTTGATTATCTCGTCCAACATATGGGCCTTGCCAGTTATCTGCAGGTAGAACATGAAACAGTCAATAACTCAGAAGTAATTTTATCCTAGTCCCCAGATAAGAAGAAAACGATTGTTTAGTCAAGGATAACTGAGAATGACTAGCTAGAGAGAGAGAGCTAAATTTCACCTTGTCACAACCAGGAACAAGACCTTGCAACATCTTCATCCTCTCACTGATTTTCTCTCTTCTTACCTGAAAATCCATTTCGCAGAGAACCATATATAATTGAGAAATATAAATTAACAAGCAAGAATTGGAAGTTGGACCCTATGAACAAGTTATAATTAGGTACCCTTTCTGCAAGGCTGTGGCTATCTGTTGCTTGACCTCTCCTCGCTCTCACATGAATGTAGCCAGTTGGAGCCTCTTCACCGACTTTCTTATCAGCTCTGCGCTTATCTTCTTCTGCATCTTTGGAGGCACTACTGCATTTTCTCTGTCTCTTGCTTTTGCCTTCTCTTACATCCTAATCAACCCAACCGATACATCAAATGTCAAACGAACTCAGCACAATATTAGGATTCGAACATCGATCGATAGCGTTCAATTCAAGCACAAATTTAATTAGTTTTACCTTGGACGATTCAGCGAAATTCGAGCAGGACCCATCTCCGTTCTTCTTCTTCTTCCTCTTGTCCATTTTCTGGGTCTCGTCCTGAGTGACCTGATCGCCACTTTCAAGACCCACGACCAAGGATGAAGAATAGGACCTTTGTTTCTGAGTCATGGAAGGTTCATTATCACTAAGAATGACGTTTTTGCTGGTGTCCAGATTATCAATGGAAGATTCAGGGAGAGGTTGAGGTGGAAAATAAGGAAAACAGGTGGCGTTGATGTCTCCAAGGCCAAGGCCAAGGCCAAACTCGAAAAGTCCAGGCATCTTGACGGGAGAATTTGGAAGCATAGCCGAGTCGAGAAGAAAAGTGGGCTGTTGGTATGAAAAGGCTGCCATCTGGCGGAGCTTAGAATTGATCGAAAGACGATTTGAAGCGCAAGAGAGGGAGGTGATTTGCGCCAAGCTTTCTTTTTTCTCGCTGCAAGATTAGCTCGCTCCTAGCTAGCGACCTAGGAAAATGGGTCTGAGTTTCTCTGAGACAAAGTAGGCAGGCCGCAGGCTTATATAAACTAATAAACAGAGAGAGAGAGAGAGAGAGAGAGAGAGAGAGAGAGAGAGGACAGAGGAGACACGATTTGCTAATATGTCACGTAAGTCCACGAAACCCTTCGGTGCATTTGACTGGTCTAATCAATCACTTTCTCTCTCTAGTATTTATCCATCTCTTTGTTACTCCCTCCAGGCTCCAGCTCGAAGATGAATATGTAAGGGGGAAGGCGAGTTTTTTTTGGTCGAAGGTGACCAATTAATTAATTAAATAGGATTATAAGATAATGTTAATAAGAATAAGACACGAGATTTCCATAATTTCATCTCTATTGCCAAATGCCAATGGAATTAAACTTTGGATGCCATGAACGATGATGTTATTTTTCTTTAATGAGAGGAAATTATATAATATATATAGCTTTTTCCAGTTTAGTGATAACAGCCATTTATTGCAAATCCACTTCAAAATTTCTGAAGATGAGTGATGACTTCCCCTCCCTGCAGTCTGCAGCCGTCATGGTGTGATTGGTCTCAGTATCCAGACTGCTTTCCAGGATATAATATAATTGTTAAAAAAAAAAAAAGTCATCTAAAAATCACAGAAATGCATCAACAATAAACATGCAAACATGTGTATTTTGCTCCCACCTAGTCCTCAGACCTTTACCTCAGTGACTCAACATCTTCTACAGTTTGGGTGGTGCAGTAGCATCATATATTGTCGAGTATCCTCCAATTTCCCCAAGGATTCCGACTGAAACAAATACAGTTAACTAACTTCTCAGCCCCAAACTATTTCCTCGATTTTTAATCTTTCAAATAAAGAAAAAATAAAAAGTAAAATATACAAACTTTTCCTTCCGACCATCATAAAATCCCTCCTGAGGTTTGATTTGAATAAAAACTGGTAATTATGAATTACCACCTGATGTAACTATTTCTGATCATGTGATGTATCAAATTTTTTTGTCCAAGTACTTTGTCAATGACGTATGCTCCCAAGTGGCTTGTGATTCAAAGGCTGAAGTAGAGCTCCTTAGTGGCGAGTTGCCTAGTGGCGAGCTACCTAGTGACGAACTGCCTGGTGGTGAGATCCCTGGTGGTGAACTACCTGGTGACGAACTACCTTGATGAGCTGCTTGGTGGTGAGCTATCTGGTGGTGATTTGCCTATGGGCGAGCTGCCTAGTGGCGAGCTGCCTAGTGTCAAGCTGCCTGGTGGCGAGCTGCCTAGTGGCAAGCTGCCTAGTGCCGAGCTGCCTGGTGGCGAGCTGCCTAGTGGCGAGCTGCATGGTGCCAAACTGCCTATGAGATGCCGGGTAGGTGCCGAACTGACCAGGTGCCGAGCTGGGCAGGTTAGGTGACGAGCTTTCTTGCTCTTTAGAGTCCTACAAGGAACCAAATGTCAGAGGACCCAGGGTGGCTAACCCGGCGAGGTCGCTCCGATGCTTAAGTCAGTACTCTCATAGTAGACTGTGAGCTAAAACTCACAAAGTCTGAGAGCTAGAACTTGCTTACTTGCCCTTGGGGTTGGTGCCTTTATATAGGCATTGTTTGGCGTAGGCTTCACGCACCATGCACGTTGACCACCCTCCGGATCGTTCTACACGTCGCCAGGTCGGTGCCTGGGCCAGGTTGTCAACTCATGCTTGTGCCAGGTCGTGCTTGTGCCAGGTCGCGCCTGTGCCAGGCTTCCAGCTCGCGCCTGTGCCAGGCTGCCAGCTCGTGCCTGTGCTAGGCTACCAGCTCGTGCCTATGCCAGGCTACCAGCTCGTGAATGTGCCAGGTCGCGCCTGTGCCAGGCCGCGCCTATGCCAAGCCGCCAAGTGGGACATAGAGGCTGAAGTGGAGCTCCCTAGTGGCGAGTTGTCTAGTGGCGAGCTACCTAGTGGCGAACTGCCTGGTGGTGAGTTCCCTGGTGGTGAACTGCCTAGTGGCGAACTACCTTGATGAGCTGCTTGGTGGTGAGCTATCTAGTGGCAAACTGTCTATGGGCAAGTTGCCTAGTGCCGAGCTGCATGATGCCGAGCTGCCCGTGAGATGCCGGGTAGGTGCCAAACTGACCAGGTGTCGGGCAGGTGCCGAACTGACCAGGTGCCGAGATGGGCAGGTTAGGTGACGAGCTTTCTTGCTCTTTAGAGTCCTGCAAGAAACCAAATGTCAGAGAAACCGGGGTGGCTAACCCGGCGAGGTCGCTCCGATGCTTAAGTCAGTACTCTCATAGTAGACTACGAGCTAAAAATCACAAAGCTTGAGAGCTAGAACTTGCTTACTTGCTTACTTGCCCTCTCTCTTGCCCTTGGGGTTGGTGCCTTTATATAGGCATTGTTTGGCGTGGGCTTCACGCACCATATCTGAGATTTCTGCGAGGTCGTCTAAGTGGTTCGAGATTCCTGGAGGTAACCGCCATGCACGTTGATCACCCTCCGGATCGTTCGGCACGTGGGCCAACTTCCAAGGATTGTTTGTCGGCGAGCACGTCTTGTAAGTCGCCAGGTCGGTGCCTGGGCCAGGTTGCCAGCTCGTGCTTGTGCCAGGTCACGCCTGTGCCAGGTCGTGCCTGTGCCAGGTCGCGCCTGTGCCAGCTCGTGTCTGTGCCAGCGCATGCTTGTGCCAGGTTGCGCCTATGCCAGGCTGCCAGCTCATGCCTATGCCAGGCTTCCAGCTCATGCCTATGCCGGGTCGTGCTTGTACCAGGTCGTGCCTGTGCCAGGTCATGCCTATGCCAAGCCACGCCTGGGCCAGGCCGCGCCTGGGCCAGGCCGCGCCTGGGCCAGGCTGCTAGGCCGCCAGGTGGGACACTATCAACTTGGCTAAGGCAAGTTGTTGCCAAAGTGGTTTTGGGTGTCACCTAGTTGTTTTGAGGTACCATGTGTCACAATATTATTGAAGGGCTAAATCTGCCCTCATCACCTCCTTTTCATTATTGTCCCAAATCAAAACGTTAGCTTAATGCATTAATTTTTTGAAGAAGTACAAATATAAATTTGTGGATTATAAACCCTTGTATTTTGTATTGTTTTCTATATACTTACACTATATATTTGTATTTATACTTTTTTCAAACTGAGCTTAAAATACCTCGAATGAATTTTTAAGGTTTGACTAAAAACGTTTCTTGGGTCAAATTGAAAAGAGTAAAATAATTTTTACTCTGACTCTCTTTGGAAGGATTACAAATATCAATATATGGAGTGTAAATACATATAAAATAATACAAAACATAAAGGTTTTTCATTCTATATATTTATATTTATACTCCTTCCAAACTGAGCCTCTATAAATTCGTTAAGTGGAGTAAAGTCTATAAGGGCAAATATGACATTTTGGATTATGTAAAAAGATGCCCTAGCTAGTAGTAAGGATAATTTTATAAATTCAAAGTTTTTTTTATTGTTATTAGGACAATGACGGAAAGGGAGGTAATTGCAGTTTTTTTTTCAAAATTACAGGGGAGGATTTTAGTAAAAAGAAACTATCCAAAAAAAATCAAATTCTTCACTCATGATTCCACATGTTAAACTGTTAGAGTGGAATTAGGATAATTACCTTGTTTTATTTCTAGCAGAAAAAATAATATTATGATTTTGGAACAAAACTGAAATAATTGTATCAAGGTTTTTGTGGATAAGCGTACAAAGGAATCATATCAATGCTGAGATCGACTTCGGTCAGTGCAAGGCCGTTTAAACAGTCTTGCATTGGGAACATTTCCATATTTCTGTGCTTTATTTTATGGGGAGATATTCTCAATGCAAGGCTATATTGGCTGTTGGAACGAGATTGCACCGACTGAATCCAGTTTCATCAATGCCTATTTCATAAAAAAACAAATGATGCCCACAAGGATCCTCAGGGGATTAGGGTCGTAGGGATGGCAATTTGACCTGCCCCCTGTTAGGGCGGAGCATGGATTTTACAACTGTTGAGTGGAGTGAGGGTGGGTTTTGGAAACTCATCAGGTGACCGAAGAAGGGGTCAGGGTGATATTTATCTATCCCGCCCTAAGCCTGGCCCCAAACCTGCCCTATATATATACATACATACATACATAGTTACTTGATAAACCAAATGGCCACATACCCTTTAAGATTAAAAAAAACATATCCTTTAAGATATAAAGATATAATGACTTTTAGAAGAATTTATAAAAAAAAAAATCGTTAAATTTCAATATGATAACTTATCAAATAAATAAATAAAAACCATGCTAGGGTGGGGTGGGGCAAATTTAGGGTTCCTATTCCCATAGGGATTAGGGATGGAGGGGCTGGGATTCCCAGCACCATCAGGGTATGAGGCAGGGTACATGTGTTCAGTGTCAGGTACAAGATATGCAAAAACCAGCCCCGCCCCACCCGCCCTGTTACCATTCAAGGGGGTGTTTGGGTACAATTTCCATAACCCTCCCCCACCATCTCAGATAAGGGTAAGGGTGCTCACGGTTCCATTAGCTGTGGTTGGCATCAAGATTTATAAAAAAAAAATAATAATAATAAAGTAGGAGGGATAAAAGGCAAATGTTAGTATGTGAAAACCATATGTTATAGGAATGAATTGTGACCACACAATCCCTAATTGTATTGGCATGTATGCCACTTTATAACCTTACTTATCTCCCATGAAATGAGAGGTGAAGTTTTTCTATAACCTATAATTATCATATGTTAGTATAATCGGGGAAAAATTTGCATTCGGCTGCTTAGGTTGATCATATCTTTCTTTAATTAGTCCTTACAGACTTCCCAAATGGCTCCACAATAATATTATTTCCGCTTGACAAGAAAAAAGAATTCTTCCTTTTTTATATTTTATATAAGGGAAAACCTATAATACCAATCAAAACCTCCTGTGAATTTTGATTTTGACGGAAACCCACCTAAAATAATTGAACCCTTTACTTAATTATGTTAAGTACATAAAATAATTATATTTTCCACTTGTCTTTCTTTATACATTTTATAATTATGTAAACCAAAATTAAAAAACAATTAATTGTTGGTTAATCTGACATGGAAAAGGTTTAAAAAATGCAAAAGGCAAGGCCTAGATATTCCTTTGTCGATTGTCATTGCTTCAATTGGTATGGAATCCTTGCTAGTTGAAGTAGGCTGTAAAGCGTGTGAGGGAACTATATATGTAATGTAAGACAAGAGGGCCTTTCCATTCCACATGGAGCCGGAGCTGTTAGATTGAAATTTACCACATCAAGTGAGACTATGATCTAGAAAACAACATTGAGCCTGCTTTCATTTACCTACACCACCAAATAAGCTGTGCGCCCGTCTAAATCAGCATAGTTATATGGCAGGAAATTGTCTAAAATTCATCATGACTTTTCAGCATTTCTCTTAAATTTATCACAAGTTTTCAAAACGTCTCAACTCACTAAAACTCACCATGTCAGTAAGTTTTATTTTCCAAAACTCACCTTCCATTAGTGCACCATTAATGTTTCTTAACAGAGGTGTCCAGGTCAGCATAAATAACAATTTTTATGACCGAATCACCCTTGAATGGCGAGTTAGAGGAAAATGGTCTTTTTTCATTATTCAATTTATTTTTTACATTTTTAGTGTTTTGTTATAATTTCTAATATTTTTTATAATTTCTGTTTTTTTACATTCATCTATTTTCTACCATCTATAAAATTTCCTGTATTTTTTGTTATTTATTTGCAATTTCTGTGTTTTTCTATAATTTTTGGTATTTTTTCTACAATTTTTATTTTCTGATTTTGTCTTTCAATTTCTATAGTTTGTATAATTTGAAAATAATTTTTTATTTTGTGTGCAATTTCTATAATTTTTTATATTTTTTGCAATATCTGTGTTTTTATATGTATTTTATATTTGAAAATATTTTTTGAATTTTTTTTACTTTTTTTTCATGTCTAAATATTAAATATATGTATATATTTTATATTTTTCTATGAAGGTTAAAATGGTAATATATTAACAGCCGTTAGGCTCTTTAACGTCAAGTTAGTGACATGGTGAGTTTTAGACATTTCGAAAAGTTGTGGTGAGTTTAAGAGAAATGCTGAAAACTCATGGTGAATTTTTGACAATTTCCCTTACATGGCAATAGCCAATTTTACTCTTTAAATATAGAAATGGAAATTAAGCCACTGTAAGATGTATTTATACGCTAAACACTGTGAATTGATGCATGCATGGGCACTGGTAATAAAACCTATTTAAGGGTTTCATCTAATAGCTTAAATTTTTAGGTTGAATGGTTTTTTTAAGTGCATACGTGTCATCAAATTGATGGTGTACTGGTGTGGTCTCTGATCCTCCGTACCCCTATTATAATTAATTAAATTTCAAGCAAGATATAAGTGTAAAAATTCGAGCTCGATTTGGTATGGAAGCACTCAATTGTAATTCCATTAAATTAGGGAAAAATATATACAAGAGAGAAAAGATATAACTTTATTTGCAATTGTCAAAATAATTAAAGGATAATCAGAAAAGGAAAAGAACAATGTAAGAAGACTTTCCACATAGCCATGGGTTGAGAGAATCCATGATTGAGGTATGGAGAGGAAAGTAAATATTTCTAATAGGGTGGGCCTGTATTTGTCCACACTTGAAGCCCAATAGACATTAACATGAAGCAAAAGGGTTTTAGGTTGCCAAAATAATGAAACATTAGACAACTCCTACATTATTAATTTGCATGCAGTTTAGAAACCAAAAACGACTGATTATCAAGAATTTGTCAAGGATATTGATACTATATGGACCAACCACAGAAAAATTGTATAATCGGGTCCAATATCGGATATTGATACTATATGGACCAATTAAAGCCACGCCTTGACAGTTTTAACACACCTTGGACGGAGACTAGTCACTCTCGTACATACTCGGTAAGAGTGAAACTTGGGCAGGCTCATCGGGTTGAACAGTTGTCAAAATTCGAATGGGTCTGGGTCAAAAAAAAAAAAACTTGCACTCCTACATAGATATATTTCAACTGTTACCAAACAACCTTGCATGGTGCAGATGCTACATTATTAGAAAATGAGACAAATTAACCATATTGATGGTAAATTACTTGATGATGATCATCATCCGTTGCATGCCTTCCAGATTAAGAATCTAGTTAGCTTACAATTAAGAAAATTAAACTGGTGATGTAACGAATATTTTAGAGTTTAAGCATAGAATTGGAAAGGTTAATGGGTCACAGGACTTACCCATTTTTTACTTATAAGTGTAACCCGTGAAGAGCATCAAACAATTAACTAGCATCTGATCTAGCTTAGGAAGCCCGGCCCGCTGGATCACCAATGGACCAGTACACTTATCCTCCTGTAACTGTAAGGGAGGGCGTAGGGCCATCAACCGGTGGAAAACATGGCCATCAGTAGATATGCAATCATGTCAACTTTCAGATAAATCTCTTTAAACAATAGCAATGAAGTAGGACAAGTTTTGATTGTATATGTTCCCGCAGCCCATGCTGTTAACAGGGATTTCTGTGTGGCCCACGTTAGTCCATATGAACTTAATTTGTGCAACAGCAACACTGCTGAAGCCTGAAGGCAAGTTTTTTTTTTTTTTTGTCAATGGGACTATGAAACGATCGAGGGTAGTGGGTAGTGCATTCCCCAAACCCACAATCCCCCACTCCGGTGGCAGCAGGATTTGATTCAAGTCTCCTCTTCTACGAGCAGGAACCCCACACCAATCGAGCCACTCTATTAATTGGTAGTGCATAACTGTACGAACCAAAGGTGGGGAAATGGGTCTGTTGTATGTAAAACCAATTGAACTGAGCTCAAATCGAGTATTAATTGGTTTTTGGGTAGGATTCGTCTCCAAATTCTTGAAACCAGCAATCTCCACCTAGACCTACCAATTCCAATGTCTAGTGGTTTATCCTATTCAAATCGACCCACAGAATAAGCTTTGATTGACCTTAATTAGTGGAATCAACATGAAATTGGCATATAGATTGAAATGATGGATTATGTATTATTATTTGGGTTGAATATAGATTATATTCTATTAATATTAAAATTGCATTTAACTAAAGTGTGGAATGTGTGAAATTAAATTATGGATTATGTTTTATTTTGTTGAAGATTGAATGACAATATAGATTTGAAACATGAATAGTTTACGATAAATGGTTATCCGCCAATATCAAAGTTTTGAAAGGGGAAACATTAATATATTAGAAGAGATCCTGACAAGGTATATAATATGAACTATATATGTGTGATGTCGAAAAAACTTGTGGACAGCACAAAAGTTATTTTTCAATTTATTGGGTGCAATGCATGTTCAACTTCAATCCATAAATATGAATAAAACAGATAAAATAGAAAACACCTACATACACACGTAGATATTGAAAACGTGCAGCAAAGCAAAGGAAGGTTCTGCTGCTACTAACTACTAAACCATGAGGATTGGATTGGATTGGATTGGATTGGGTTGTCCACGTGAACATTGACAGGAGTTTATTACACAGAGGCTTATTTTGTTTTGTCTTGCCAAGCATCAACCATCAAGCATGCCTGCATATCTTTGTAGATGCATCTCCCGTCTACTTCCTATACCCCCACCATTCCTAATTCCTAATTGAACAAATTTTATATTTGAACAAGCTTTATAAGATTTCCTCAATCCATCGATGATAAATTAATTAAACCGGCCGCTGCTACACGTGATGGGTTTTGACTTTTGTGAATGATCTATCGTGTCAAGTCGTACCTATACTTAAGTTTGGATTTCTTCTGCAGTTGGACATGGCCGGGAAAATAGGCATCTATTCAACTCAATTTTTTTTAAAAGAAAAAAAAAAAAAAAGGAAAAGACCGAGTGCTTACAGTTGGAGAGATAGACTCGTCACGATCCAGGATTCGTGTAAATCCGGGCTTCAATTATCCAACACAGGCACACAGCAGTGAAGATGGGCCTGGTGGGGCACCCAACCACAGCTCACAGACATGGGTCATACGGGTAGGGTGGAGCCCGGAGGGAGCATTAGTTAGGTTTGATCAGGTTTCTGGGAGGGAGGATGGAAATGGAATAACTCTGAAACACGTCATTTAATTTTCAGACGCATGTACTCATCATTTAATGCCTACACACACACTATCATGTATTGTATTCTGGAAAAAAGGATTAAGAGGATTAGAGGAGAGGATCACTTACAAACCACTAATAAAAAGGTGACAAGTCATCAATCAGTGTGGCACCGACCAGTCCAATATCAATATTAATCCCCGCTAGCTCCTAAGTCCTAAGTCCTAACTCGATTCATGCATTTGATTTGAATGTACTACTCACCCATGAGGTTGCAATCAATCATGTTTCACACACACACACATTATATATATATATATATATACATCCCCCGGCTGTACCTGGCTGCTGGGATACCCGACCCCGACCCCACCCTAGAGTTGGTGTTCCCTATTTATATATTATAGATAAATAATTCCCATCTCTAATGGTATTATATAGACTATAGCCTATATAGATAGGGACTGCAACCGAAAAGCCAAAAGAACAAGCAATTTATAGTTTTATATATACAATATTAAATCCATATATCTATCTCTTTACTCTTTACTCTTTACTTACAATAATAATACTAATATAATCAGGGTCTTATCTCTTCTTATGTTGGAGGTGCTAGCTCCATTCCATTAGTATTAACCAGTCACAAACACAATAGGTCTCAATAATACAAATAATATATATGCACAGACTTGATGTAGATATTCATTCATGTCATCTTCATATTGTCAATTTGTATATATTAAGTGTCACTCGTGTAGAACACGTGAAACTAAATAGTATAAATTCTAAGACAAATTCCTAATAATATATCCATAATTCTACTCATTCAATGCTCCATCACCCCGACCCCCAATCACCTTCCCCCAGGTTTTTTTGTCTTAATTTGTGTATTAGAGAAATGCATCTAGGGCTGTGGCAAATGGTGCTCCTTAATTTGTTCAAATTTGAATTTGTTTTTTCAAGAGTTATTGTTTTATATTTTATAAAATTTATTTTTAATTGATTCTGTTCGTGTTTGATACATGAATGTCAGCCATGTTTTTTTTTTTTATTATTTTTATTTTAATTTATCAATACTATTGAATATCTGATTGCATTATTGCAATCTGAGGAGTTCAATTAAAATCTGTGATAAAATTATTTCAGTCCAAGTACATATAAATGAGTCAAATATAATTTAGATCTACCTTATATCTAATTTGATTGGATAAGCTTTTGCAATACGTCAATTCTACTTCTGTTGCCTCCCATTGTTTTGGACATATTCATTTAGAGGCTATATTTGGTTTGAAAGAAAAGATAGGGAAAGACAAGGTTTGTAAAAGTTTTTCTTTTCTTTCCCTACATTTTTCTTCAAACCAAACATAGCCTTATTTCTTATATATACCTTGTACCTTTACTAAACTACTTAATTAAATATACCACCTTGTAGTTTGAAAGTTGAAACACTACTTCGAAGTTGGCCCCATATTGACATAATTGGACCCGTCATTTATTAAACATATAGAGCAGAGCCACCTATTGTAGTTAACATTATATCTTGGGGAAACATATATGATGTCAAATTTGCCCTTTCTTTTTTAAAAACACTGTTCATTTTCTTCTAAACACAAACCGTAAAGCTTTCAGACACTGTTCATCTGTTTCTTTATTTTCATCATCTTTGTGAGTGGGTTGATTTGGGATAGAAAGGACTATTCTTATGTTCTCTTGTTGCAATCGTACACTCCCCACAAGAACCATTATTACTATCCACAAAATTAAACTAATGCTCTCTATCACTCTCAGATATTTGAAGTCGTACTATTATATATATATATATATATATATATATATATTTTCTTTTTGTAATGTGTTTTCTGTTTAGATCAGCCAGGGAGATCCTATACGAACTAGCTTCTAAAGAGAAGTAACAGTTTGAAGCTCCCTAAACGGCAAAGTTTCACTTCTTCTGCTTCCTATTGACATTGACATTGTTTTTGTTGCCGATGATGAATTGAAAAGGGAGAGGTTTGGATTTTAGACTTTAATAAGTAATTTGTAATTTTCTTTTTTTTTTTTCTAACTTCTCTATAATTGAGTTCCATGGCCAACAGGGTTGAAGCAGTAAATGATGACGAGAGTAGAATAAGGGCTTCGGAGTTCGGACTCAAGTAATTGAGCACCTAGGGAACCCAAGTTTCAATCCTGGCATTCTATAGAGAATTCTTTTTTCTTAAGGCTCAGTTTAGAAAGAGTACAAATGCAAATATGTAGAGTGTAAAACCTTATATTTTGTATGTATTTGCACTCTACATGTTTGCATTTGTACTCCTTTCAAATTGAGCCTTAAGAAAAAAGAATTCTATGTATGGAGGAGGGAGAGAATGCCGGGGTTGAAACTTGGGTTCCCTAGGTGCTCAATTACTTGAGTCCGAAGCCCTTATTCTACTCTTGTCATCATTTGCTGCTTCAACCCCGTTGGCCATGGAACTCAATTATAGAGAAGTTCGAAAAAAAAAATTGCAAATTACTTATTAAAGTCTAAAATCCAAACCTCGGTTTGAAAGAAGTACAAATACAAATATGTAGAACATAAAATCTTGTATTTTGTATTATTTTATATATATTTATATTGTATATATTTGCATTTGTACTCTTTCTAAACTGAACTTTAGGTTTTAAAAAATTAGAGAGAATATTATTGTAGGAAGAAGGAGGAGGAAGAGAAGAGGAAAAAAGGATACTTGTTTTTTATTTTAAATTCTTTCTGTTAATCTTAACAGTTGAATGGTCAACAAGAGATATTTAAATAGTTTTTCAAAGAATAGAGCATATCTAAAACGACAAGTATATAAAAGTAATTATCTCTTGTTTTTTAATAGAAATAAAAGGATTCTTTTAAGCCATAATTATACCCATTTCCACCTGTCGTCTATCACCAAATTAGCAACTCCTAAGATTGGTTGAGGATCAAACGGTTGGAATCTCTTTGACTGAATTGACTTTATTTGTACAAAGCCTCTTTATTGGCACCCTCCTCAAAAACAAAATAAAATCACATTTACAATCTGATGAAAAACTTTAAGCTTAATTTAAAAACTATACGTCAAAAAAGACATGTACTTTCGGCCCAACTGTATTTTGGGCCTAAAAATTTTGACTTTGAACTAAATCGTGATTGTCCTTTATTTTATTTTATTTTATATTTTTTATTATTTTTCTGAAAAGAATAGACTTTCGTCAAATTAAAGAAAATGTTACGAACAATTTTGAATATAAAAGTTGTACAGCTTTATTATTATGTACCAGCTGATTAGCGAGTAAAATGAGAGTCTTGACGGATCAGTGACAAAATCATAAACTGTGGGCTGGGCAATCTATCACTAGTGAACACATATTGTTTTAGCATGCATAAGGTGTAGGTCTCATGTATATGTTCACTCGAGAAAGATTGCCCAACCCACTGTATATGATTTAGCCTCACATGATCCACGTGTATAAAATAGTACGTGGCGTGTTCATTCGGGATAAGTTGAGACCGGATCTTCTCTTCACACCTGGTGCCTCACAGGCATCTCACACGCATATCCTACCATGCATTGGAAACATATTCCGCACTTGTTAATTATTATTCACGGAAGATGTTCCTAATGCACGGTGGATGTGCATGTGAGGCGCCCATTTGTGAGGAGCAGATCCTGTCTCAGATAAGTTGCCCAGCCCACTGTATATGATTTAGCTTCACATGGTCCACGTGTATAAAATAGTGGCGTGTTCACTCAAGATAGGTTGCCCGGCCCACTGCATATGATTTAGCCTCCAGCCCATCTAATCTTATATACGGGTGTCAATGGACCGGTTTTGGATTGGACCCCGTCCATTCCAAAATCAATTTGGACAGATTGGACAGACCAACAAGACATATTATATTGGACTAAATCGACCTGATCTGTCTATAATAAATTTATATTAGATTAGGTTGGATTAAGCCAATATCTGGTTCATTGATATAAGATAAGAATATAGGTATCAATGGACCAGGTTTGGGTTGAAACCAATCTAAATTAAAATGAATTTGAACAAATTAAATGGTCCAAACATTGAATTGGATCGTTCCAAAATGGTCTAAAATATTCATTGGATTGGATTGGACCTGGTCCATTTGTAATGGATTCACATCGGATTGGATCGGATTGGACCAAATCCAATCCAATTGGCACCCCTAGTCTTATAAAATGGGTTGGAGGGTTGGATTATAAGAATGCTCGACCCGCAAATACTATCTTCCTCGCCTGAATATTATCTGTGTTGGCTTGAAAACAGTGAATCTAGCAGCAACTAGAGGTGTCAATTGGACTAGATTTGGTCCAACCCGATCCAATCCAATGTGAGTCCACTTACAAATGAACTGAACCCAATTCAGTTCAAATCCAATCCAATCCATTAAAATGTAAATGGATTGGATTGGATCCAATCAAACCGAATGAAATATAAAAAATTACAAAAATATATTAAAATGAAGAAAATCGGAAAATTACAAAAATATACCCTTTTATAAAACAGTTTCTGTAAAAGTACTTTCATAAAGACTTTTATAAAAGTGCTTTCGTAAAAAATATTTTTGTAAACGTACTTTTTATAAAACTATTTTTATAGTGTTTTCATAAAAGTATTTTCATAAAAGTGATTTTATGCTGGCTTCAGTTTTGTTTGGTTTCAAATTGGACAAGGATTTGACCTCATGATTGGATTATTGAAAATTTGGTTTAGGTCCAATTCAGACCAATAAGAATATGAACCAATTTATTTTGGATTGGCCCAATCTAATAATTATAGTGGACCGTCCAAATCCAATTTAATAAGGTTTGGATCAGATTGGATCCAATCCAAAATCGGTCGATTGACACCCCTAGCAGCAAGTAAGGTACTACTAAGACCTCACCATTTGGCATCCAAGTCATTCCATGGATTCCAATGATTTAGTAGAAGCTAATTTACAATTAGAAACCAGCGAATTAGAAATAAATTTTGCTTTAGCAACTTCATGAAAAATGTAGATTCCATGTGTACTTATGGCTTGTTTGGTTTGAAGGAAAAGAAAGGAAAAGGTAGGGAAATGTATACAAAGTTTATAAAGGTTTTCCTACAAAGTTTAGGAGAGATGGGGTGAAACTCTTATTCCTTTGAATCCATTCTAGATTTCTACAAAGAAAGAAAAAGTGTATTTTGCAACTTCAAAACTATATTTGATTTTCAAAGTGCAATATACAACTACTTCCCAAAAATCAAAGAAGTTACCTAACAAAATCAAAGTAAGCTGATTCATCATTTCTGACTTAGGACGAGCTTCCTTCTCAAGCTCAGCTTCTACTGATATCTCCCTCATGAAGTTTGATGTAGATTCACCACCATGAAGGCTTGGAGTCCCAAATCCCAAAGACCAAGAAGAATCCATTCTTCACACCTTTAGACTCAATATCTCCATGTAGCCCAAGAAAGTTGAAAGGTTCAAATACTAAGGATCCAAAATGTAAGGACCCTTTGAACCATCTCATTTGTGATATCATCTTCACCACGCTCTTGGATCCTATCACCTCGACAATCTTTCCAACTCAGTCCTTGAGAAACATGTGCTGGCCTTCTCGCACTTCCTGATAAACTTCTTAGGCTTGACCTCTTCCATCTTGCATTTCTTCTTTATCACCCTTCTTAACAGACCACCGATGTAGACTGTGAATCTCATTCTCTTTCTTTCCATATTTCCATGCCCAACCCATCTGATGAGGGTAGATTTGGTCCTCCAGTGAAATTGCGACACGTGGCACCTCGTGACAACTAGGCGACACCCAAGCAACAACTTACCAAGTCGGTGTCCCGCCGGGGCACCGACCTAGCCGGCCTGGCGCGCGACCTGTGCGACCTGGCCGACCTGGATCAGCCCTGCACATGATCCGACCTGGCCGACTTGGCAACCCATAAGACGCCCACCGATGAACCATAACGGCATACCCCACGAGCTCGGTAGCTCGCCAAGGAGCTCGATAGCTCACCAAAGAGCTCGCCAAGGAGCTAGGCAGCTCTCCAAGGAGCTCACCACCAAGGAGCCAAGCAACTCGGCAAAGCTCGCCACAAGCAACTCGGCATAGCTCCCCCGGGCAGCTCGCCACTTGTAGGGTAGCTCGGTACATAATTGTTTGGCATATTGCAGGAAGATCTCCTACCTGACAACCTGGCCCAAACACCGACCCGCCGACTAACACAGGCGCCGACCTGACAACCTGGCCAAGGCACCGACCTGGCCGCCTGACACAAGTGCCAGCCTGACAACTTCGAGGAGTTCACCACCGTACCCCGGTTCTGACGGGATGTGACGAGTCTTACCGTTTGAAGGCTTTTCACCCACCTAACCCGCGAGGACACCACTATATAAGGACTCCGACCCCCAAAGACAGAGGGAGGAAAAAAGGATGGTAACTCCTGCTCTCTAGTTCTCTCATTTCTCTCCAAGCTCTCTGTAATCAGAATGCTAACTTAGGCATCGGAGAGTCCCCGCCGGGAAAATACCCCCGGGTCCTCTGATTCAATTCTCGCAAGTCCCTCAGCTCCCGCCGCCTACAAAGGAGAGGAAATCACCTCATGCAGAGGGCAGTCGGGTTGCGCTGCACCAGGGAGCTCCACCATCCTCTGAGTTGCAGGCCGCCTAGGAGCAAGTCAAATGACGAGTCCACCAGGCAGTTCTCCCCCAGGGAGTTCGCCACCAAGTAGCTCTCCACTAGGCAGTTTGCCACCAGGGAGCTCGCCACCAGGCAGTTCGCCACCAGGGAGTTCGCCACCAGGGAGTTCGCCACCAGGGAGCTCGCCACCAGGCAGTTCTCCACTAGGGAGTTCGCCACCAAGCAGTTCGTCACCAAGTAGCTCTCCACCAGGGAGCTCGCCACCAGGTAGTTCTCCACCAGGGAGTTCGCCACCAAGTAGCTCATCACCAAGGCACGTCACCACCGGGTCAAATAACGAGGTACTTAGTCAAAAAAATTTATACATCACAAAAAATTGGTACATGACCAGAAATGGTTACATCACAATCTTTTCTTTTTACTCATTTCATATAAAACTTTTAAAATTTTAAATGATATGGTTTCTGCAACTTCAATGTACCTGAGAGAGATGATTTGTGAAATGACATGATTTATAAAATGGTTTCTGCAACCTCAACTTCAAGTGGTTGGTGGAGAATAAAGCATTCAACAAACATTCTCTATTTAGGGAAGAAAAATTAAGAAACTAGTAAGGAAATCTATTTAATTCGGGAAAGACGAAAAAGAAATTAAGAATGCAGGACTAAATCTATCTACAAAGGAAACGTATTGGAGGTAAATAGGAGCATGGACAGAATTATATCTTAGTAGCATCATGCCCAACCTTTCATTTAACCCATGGTTGTGCAAAAGGCTGGGCAGAAATCCAACGTTCATTGTTTTCTGGTGTGCTTTCCCAAGCCTAAAACTGGGCCAGCTGAGAATCCAGCCCTCTCAAACAGCTAGGACTGCAACTCGGATCGGATTCATCCAATCTCAACCCAAAAAAGTTGAGTTGGGTCAGATTGATTATCAGGCTGAGGTTAGGGCTGAATTTTGCCAAGGCAACTTCACTTCGGGTTGGACGTTTGGGCAACCTGACCCAACCCGATCGAACCCAACTCTTCTATCGCTGATATCCATATCAATTTATCTACCATCATATTAATTTGTCTTAACTCCTAAACTCTAACAACTCTAATTAATGACAAGTTGTCATTAGTGTTTTTTTCATTAAGTTCTTCGTTTTTTTATCATTTTTGTCTATGTGGAATTAGATTTAAAGCATCTAGCATCCATATATCGCATTGTATCATGTATCGCACTTATGGAATACTATTGTGTGGTATATATGTGTTTGGGTTCTCTTCCTCTAACAGCTAACTTTTAAGGGTGAATTTTCCTAAGGCACGTAACTCTCTCTCTCACACACACACAAACTCTAGAATAAAGAAGAAAATGCTATGAAATTTCTTGGGCTACTCTCGTTGCGCTTCTGAATTAAACTTGGATGGGTTTCAAGTAAATTACACATTTACACCAGAGGAAAAGGAGAATATGGTTTCTTCCTCAATAGTCAGTTTTATAAACCTACTTACAAATGTCTGGTAAGAAGCCAGGAAAGTGCCTTTCGTGCCACCTGACTAGACTACTTGATTATGAATAAGAAGGACCATCATCTCAGCCTTTACTGCATTGCCATCTTCGGTAAGCCACAATTGGATTGATGACAGAGGTGGCAGCAGTTCACAACCCAACCCACTTCATATCTTCTCTTTGTTATGGGTTGGGTTAGATATATACTTTTACTCATGGGTCATTCACAAGTCACAAAACCCATCGGGTCACCTAATGGTTGGGCTGGTTGGGTAGCGGGATGGCCAATGAGTAATTAACCAGTTTAATGTAAATTATTGTCCAAATTTATTTTGGCAACCAAATGCAAGCACAAGTACGCATCTCTCTGCACCAATCTCCAGATTGTTCTCTCTTAGGGGTGTCACCACTCACCATGTTGAATTCAGGCTGGGACCGTGTTTTTGCATATCTAAACATGGGCTCTTTAACAAGTATGGATTCCAGGTCTTGATTAGCATTTGTTCTGGGTCTTGTGGGGTTTGGGCTTATTGTACACCTGCACCCACCAAATTATTTATTGTGTATCGGCTTCGACAAGGATTTCTTTCTTTTGGTGTCAGAGTCAGATTGGTAAGGAAGGGTTAAGGAGCAAGAAGAAGAATTTTGTAGTTTAGGGAAGCCTGTGAAGTATAGGTACCAAGACCTGCACCCTCGAAAGTCGAACCCAAATCAACAT
Organism: Nelumbo nucifera; assembly: GCF_055504915.1. NCBI lineage: Eukaryota > Viridiplantae > Streptophyta > Magnoliopsida > Proteales > Nelumbonaceae > Nelumbo > Nelumbo nucifera. The sequence continues at coordinate 2,181,506 of NC_142651.1, read as the reverse complement.
CACAATAACATAGTAATTAATTGAACTTGAGGGATAACAAAGTCTTAATAGATAGATCAATAAAGAGTCAAGAGAGGAGGCAACAGAAATAGGAAAGCGCAAGCTGAGACCTTAGAAATGCCAACATCATAGATGAGCATTATTAATTATTTGGCCAAATGAATTGACCAACGCATAACGGATACACCTATATATAACCATCTTAATTAGTTAAAAATAGAATTTGCTCTTACCAAACTAATTAAAATTCTCCTGTATATATATTTATATATTATATATAAAAACTCATATATTGAAGTTGGAAGCGGTGACTATCCTTGTTTGTTTTTGAGTTGTGATGGCCGAACCCGAAAATAAAAGTCTACCAGACACACTGGATTCTAGAAAGAATATCTCCTGTAAGCCAGTCTGCCATGTGCCTGTAAGCCTCCTGGGTTAGATGAACGCCATCCCAGTGAATGCGGTTAGCTGGGTTAGGACAGACGGGGACACCTGGAGATCCGCACATCCTGCTTCCATCGAAGTTGTATTCACCTCCGATCCCACAGCAAGCTTTCAGTAAGGAACTCGCAACAAAGCCTAATCGATCATCATATATGGGCCAAATTAATTAAAGAAGCCGTACGTCATAATTAGCAACAATTAATTTGTTCTAATTAACAATTCAAAAGACAGAGAGAGAGAGAGAGAGTGAGTGATCAGAATTCAGAAATTAATTAAGGGGAGGGGACCGGGGAGAACAAATGACAAATGGACAATTAATGTTGTAATATATACATACTGACCCAGAGAAGGAGCCCGACGAAGAACCGACTGGAAAGCGGTGTAGTAATCGGCATAGAGAATAACAACGTTAGGATAGTCCCGTCTTAATCCGTCCAAGGCACGCTGCAGGTAATTGTTATGAAGCATTGCAAAATCGTTTAGGCCACTGAGGCACCCCATGTCATCGTATGCCCTTGGATCGTTGTTGCGGAACGATGTAAGGTAGATGGGGATGCATCCTATCGGAAAATTCCCAGGAACAACAATCCGGATGCCACCCATCCCTATTACTTCCTGTGCACATAGAGAGAGAGAGAGAGAGAGAGAGAGAAGAGAAGAGAGAGTATCCCCCAACTCCATTAGTTCCATTAGTTGCGCGCGGAAAATAGAGATATCAAATCATCATTACCATTTATTATTATATAACGTACACAATAAAGAAGAACTCGATCGAGATGGATGGTTCCATATAATTAATTAAAGCGAATGCGCTTGCTTACTCACTCTGACAGCGTTGGTTATGGCTCCCACCACATAGGGTACGTAAGTCCGAATCTCTTCAATGGGTTTGCCTTGAAAGAAGGCGTAGTTATAGTCGTTACCTCCGATCTCTCCCACTAACACAAGAGCTCTTTCAAGTCTGTTATTGTTACCACAATCTGAACATTCATACAAATCATATCATGCATGAGAGATTGAGAATGAGTACTACGTACTAATCACACAACTCTAGTCTACACTAGCTAACAAGTAATGGGTCAAGCTGTACCTGTCTGATCAGTATGACAGAGGGAGTTCAGATGGGTTCTGAACCAGTTCAATTGGGTGCTAAGTGGACTGTTGGACAAGGGCACGTGAAGGTTTCTAGCAGAGAAAAACGAAGCATCAAGTGCGGTGCTTCCTGCCACGGCAAAGTTTACTCCATGATCGAATGAGACGCCTCTCTCCAAGTATGGATTAACAAGTGCAAGACGGAGAGCCATAGCTGTGTAAATGTCAATCATGCTTCAGCAATCTAGACACTAGAGAGGTCTTGCCCCCAGCCCAGAATCCCAGATCATTAAACAATACAACAAACAGAGAATTTAAAAAAAAAAAACCAAAACGTAATTTTCTTTAATTAATTAATTAAACTCACCAATATAGTCGATGATCAAGAGCCCATTGGAGCAGCGACCAGTGGGCCTGTGGAAGAAAGTCTCACCATACGGGAAGCGAGCTGCGTAGGACATAGCACCGGCCGGACCTTCACGAATAAGGTTGCCGGTATCGGAAATCGAATCGCCTAGCTGGTATATAGCTTCAAACGGGCAAATCGTATGTTGTGCACTAGTAGTAAATGGAAGAAGAAGAAGAAGAAGAATTAGTGTAAACATGTAGAAAGCCGAGGCCATGGTTGAAGCCGATCGAATTTTGATTGGTGAGGGCCTGGGCTTTATGATGAACTATCTCTAACTCTAAAGGAAGAGGGTAGTATTATATAGAAATAGAAGAGGGAATGGGTAAGTTCTAGGATACCTTTAACAATAATAGCATTTAGACTTGTATTAGGAGAATAATCAGATCCATCGAGTAAGCATCACAATCTAATAGGATACCTTGTGATCATTGCCACCGTTGGATCTCCAATCACAAATTCAGAATACACCAAACGGACGGGGAAAGTGGGTCCAACACTGTGCTCCACAAAACGCGCGGGCTCGTTAGTCGTTAGGGTTCTTGGCCAGGGGAGGGGAGTCTCTCTCGTCTTGTCTCCGCTCTTTTATAAATTTGAGCGCATAGGTTTTGCGTTCTAGGGTTTTCAGCTGTTTCTTGGTTGCGTTGTGTCTCTGTTTATAGCTTTCGTCTTATTGTTTTATTTTTTATTTTTTTTCTTACTCAAAAGATTTGATTGAGCTTTGTGATAGAATGGGGAAGGATCTTAGCAAATGACGAGATATGTTTTCTTGACTGAGAAAATCGCCATGAAGCTTCAAACATCGAGCATTTTAAAACCCATGCTCGGACTTCCCAGTTAGCTTAGCTTTCTTCATATCGCGCTGCATATTTCTTGCTCTCTCCTTTATTTATTTATCCTCTTCTCTCTCTCTCTATTTGGAGTGTAGAGATTTTTCGATCAGTTAGGTTGCCTCTCGACATGACTGCACTCCCCAAAATGTTGAGAGATCGCCAGCCAAGCCAATGACTCATAACCCCTCCCGTCTGAACCTCAGATCGTTGTCTGCCTTGAGATACTTAGATTCTTTCTTCAAGGAAAGAAGAGGGTCAGATTGGGGTTGGGTCGAGGGTACCCATTGGGTCATAAAGATGAGGGCCGGTTAGGTTGACGATAACAGATTAAAATATCAATATAGTATGTCCGATATGGGGCGTATCAATCCGATATGCCACCGTATCTATCGGTATTGTGTAGTATCGGCCGATACAGTCAGGTACGCATCAATATGAGACAGTATGGAATCTCCGCTTGACAACTTCGCTATTAAAAAACGCAGCTAACGTAACTTGGATTCAAGACCACAACCCACCTAGTGCTCAATAACAATGCATCTTTAACTACTGAACCAACATTTATTCTGTGTTAATAAATAGAATACATTAACTTTTATTACTTCATAGATAAAATCCCAACCAGCATACAATTATCTTCAATAACTCTAATTAAAAATTAAAAAGAATAATATTTAAAATTAATATTTTATAAACCAATAGAATAAATAATCTACCAAATCCACATTTATATCAAAAAGTTGATTTTTAATTTAAAAAAATTTTAAAATATTAATAATATAATAATTATTTTAATACTTAAAATTTACTAATTTGCACATGATATATATCTCAAATTTTTTTATAAATTATTAAATAATATTTTAATTTGCATTAAATAACCATGTATTTATTATTTACAAAAATAAAAATATTATTTATAAAATGTTTAAAAATGTAATATTAATTGAATCAATCAAATCCACTAATCTATATTTATATTAAAAATTTATATTCTTTATTTTAGAAATTAATAAAAATATTAATAATGAAATAATTATTATAGTAATTAAAATTTGTGAATTTTCATATAATATATATCTTTGAAATTTAAATTGATTTGATATTTTAAGTTAGGATTATATATTATTATAAATTATCAATTAATTTTGATTTGCATTTTATAATAACACATTTAATATTTACAAAAATGAAAATATTGTTTACAAAAATTTTGAGAATTAATTTTTAGTTAACATTTTTATTAATGTTAAAAATTATAAGTAGCAAAATAAAAAAAAATGATATAATAATTGAAATATAATAGTTGGGTATATTTTGTGCCTGAGACTTTAATATAAAATAAGATAATAATGGATTTGTGCATTTATTAATTTGTAAAAATCTGTATAATATGTTTCTTACAAACTTGATTAATGCATATCAATAAAATTGTATGATATGTATGCATTCCGCTATATTAATTATAATACATGCATTTCCAAAGTGTATTCATATTTGTATCCGTATTCAAGTTATCCAATACAATACCTGATACCAAGGTTCAAAATATCGATACACCTGATACACCCCTACCGGCATATCGGGTGTTTCAATACTAACTTTTTACCTTTTTTTCTATTTTTCTGGAAAACTAGTTCAGGGAAGCCGGTCTAGAACCCCTCCATCCCCTGAACCGATCAGACCCTCGATACACCCACTGTAGGGGCACATCGAAAGGGTCCCAGAACAAAATGTATCAATCGATATGGGCCGATACATAACGATACTATGAATCTTACCTGATACCAATACTTAAATCCTTGGTTGACGAGAGGATCAATACAATACCTGATACTGATGAGTCAGCTCAAACTGTATACCCAAAAACAATGGTTTGGGATTGAATGTGCTTACAGATGAAATTGCAATCAAGCTCAATATGCTTGATGCACTCATGGTAAACGGGATTAGCAACAATGTGAAAGGCAACTTTGTTATCACAATGGAGTTGCATAAACTCTAGATGATTGAGGCCTAAATCATAAGAGACGTTTCAGCCATAATAGCTCACTAGTGGCTCAGCCATGGAGAAAATAAGTAGGCAAGGAATCCTGAAAAAGCCACACCCCGAAAATAGGGAGACACGATAAACAGTAGATCTGTGATTTGATAAGGCGGCAAACAAAACCAGATGTCCACGTTTGACAGCCCTCTGCTGTCCATAGACCTCCCTATCCATAGCTACTCATGTGTACCATGTATACAGTATACCCCAAATATATATCAGAAATGCAATACCTTTTAGTAATACCCATTTCCGACCAAGGGAAATCCCCTGTATACCTCCAACAAGTCAAAAAGAAAATTATAGAAAAGAAATAACTGATAAGAAGAATAGAGGCAAATGCTCCAAACCAATAATATCGGAATACATCCAAATGTTTTCAAAATGAAGTACAAAAGAACAGACAAATTCTCTCTCTTCCCATCTGTCCATTATTCTCCGTCCCCTTCTTTTCAGGACCCATCATCTACTAAATCTTCTTCGCCTAAAATGAAGCTTTTACATGATATAACTTCTTAAAGTTTCCAGCAATTGAAGGATGAAATCAAAACCAACCTCCCAAAAATATCATACGAGGATAAATAATCTGTTCTAAATTAAAAAGAATACACTCACACCACCAGCATTAACCATCAAGGCAGGGTCAGCAACCTATGGTTATTAATCTGTCTAAGAACTACCTCATTTTCTTGTCTAAGAGACACGTCCATTGATCATCAGCCAATGTTTTACATCCTTGCCAGCTCAGTAGAAGTAGGGGATGCAGCAGGGGCAACACCACCAGTGGTAGGCCTGCCATGGAAACAAATCCAATTGTCAATCAACTACAGTGAACAAAAACAGGGAAAAAGACAGATTTCTCCAAAGTGTCAACAATGATATCAGAAAAACTTGTAACCAATCAACCAGTATCATAAGTTGCAACGAATCAAGTTGTATTTATCAAAATTCATGGGGGATTTTCATTGGTCAAAGTTCTTCCAGTATCATGTCTTCCGGACAACAAAGATTTTTCCTTCTCCAAAATAGAAGTTTCAGGGTCTCCAATATTCATCAACAACAATTAGATGCTCCAGGATGGCCAAGATAAGACAATATTGAATACAACAGAATAAGCAATCCAACAATTTGAAGGAAGAAACTTACAGCCCAACAAAAACTTTAAACGCATCATAGATTCCCCATTGAGCACCTGTGAGGGTACCAATCATGACAATACGCAATGGAAGACCACGTGTGAAAAGGCCCCACACCCCTAGCTTCTTCACAGCCTGCAAGTTACAAGAATAGAGGATGAGAATCAGGGAAAACAGGGGAGTGAAAAATGTACAAATTCAAACTTACATCACCAACAGTAGCCCCCTTGGCATTATTAAGGAAAGACACAAGATTGTCAGCAGGATGAGAAACGATAGCACAGAAAACACCAGCAACATATCCACCAGCAAAGCTGACACCCAGCTGCAGAGTCTTGCTACACTGGTCCTTCGGAGTAGGAATAGCATGCTTGTACATCAGCTCCACAATGGTCTCAAAAGATGCAAATTTCATCATGGTATCTACAACACAAACACCATCCTTACTATCAGCAACCTTAAAAAACTAAGAGCCATGAAGGAAAATGGAATCTATGCAGAACACGAGACCATAATGAATTAAGGATTTCCATCAGTCAGTATTTCTTTGGAAGCTATATCTACAATCTCAATGTTGTGACCATTGATTTGAGCATTATCAATAGTCACCAATTATGATATTTTTCCATGAATTTCAAATCCACCACAATAACAACAATTTCATTTAAATGCAACTCCATTCAAAATAAGCTAGAGAAGACTCGAACAGAAAGGCTGGTTTGCAATACACAGGAACAATCCTAAATTAAGGAGAATTTCCAAGATGAAACAAGTGCAACAATAAAATAGAGGAAAAGAACAAACAAGAATAAATTAAACTAGAGGAAAACATCAAACTTATAAAGTGCTTAGTAACACAAAATATTGAGGAATGCAATTATCTATCATGTTAAAACGTAAACAGGGAGCATGAGATCTGCTGCTGAAGCTTCAGCAAAAAACTTGGTACAAAAGGATGGTGACTGAATAAGGAGGCATCTCAGGGGACTTTTGGTCCAGCCACAGCATTTCAGAAGCACATCCACACTTGTGCATAGGAGCCAAGTTAGAAACTTGGAATTAGCTGCAAAACACATGTAATAAGGCAAACATAATGTACAACAAAAGCTATGTACAACCTGCTCAGAATACAGCAACCTACATTCTACATGGATCCACCAATTGCAAATTTACAAGAGACATCAGGATACCGCCACATAGGCACATACTCTTAAATTGCCTTTTAACACTATCCACTGCCAGTACCATATGCTTATTTTAGCTTTTGAGTTCATTTCTTAGTTCTCCGTTATTCCCATTTTCTCCTTTAGGAGTCAGATGGATCTAGTTTAGCTAGTTAAAAGTCCTTAAAAGTGGCTTGATCAGTTATAGTAGTGAGGTGACTGGGATCAATTTGAATGAAATGATCAATAATATTCCTTCTTTTTCTTCAACGTCAAGGCTTGGCCAACCTTTCTTTCCTATAAATAGGTATGTGAGGCCACAAATAACAATAGGACAAATTGAATGAAGAATAATTTCCAACTGCAATGTAGGATTGGTGCTCAAAGTTATTTTTATTTTCCTCTTCTCTTTCTTTCAAATAAGATCTAACATTTTTATACTCTCTTGAGGTCTAATCTGATTTGTCTGCTATTTTCTATTTCTTACATTTGTACAGTGTTCTTGACTATTTTATGATTTCCTTAATCCCTAGACCCACAAAGTTAACCCTATGGGAATAAAAGGAGATTATTTCATCCCTAGGAAAGATCACCCTCTGTGGAAACCCCTATTGTCATGTGAAGCACACCCTATCATCCTGAAGTTGCAGACTCCATTAACATAGAGCCTTGCGACTTTCTAGGGATTCCAAACCCTTTATATGCACAATTAGCAGAGCCTAGAATATAATGGGGGGTGGAAAATGAACAGAAAATGCTATATGCTCAGAAAGAAAAGACTTCTTCAATGTCAAACATGCAAACTACAAAGAACTAATTATCCATGTTGACGTGGTAAATGGAACATGAACCAAGAATAATAGAAAGTTAGGAACCAGTGGTACAAGCATACCATTTGCAATAAAAAAAAAAGAAAAAAAAAAGAAAAAACGCAGGAGAGAAAGACGTAACCAAGAAAGAAAAAGGCTTAAGTACTAGATAATGTGATTATTAAATTAAGAAAACGCAAGCAGACAAGTTCAGATGTTCTACCAGAGACAGAGCATACTTAGATGTTCAATCAGTTCAAATTTCAAACATGTAAGGAACGTGTACGCATAAGGGTATGTTTTACCATTCACCAAAGTAGTAGATTGAACAAGAAATAATGGAAAATTTACATCTTACATGGAATTTGACGCCCCCAAAGCGGAACAAGCCCCTTGTACAGACTGTGAAGAAGATTTTATGGAATAAGAAAACATTAAATCCGTAGTGTGAAATTCCAATTCATAGATGAGAGAGGGCAAGGGGGGATGAAAGAAACAAGGAAGAACATACCCTAGAGCACCTTCAGATTTCACAAATCTGGGAAGGCCATCAGCCAATCCTCTGGCAAACCCAGGCTGAGTTTGCACCCGGACCTTCACTGCTTCCATGGGGCAAAGTGCAACGTCAGCAATAACTTCAGCAGATGCAGAGCCAGCAAGGTAGATCAGGGTCTTGTATTTGGCTGCATACTCAGGCCCAGCAATGTCTGAGTAGTACTTCTTAAAGAACTCGTAGAATCCAAACTTGCAGGCACCCTGAGCACTATAGCCAAGCAGGGTTGGCACCCAACCCCTGAAGAAACCTCTAACTCCCTGCTCCCTAAGCAAGACCCCAAAACCGGATGTGATGCTCTTGTATTTAGCAGGATCAATCTGAAAATTGTACGAATTCCTTTTTTAGAATCATATGCTCCAGCAGACCAAAGAGAAAGTGGAAAAAAAGAAATGCTATAAGATAATCATGAAATAGGATATGCGGTTAAACAAGGGGAAATCAATCAAACAGTGGAATTCAGCTTTCAACTACCAAACTGGAAATGGGAGAAAAATCTCGAATTGAATAACATAATCCATGAGAAATCACCGAAACAGAAGGCAGAAAATCTAAATTCACTGATTCTATCGCTCAGTAATAAACAGAAAACAAATCAAGAGAAAGTTAACACCGTCTAAAGCGTAACCTATTCATATGGCACCATTGAGGCAAAAAATGAAAAACTCCGACCGGACAAAATTTGAATATCAACGACTCAAAAAATACATGAGATTCCATTGTAAATTTTATAACATTCAGTAAAAAGACATGACAATTCGAGATATCATGTAATCCAATAGAATGAAATTCAGTAAAATAATTCCAGAAATACGATGCACTGACCGATCAATAAAACAAGACTCAATCAGATGCAAGCATAATCCTAATTACGTAAATGAAAAGCTATAATACAATATCTAACGACCATGAATAAGCACAAAATATCAAAAGAAAAAAAAATCCTCTGGAAAGACGGATTGGATTCTGCACAAACTCAAAAGGTCAAAGAAAGGCATGAAGCACGAGCCAAATCGGAGGAAAAAAAACGGTGGATAGATGGAAAATGGAAATTATACCTGCATATTACATTTGACGAGATCAAGGGGAGTGACAGACATGTGAGTGAGGCCACAACTCAAGATTCCGCCGGCTGTACAGGCGGCATAGAAAGTGGGAGAGTACATCTCGATCTTGCCGGGCTCGCTGGGAGCCGGAATCACGAAACTCCTCTTCGCTGAGACGCCATCTGTTGAAGGCAAAGGCAAGCTAGGGCTCCTGTTGAGCAAATCCAAGGTTTTCTTGAGCGACGAAGAAGAAGAAGTCGAGTAAAGGAAGCTTGGGATCAGGGACTGACGGTTGTTATCGGAAAGAGCCATTGAGAGACTAGGGTTAGGGCGGGTCGGTTGAAGTTTTCAAGGGGAAGAAAAAAAGCTAAGACTTTTTATGTATGAAGAAGGGGGAGAAACATAAACAGAGAATGAATGGAAGAAAGATCGGAGGAGGCGAGAAGGAAACAAACCAAAGGCTCTCCCTCACAACTCGATCTTTCGCTGCACGGGACGAGACCACTCTCGTTTACTTTGAAGTTTAGAAGAAGAAGAAGAATAAAAAAAGCGAATCTGAGCTCCAGTAACACAGGAAGGTCCCTCCCTCCTGCACCTTGGCGTTATTTATACGAGACGAAACCTCAGGGTTCAAAATTCAACAGCCCTCGCCTCTACTCCAAAAATTCAAGAATCATCAATTTTTGTTTTTTCTTTATTCTAAAAATCACCGATCTCAGCCCAACCCATTAATCCGCCTAGCGGCCTTGCCCCGCTTAAGTAAAAAGGAACATAGTAAAATGATGAATTGTTAATAAATGTACCAAACAGCCGCCCTCCAATGAAATTATGACACCTGGCACCTCATGTCAACTAAGTACATGACATTATGACACATGGCACCTCATGTCAACTAAGTACAGTGTGTTGACAGTTAGACAGTTCGAGTTTACCTCAAGTAGTTCGTCACTTACAGGCATCTCGTCATAGGCAGTTCGCCACAGACAGTTTGCCCTAATTAATTCGCCATGGGTAGCTCACCCTCTTATAGCCTGGCAACTTAGACAACTCGGCACTACACAAGTAGCTCGCCAGCTCGCCACCATGCAACACTCACAGGTAGCTCGCCACCATGCAACACTCCATAGGCAACTCGCCTCCAAGTCAGACCGACCACCGCATGACAACCCCAAGGAACTCACCATCGTACCCCGCATTTTACGTGATTGTGACTTGTAACAGCTATATTAGCTCACCCACTCCCCGATTTAGGCGTAAATGGACAACCTTACTGGTTGGTGGCTTTATCCACACCTAACACGAAAGCAGGTCCCATCACAGCAGGAATCCAGGAACTGCTCCACCAAACCCACGAGGACTCCAATATATAAGGATCTCACCCCCCAGGGGTGAAGGCATGATGGAGAAAGAGATGGTAACCCCTGCTCTCTAGCTCTCTCATTCTCTAATATCATTTTCAGCTTGCTACTAAGTACTGACTTAGCCATCGGAGTGACCTTGTCGGGTAAACACCCCTGGGTTCTCTGATTTAGTTCTTGCAGGTCCCTCAGCTCCCACCGCCTACAAAGATGAGCAGACCATCTTCAGCTCGGGAGGATGGGTTCCTCAGCCTTCATCGTTGCTGGTAGCCAGATCACCTCCTGCAAGGAGCAGCTGGGTTGTGCTACGCCGAGGAGCTCCACTTCAACCTCTGAGTCATCGGCCACTTGGGAGCAGACGAGGTGGCAAAGTACTTAGCCAAAAAAGAAAAAAAAATGATACGTGACCAGAATCCGTTACATTAATTGACGTCGTCTGTGAGAACACGCTACTAAAAGTTAAGTTGTTATCCTACAAAAACTAAGTTCTTATCTTATAAAAAGCTAAGTCCTCTTCTCCCAAAAAGCTAAGTCCTCACCTTTTTAGAATCACAATCACAAATTCATCGAGTAAGAATCACAATCTAATAGGATACCTTGTGATCATTGCCACCGTTGGATATCCAATCACAAATTCAGAATACACCAAATGGACGGAGAAAGTGGGTCCAACATTGTGTTCCACAAAACGCGCGGGCTCGGTAGTCGTTAGGGTTTTTGGCCAGGGGAGGGGAGTCTCTCTCGTCTTGTCTCCGCTCTTTTATAAATTTGAGCACATAGGTTTTGCGTTCTAGGGTTTTCAGCTGTTTCTTGGTTTCGTTGTGTCTCTGTTTATAGCTTTCGTCTTATTGTTTTAGTTTTTTTCTTGCTCAAAAGATTTGATTGAGCTTTGTGATAGAATGGGGAAGGATCTTAGCAAATGACGAGATATGTTTTCTTGACTGAGAAAATCGCCATGAAGCTTCAAAAACCGAGCTTTTTAAAACCGATGCTCGGACTTCCCAGTTAACTTAGCTTTCTTTATATCGCGCTGCATATTTCTTGCTGTCTGAACCTCAGATCGTTGTCTGCCTTGAGATACTCAGATTCTTTCTTTAATGAAAAGGCCACGACATAATATCTTCGCTTTCGAGATTTATAACTCTTTAGAATTGGGATGGTTATAAACTTATAATGGCTTACGTCCATGGTCCTCAAATCACAAATGACTTCCGTATCTATCACCCGTAAAAGTGATGTAAAGGACACGGGATTTGGATCTATTTATCAAATATTACAAGAAATATAAACATTCATGAGAATATATTATAAAAAAAAAAGCATAGATATTTCCTCACCATTAGTTTATAAGCATTTTAATTACAATTCGCGATACTCATGAAGTCCTATAAAACCACAAGGGGCTACACAGAACAGGGGTAGCACGTCCCCAAATATTAACACAGCAAATAGCAATGCGGTAATCCACCATTCCACCAAGCCTCTCCAACATCACCTTGCAGCCTTCAATAATCGACTTCACTCTCCAGAGGGGGGTTGGTAGCACTCTTCACACAATCCATCATCAGCTTAGAATCACCCTCAATGATAATGAGTTCAACCCATATGGTCTCTAGTTATACAAACTATCGAACAACTACCATTAATACAAGAGGCATCAAAGTTGATTTTAATGACCTTTAATTCAGGACTTAACCATCTAATAGGAATAATTTCTCTTCTCCTCCGATCAATCACATCCCTTTCCTCACTAACTTGGATCTCAGCCCACGAGTTTCGCGCTCTCTCAATAATAATGGGAGGAACGACATTTCTTTTATTAAAAACCCTATCATTACAGTTTTTCCAAAGTTGCCAAACAAGCAACATAAATTTTTCCTTTCTATAAGGGCAACTAATTAAACCCCCACCTTCATTACTAGAAACAATGTTCCACCAATCGCGGACAGAAACATTCAAGTCGCTAGGAACCTTAACCGAGTCTCTAGTACCCAACCAAACTTGTTTGGCAACCAAGCGGTTTATAAAGATATGGTCAATTTCTTCTTCATACCTACAAATCTCACAGGATCCATCAATATCCATCCCTCTTGTTATTAGCAATTTCTTAGTGGAAAGTTTGTTATTGAGAAGCAGATAAAGGAAATACTTGTATTTTGGAGGGGTTTCCATGCCCTATATTTTATTTGTTCCATCCATAGATCTTAGGTCATGACCATGAATTAAACATGCCTCATTATATATAGATTAAATGGAGAATCCCCTACTCGGATTGGGCCTCCAGATTCATTTATCTTCCACATCACCCGACGGGATAAAGATGGGCTTGATCTTGTTCCATACTGATGAGGGAACAAGGTTTCTAATTTTTGGCGCATTCCAAGTGAGTTGTTCTTTGTCAATCACCTTACTCACTTTTAGATCAATATTTGAGACTAAGTTTTCATTAACTGAACTAATAAAGGCCTTACTGCCCACCCAATTATACAGCCAAAACGTAGTAGAGTTGCCATTACCAATAATAACTCTCGTCCCTCTCTTAATTAACTCCCTAGAGGAAATAATGCCTTTCCGAGCCCAAGAGTACCCTTTCTGGCTGGCCATGTCCAAAAAATTTTTATTCCTTAAGTAATTTTAACTCACCACTTGAACCCTAAGATTATCCTTTTCATTTAGAATTCTTCATCCCACTTTAGCCAAATTTGCTTGATTAAACCACTGCCAATTTTTAATACCTAAACCTCTTACAAACTCTGTCCCAATTGACAAGGTGAATAGGCTTTTTGTCATTTTGCTTAGACCATAGAAAATTCATTTGCTTCCTCCCCATTTCGTCAAGGGCATTCTTAGGGATTTTAAAAGACCTCATGATGTATTGAGGAACCATGTTAGCAGACGAATTAAGGAGAGTGATTTTTCCTGCTAACGACAAAGTATTTCTTTTCCAATCGGCTAGTTTCCTCTCAATTTTCTCATTTAGGAAGTTAAACGTTTTCTTGCAAATTTTAGTAGCAAAAATAGGGGCCCCTAAGTACAGCTCACCCCTGGTACCTAAGGGAATCTTCAAATTTTTTGGAAAGAACCCTCTGAATTTTAGGATAAATATTTTTAGACACAATAATACTTTATTTGGAAAAATTAAGAGCACGGCCAGATGCCTTAGCAAAATTATCCAAAACATCTCTAATTACCCAACAAGCTTGAATATTAGCTTTGGCAAAGATTAGACAGTCATCAACAAAGTGCAGAATCGGAATGGTAGGGTCGTATCTTGAGGCTTTACAGCCAACCAAACTTCCTTAAGTGGGCATAAGTCTCTAGAGATTCTTGGTTAAAGCCTTAGCACATAGAACAAATAAGTAAGGGGACAAAGGGTAACCTTGTCTTATACCCCTAGAAGGAGAAAATTCTCTAGATAAAAGACCATTAATCAATATTTGATAAGTTACTGCTCTAACACATTCCATCACCCAACCAATCCATTAGGGTGGAAACCATACCTTATGAGAGTATTCTCAATAAAATTCCAATCGAGTCTATCATAGGCCTTCTCCATATCAATCTTACAGGGCATACTATAGACTTGCCTTTCTTTTTCTTCATTGAAAGGAAATTTTCATGAGCAATTAGGACATTATCAGTAATTTGCCACCCCCGCACAAAGGCACTTTGAAAGGGGGATATTATATCAGCTAAGTATGGTTTAATTTTGTTCACCAAAAAATTCTAGCAATAACTTTGCCTCCTCGACACAAAGGCACTTTGCAAGTCCCATCCATGATCTAACCCCGAGTCTCCCATAGTAGGAACACTACCACTATATCGAAAGTTGCAACAATCTTTTTTAGTAGGGCTGACAATGTTGACCCTAACCCTTTTGACCCACCCATTCCAGTAGTGGGTCAACATGGGTCAAGTGACCCATTAGGGTCAAAAGAAGAGGGTCAGATTGGGGTTGGGTCAAGGGTACCCATTGGGTCATAAAGATGAGGGTCGGTTAGGTTGACGACAAGGATTAAAATATTAATACGGTATGCCCGATATGGGGCGTATCAATCCGATATGCCACCATATCTATCTGTATTATGTAGTATCGGCCGATACAATCCGATACGCATCGATATGAGACTGTATCGAACCTCCGCTTGACAACTTCGCTATTAAAAAACGCAACTAGCGTAACTTGAACCCAAGACCACAACCCACCTAGTGCTCAATAACAATGCATCTTTAACTACTGAGCCAACATTTATTCCAAGTTAATAAATAGAATACATTAAGTTTTATTACTTAATAGATAAAATCCCAACAACCAACATACACTTATCTTCAACAACTCCAATTAAAAATTAAAAAGAATAATATTTAAAATTAATATTTTATAAACCAATAGAATAAATAATCTACCAAATCCACATTTATATCAAAAAGTTGATTTTTAATTTAAAGAAATTTTAAAATATTAATAATATAATAATTATTTTAAAACTTAAAATTTACTAATTTGCACATCATATATATCTCAATTCTTTTTTTATAAATTATTTAAATAATATTTTATTTTGCATTAAATAACCATGTATTTATTATTTACAAAAATAAAAATATTATTTATAAAATGTTTAAAAATGTAATATAAATTGAATCTATCAAATCCACTAATCTATATTTATATTAAAAAATATTTTTTATTTTATAAATTAATAAAAAATATTAATAATCTATATTTATTTTAAAAATATATATTTTTTATTTTAGAAATTAATAAAAATATTAATAATGAAATAATTATTATAGTAATTAAAATTTGTGAATTTTCATATAATATATATCTTTGAAATTTAAATTGATTTGATATATTTTAAGTTAGGATTATATATTTTATAAATTATCAATTAATTTTGATTTGCATTTTATAATAACATATTTATTATTTACAAAAAATGAAATATTGTTTACAAAAATTTTGAGAACTAATTTTTAGTTAACATTTATGTTAATGTTAAAAATTATAAGTAGTAAAATAAAAAAATGATATAATAATTGAAGTATAATAGTTGTGTATGTTTTGTGCCTTGGACTTTAATATAAAATAAGATAATAATGGGATTGTGCATTTATTAATTTGAAAAAATCTGTATAATATTTTTCTTGCAATCTTGGTTAATGCATATCAATAAAATTGTATGATATCTATGCATTCCGTTATATTAATTATAATACATGCATTTCCAAAGTATATTTGTATCTGTATTCGAGTTATCCGATACGATACCTGATAATAATGATCAAAATATCGATACACCTGATACACCCCTACCGACGTATCGGGCATTTCAATACTTGTTTTTTGCCTTTTACTTTATTTATTTTTTTTTTGAAAACTGGTTCAGGGAAGCCGATCTAAAACCCCTCCATCCCCTAAACCGGTCAGACCCTCGATGCACCCACTGTAGGGGCATATCGGAAGGGTCCCAGAACAATACATATCAATCGATATGGGCCGATACATAACAATACTTTGAATCTTACCTGATACCAATACTTAAATCCTTTCTTGACGAGAGGATCGATACGATACCTGATACTGATATTAGTCGGGTCAAACCGTATACCCCAAAAAATGGTTTGGGATTGAATGTGCTAACAGATGAAGTGGCAATCAAGCTCAATATGCTTGATGCACTCATAGTAAACGGGGTTAGCAACAATGTGAAAGGCTACTTTGTTATCACAGTGGAGTTGCATCAGCCATAATATCTCACTAGTGGCTGCAGCCGTGGAGCAAATAAGTAGGCAAGGAATCCTGAAAAAGCCACACCGCGAAATAGGGAGACACGATCAACAGTAGATCTGTGATTTGATAAGGCGGCAAACACAACCAGATGCCCACGTTTGACAGCCCTCTGCTGTCCATAGACCTCCCTATCCATAGCTACTCATGTGGACCATGTATACAGTATACCCCAAATATATATCAGAAATGCAATCCCTTTTAGTAATACCCATTTCCGACCAAGGGAAATCCCCTGTATACCTCCAACAAGTCAAAAAGAAAATTATAGAAAAGAAATAACTGATAAGAAGATTAGAGGCAAATGCTCCAAACCAATAATATCTGCATACATCCAAATGTTTTCAAAATGAAGTACAAAAGAACAGACAAATTCTTTCTCTGCCCATCTTCCATTATTCTCCGTCCTCTTCTTTTCAGGACCCATCATCTTCTAAATCTTCTCCTAAAATGAAGCTTTTACATGATATAACTTCTTACAAGTTTCCAGTAATTGAAGGATGAAATCAAAACCAACCTCCCAAAAATATCATACGAGGATAAATAATCTGTTCTAAATTAAAAAGAATACACTCACACCACCAGCATTAACCATCAAGGCAGGGTCAGCAACCTACGGTTATTAATCTGTCTAAGAACTACCTCATTTTCTTGTCTAAGAGACACGTCCATTGATCATCAGCCAACGTTTTACATCTTTGCCAGCTCAGTAGCAGTAGGGGCTGCAGCAGGGGCAACACCACCAGTGGTAGGCCTGCCATGGAAACAAATCCAATTGTCAATCAACTACAGTGAACAAAAACAGGGAAAAAGAGAGATTTCTCCAAAGGGTCAACAATGATATCAGAAAAACTTGTAACCAATCAACCAGTATCATAAGTTGGAAGAAATCAAGTTGTATTTATCAAAATTCATGGGGGATTTTCATTGGTCAAAGTTCTTCCAGTATCATGTCTTTCGGACAACATAGATTTTTCCTTCACCAAAATAGAAGTTTCAGGGTCTCCAATATCCATCAACAAAAATTAGATGTTACAGGATGGCCAAGATAAGACAATATTGAAAACAACAGAATAAACAATCCAACAATTTGAAGGAAGAAACTTACAGCCCAACAAAAACTTTAAACGCATCATAGATTCCCCATTGAGCACCTGTGAGGGTACCAATCATGACAATACGCAATGGAAGACCACGTGTGAAAAGGCCCCACACCCCTAGCTTCTTCACAGCCTGCAAGGCACAAAAATAGAGGATGAGAATCAGGGAAAACAGGGGAGTGAAAAATGTACAAATTCATACTTACATCACCAACAGTAGCCCCCTTGGCATTATTAAGGAAAGACACAAGATTGTCAGCAGGATGAGAAACGATAGCACAGAAAACACCAGCAACATATCCACCAGCAAAGCTGACACCCAGCTGAAGAGTGTTGTTACACTGGTCCTTCGGAGTAGGAATAGCATGCTTGTACATCAGCTCCACGATGGTCTCAAAAGATGTAAATTTCATCATGGTATCTACAAAACAAACACCATCCTTAGTATCAGCAACCTTAAAAAACTAAGAGCCATGAAGGAAAATGGAATCTATGCAGAACACGAGACCATAATGAATTAAGGATTTCCATCAGTCAGTATTTCTTTGGAAGCTATATCTACAATCTCAATGTTGTGACCATTGATTTGAGCATTATCAATAGTCACCAATTATGATATTTTTCCATGAATTTCAAATCCACCACAATAACAACAATTTCATTTAAATGCAACTCCATTCAAAATAAGCTAGAGAAGACTCGAACAGAAAGGCTGGTTTGCAATACACAGGAACAATCCTAAATTAAGGAGAATTTCCAAGATGAAACAAGTGCAACAATAAAATAGAGGAAAAGAACAAACAAGAATAAATTAAACTAGAGGAAAACATCAAACTTATAAAGTGCTTAGTAACACAAAATATTGAGGAATGCAATTATCTATCATGTTAAAACGTAAACAGGGAGCATGAGATCTGCTGCTGAAGCTTCAGCAAAAAACTTGGTACAAAAGGATGGTGACTGAATAAGGAGGCATCTCAGGGGACTTTTGGTCCAGCCACAGCATTTCAGAAGCACATCCACACTTGTGCATAGGAGCCAAGTTAGAAACTTGGAATTAGCTGCAAAACACATGTAATAAGGCAAACATAATGTACAACAAAAGCTATGTACAACCTGCTCAGAATACAGCAACCTACATTCTACATGGATCCACCAATTGCAAATTTACAAGAGACATCAGGATACCGCCACATAGGCACATACTCTTAAATTGCCTTTTAACACTATCCACTGCCAGTACCATATGCTTATTTTAGCTTTTGAGTTCATTTCTTAGTTCTCCGTTATTCCCATTTTCTCCTTTAGGAGTCAGATGGATCTAGTTTAGCTAGTTAAAAGTCCTTAAAAGTGGCTTGATCAGTTATAGTAGTGAGGTGACTGGGATCCATTTGAATGAAACCGTTTTTGGTCACGTACCATTTTCTGGGATGTGTAAAATTTTTTGGCTAAGTACCTCGTGTTTGACCTGGTGGTGACGTGCCTTGGTGATGAGCTACTTGGTGGCGAACTTCCCAGGGGAGAATTGCCTGGTGGCGAACTGCCTGGTGATGCTTCCTGGTGGCGAATTGCCCGGTGGCGAACTGCCTAGTGGCGAACTGCCTGATGGCGAACTACTTGGTGGCGAACTGCCTGGTGACGAACTGCCTGATGGCGAACTGCCTGGTAGCGAACTGCCCGGCAGTGCTCCCTGGTGGCGAATTGCCTAATGGCGAACTGCCTGGTGACGAACTGCCTGATGGCGAACTGCCTGGTGGCGAACTGCCCGGCAGTGCTACCTGGTGGTGAACTGCCTGGTGGCGAACTACCTGGTAGTGTTCCCTGATGGCGAACTCGTCACTTGACTTGCTCCTAGGCGGTCTGCAACTCAGAGGATGGCGGAGCTCCCTGGTGCAGCGCTACCCGACTACCCCTTGTGTGAGGTGATTTTCTCTCCTTTGTAGATGGCGGGAGCTGAGGGACCTACGGGAACTAAATCAGAGGACCCGGGGGTATTTTCCCGGCGGGGACTCTCCGATGCCTAAGTTAGCATTCTGATTACATAGGGCTTGGAGAGAAATGAGAGAGCTAGAGAGCGGGGGTTACCATACTCTTTTTTTCCCCTCCTTGGCTTTGGGGGTCGGAGTCCTTATATAGTGGTGCCCTCGCGGGTTAGGTGGGTAAAAAGCCTTCAAATGGTAAGACGTCATATCCCGTTAGAACCGGGGTACGGTGATGAACTCCTCGAGGTTGTCAGGTCGGCGCCTGTCAGTCGACGGGTCGGTGTCCGAGCCAGGTTGCCAGGCCGGCGCCTGTGTCTGTCGGCGGGTCGGTGTCCGGGCCAGGTTGCCAGGTCGGCGCCTGTGTCAGTCGGCGGGTCGGTGTCCGGGCCAGGTTGCCAAGTCGGCGCCAGTGTCAGGGTCAGGTCATCAGGTCGGCGCCTGTGTCCGGGTCATGTTGTCAGGTCGGCGCCTGTGTCAGTCGGCGGGTCGACGTCCGGCCAGGTTGCCAGGTCGGCGCCTGTGTCCGGGTCAGGTCATCAGGTCGGCGCCTGTGTCCGGGTCTTGTTGTCAGGTCGGCGCCTATGTCCGGGCCAGATCGCCAGGTCGGCGCCTGCGTCCGGGCCAGATTACCAGGTCGGCGCATGTGGCAGGCTCATCCGGCCAGGTCGCGTAGGTCCCGCGCAAGCCGCGCGCAGGCGGCGTGCGAGTCGCGCGTAGTTCGCGCAGGCCGCGCCAGGCCGCGCCAGGCCGCGCAGGTCGCACGCAGGCCGTGCCAGGTCGCGTGCAGGTCGCGCGCAGGCCACGCCAGGTCGCGCCAGGCCAGCCAGACCGGTGCCCGGGGGGGGACCAACTTGGTAAGTTGTTGCCTGGGGGCTTGCCTAGTTGTCACGAGGTGCCACGTGTCGCAACTTCACTAGAGGGCCAAATCTGCCCTCATCAGAAATGATCAATAATATTCCTTCTTTTTCTTCAACGTCAAGGCTTGGCCAACCTTTCTTTCCTATAAATAGGTATGTGAGGCCACAAATAACAATAGGACAAATTGAATGAAGAATAATTTCCAACTGCAATGTAGGATTGGTGCTCAAAGTTATTTTTATTTTCCTCTTCTCTTTCTTTCAAATAAGATCTAACATTTTTATACTCTCTTGAGGTCTAATCTGATTTGTCTGCTATTTTCTATTTCTTGCATTTGTACAGTGTTCTTGACTATTTTATGATTTCCTTAATCCCTAGACCCACAAAGTTAACCCTATGGGAATAAAAGGAGATTATTTCATCCCTAGGAAAGATCACCCTCTGTGGAAACCCCTATTGTCATGTGAAGCACACCCTATCATCCTGAAGTTGCAGACTCCATCAACTTAGAGCCTTGCGACTTTCTAGGGATTCCAAACCCTTTATATGCACAATTAGCAGAGCCTAGAGTATAATGGGGGGTGGAAAATGAACAGAAAATGCTATATGCTCAGAAAGAAAAGACTTCTTCAATGTCAAACATGCAAACTACAAAGAACTAATTATCCATGTTGATGTGGTAAATGGAACATGAACCAAGAATAATAGAAAGTTAGGAACCAGTGGTACAAGCATACCATTTGCAATAAAAAAAAAAAAAAAAAAGAAAAAACGCAGGAGAGAAAGACGTAACCAAGAAAGAAAAAGGCTTAAGTACTAGATAATGTGATTATTAAATTAAGAAAACGCAAGCAGACAAGTTCAGATGTTCTACCAGAGACAGAGCATACTTAGATGTTCAATCAGTTCAAATTTCAAACTTGTAAGGAACGTGTAGGCATATGGGTATGTTTTACCATTCACCAAAGTAGTAGATTGAACAAGAAATAATGGAAAATTTACATCTTACATGGAATTTGACGCCCCCAAAGCGGAACAAGCCCCTTGTACAGACTGTGAAGAAGATTTTATGGAATAAGAAAACATTAAATCCGTAGTGTGAAATTCCAATTCATAGATGAGAGGGGGCAAGGGGGGATGAAAGAAACAAGGAAGAACATACCCTAGAGCACCTTCAGATTTCACAAATCTGGGAAGGCCATCAGCCAATCCTCTGGCAAACCCAGGCTGAGTTTGCACCCGGACCTTCACTGCTTCCATGGGGCAAAGTGCAACGTCAGCAATAACTTCAGCAGATGCAGAGCCAGCAAGGTAGATCAGGGTCTTGTATTTAGCTGCATACTCAGGCCCAGCAATGTCTGAGTAGTACTTCTTAAAGAACTCGTAGAATCCAAGCTTGCAGGCACCCTGAGCACTATAGCCAAGCAGGGTTGGCACCCAACCCCTGTAGAAACCTCTAACTCCCTGCTCCCTAAGCTAGACCCCAAAACCGGATGTGATGCTCTTGTATTTAGCAGGATCAATCTGAAAATTGTACGAATTCCTTTTTTAGAATCATATGCTCCAGCAGACCAAAGAGAAAGTGGAAAAAAAGAAATGCTATAAGATAATCATGAAATAGGATATGCGGTTAAACAAGGGGAAATCAATCAAACAGTGGAATTCAGCTTTCAACTACCAAACTGGAAATGGGAGAAAAATTTCGAATTGAATAACATAATCCATGAGAAATCACCGAAACAGAAGGAAGAAAATCCAAATTCACTGATCCTTTCGCTCAGTAATAAACAGAAAACAAATCAAGTGAAAGTTAACACCGTCTAAAACGTAACCTATTCATATGGCACCATTGAGGCAAAAAATGAAAAACTCCGACTGGACAAAATTTGAAATATCAACGACTCTAAAAAAATACATGAGATTCCATTGAAAATTTTATAACATTCAGTAAAAAGACATGACAATTCGAGATATCATGTAATCCAATAGAATGAAATTCAATAAAATAATTCCAGAAATACGATGCACTGACCGATCAATAAAACAAGACTCAATCAGATGCAAGCATAATCCTAATTACGTAAACGAAAAGCCATGATACAATATCCAACGACCATGAATAAGCAGAAAATATCAAAAGAAGAAAAAAATCCTCTGGAATGACGGATTGGATTCTGCACAAACTCAAAAGGTCAAAGAAAGGCATGAAGCACGAGCCAAATCGGAGGAAAAAAACCGGTGGACAGATGGAAAATGGAAATTATACCTGCATATTACATTTGACGAGATCAAGGGGAGTGACAGACGTGTGAGTGGGGCCACAACTCAAAATTCCGCCAGCTGTACAGGCAGCATAGAAAGTGGGAGAGTACATCTCGACCTTGCCGGGCTCGCTGGGAGCCGGAATCACGAAACTCCTCTTCGCTGAGACGCCATCTGTTGAAGGCAAAGGCAAGCTAGGGCTCCTGTTGAGCAAATCCAAGGTTTTCTTGAGCGACGAAGAAGAAGAAGTCGAGTAAAGGAAGCTTGGGATCAGGGACTGACGGTTGTTATCGGAAAGAGCCATTGAGAGACTAGGGTTAGGGCGGGTCGGTTGAAGTTTTCAAGGGGAAGAAAAAAAGCTAAGACTTTTTATGTATGGCGAAGGGGGAGAAATATAAATAGAGAATGAATGGAAGAATGATCGGAGGAGGCGAGGTGAAGGAAACAAACCAAAGGCTCTCCCTCAACAACTCGATCTTTCGCTGCACGGGACGAGACCACTCTCGTTTAATTTGAAGTTTAGAAGAAGAAGAAGAAGAAGAATAAAAAAAGCGAATGTGAGCTCCAATAACACAGGAAGGCCCCAGCGAATCTGAGCTCCAATAACACAGGAAGGCCCCTCCCTCCTGCACCTTGTCGTTATTTATACGAGACTAAACGTCAACCTCAGGGTTCAAAATTCAACAGCCCTCGCCTCTACTCCTGGCTGGCACTCTGGCAGCCTCTATGCTTATTTCTTAATGCTATGCCTCCAGTTTGTTCAAAATTCAACATCTTTGACCATCCAACCTTACCCAATCACTTCGTTTCAACATCTTTGACCATATCGGAAATGCATGATTATTAAAAGTATTTTGTCCAAAATTCATCATCACTTTTCACGAATTCTTTTAAATTTATCATAACTATTCAAAACATCCAAAACTCACCATCTCAATCAATTTTTATTTTCCAAAACTCATTATCGTTTAGAGTATTTATCCAAATTGTTCACGCCAACCTAAATATAAGTTTTATGACCAAACTGCCCTTGATAGTGACTCAGCTTGTTAAACAATTTTTTTTTTACTAAAGTGCCCTTTAAGGGCCCAAACTTCTTTCATATATAAGATTTCTGTTTGTTGAGATGAGAACCTTTCTTGCTCTCAATGTCCAAGAAAAAGTCTTCTTACTCTCAACATCCAATGAACCTCTTATCAGTTATTTCACCTTCATTTTTTTTTCCATTTTTGCTTAATTAGGGCACTTGTTTTTTCACTGAGCGTGGGGGTGGTTTTTTATTCCAAAACCACACGTTACTGGTTCCCTAACCAGAAGTGGCTGATGAACACAGAAAAAACAAAATATCCAGAGTACCCATCGCCCACTAAATTCTAAAACGAACAACTTAGTTCATTGGATCTCCATTAGAATATTTTCGTTATTTCTTCCTTTTAAAAATAATGTGGTGGAGAAATTTCATGTTTCTTGGCTGACGAGTGAGTGGATTCCTTTGGAATGAACAAGAATTTGATGTTGTGGTGGGAGATGTAAAAATCAAAGCAAATTGATCATTGTATGTGGATTTTCCATTGCCTTACACTGAATCAAGAAATGCTATGGTGATGCCAATCAAAGATGATCATAGGAAGAATACTTGGATTTTTTTCAAGCCTTTGACTTGAGATCTGTAGTTGACGGTTTGTAGCCTTCATCTTTATTGGCATCGTGGTTTGGGTTCTTCAACACCAAATAAACACAGAGTTCAGGGGATCACCCGGACAGCAATTTGGAATGATATTCTGGTTCTACTTATCTCTCTCTCTCACTAAACATGCAAATTAACACTAAAGTCTGAAGTCTGAATATGAAGTTGGGTCTAATATGCTGAAAAAACATGATCTAAAATTAACAAGTTAATAAAGAGCATCCTTCTCATCTATATTGGTTTGGCCACATCATCATTCAATGCAGATGAAGCCGGAAAAATTTTATAGAAAATGATGAGGGTAGATTTGGCTCTCCACTAACATCATGACACAAGGCATCTTAGAACAATTGGGTGACACCTAGAACCACCTAGGCGACAACTTGCCTTAGCCAAAATGATGGAGTCCCAGCTAGCGACCTGGCATTGTCGCCGACCTGTCGACCTGCCCCTGTTGGTAACTTGGCGACCTACCTCTAGCACCGACCTAGCGACTTGCCCATGTTGCCGACCTGGCGACCTACCTCTAGTGCCAACCTAGCGACCTGCCCCTGTTGCCAACTTGGCGACCTACCTCCATTGCCAACTTGGCGACCTACCTCCACTGCCAACTTGGCGACCTGCCTCTAGTGCCGACCTAGCGACCTACGAGACGTGCTCACCATCGATTTTTGCATGCATCCCATCACTCCCAGGTCTCTCGGAAGTAAGCTCTCACACCGAAAGTTTTGGGAGAAACCAAGTAAGGCGCAAAGATTGGTCTACGTGCATGACTACCTTCGAGGACTTTGGGGCAGTTAGGCACATCCTCACAGAAATCCCGGACGTGTTGCGTGATGCTCATGCCAAACAATGCCTATATAAAGGCCTTACCTCCAACCCTAGGGGGGAGAGGCTCAATTTAGTTCTCGAAAATCTCTAGCTCTCTCACATTTAGCTATCTTAAAATCTCTGATTCGCTAACTTAAGCATCGGAGTGCCCACCCCAAGTAAAGCAACCAAGGCACTCTGACACTATGTCCTTGCAAGTCGCATCAGAGCCACATCTTCAGCTCGTCACCACTCAGATAGACATCAGAACCACCTTTCCAGCTTGTTACCACTCAGCTAGACATTAGAGCCACCTCTCCAAGTCATCACCATTCAGTTTGGCGTCAGAGCCACCTCTCCAGCTCGTCACCATTCAACTAGGCGTCCAAGCCACCTTCCAGGTAGGAACCATTCAGTCAGGCATCTAAGTCACATTTCAGGTAGGGATTATTCAACCAGGCATCCAAGTCACCTGCCAATCGGGAACTGCCGAAATGCACTTCATCAAAAAATAAACTTAAAGTTCCTATATAATTCTTTTATCATTGTCTCTAACAGTATTAGACAAAGGAACTATAATTGGTATGTATGTACCTTAAATCTCTTTAATCAATCACTTCTGATGTTGTGCGATCCGGACACTCCTACCGGGCGGAGACCTGGCTTATAGCTGGCGACGGACGATACCTGAGAAGAAGAGGGAGGTGAAGAATTCCCGGGGAGCTCACCCGGCGGGAACACTCTGATGGTTAAGTTAGAACTCTGAGAGAATTGTAGAAAATGCAAAGAGAGAGCTAAGAGTGCAGATGGCGCAAGTTCAATACCTTTGGTCCTTGGGGATCGGGGTCCTTTTATATTGGAGTTCTATCAAATCAAGCGTAACCGCCTCTGTCGTAGCCGTTACTGCCAGAGCTGAGGTGGCGGGTGCAGGCAACCGTTGCAGGGTACGGACCTGTCAAGCATGCCACATCTTTTAGAAATGGCAAGCACGACGCCGCCTGACGAGGGACGTGGGTGCAGCCTCCAGATTTGGCAGGTACTGTTGTTAGGCAGATCTTTCCTACAGGTTGCCGAACTACTTTGCACCGAGCTACCGTACACCGAGGTTCTGGGGGTGCGTCGAGGTGCTTACGCTTGAAGCGGGCCTTAGGCAAGTATAAACAAAAGTGTTAATGGTGCTGACCCAAAGTGTTTCCACTTCGGGATACCTAGCCGCAGGTCTGGGTGTTCCCTTCTTAGGAAGGAAGAGCTCGGGGTTCATTGGGAGGAGCTCGGGACTCCTTGCTTGGAGGGAGCTCGGGGTGCTCCATCCTTAGAGAGAATTCGGGGTAAGCTGGATGTTACTTCTCGGTGAGTTGCCACATCCACCGAGTTGTCCGGCTGGGCTCCAGCGAGTTCGTTACGCCGAGTTATGGCCAAGCTGTCACACTGAGTTGTCACTTTTGCCAAGTCATGTCCACATGTCCCTGTGCTACGAGGTCGGGCCAAATCACCCTCCATCAATTGCCCCCACTCCCCGTGTTGGGGGTTCTGACCCAGCGCAGGGAGTCTGCGGTGTGCCGAGTGGATTTGGCTTGGAGCTCAGGCCTTCTTGTCAGGCAGCTCATTGGTCGGACCAGTTCACTGCTCGGCTCAATCAAGAGCAACCCGAGTCGCGTGCTGTTCACGTGCGGACGTAACGCGATCTATGGACTCCACAGACGTAAAAAAATGCGCTAAACTGATTTCGCTTCGGGGTTCACGTAGCCGGTTTTCTTGAGAGCCATCAGATCATCTTAATCCTAACCGTTGATGCCCGAGTATAGTGGCTATAAATCGTGGGGGTCCTGGTCATTTTTCCCTCGCCATAAGTTCTCAGCATTCGTCAAGAGCTCGCGTCTAAGGTCTCCAGCTCGGGTCAATTCTCCCTAGTTCGGTTGCTTTTCCTTGGTGAGTCCCCTTAGCTTTTCTTTCAGTTTTCTTATTTCTTCCAGTTCGTGTCTTTCTTTCACAATGTCTAGCTTCGATAGTCAACTGGATGAGCCCGAGGTGGGTACCTCGGCTCAGGGTGACCCTACCGAAGTCCAGTCTCACGAGGCGCGGGAGGCCTCGGGTAATCTGGCATCCACCTCTCACCAAGGTCGGATGCCGAATTGGTTCGGTCCTTCCACCATGACCCTGGAAAGATTCTGACACCTTATCCGGCAATACAACTTACCAAGGGAGTATACCTACAGTCTGCCTGCGAGTAACTTCCCATGGGAGCACGGTCCTGACGAGATTGTGATCTTCCAGGAGCAGCTCATAACCGGGCTTCGTCTTCCTTTCCACCCCCTTATTGTAGAGGTTCTAAATCACTTCAACGTCACAATAGACCAGCTTCACCTGAACTCCATTCGTAATGTGGTTGGGACCATTTCCCTCTGCTTTGAGTACGTCTTCCCTTTAGACTTAGACATTTTTTGCTCAATTCTCTCAACAAAGAAGAGCGCTTAAAGCGTTCTCCCCGAGCACAGGCGGGCCTACTACCTGTCCCCTCGCCCGGGTTTCAAGTTACTGCACAAGCTTCCCAGCAAAGTCCTGGCTTGGAATCTGTACTACTTTGTAGTCCGGAACACCGCGGGGTGGCCCTTCCCCACTCATTGGAGGGCGGTTGTTCAGGACCCCGACGTCATACTAGACAAGAAGACAAGGGAGACACTCCAGTCATGGGCTGAGCTCGGGTTTAATTACAAGGATTATATCACCGAGAGCAAGCTCATACAGGCCGGCTTGAGCCCGGGTAGGTCTTCTTACCTAGAGTTAAACATTTTACCTTAGTAGCTTGTACCTTTGAGTTGCTAACGCCGAGCTTTGTGGCAAGACCCATGGAGGAAGAGAAGCTCAAGGGGGAGAGGCTTTTCAGGCATATGAAGGGAAGGAAGAAGTGGGCTGCCAAGAGAGCTCGTGTCGAGTCCCTGTAGGCCCCCACCTCTGAGCCCAAACTTCCGCAGGCCCCTACCTTTGAGCCTGAGCTCCCTGATGTACCTCCGATCATCAATTTGGAGGAGATCTTACCACCTCGGGAGCCCGAGACATCGGTAGAGCCTGTTCCAAAGGTAGTTGTGGAGCTTGAGGTCACCACCGAGGCCGCCGATGCAGTAGCTGAAGCTTCCGCTAAGCCCATTTGCACGGCCAAGACGGCAATTTCTAGCTCGGGGAGTCAAGAGGGAGCCCAGAGTATTCTGATCCCACAGTGCAGCCTTCAGAAGAGCAAGGGGGTTGTCTATGCCGAAGAGGTTTCCGAATGGGCTGACCTCACTCCTAGTCAGCTCGGAGCCCGGGCTGCCACCCACTCCATGGTGGTAAGTTCTAAAGACTTATTTTCTCCTTTCTTTCTCTCTCTCTCTTTTTTTTACCTCTTCAGTGCTAACGGACCTCCTCTTGTTAGGTGAACTCTGTCGTGCACGCCTTGACCCTTCAGTCTAAGAGGCACCTGAAGCGGGCTCTGGCTGCCAAGGACTCGGCTCGCACAGCCCATACCGATCTGAGGGCAGCTTGCGAGAAAGAACGTCATCGAAGCATTGATGGCGAGAAAGAAGAGTTGGCACGCAAGAGGGACGGGCTGAGGAGCGAGGTGAACGCCCTCAAGGCAGACAAGGGGGCCTTAGAGCTCGAGGTGAAAGGCCTCAAGGAGGATAAGGGAACCCTGGAGCACGAGGTGGAGTTCCTCAAGGCTGATATTGAGGAGAAAACTGAGATCTTCACCCAAGCCATAAAGGAGACAAAGGTCAAGGCCGTTATGGACTATGTCAAGTCAAACAAGTTCGATGCCGTGCTGGGGGAGGCCTATCGTAAGGGCTTCAAGCTTAGCAGGTGGTTGATAAGGCACACGTACCCCGAGCTCGACACAAGCGCCATCACCACTTCACGGATCACGAATGACATAGCTCGACAAGCTACAAAGGATCCAGATTCCGAAGAGGAGGGTGGTGACGAAGAGGTAGATGTCACTAACTTGGTTGAAGCTCCCGAGTAGAAACGACGAGCCCCCAAAATAGTTATCCTTGTACTATGAGCCTGCGAGCTTAGCTTTAGTTTCTTCTCCCCCTTTTTTTTTATCGAGCTCATTGTATAGAACTCTCATCAATGAAATTTGTTTTTTTGCCAAGTGTTGTCACTTTATTCTTTTGCTGAAATGATTGTTTTACCCAAGCTATTAGAGTTAAGTGCCCGAAGTAGGGTTTCTCAACTGTCGTCACCCCGAACTGTCTCCCAGTACTTTGTAGGGGTGGTTTTTATAACGTACACCGAGGTGAGCGACATAGTAAGGCATATGCCCGACCTGTCTACTCCTAGGTTACTTGATAGTTGTCCCTAGTGGGTCCAACCTATTGTATACCGAGGTGGGCTATGCACCGTAGGGTTCACACCCGAGCTGCCTACGTCCTTAGCATACTAAGCCTACGCCGATGAGGCGGTTAGGTCACATATAGTGCCGAGGCCCTTAGTTAGCTTGGCGTTTTAGCCCTTAGGGTCTGGGAGCGACTACGGTCTACCCCCTCCTGGAGTTTGCCCATGCCGAAGAGGCAACTGGGTCTTATAGTGCTGAGATCTTTTTGTTAGCTCGGCATTTTGGCCCTTAGGCTCAGAGAGCGACTTGTAGTCCACTCAGTTCGGTAATTCATAGGTAATATTGCCTTAAGTTGACAATATTCCATGCCCTAGGTACTTGTTTCCCTTCTAGGGTTTCGAGCTCATATGTACCTTCCCCAAGCACCCGCTTTACTCGGTAGGGTCCTTCCCAATTTGGCCCGAGCTTACCAACACCGGGCTCAAGTACCATAACTTTTCGAAGGACTAGGTCTCCAACACAGAAGTTCCGCTTTTTGACCCTGGCGTTATAGTACCGAGCTACTCTCTACTGGTAGGCCGTGGTCCTAATGTATGTCAGGTCTCGTACCTCATCAAGTAGGTCGAGGTTGGTGCGTAGCTCATCTTCGTTTGCTTTGTCGTCGTGCGTTTCTAGACGTAGCGTGGGAACCTCGATTTCTGCTGGGATAACTACCTCGGTGCCATTGGTGAGGTTGAAGCGAGTCTCTCCCGTAGCGGTCTTCGCCGTGGTCCGGTAAGCCCATAGAACACTAGGTAGCTCGTCCGCCCATAGTCTTTTAGCTCGGTCTAGTCGTGCCTTCAGTCCATGGAGAATGGCTTTGTTTGTGACTTCCGCTTGGCCGTTTGCTTGAGAGTGCGCTACCGAGGTAAAGTTTTGTTGTATCCCCATGTCCTTGTACCAGTTCTGGAATTTGATGTCCTCGAACTGTTTACCATTATCGAAGATCAGTACTCGAGATAGTCTAAAGCGGCATACTATACTCTTCCAGAAGAAGTTCTGTACATTCTGAGCTGTGATCGTTGTGAGGGGTTCAGCCTCAACCCACTTAGTAAAATAATCAACTGCCACCACTAGGAACCTTCTTTGCCCTATTGCTGGTGGGAATGGGCCAGGTATGTCGATCCCCCACTATGTGAATGGCCATGGGTTGGTAAAATATTTTAGGTCGGCGGCAGGCTGGTGGTGGATGTTGGCATGCTTCTGACACTTGTCGCACTTTTTGACGAGATCGGTCGCGTCTGCCTTCATCATTGGCCAGTAATACCTCTGTCGCAGTGCTTTCTGGGCGAGTGCCCTGCCCCCCAAGTGTCTTCCGCACAGGCCCTCATGAGTATCGCGAAGGACGAGCTCGACCTCAGAGGGTCGCAAGCAGCACCGATAGGGGAGCGTGTAGGATCTTCGGTACAGTCGTTTGTCTATCATGACGTATTTGGCTGCCTGACGCTCTACCCTTCTGGTGGCATTACGATTTGCAGGGAGGGTTCCGTGTAGCAGGAAGCTCGCAAGCGGATCGATCCAGCTTGGCTCTGCTTGAACGACGGGAGCGACCTCCTCTGCCCCCCCGAGAATGCTAGGTCAAGGTAAGTTCTCTCTATGCACGGTTCTCATGGTGTTATCACTGGTGCTGGCTAACCGGGATAGGGCATCAGCCTCAGCGTTCTCTGATCTCGGGATCTGCTGGATGAAGTGTGACTAGAAGTTGAGCAGAGCCTCTCTTACTTTGGCTAAGTAAGCAATCATGGTTGGCTCGCGAGCTTCGTACTCACCCGTAACCTGGTTGACCACGAGCTGAGAATCACTACAGATGACAATGTGTTTGGCTTTCACTTCGTTTGCTAGAGCCAACTCGGCTAATAACGCCTCGTACTCTGCTTCATTGTTGGATGTCGCAAACTCGAAGCGTAGTGCATATTCCTGTTTCACACCGCTTGGCCCGTACAAAACGATCCCAGCTCCGCTGCCCTGTTGGTTTGACGAGCCATCTACGTGAAGGATCTAGGGCTCCTCATCCCAGTTCGCGCTTGGTCTCACTAGGAGAGATGCCACGTTGGTTGCTACTTCGTGGTGCTCGAGCTCAACCGGCTTGGGAACCTCAAGCTCGCCCAAGCTGGGGGCCTCATGTTCGATCGGCCTGGGGACTTCGGAGCTAAAGGTGCATTTTGCGACAAAATCTACTAAGGCTTGGGCCTTGATAGCAGTTTGCGACATGTATTGGAGATCGAACTCGCTGAGCTCGATGGCCCACTTTGTCAACCTACTGGAGACCTCAGGCTTGAGCAGGACTTGCCTCAGAGGTTTGTTGGTAAGGATGATGACAGTGTGAGCTTGAAGTACGGACAGAGCTTCCAGGCTGCAATGACTAGTGCGTAGGCCAGCTTTTCTATCTCTGGATACCTCATCTCTGCTCCCTGCAACACTTTACTAACATAGTAGATGGGTCATTGGACCCGATCTACTTCTCTTATTAGTACCGAGCTGACCACCTCGTCACCTGTCGAGAGGTACAACTCTAAAACATCACCCTCTTCGGGTCGGGTTAAGACTGGGATGCTAGCAAGGTACCTTTTGAGCTCATCGAACGCGAGCTAGCACTCTTCGGTCCATTCAAAGCCTTTGCTTTTTATTGCCTTAAAGAAAAGCAGGCAATGATCTGCCGATTTGGACATGAAACAGCTTAGAGCAGTTATACGGTCGTTCAATTTCTGAACCTCCTTCAATTTCTGGGGTGGTCTCATTTCTAGGATAGCCTTAATTTTGTCCGGGTTAGCCTCAATGCCGTGAACTGCTATCGGGTTCAATTTCATGGATGTACCCTAGGAATTTACCCGAGGTAACACCGAAGACACACTTATTAAGAAGGCAGTCTTTTCTTCATCAGCTGGGTCCATCCTGACCTGGTTGTAGCCCGAATAGGCATCTAAGAAACTCAGCAACTCATGCCCTGAGGTCGCGTCCACCAGACGGTCGATCCTGGGGAGTGGGAAGCAGTCCTTTGGGCAAGCTCGATTCAGGTCGGTATAATCGATGCACATGCGCCATTTACCGTTAGCCTTTTTTACCATAACGGGGTTGGCCACCCAGCTCGGGTAATGGACTTCTCTTATAAAGTCGGCTGCGAGGAGCTTCCCGACCTCCTCGTCAATTGCTCTCCATCGCTCTGGGGCTAAGTTACGTTTCTTCTATCTAACGAGCCTAACTACAGGATCAATATTAAGCTTGTGAGTTATGATGCTAGGGTCTATGCCTGGCATCTCTGCCGCGGACCATGCAAAAACATCTAAATTTTCAAGTAAGAAACTTACCAGTTGGGTTCGCAGAGGCTCGTCAATAGAAGCGTTGATCTGAAGTGTCCGAGCTGGGTCCTCTGTCGACGTCGGGACGGAGACAGTCTCTTCTGTGGGTGCAGCTCACTCCTCACACTGCTCTGCACGTCGCTCCAGCTCGAGGTTGTCTACCACCTTGGCTTTTCCTTTGAGGGCGGCGACGTAGCATTTGCGGGACTCAAGTTGATAGCCTCGCGCCACCCCGACTCCGAAGTCCGTAGGGAACTTCATCGCCAGATAGTAGGTGGAGACCACTGCACGTACGATGGGGGTGGTGGGATGACCTACTATGGCATTGTATGGGGAGGGAGTCGCGACCACCAAGAAATCATGGTTGAGCCTTACCATGCTAGGCCAGGTTTCGACCTCCACAGGTACGGTGACTCTTCCCAAGGGCCTGACTTCCTCTCCGCTGAAACCTACCAAGGGAGTGATTGCAGGCTTGAGGTCGCTCTCCTGGAGCTAAAGTTTGTCGAGTGCTTCTTTGAACATAATATCTGCTGAGCTGCCAGAGTCGACAAGGACACGCGTAACTTCAAAGTCATTAATCTTTATCTTTATGACGAGCGCGTCATCGTGGGGGTAGTGGACCTCGGGCGCATCATCCTCTATGAAGAAGATCGAGTCTTCCATCCTTGGCCACTTCAGGGGATTCTGTTCTTCCCTGGCGGCCTCGCAAGCTTATGTCCGAGCTGTAGCCGAGGTGCAGCCCACGACGATCGAACCTCCGACGATCACATGAATAGTTCATCGAACTGGTCTTTCTTCAGGGGGTTGCCTCTGTGGCTACTCTGCTTGCCTGTTGGATTCGAGAGCATCCCTACTTTGCTCCCCCTGCCGACCTGCTTTATTATTATTATTATTCTGTACAAAATTTCTTAAGTATCCGTGACGGATGAGCTCCTCTATCTCGTCGCGGAGGTTCTTACAATTTTTGGTGCTATGATCGTGGTCTTTATAGAAATTACAATACAATCCTTATTTCTTACACTAGGATCCGCCTTCAGCCGAGGTGGCCACTTCACATATGGGGCGTCCTTGATCGCCATAAGGATCTCGGCCCGCTTCGCGTTTAAGGGCATGTAGTCTGTCCTCTCTACTATTGGAGCTTAGAAAGACTGACCTGGCCTTGCCCCCCGAGCTTGGTCCTTCTTCTTCTTGCTATCACCCTGAGTTGAGGACTCTATTTCCCTTTTTCTTTTCTCAAGGGCCTGTTCACCTTTCTGGTTGATCTCCTCCTCCGTCCCTATAAACTGATCCGCGAGCTTGAGGAACTCGGTCACAGTCTTGGGCTGATTAACAACCACATGCCACTTGAATTCTTTGTGCATGTTCCCCTCTTGGCCGTAGTGAGCCGAACTGCGGGGTCCAGGTCGGGTATCTGCAGGCAAGCGTCATTGAACCGCTTGATATAACTTCGGATGGATTCTCCTTCTCTTTGGACTATGCCAATGAGGCTCTCCTGGTTCCTAGGGCACCGCTTGCTGGTGACAAAATGAGAAGTGAAGACTTGCGCGAATTGCGCCCAGCTTCTTATTGATCTGGGTGCGAGGTTCCGGTACCATGTGCGGGCCACCCTTTTGAAGGTGGTGGAGAAAGCCACACACATGCAGGACTCGCTGGCCCTCGCCAAGTGCATATGGGACTGGAAGGCGTCAACATGATCATTCGGATCAAAGGATCCGTCATACTTATCCAACGGGGGAACTTTAAAGTCCTTGGGCATGGGAACAACAAGGAATTCTAGAGATAGGGGGGATGAGACTGAGAGAAGCAGAGTAGCTTTTACTTCACCCGAGCTTACCTCTTCCTTACCCTTGAGCTCGGGCAGGTCGTTAGTGGCAGCTCGACGAGCTCGGCGACGCCTCCGCTATTTCTTTGCTGGCTCGGTGTTAGTACTGCTGACCTTTGTGTTACCGAGCTTGATGGGCCCTGGCTCGGACTGCTGCTGGTAGCTGCGAATGGAGGGGCCTTGCCTGAAATCTGCAACCAGTACCTCGAACTGATTTCCTGCGAACGGGAGCTCGAATTGCGAATGCTGAGGCGACGCGGGCCTAACTGGCTGAGAGGCCCCCGACTTGACTGCAGGCTGCGAGGCAGGGGTAGCTGGTCTCTCCTTCCTATCCTGAGACAATGTAGAGGTCTCTCCCCGGCGAGAAGGACGTTCGTTTCGACGGCAAGGCTTAGCTTGCTGCGTGGCCGGATGCCGAGGAGGAAGCGGCTGCTGGGCCTGAGGCAGTGGAGGAAACTGTTGTTGATACTGATACTGGGAAACTTGATGCAACACTTGCTGCTGATAGAGTTGAAACTACTGGAACTGTTGCATTTGAGCTTGCATAGCCCGCATGCACTGCACCAGGTCTTCAAGCTGGTTTTGGCTGGTCACCGGAGGAATGATGGGGGGTTCAGTGAAGGTTGTTCCAATCGTGGAAGGGAGTGGAGCATGCACAGGTGCCACTGACTGAGGCACATTCAGGCTGGGAACTCCGTCCGTAGAGAGGGGGACGGTGAACTGTCCAATGTAGACAGTGGGAAGTTGAGGTCACTCCTCAGTGGCGTTTTGGTCGGCACCTCGTCCGACATTGGTAGAGGAAGCCATGGATGCTGAGTTCTGAGAGTTTCAGAGATTGGAGAAAGGCTTCCTGAAGCGTTCCCACAAACGGCGCCAAATGATGCTGTGCGATACGGACATTCCTACCTGGCTCCTAACTGGCGACGGACAGTACCTGAGAAGAAGAGGGAGGTGAAGAATTCCCGGGGAGCTCACCCAGCGGGAACACTCTGATGGTTAAGTTAGAACTTTGAGAGAACTGTAAAAAATGCAAAGAGAGAGCTAAGAGTGCAGATGGCGCAAGTTCAATACCTTTAAACCTTGGGGATCGGGGTCCTTTTATATTGGAGTTCTATAAAATCAGGCGTAACCGCCTCTGCCGCAGTCGTTACTGCCAAAGCTGAGGTGGCGGGTGCAGGCAGCCGTTGCAAGGTACGGACCTGTCAAGCATGCCACATCTTTTAGAAACGGTAGGCACAACGCCGCCTGACGAGGGACGTGGGTGCAACCTCCAGATTAGGCAGGTACTGTTGTCTGGTAGATCTTCCCTACAGGTTGCCAAACTATTTTGCACCGAGCTACCTTACATCGAGGTGCTGGGGGTGCATTGAGGTGCTTACGTTTGAAGCGGGCCTTAGGCAAGTATGGACAGGAGTGTTAATGGTGCTGACCCGAAGTGTTTCCACTTCGGGATACCTAGCTGCAGGTCGGGGTGTTCCCTTCTCAGGAAGGAAGAGCTCGGGGCTCATTGGGAGGAGCTCGGGACTCCTTGCTTGGAGGGAGCTCGGGGCGCTCCATCCTTAGAGAGAATTCGGGGTAAGCTGGGTGTTACTTCCCGGTGAGTTGCCACATCCACCGAGTTGTCCGGCCGGGCTCCAACGAGTTTGTTACGTCGAGTTATAGCCAGGCTGCCACGTTGAGTTGTCACTTTTGCTAGGTCATGTCCCCATGCTACGAGGTCAGGCCAAATCACCCTCCATCCACTTCTTATGAAAACCTTCTTTAATTAATTTCATTTATACCCAAACATTGATCAAACAACTGCTGCTGGAGGTCTCAACGATAATGATTTTCCCTTTCTCAAAATGGTGGAAAAAGTAGCAGCAATCATTTTCACATTCTCGAACGGTGGAAGAATTAGTGGCAATCGTTTTCTTTTTCTCAGACGGGAGAAGAAGCAGTGGCAAAATGGCAATGGTTTTCCCTTTCTCAAACAGTGTAAAAAGCAGCCGCAATGGTGTTTTGGTGTTTTCTTCCGTTCAAACTATTAGGGTTTTGGGTTGAAAAATGACGGGGCTAATTTAAGGATATTGTAAAATAGGTGGATCATAAAAGAGGGTAAAATGGTAAATTAGCAACATCCATTAGTCAAGTTAATGTTATCTAACTGATATGGTGAGTTTTGAATGTTTTAAAAAATTATTATGGTAAATTTAAGAGAATTCGCAATGACTTTTAGACAATTTCCACCAAAAAAAAGCAAAGACTCCCCATCTTACACCTGAAATTTCCATTATAATATAAACTCTTGATTTGACAAAAGCGAGGGAAGGGAAAAAAATATTCCGCATATTAATAATGT
Organism: Nelumbo nucifera; assembly: GCF_055504915.1. Classification (NCBI taxonomy): domain Eukaryota; kingdom Viridiplantae; phylum Streptophyta; class Magnoliopsida; order Proteales; family Nelumbonaceae; genus Nelumbo; species Nelumbo nucifera. The sequence goes on along the minus strand of NC_142651.1, from coordinate 2,144,316 downwards.
TTTTTTTTTTATGTTGATTTACAACAAATCGAGAAGATTGAATATTTTTCCATGTCAAAAATGTAATGTAGGTTGGGTTGAATGTCGGGTCTGTGTTGAAAATTATGAATCCCACCGAGGTCTAAGGAAGCCCGATCCAATCTCCAAATAGTTTTTCTTTTCTTTTTTTTTTTTTTTTTTTTTTTTGTTTTTTCTTTTTCTAACCTTTCTTTGGGTGACTAGAGATCAACCCCTCAATGAGTCAATCTAGGGGGAACGCATGCCAGGGGCCTCATTGCACACAAAATCATGGTTTTTAAAACCAAATTGCACCGCCAGACCACACTTTCCTCAGAAGCTCTGGAATTCTTTAAGGGCCTGGACAGCAAGAGCATTTACAACTTTGTTAGCGGCTCAGGAGACGAACCGGAAAATGGACTTAGGATATCCAAATGGTTGAACCTAAACAACATGCAGTTTGTAGGTTGGTATTAAAAATAATATAAATGAATTTAAAATTAAAAAAACGTGTCCCGAATGACCCAGTCAACAAATTAGTTATATATACGATTTTCTTTATTTCTCTTTGTTTTCTCATTCTCTGAATATCTTTCGACTGAAATAACATGAAATATGATTTGTGGTGAGACAAATATTGATAGTGACACTTTAGATCATCATAGGACAAGTGGCAAGTTATAGCACCCGACCTGCAATGCTGGTGGAACTCAGAGAGTCCCATGGTGATAGTCTAATCAATTTCATTTATATCAACATCAACATGTTTGCATTTTGCAACATTTAATAATATATGGCATGCCTGTAATTGTTAAGCTAAAGTGATGACAATGACATTACTACATACCATCCTTAACATTTGTATGAGTTATTCTCTGCTTCATCATTGACACATTAGTTCATACAGAAGAGACTCCTTCTAACAGTATCGCGGTAAATCTTTTATCTTTGATTCTGCCAACTTCTACTTCTTCTCCGAGGAAAAAAGAATGGAATTTATAATTAAAGATTGGTGGTCAATATATGGCATTATGCAATAACGTAAGATCATGCGAATGTAATTACATAAATTTGGCCAATGATCTCATTCATACAAAATTTCGGGTCCAAACTTCCTTAAGATGTCGTGACTTATTCGATTTCTCTTCTAAACGGACTACCTGTTTCACCATGACAAAAATGTAAATTTAATAGGAAATAACTAATTTACAAGATGGTCGTGTTACGGTGTTTAAGGTGCCTGTAACACTAGCAATTTGCCTTTTAGCACAAGTTTAAAGCATCGGACTTCTTTTTCCTAAAATGGGAAATACCCTCAAACCACTGTACCACATTTGTATTTGGAGCCTTCACCTTTTCACAGCCTCTTCCAGCTGAATCATATCAGCGTCAGCGTATAACTACATCAATACCATTTCCATCAATGGACATCTTCTTTACTAAGCTGCTGATCATGTTCATAGAACCAGATAAGGTCAAAACCGACCATCAATTAGAAACTACCAAGTGGCAACATGTTAGGGGGTAAAGTTGTCAATTGATGAGATGATTTGGTCTTGACGAGCTACGAACTAGTCTGATCCTAACAAGTTGATTTGACACCAATTCATAACATGCATAAGCAATACATGGCTGAGCTAATCAGAACATCAATGTTAATACAATCCATACAGGCCCACTACTTGTCACGTGCACTGCACACAACATATCAATTACAAATGGACTGAGCTCCGACCACATGTGAGAGATGAATCAGTTCTTGGATGAAGCTCCTCTCCTCACCTATAAATAGGGGCAAGTCCCCCATTCATTTGGACACATCTGAACATAATAGTACACATTATAAACAATGAATGCCAAACACCAGCTCCCCTAACAAACTCTTCAATTCATCACATGAAGCTCATCAGCTCTCCTTACGAGCTCTTCAGTTCATCCATACGAACTTACTACCTCTCCTCACAAGCCCTTTAGTTCTCTACACAAACTCTCATCTCATCTTACTAAGCTCTCCAACTCACCTTATTTTTTGTTGATCTAATTGACTCAACTATCAGAATCCATACCCTAAGATCACCCGAGGCCTCTGCATTTCTTATATTTGCAGGTTTTTCTTAATAGCCAAGGTACCAACAAAGCGAGCTCCGAGCCAAGGTGACATTCCAAAACCATATTGGATTGTCATTAGTCCAAATATAATTGACCCAATGTAGGAAACACCTTGTGCATATATAAGTTCAAGAATCATCAATGTTTGTTTTTCTTTATTCTAAAAATCACCGATCTCAGCCCAACCGACTAATCCGCCTAGCGGCCTTGCCCAGCAGCTTAAGTAAAAAGGAACATAGTAAAATGATGAATTGCTAATAAATGTACCAAACAACAGCTGGTTCTTTGATTCATAAAACAGCATAAATGCATACCTATTTGGTAGGGTTTAACTGAACATTCAACCAAACTGGTTCAGTTGCTTCGAGTCTAGATACCTATTTGGGCTCGCTCGCTCGCTCTCCGGATTTTTCAGCCAACGCTGGGATTTTGCAAATCGGCGTCGGATTTCAATTTTCATTAGTCGGATCGGGTTAGGATGTTCCTGAATCCGATTAGTTTACAGCCCCACTTATATTAATCAACTTTTAATTATCAAGAAAATCCAAAATTAATCAATCGGGCTTCGGAGCGAAGGAAATGCAACGTGGCACTCGAGGTCTCCGTTTATCTTCTGACGGCGCGGCTCACCTATACATGTCACATGTGTCATTGCATTCACTATTACGGTATATAAAAGATCCCAGTTGTCCGGTTCATACTCTTCAGATTCTCCTTCCTTCTTCCTTCACCTCTCCTTCTAAACCTGCTCTTATCTCTCCTCATCTCCGTCGACGCTTCTGCAATGGCGACTGTCTATGCTACTTCGGTCAAGTTCGCATCTTCGTTAAAGCACTCTGTTGGGGATTACAAGGTGATTTTTCGGTGATTCTTCTTCCTCCTTTACTTCTCCACGTTTCCTCAGTTGTATTTTAAGTTCTCCATCTTCATCTTGGGACCGTAGGTTCCTGATTTAAGGTTCCTAATCTGGTTCATTGGCGACTAACATGTGTCATTCAATGCTATTCAATTACTGTGGTTGGTTTATGTAATTTAGTTTCTCGACTTCAGATCTAGCTGGAGGATGAAGACTGGAATGTTTGTAACTGAATATTCTCTTGTTTTCCTTCTATAACAAATAACAATGTCCCCCTTCTTGGTGGTTTAGTCTCTTTTCTTTTTCTTTTTTCTGCTTTAGACAAATAGCATCTAGGGTTTAAACATTCAAATCACATTTCTAATACAGTTGTTAGAATATTTATTGAGTGCTTACTCTGTGCTCACAAGGGTGTGTCTGCTGGATCCGGATGCATAAACAGACACTAACGCACATTTCTCTGTAATTTTTCTAGGAATTTCGAATACATGTTATTAGGATATTGTTTTTATTTTTGGCCCTGTGAATGTTCATCTAACATTGATACTCTTCCCCATAACAATGCTGCAGAAAATATGGTTATGTATCTACCTGATAAACTTTGATTTCTGTCCCTTGTAATTTGTTTTGATGTAAACGACAGGGAAAACAAAGTTTTCATGCAGAAAAATGGCAAAAATGTAGTTCAAATATTTCAGTATGAAAAGAAATTCTGTCAATTTAACTTTTGAAACAAATGGAGCCCAAATGATAAAAGGGTGGGGGGCATAGAACATTTCGAATTATGTTGTATCTTGTATGAGGAAAAGAAGGTTTTCTGAAACGATTCATTCGGATTCTTATAATTAGGCCACCTCTCCTATATCTATCATCTCCATGGAGTGATGATGTGACTTCTAGGTCCTGCTCTATGTCAGCTCTACGTGCTACAACACATTGAGTTGTTTCTTAAGTGATAATAACTTACTCTTCAATTCTTACAAAAAATGGTCTGAAGAATTGGTATTTGTTTTATGGGTATATGATTAGATACTAAAGCTGTGAAAGATGACTGTATGGATGAATGTAAATGCATATGTATGGTATATTATCAAATTAGGGAAAACTGACTATGTATAAAATTATATATCTTGCATAAAACCAAGATACAAATCCAAAATTTTGTAATTAACAATCTAACTTGAGAGTAGATAAGCATTATACTGTATGAGGAAAAACAAAACAAAAAGATAGGAAGGAAAGGATATAAGCTATGCCAAGATTATGTTCAATATAAATGCCCATTATGAAAATTTTTGCAGCTAACTGGAAGGACCTCAACTTTGAGGCTAGTTTCTATGAATTGGACCAAGAATGGCTTCCCTTCTTTGCGGTCTTCACGCTTCCGTGTGTGTTGTGCGGTATTTCCTCCCTCCCTCTCCAACATCTTTCTCATCTTATTCTTTTGTTTTTCTATTTAATGTTTTAAGAAAGAAATGCTGAAAAATTGTTGCGTATGAATGTGATTTAATGGGGTGCATTTACAGGCCAAGCCAGAGACTGTCCAGAAAGTTTGTGATATTGTAAGGAAACAATTGGCATTGTCTCCTGAATCAGCGCTTACCCCAGAGTCTAAGTTCTCTGATCTTGGTGCTGATTCTCTTGACACAGTACGTCCTTTTTATTTCTCATGTTTTTGTTATTTTAATTGGTCTATGTTGGTGTTTAATTTTAATTGGTAAACAGTTCTTCAACATTATACAACTCCCTCTGTTTGGTAATATGGACTACCATGTGCAGGTGGAGATAGTCATGGGACTGGAGGAAGAGTTTGGAATTAATGTCGAAGAAGATAGTTCTCAGAATATAACCACGGTCCAGGAAGCAGCTGACTTGATAGAAAAATTGGTTCAGAAAAAATCTGAAGCGTAGAGAGAGAGAAGAGAGAGATGAAGTTTTGTATTAGGAGGGGGGCAGGAATCATGTGGAAAATTTTCTGTCATGGTATGTTGTTTTGGTTGTTTATATTTGTTGACTCAGCTAGGTCCCTGTTTCAAGATGAATGACTCAGAATTCTTTTTTTTCTTATGAAAGGTAAATTTGCTTTCATTAATATCCAAACTGATCGCTTGAGAGACTTGGCTGGCCATTTTCCTGTCAGATGACGGATCACCTGCCAATAAAATACATTCCAGGCCATGTTTGGGAGTGCTTAAGTTAAAAATAAGTACTTATTTAATAAGGCTATGTTTGGTTTGAAGGAAAAAGTAGGGAAAGGAAGGGAAAGGTAAGAAAACCTTTACAAATCTTATATGAGTTTTGATACCTTTCCTTCCCTTTCCCTTCAAACCAAACATAGCTTGAGTGTTTAAAAACAAGCGTTTATTCAAATAAACACTTATTTGTGTTTGGCACTCAACTTTTTCAAGTGCTTATTTATTTTTTAAAATAAGTAGTTTTTTTTTATATTGGGTGTTTGGTAGTTTTTTTTTCTAATAAGCACTTAAATAAGCATTTGTGACTATTTTGTTCTTCATTTTTTTCAATTTTTCAAAATATATCTTTTGAAAGTGCTTTCATAAGGGTATTTTCTTAAAAGTGTTTTTGTAAAAGTAGTTTTATAAAAGTATTTTCTTAAAAGTGTTTTGTAAAAGTATTTTTATAAAAATGTTTTCGTAAAAATGTTTTTGTAAAAGTGTTTTCATAAAAATCTTTTATAAAGTTCAACTAGGGATAATGGTATTTTAAAATTCAACTAGGGATAATTTTGAAAGGAAAATACCAATAAGTGTTTAATGGCCTACATAAACACTTATTTTTAAGCACTCCTAAACATGGCTCAAGTCAATTGTCGGTTGAACTTTTTTTATATCATTTTGAAGGGCTACAGAACGGGGGTAGCTGGCCCCCAACCCATAACCCCCCCAATGCAGGTGCAGCAGGAGATCTTACCAACCAGCTGATTGGCACCTTGCATTGTCTTGGTTGACATCATGTAGAAGTTATTTGAAGCACACGATCACCAAGTGGTTCATACCATAACCATAAGTAGGCCTTGCTCAAGAAATTGTGGTTATAAGTATGAGAACAATGACAACAAGAGAATTTTTTTGTGTATCCATAATTCATATTCCATGGGTTCCAATAATCAATGAGAACAAAAGAATTTTTTTTTTTTGGTAATAGACAAAAGCATTAGAATGCCCCTTAAATTGCCTTCAACTCCCCTTTATTCTCTCCACTTTTTCATACAAATAAAGCCTTTTATTTAACAATTAACACGAGGGTCAATTCAACTTTTGCTTTGTGCTCTAAGGGGTTATACAAGAGGGGTAGTCCATCCCCTAAACACATAAATCCCTCGAAATCAAATAGGTTCGTCAATAATACACAAAATTTCGAGGATGGACATCTGATCCGATTATCTTGGATTCGGATGAGGTATTTATATAATCGAATAGGATTCGGGCAATCTATTTCTGATTAATAATTAGATCAGATTTAAAATTGATCTATCTAATCAAATTAAAATTGATCCATCTAATTTTTATTAATTTTAATATAATTATATTTAAAATTATAAAAAATATATTGTATATATTATATTATATATGAATTTATAACTAATAAGTTCAATATGTTATATTTACATTAATTTATTACATATAAAAGTTGAAAAATAATTAATTTTTTTAGTATTTTCAAAAACTAAAGTGGAATTAGTTTGTCACCTTGCGATCAATCCAACTAATAAATACAATTATTTATATTTATATATTGTTTCCAATTTAGGTTAATATTTATCCAATTTAAAAACAAATGAGTTCAATCCAATCATCCGTACAAGTGACCTTTCTAATTATTTTTCAAGTAATAGATTATTTAGTTAATTAATCATAACATAAAAAAATAAATAAATTTTAACTCATTTAGTTCTGTGACTTGCTTAAAGTTATTACTTATTTCCTTAATCAGTAAACTTCATTACCTTTATTAAATTATAACTAAGGTTAATTAATTAGTTATAGTTATCTTTATGTATGCCTAACCAAGTAAACCAGTTACTTTTAATAATTAAAGTAGAAAATTATTAATTAAGTTTCTTGATTACATTAATTAAATTAATAAATTTAGTTAGCTTAGAAAATGATTATATAATAAAAAAAGATTAGTTAAAAAAATAAGATATTTATATAATCAATTAACTAATTATGACTTAATTACCAAAAGTTTATTTAATTATATAACTAACTAACCAATAACATAATAAATTAGTTAACTAATTAAGTTAATAATTTAATAAAAATTATAGATAAAAGATAATATGAATTAATGAAAATTATTTGAATAATTTTTTTACTAATGCAAGATTTTATTTAAAAACAAAGTTAATACAAATTAATACTTGTTTATTAAAAACAACAAAAAGGTAAGAAAATTTTAGTTTCAAAATTTTATCTTATAATATCATGTCTATTAAATTTTCATTTACATATAAAATAATGCTAAAAAATTGTTGATAATATATTAATTTTAAATTTAATGATTATTATTTTAAAATCCCTTAATCCATTGAAAAATAATAAAAATGAATATTAAATAAAAAATATTAAAAGTTAAAATAATTTAATAAAAATATCAACAAAACACCAGATTTGTTGTTTGGCACACTGTTAACGTTTTCACCTGTAATCTGTTTGGTTCCAAGTGGATTTTTGATAGATTATGTAACACATACTGCACCAGCATAGGTCGATACTTATCTTATGAATAACACCCGTCTAGCTTCCTATCTAACGGCCATTATTTGATTATTTAGAGATCCAACGGTTAAAAAATGTATCAAGACATATATTCAGTGGTTAGGATTGTTGAAAATGGAAATTCAAAAAATGTTACAAGGCAAAATGAACTCTTTATTCATATATTTAGACTAACAATTATATTTTCTTTCAAATAATGTAAGCATGTACGTCCCAATGTGCCTTTCTTTATCTCACAAGCTACATCCCAGCATGAAATGTTTTCTAGTGCACTGAGATGCACTGGATAAGACCTCCTCGCTCGTGCCAAATCAGCATCCACATGGGATCCATGTCACGTGGTTATTTCAAGAAAAACGTTGTTGTTGCTCGGTTGTGAGTTGTGATATTTTCAAGGCGTTGCTGTTTCATCTCATTTGTTCTCTTAAAACATCCAAGTTCCAACCAACTGCATTTTTTAACCATTAAGCTTGACACGCCTACGTGGCATTTAGGTGTACTAGAAAGTAGAAACGGTAACGCAACGCCACACTACCAAACATCGCCTAAATCAAGAACCTAAGACAGAACTACGCAACGGCTCCTTAATACCCAGAAGAGTAATCTCTCAAAATTATGCAACGGCTCCTTAATATGCGCAAATTTGAATCTAAAGCTTTGAAATCCGTGCTAATAACAATCAAATGGAGTAGTCGTATTTTGGTAAGCAGAGAAAATCATGCATTAGTTGAAGGCAAATGAGCGTTATTGTTTTGAACCTTCTTTAATGCTCCTTGTTGTCAATCCAGTATAAGAGAGTGATGACGATTCAGAAGCCCAGAGCTTGAGTGTCCTCCAAACATTTAAAAATTCCACAGGCCAATTTCTGAAAAACAGCTACTTGTTAGAACAGGACGGAGAATACCCAAAAGGGGTATCTCACTGTACGTGCGATGGAGAACAACAAGGTTTCCTATTCGTCTAGGTGGGATGGCCATGACAGTGCCTGCCAATGCCCCTGGCTTCAGGCTACGCTCTCTGGTCCTCTCTCTCTCTCTCTCTCTCTCTCTCTCTCATATCGAAATAATAACGATTTTGGGTTTTCGATTAATGAATGGTCCAAGGTGAAAATTCGGAGCTTAACTTGTTATAACCTCTTAAAATTTGCAGATTTGAACGAGAAAACAAAGGCCATGTTAGTCCTCATACAAGAAGATGGCGATTCATTCGTTCAGAGAGACGAGATGTACTACAAGAGGCGGCCTGAGCTCATCAAAATGGTCGAGGAGTTCCACAGGTCCTACCGTTCTTTAGCTGAACGCTACGACCAGTTGAGGTCTAAGCCTGGCTCATCTCTATTGGTTCAGTCTCGATTTTCCTCTCCATCCAACTCTTTCAAACATATGCGCACCAAAGAATCAACACGAAGCAGCTCTACTGATGCTAAATTAGAGACATCTGAGTCCCGTCCTGAATCAGTTGTTGAAGACCCAGATTTTGAAATTCGAGATCATAATCAAAAGGAGGGAAGATGCGAAGCGTTGCTGCTAGATGCCAAGGAGGTCGATGAGAAAGTGAGTGGTTTTGGAGTGGATCTTAATTTGGTTGGAGATTTCCCAGTGGATAGCTTTGAGAGGGAGAGTACGTCGTCTGAACTTAGGTTCCAAGTTTGGAAGCTAATGGAGGATAATCTACGGCAACAAGAGGAATTGATACGTAGAAATGATGAAAAGAGAGAAGCTATTAAAGATCTCTGTTTCCTGGTTGACAGACTAATGAATGAGAACAAGGCTCTCCAGAATTGCTTGAGATGTTCAGAGGTTGGTAGGAAGCAAAATAAATCTCATATATCGAAATTGAAGAGATTGATCTTTGGGAAGTTGTTCAGAGGAGATGCCCCATGATTTGGTCTTCTATCTATATCACCTCTTCCTTTTCTTTCTCCATGTTTTTGTTTGATTTGAAGTCACATATTGAGTAAATCATGTCGATGCTTTTATTAATTTCAAAATTGGGATTTTAAATATTTCATACCTCAGCCGGTCTTGAACTTGAATCCTGCTCAGATAGCTTTAATCAAGTAAGTCATCCTCAAATCAAAAAGAGAACCCTTCGACTTCGATGGTGGACAAATTGCAAATTGAAAAAGTAGCATTGGGATGACCACATATATGATCAATAATATGTTAATTACTTCTGGACTAAATCTCCAGCCCAGTGTAATCTCAAAAAATAAACGGCACCAAAACTATCAGCGCCTTCTTGAATCATTTTGCTTACAACCTCTGTTTCTTCCTCTTGAAACAAGCCAATATTAGAAAGTTGTTTGCTTGACATTGCATAGTAATTATTTCATGGCTAATAATTAATATAGCATCCACCTCTGTAAGTTGGAGTCCTTATTGATAATGTCGAAACAAAACTCACCACAAAGTACGACTCGCTATCATATCAGACTTGATGAAATATAGTGGACCAAGTCCTTGTTTGCACAAGCAATGCATATTGCAACACATTTCGATTCAATAAAGCAATAGATCTGCTTTAGCAAGTAAAAGTGCTACTACTGAAAATACAGCAATTTAGATTGATCTACAATTATTATTTAATTCGACAACTCCTTAAACACCCGTTTATAGTACTAGTGAGAAGAAGCAAGAGATCGACATACCAAATACAGCAAGCTCACTTGCAAAATTAGGCGAACTAGATAAGCTCTTTACCCCTACAAACTCACCCGAACTGGGTGCCGGTGCAGGTGCCTGAGCAACATCTGGGGGCGATTGGGTGCTTGGTGAAGGAAAAAATGTTGATATATTTGGGGCTAGACCAGGTAAAACAGCAGGAGAAGCGGAGATGGTGCTTAGAGCAGGCACATTCTCTGAAAATAATGCACCAAGGTTCATGAAGGAGATCGCCATGGAAAACAGTAAGATAGCAGAAAACTTGATCCCAGTAGCCATGGGGACTTGGGGAACGACCCAATCGATTAGGATTAGGTGATCAACATAAAATTTAATTTATAGCTACACGACTAGGTGGACTGTTGGTTAAGGTAGATTTTTATTTGTTTGTAGCAAAATCACGAGATTGACAGTCCTCCTATCATGTGGTTTATTTGTTTAATCGTTCCTTCTCGTGCTCTTTGCTTTGTCGTTTACAGGTGAATAAAGGTTCGGTTTTTTTATTTTTCAAATTTTGAATTGCAGCTAAATGAGCAGTGATGGATGACGGCTGAAGCTGAAGAGTTCAAATCAACCCCCCACAAGATAGTATCCCACAACATCCCACAGCACATCCCCGCCGTGCATTAGAAACATCTCCCGGTGATAATAATCAGAAATTAATGACGAAAAATCATTGGGAAATGTTTATAATACATGGCGGAGATATTTTGTGGGACATTGTGGAAAACTTATCTTGTGGGGAGCTGATTTCATCTCGAAACTGAAAGCTGATGGGGTTATACTTAGGCCCTTCTACGGCTGAACTGTTAGAAGTTAGAACAGGAAATTAGTTTACTGTATCTGGGATGCTGAAACTTTTGTTCTTTGAACTTTGAAATACGGATTCCGCCTTCCATAATCGTTAGAAGTTGAACGTTGAAACCCACGAGAAAATTGAAATTGGTTGATAGCCAAGTCTCGAGCCATCAAATGATCAAGTGAACGGCTTTGGTGCGTGTGCAGGTACCAATGCAAAGTTATAACTGTAGAGGATTCCGACTCAGTTCCAGTTATAACTAGGGTAACTAGTGGTGCCACGGTTCGGTTAAATATCCAAACCGAACCGACCTGATCAGTTTTTTAAATATCCAAACCGAAACCAAATCAATGCAAAGTTAATCGCGGTTTGGTCTTTTGATTTTTTTATGCAGTTAGAAAAAAACTAAAAGTCGGTGGTTGCTGTCGGTGTCGGACTAGTTGGTGCCGGTGGTTGCTGTCAACTATCGCTTGAAATGAGAGGTTGAGAGGTGGTGCCTGGCGGAGATGTAGAGAGGAGAGGTAAGAGAGAGAGAAGAGAGATGCAGAGATCAGAGATGACATTGGACCGTTGGTGCTTACTTGCCGGCAAGGCGGCAACTGGCGTTGCCGCTTGGTGCAGTCATGTTGGTGGTCGGTGCAGGCCGCACGACTGTCTGGAGTGGGGAATACGAAGAGTTGAAGAAGAAGAAGAGTAAGAGAAATGAGACTGAGAGAGTGAGAGAGTGAGAGAGTGAGAGAGATAAAAGAGAAAACTGAGAGATTGAGAGGGAGAAAAGAGAAAAGACAGAGAGTCTAACGCTCTGCAGTTTGGGGAAAAAACAAAAGAGAAAACCAATAAAGACTGGTGCAGACTGACGAACTTTCAATTGAAAGGTTCAAATTTCAAAGAGAAAGGCTGAAAGTCTCTCAAACTGTCGAACTCTTTTATTCGATTTTCAAAAAAAATAAAAAATATAATATAATATATATAATATTATATAAATATATGTTACTGTATATATATATATATATCGGTCGGATTGGTTAACGGCCAGTTTTTTTAAATGGTTAATCGAAATCGAACCGAAACTATCATTTTTTTAAGAATATCGATTTGAAACCGAATCGATCGGTTCAGTTAACCGATTTTTTGGTTCGGTTTTAGTTGGTTTTTTTGATCAGTTCATTTTTTGGTTTTTTTTTGCTCACCCCTAGTTATAACCTTCTCTACCTCTGCCTCGTAGGGGTGTCCATGAAAAACCGAAAAAAACCTAAAGCCGAACCAAGAAAACCAAACCAGAAAAAGTAGTTAATCGAACTGATCAGCTCAGTTTTGGTTTGGTATTTTTGAAAAATCGAAGGACCAGTTCGGTTTTCAATTAACCTACAAAAAAACGGTGGTTAATCGAACCGACCAGTATATATATTTATACGTATATTATATATATATATACACATATTTTCCCTATATTATATATAGATAAATATTCATTATATATAAATATATACATATATTATATTTATAATAATCTATTTATAAATATATTATATATTATATATTTTTATAATATATTATATATCATTTATTATTTATAATATAATATTATACATATTTATATAATATATTATAAATATAAAAAACTAAAAATCGAAGAACCAAACTGATCAAAAACCAAAAACGGCAGAGCGATTAACTGATGGTACTGGTTCGATATCGATTTGGAGAAATGGAAAAATCAGTGGTACCAATTCAGTTTGCAAAAATTGCCCTTGGTTTGGTTAACCGAACCATGGACACCCCTACTACTTGGGGTAGACCCTAGATACAAATTTCGCTGTTGTCAGGAATTTCATGCTCAAATGGCTTGTGTTTGGTTTGAAGAAAAAAGTAGGGAAAGGAAATGAAAGGTAGGGAAACCTTTACAATTTACAAATCTTGTGTGGTTTCCCTACCTTTTCTTTCAAAGGTCAGTTGCTTTTTTATTTTTATTTCTGATGAGGGGCATTTTGGTCCAGCATAGTAAAGCAGCTCGCCAAAGTGATACCAGGTGTGCGGCCGAGCTGGGGCGAGCTCAGCCAGCCGACAACAACAGCTACCCCACACAATTACAGACACATGGATGTTTTCAGCGACACAGTGTCCAACTCAGCATGACAGCTCGACAAATCAGCACGTGGCGATCGACATCAAGTGCGCGACCGAGCTGGTGAGAGCTCGGCTCGCTGACAACAATAGCTCACCCCGGAAACGTCTCGCGCGCCTTGCCCGCTCAAACACCGTTACCACGACTACAGGAACAACTCGTCGAACCGTACGCCGTAGGACTCACGGGCGACCTGTAACTGCCACGCAAATCTAGCAACTAACACCTTAATACGCCTAAAAATAAGGAAACAACTCCAAAAATAGCTCAAGACAATTACTTGAGTCCAAGAGCGTATATAAGACGTCTAGATCCACCCAGAAAGGTATGCACACTGATACTTTCAAGCTCCCTTACATTCTTAGAGATTACTCCTACACATTCGCTAACTTAAGCATCGGAGTGCCCTCCCTGGGTAAAAGCTACCCGGGCACTCTCACCTTCTTCTCTTTTTACAGCTCACTTCAGCTCGGATTCCCAGCTCGCAGCTCGTTCACGTAGCTCAGCCCAGCCAGATTGCTGCCAGTCGGAGTCCAAGTCATAGCACACGAGGGAGCATCCAGATTATGCATCATCTATTGGTGGGCCTATTTTGTGCTTCATCAATTTCTTTAACAAATCTTTTGGGAAAAACATGATTTGTCTTTTTTCCTCTCATCTTTCTCGTCTTCCCCACTTATCTCTAACTCCCTCTCCTTCACCCCCTCCCCAGGCCCCAACCCAACCCTGAGTTGCGCCTGATGAGAAACGAAACCTCTAGAGAACTCAGGAGCAAAGTTCAAAATATCGATAAGTCGGGCAGTATCGGTAGTTTTTTTAGTTTTTTTTTTCAAATCTGATTTAGAGGGACCGGTTTAAGGTCTGCTCACCCCGTAAATTAGTCAAAACCCCGATACACCTTCTGCAAGGCCGTATCGGAAAGCTCTCAATACGATAAGTAGCAGCCTGTATCGATATTTTGAACCTTGCTAAGGAGCGCGCCAAACATTGTTGACAAATAGGGATGTCAATGGGCCGGGTTTGGCACGGGTTTGCCTCAACCCGAACCCGATCCCGATCCGCCTTAAAATACATAATTTTCAAACTAAAAACGATTCTACAGCATCGGTACCAAACAAAACTAGTGTTGTTTTCCCAAAAAACAACAGCCTATGTGGCAGCACCATTTCCAAACAAAAAATAAGTACTGCTTTTTGGAAAGCGATGCTTACAACTCACACATGCCCAAAACGCTGCGGTGTTCCCAGCACCGATGCCAAACACCTACTAAGATTATATTTTTCTTTTCAGATTTATGTAGAGTCCATGAAAAAATTATTTTCCTCAATTAACTTTTTCACCTGGGAGGAAAGTTGCCAACACTTTAATGAGACAAAATTGTCCTTTTTAATAATGGCTCTGTATGGTTAAAATGGTCATTGTCTTATTTACCAAGGAAATAAAAGAACATGAGTAAAATGCAATTTTCGAGATAAGTATTTCCTAAGAAACACTTAAGCAGTATTTGGAACCGTGGGCATTTATTTAATAAATGCTGCTACATAGGCACCACTTCAGGATTTAGCCATCATGCTGATCCATACGCATAAAGAATTGCAAAAGTAGGCCTTGATTTATGTGCAATTTTCGAGATAAGTATTCCCTGAATGGATAAGCATTTATTCACTGTTTTGCTAATATGGTGCCTAATGACGCCTAATTATCAATAAACAGTTTTATTGTTATTTTTCTCAATTTTACAAACAAATCAAATACAAAGATTTAGTGAATAAACGAAAGCTATCAGATAAATTTTTCTCAATTTTATAAAAGAAGCACCCATCCTATATGATGTAACCGTTTTTTGGTCACGTACCATTTTTTGGGATGTGTAAATTTTTTTTTGGCTAAGTACCTCGTGTATGACCTGGTGGTGACGTGCCTTGGTGATGACCTACTTGGTGGCGAACTTCCTGGGGGAGAACTGCCTGGTGGCGAACTGCCGGGTGATGCTCCTGGTGGCGAACTGCCTAGGGGCGAACTGCCTGGTGGCGAACTGTTTGGTAGTGCTCCCTGGTGGCGAACTGCCTGGTGGCGAACTGCCTGATGGCGAACTGCCTGGTGGCGCTGCCTGATGGCGAACTGCCTGGTGACAAACTGCCTGATGGCGAACTGCCTGGTGGCGAACTACCCGGCAGTGCTCCCTGGTGGCGAACTGCCTGATGGCGAACTGCCTGGTGGCGAACTGCCTGATGGCGAACTGCCTGGTGGCGAACTGCCTGGGGGAAAACTTCCTGGTGGCGAACTGCCTGGTGGCGAACTGCCTGATGGCGAACTGCCTGGTGGCGAACTGCCTGATGGCGAACTGCCTGGTGGCGAACTGCCTGACGGCGAACTGCCTGGTGGTGCTCCCTGGTGGCGAACTCGTCACTTGACTTGCTCCTAGGCGGTCTGCAACTCAGAGGATGGTGGAGCTCCCTGGTGCAGCGGTACCCGACTACCCCCCGCGTGAGGTGATTTTCTCTCCTTTGTAGACGGCGGGAGCTGAGGGACTTGCGGGAACTGAATCAGAGGACCCGGGGGTATTTTCCCGGCGGGGACTCTCCGATGCCTAAGTTAGCATTCTGATTACAGAGGGCTTGGAGAGAAATGAGAGAGTTAGAGAGCGGGGGTTACCATACCCTTTTTCTTCCCCCCTGGCTTTGGGGGTCGGAGTCCTTATATAGTGGTGCCCTCGCGGGTTAGGTGGGTGAAAAGCCTTCAAATGGTAAGACGTCATATCCCGTCAGAACCGGGGTACGGTGATGAACTCCTCGAGGTTGTCAGGCTGGCGCTTGTGCCAGGCGGCCAGGTCAGTGCTTGGGCCAGGTTGTCAGGTCGACGCTTGTCAGTCGACGGGTCGGTGTCCGGGCCAGGTTGCTAGGCCGGCGCCTATGTCTGTCGGCGGGTCAATGTCTGGGCCAGGTTGCCAGGTCGGCGCCTGTGTCAGTCGGTGGGTCGGTGTCCGGGCCAGGTTGCCAGGTCGGCGCCTATGTCAGTCGGCGGGTCGGTGTCCGGCCAGGTTGCCAGGTCGGCGTTTGTGTTCGGGCCAGATTGCCAGGTCAGCGCCTGTGTCCAGGCCAGATTGCCAGGTCGGTGCCTGTGTCCGGGCCAGATTGCCAAGTCGGCGCCTGTGTCCGGGCCAGATTGCCAGGTCGGCGCCAGTGTCCGTGCCAGGTTGCCAGGTCGGCGCATGTGGCAGGCTGATCCAGCCAGGTCGCGCAGGCCACGCAGGTCGCGCGCAGGCTGCGCCAGGTCAGCCAGACCGGTGCCCGGGGGGGGACCAACTTGGTAAGTTGTTGCCTGGGGGCTTGCCTAGTTGTCACGAGGTGCCACGTGTCGCAATTTCACTGGAGGGCCAAATCTGCCCTCATTAATTGCCCCCCACTCCCGAGCTGAGAGTAACTCAGCGAAGGGAGTAGATTTCTTTTGGCCCGTAAGTTGACGAGCTAGTAAGTTTTGATCCAATTCCTTAGGCTTTGGGAGCTGCCTGTATGTGGCGAGCTGCCAGTAAGACGAGGGGGTCTCCGCCGGTTTCAGTAGTGTAGCCCTTAGGCTCTAGGGCAACTTATAGTTCACTTTTGCTGATTTTGTTCCTACTGAGAAAGCGATTGGATATTTAGCAATAGTGTGGCCCGCAGGCTTTGGGAGTGATTCATAGTCTACTCTTTTTTATTTTTGCCCGTGCCGGAGAGGCGACCGGGTCTTAAGCAGTAATGTGGCCCGTAGGCTTTTGGGAGTGACTCGTAGTCTACTCTTTTTTGACTTTTGCCCGTGCCGGAGGGGCGACCGGGTCTTAAGCAGTAATGTGGCCCGTAGGTTTTGGGAGTGACTCGTAGTCTACTCTTTTTTGACTTTTGCCCGTGCCGGAGGGGCGACCGGGTCTTAAGCAGTAATGTGTCCCGTAGGCTTTTGGGAGTGACTCGTAGTCTACTCTTTTTTTACTTTTGCCCGTGCCGGAGGGGCGACCGGGTCTTAAGCAGTAATGTGGCCCGTAGGCTTTTGGGAGTGACTCGTGGTCTACTCTTTTTTGACTTTGCCCGTGCCGGAGAGGCGACCGGGTCTTAAGCAGTAATGTGGCCCGTAGGCTTTTGGGAGTGACTCGTGGTCTACTCTTTTTTGACTTTGCCCGTGCCGGAGAGGCGGCCGGGTCTTAAGCAGTAATGTGGCCCGTAGGCTTTGCCTGTGAGGTGTCGAGCTATGATTGTGCTGCATCAGCTTCGTAATGCCGGTCACCCACTCCTACAAGAAGCTACTAGGGGCTCGACATTCGGGGGCAGCACTACTAACTTTAGGTTGCCAGCTCACACGGGAGCCTTGGAAGGCTCGACCAGTAAGGGCGCCTATGTAGTCTGTTGGCCGTCAACTCCCGCGGAAGCCATGAAGAGCTCATCTTTGTAGGGGAACCTTGCAGAGAGGACTGATGAGGCATCATTTGAATCGAAAGTAAGGTTGGTAGAGCTACTTAGTCTGTTAGCCCCCTGCATAGTTTTTGAGTTCATAAAAAATGTAAACTATAAAGTGATATCTTCAAAAAAGTGAGGACTTAGCTTTGGTAGGATGAGAACTTAGCTTTTGTAGGATGAGAACTTAGCTTTTTGTAGCGTAATCCCACAGACGGCGCCAATTGATGTAACCGTTTTTTGGTCACGTACCATTTTTTGGGATGTGTAAAATTTTTTTTGGCTAAGTACCTCGTGTTTGACCTGGTGGTGACGTGCCTTGGTGATGAGCTACTTGGTGGCGAACTTCCTGGGGGAGAACTGCCTGGTGGCGAACTGCCGGGTGATGCTCCCTGGTGGCGAACTGCCTAGGGGCGAAAAGCCTGGTGGCGAACTGTCCGGTGGTGAACTGTCTGGTAGTGCTCCCTGGTGGCGAACTGCCTGATGGCGAACTGCCTGGTGGCGAACTGCCTGGTGGCGAACTGCCTGATGGCGAACTGCCTGGTGGCGAACTGCCTGGTGGCGAACTGCCTGATGGCGAACTGCCTGGTGGCGAACTGCCTAGGGGCGAACTTCCTGGTGGCGAACTACCCGGCAGTGCTCCCTGGTGGCGAACTGCCTGATGGCGAACTGCCTGGTGGCGAACTGCCTAACGGTGAACTGCCTGGTAGTGCTCCCTGGTGGCGAACTCGTCACTTGACTTGCTCCTAGGCGGTCTGCAACTCAGAGGATGGTGCAGCTCCCTGGTGCAGCGCTACCCGACTACCGCCCGCGTGAGGTGATTTTCTCTCCTTTGTAGACGGCGGGAGCTGAGGGACCTGCGGGAACTGAATCAGAGGACCCGGGGGTATTTTCCCGGCGGGGACTCTCCTATGCCTAAGTTAGCATTCAGATTACAGAGGGTTTGGAGAGAAATGAGAGAGCTAGAGAGCGGGGGTTACCATACCCTTTTTCTTCCCCCCTGGCTTTGGGGGTTGGAGTCCTTATATAGTGGTGCCCTCGCGGGTTAGGTGGGTGAAAAGCCTTCAAATGGTAAGACGTCATATCCCATCAGAACCGGGGTACGGTGATGAACTCCTCGAGGTTGTCAGGCTGGCGCTTGTGCCAGGCGGCCAGGTCGGCGCCTGGGCCAAGTTGTCTGGTCGGCGCCTGTCAGTCGACGGGTCGGTGTCCGGGCCAGGTTGCCAAGTCGGCGCCTGTGTCTGTCGGCGGTTCGGTGTCCGGGCCAAGTTGCCTGGTCGGCGCTTGTGTCAGTCGGCGGGTCGGTGTCCGGGCCAGGTTGCCAGGTCGGCACCTGTGTCAGTCGGCGGGTCGGTGTCCGGCCAGGTTGCCAGGTCGGCGCTTGTGTCCGGGCCAGATTGCCAGGTCGGCACCTGTGTTCGGGCCAGATTGCCAGGTCGGCGCCTGTGTCCGGGCCAGATTGCCAGGTCGGCGCCTGTGTCCGGGCCAGATTGCCAGGTCGGCGCATGTGGCAGGCTAATCCGGCCAGGTCGCGCGCAGGCCGCGCCAGGCCGCGCAGGTCGCGCGCAGGCCGCTCCAGGCCGCGCAGGTCACCCGCAGGCCGCGCCAGGTCGCGCCAGGCCAGCCAGACCGGTGCCCGGGGTCGGCGCCTGTGTCCGGGCCAGATTGCCAGGTCGGCGCCTGTGTCCGGGCCAGGTTGCCAGGTCGGTGCATGTGGCAGGCTGATCCGGCCAGGTCGCGCCAGGTCGCGCGCAGGCCGCGCCAGATCGATGCCCGGGGGGGACCAACTTGGTAAGTTGTTACCTGGGGGCTTGCCTAGTTGTCACGAGGTGCCACATGTCGCAATTTCACTGGTGGGCCAAATCTGCCCTCATCACTATACATTACATAAACATTGCTTCCATTTGGAATTTTACATGTTTTTTATTGTTATTTCATACGGTATGTCTTATTTTGCAGTAGATGCTAGATAGCGAGGAAAAAATGTTTGATCCACCGGACTGTTACCTAAACAGTGCTTGTTTCATTAAATGTGATTTTTGAATCAGACTGTGCAAAGCCGGTTTTGTCATGCTGTAAAACTGTTCCTGATACTCAGATATCGTTTTTTTGCTGTCGAGACATTAAGGAAGCAGCCGTGAGAAAGAAATTATAATTTCAAGCTTTGTTCTAGGTTTAGGAATGGAAGTGGCTCATGCTGTATTCTGTTTAGTTTGTTTTGTTGTTTGTTTTATCGTTAATGAAACTTTAAACATACTAAAGTCAAAGCACCAATCCAGGGCTGGCTCGTTGGTGTGTTAGTTGGGTTATCCAGCATCGATGCGGATTCAAAACTCGCAACCCCGACTTTGGCTGAAAAGAAAAAGGGTAAAAGGGATAGGGAAAAGTTATTGCCTTTTTAACCAAAAAGAAAAAGACAAAGCATGACCCGAGGGTTGGATTATGGGTCAACTCATTGACCCCATTTTCAGGTCTAATTGGGACTATTTATGCATTGTTAGAAGTCTCCACTTTTTAATTTTTACTATTTAGTCTTTACTCTTTATTATTTATTTTTTGAATTGTTAAATGTTTAATATTTTTTATTTTTTTATTTGGAATTTTAAGATTAATTCCTTTATTTTTGGCATTTTTCATGTTTTTTTTTTAAAATTTCATATATTTTTTGGGATGACTCAAATTGACCCATGGGTCAACTCTAACCCGAACATTTAGTGTTAGGATCTAACATTTGACAACCCGAAGTGTCTTGACCCAACCCAATTGCCAAGTCTAATGTTGTATATTCTGGGCAGGAAAATTTTCCCCATTACACGCACCCATAATCCTCTTACTCAGGATCTGCTACTTGCATTGCCGTGTTGTGGGCTAGTAATCAATTATAATTTATAAATGGGACCCACAATGGTGATATAATCAATCATGATTGAACATGCTAGCACTAGTACGTAGTAGCTTGCGATACACAGTAGTTCCGGGCCTTCCAGTAAGTAGCAGATTTTGGTGGTGTTCGGCATCGTATTCATCTCGTGGATGGGACCGAAACAGCTGGGTGTGGACGGGACCAGTCCACACCACACCCCAACATAGCATGGAACGCTCCTGTCCACACCCCAATATAGTGTCAACGGAAAAACTCATGGATGCATTCGCTCTATGGTTTATTTTTTATCCCATGCTTCACAAGTCTCTCTGAAACCTTATTGTTTGTTTTATATTACCGTTGGATTAAAACCTATTTTTGATCCCATGCTTCAAATGTTTAAATATTATTTTTAATATTTTTGTTAATAAAATATTAATTATTTTATTTAATTTTTAATTTTTATAATTTTTTTTATGTTTTTATCAATAAAATAAAAATTTTAAATATTTAAAATATATTTTTAATTATTTTACTATTGTTTTATAAAAAATTAATATTTATTGGTTAATATTAATTCATTGATGCATTTTTCAAAATATTTGTCATATAAAATGCAAAAATTAGATATTTATGATTAACTGTGTATATCATTCATAAAATGTATATGAGATACATGAAATAAAAAAAGAACACCGATGTGGATGCGGACTGGTCCAATCCACATAGTTTGTCCGCACTTCAAAACAGATGTGGACTATGGGGTGAACTGGTCTACATCCATCAATTTCTCATCTACACTACAAAACACCCCTTTTATGTCATATTCACTCTCTCTTGGCAATGGGTGGGTACGGAATGGTTTTGTAAGACAAGGAGAGTCATAGTATTCAAGGGTCTAGACCTAGGCTAAGCACCCCAACGCTTAAGTTAGCCGAGTAGAGAGTATTTAGAAAACAGAGAGAGAGAGAGAGAACTCTTATATGCATGATTTCACACGTATCTTGTGAAGGTGTGATCCTTTTATACAGGCATCGGGGTCCGAGTGGCGTATTCAACATATCTAGGAACAATAAGAATTATCAGCCTGTTAATTTTGGGGCACGTCATACCAGCATTGCGATGATCCTCATCTAGTTCCTCACAAAACGAATGGAACCAGACTCATCACTACCAGGTGGGTGATGTGTCGTTGTGTGCCACGGAGTTGTCGAGGTGTCATAAAGCGGTTCAGACTTATCACATGACAGAGTATAACTAAAGGGCCAAATCACCCCTCATCATATTGGATTTTCAAAATCCAAATCCTCTCAACATTTGAGGGTGGATGGATTGGATCTAATTTCCTACTATTTCCTGTTATATATAAACAATAAACAAGTAAAAGAATCAAATTTTTTATTTATTTGATTAAAATATATAAACAATACATAAAATATCAACTATCCTTTACATCAAATTTAAAATATTATTAAATTCAACACCTAATACATAAATTTATATACCTGCCAAAAATCTGTTTCTCAAGCAAAAGAAGGCGAGTAAGGGCTGCTGGGCTGGTACCCACCGGACAGGGTAGAAATTAACATCCCTCTCTATCCAGGCCAGGCCCAATGATATCATGTTAACTTATTTAAGTTGCCCGCCTGAATCCGTTGCCAGCTAACAGGCCTTCCATCCAATGCTCTTTCTTCTCGACTCTTTGATAGTTGGTTACGGTTGATGCAAAAGCCCACGAACCAACCAAAGGTGGTTATGGGATCTCAGGGATGCGAGATCGGTTGTCATGTACGATGCCCCAACTTAAACTACAGCAGTTGCACAGCCAACGATGATTTCCCAATGTTTAGTACCTACCGGCTGAGACAAGAAACAAGGCTTTCCTCAAGAAGAAAAACAAACTCAATAGACAAAGAAGAAGCAATCACAACACATTTAATTTAATCTCTCAACATCCAAATTTAATGGTTCCTGAAACTACTTACTCTGTCTAGATTGTTAAATACTTGTACAAAAACAATGCCTGTAATGCTACTAAAAATCAAAAGAATCATTCCAATGGAAGATGCTCCAGCTCTAACAGCTTTTCCTTCTTTTTAGAGATGGAAAATTGGAAAATATGTCGAATAGAAACACCTGACGGGTGCAAAGTATTGCCAATTGCTAATTAAATAAAACACTGGTGTCCCAAAACTGGAATTCCTGAGAAACTACTGGTCCAAGACTCCCAAAGAAATTCCTTGGACAGCAAGGAAAATTAATGAGCTAATCAAGAGTACGGCAGATATATCCAATCAACCACTTGTAATAACATCAATCCTCACCAAGTACAGTAAGTGACCTCATTTATCCATCTCCCGGTTCCATTGGAGGATTTAGAGAAGCCTGAGATGTGCAGTATCATTGAGTCTATTTATCTGCCATCCTGTTGTTAATGAATGCTGCAATACCGTCACTGAAGAATCATCTATACAGATCTTAGTCGACATTGCTGGGCCACTTCCAAGGAGACCAGTGAGGAGACATTTAATTGGCACAGCATGGGTGAAAACACCAATGGATGTGTAGGAGGAAGAGGACTCATTTCTGACATCTGTTTCATGAAGTTGATCTGGATTTTTAGCTTCCTGAGGGGAAAGCACATCCTCAACCTCATGATCTCCAGTTGTGGTCACAAACTGAAACTGGCTCTTACCAGATTTCTTTTTTGAAAGGCCCTGCCTGTGCCTGTGAAGCAGATCCCCATGTGGAGGTGGGGATACAGGTCCATCTTGGTACTGAACTGAATTGGCCGTAGCCTGAGAGTTATGGCTGGAAAAGCTCTTCATCGCATTCTGATGGAGCAACAAAACATCCCTTGTTCTCAGCTTTTCAGGAAGCTTGACTATACCATTAAAGAATTGGATCATCCTGAATTCCACCTGCCTAAGTGATTCTCCAGATGGTGCAGAGAAGTCAGACTGCAATTTATTAATTATATTCATAATTTCTGGAGTGTATATTTCTGAACACAGAGACCCCTCCCAATGGCCTTCACTCTTCTCAACAAGAGCATCTGATGATTGGATTTGTTCCTCTGCAAAATTCAATTCCTGTGGAATTTGGAGTGAACATCTTTTGGCTCAGTTAAACATCCGGTAGAGAAAAGAATTACAAATAATAAAATTCTACAGGTGTCTATTCTGAGAAAAGTTTTTTTTATAATAAAATAAAACTTATTGAAAGGAATCATAAATACAAGGAAGGTAATAATAAACCCGTCAACTTCAGAGGTACATTATGAAATTCGTATTGATCATAGCATCAAATGACTAATAGACTCTAGACAAGTAAACTGTATAGTTCATGATACTTCAATTTCAACATTAGCATTTACTTTTGATTTGCAAATGCTTCAATTTGAAAACAGACAGCATTTATTTTCTTCATTTGCAAAATCCTGGAGTTGGCTCAATAACCTTAAATACATATCTGTATGCTTTGTTATCTTCAAGCAGCCCAAGGACAACAATCGCAAATAACAGTCCATACAGTTACTCAAAATTACTAACTTCCTGAATAATCAAAGAAAATCTAAGACGGAGTAGTCACGAGAAACAGCAAAAAAGAAAGTACCTGGCAAACCAAAACGGCGGTCGCCTTCGCCCGGTCAAGCGGCGACAAATAGACAACACTGAAGCGAACCCCGCGAGAATTAAGGAACACCGCCAAGGCCCTCGCCTGCCGCTTCCCATTCGGCATCAGGGATGCCTCTGGCCACCGTCCAGGAACCAAATCTGGCCTGAGATTCATACCACATTCGCCATGGTTGATCAAGAAGACCTCGGTAACAATATGATCATCGTTATCAAGGGCGTCCGATGAGAAAAACCTCGGTGGGGGCGGTGGTGGTGATGGCGGTGGCTCGAGAACGTTGTAAGGATCCATACCTTAATTGAGGGTCCGAGACGCGGAGTTCCAACTGTGGACAACTGAGGAGACAGGGGAGACGCGGACGCGTGACATGGGAGCATCTCCGGCTCTTGCTCCAAAACCTTCTTCATCACAGGGTTCTCCAATTCTCTTTTATCTTTTTCGCCATTATTGTCCTCCTCCTCCTCCTCTTCTTCTTCTTCTTGGACGGATTGAGAGGATCCCATCCTAGCTCATCTTCCTACTAAGACCACCAGATGAGAGGATCTAGGGCTGTTGAAGTGGCATCTGATTCATGAGATCGATGGGCTTATCTGCATAAAACATCTAATCTAGTCTGAATTGCAGGGAAAGGAAGGTAACCTGCAAGGCTGCAGTGCAACGAACTACGGCTTCGGAATCTAGGAGTACAAATCCTGATGAGAGGAAGATCTGGGGTTGGTTTTCAGGAATTCGGACCTGCTGACCACAAAACATCGATAGCCACACATCGGGAACATCTCCAATGAATGACAACAGAAAATACAAGTGATGTTCCTGATGTGCGGCTGCGTGGATGTTACCAGAGATGTGTTGTACCAGTGGATCCGAACTCGGTTTTCAGTTTGTGGTTTGTTTGTACTATGCCTGATATTATGATTTGGGCGATCCAAATCTGGCTCTATCTGTTTCTTATCGATGGAGTGAGATAACGGATCTGCAGCAAACATTGATTTGAGCACAGCCAAATTTTTGATAGGGAGGGCTCGAAACCAAAGACAGCCTAAATGGTGATGGGATCTGCTCCTCACACTGGGCGCCTAAACTGGGAACATCTCCCGTGAATTATAACAAGAGACTGGATCTGCTCCTCACAGTTGGCGCCTCACATGCACATCCTACCATCCATTAGGAACATTTTCCGTACTCATTAGTTATTATTCATGGGAGATGTTCACATTGGATGTACCAGTGAGGCGCTCATTTGTGAGGAGCAGATCCCGCTTCTTATAACTAATAAATGCGGGAGATGTTCCCAATATATGATAAGATGTGTGTGTGTGTGTGTGAGGTGCTTGTGAGGCGCTAGGTGTGAGGAGCAGATCCGGTCTTGCCTAAATGAGCCCGGTTTAGGATGTGGCAGGCCAAATTAGTCAGGAAAAATATAAAAAGTGAAAAAAAAAAACAAATAAAGATTTCTAATTTAATATTTTCTCTTAGGTTGTGTTTGGTTGTGGTGCAAATTTATTTGCACTAATACAAATGTATGGGAGTACAAATGTAAATAATGCAAATTCTTGTTTTATTTTGTTTCAGATTTTGCTTTATTCTGCTTCATCTCTTAATTTACTTCATTTGTATTGCAATCAAACAAAATAAGCTAAAATTTAAAACAAAAATAAATCAGAATTTACACTCAAATCATTTGCACTACCATGATTTTGCATCAATGCAAATTTATTTGCATTGTAACCAGACACAGCCTTAGGTTAATAAATTAAGAAAAAAATAATTTATTTAAATCTCATTTTCTTTTTCATAAATCCATTTATGCAGTGTAAAAAATGGATCTTTGTTTTGCAGAAACAAGTATCTTTAATTTGGGATTATACAAGCTTATTATTGCCATCCTGTTCCAATTGAAGTGTATTTCATTTACATGAAAACAAATTAGAATAATAGGGGTGTGAGAGATAGACATGCAAAAACACTATAGACCCGGTTTAATCCATTTTGAACCAAAACTGAGTCAGTCCGGTCTAATAGTAAGAATGCATGATTCTCATGACTGGGCCGAACTTAGCACCTATAAAATATGAACTATGATAAGGGCTATAGCCCGGGCCCAGTTGTATACAGGGATATAACATATTACACACACATGGATTACGGATTACCCCACAATTAATTAGCGAAAATAAAATTACCATACAATTAATTAATGGATTATGAAACAAATGTTCTTGAAGGCATCTCAAGATACGAGGCATGTGCCTTGTACTTCAGGCATGAACCTCGAAGTTGAGCCTAATTAAGGGCTTTTTTTATATTATTTTATTTAATTAATTATCTATCTATAGCAATATTGCCTCAGGGAGGCTTTTCTTTAGCATTACCATGTAAGACGAAGATGTGTAACAATGGTTTAATGCCATTCTTCTACTTGTTGGGATTAGATTAATAGGCGTTTAGCATTGATGTCGTTGTTTCAAAGCCATTTTTTCGAAATATGCTATATGGATGAGGGTCTGTTGTATTGTTTTCTTAGAAAACAGCTCTTTTTACTTTGTTTGGCATCAATGCTGCCACTTAGGATGTTTTCTGGAGAAACAACATCAGTTTTATTTGATACCAATGTTGTATAACTGTTTTTAACATTGGCCTATATTATCCAATGCTTCAGATGATGCCACATTGGTGCCACATCATTGTATCATTGACAGTAATGTTCTGACCTCAGAAAATGTTGAATTTGATGTTTCCTCAGACCTTGCTTTCCCGATTTCTAAAGCATGGTCTGAAGTAACATTTTCTGATGTGGTGCTAATGTGACATCGTTTTTGAGGCAACGGCATCGATGCCAAACACCACCTTAGAGTACAAAAGCTGAAGCTGAGTACAAATGTAACAGCCGAACAGCTTCGAGAAGCAGAATCCGAAGCAAGAACTCTTAATTTAATGCCACATAGAATGACCACTGATCAGACTTTTTTTTTTTTTTTTCATTCACTCTCTTGAAAATTTGTATCACATAATTTGTGATATTTATTCCTGGATCCGCATTTCAGGAATCAGGAGGAAGTTGTTCTTAAGGTTGCTTTTGTTTGTGATACAAATGTAGAAATGCAATTATTAACAGGGGAAAATGTCTTTTCTGACATTTTCGTAATTTGGGGAGAGTGCAATACTGTATTCATTAATTTTTTGGGTACAAATTTGTATTTTCCAAATCTCTAATTGATCAAATGAAAGAGACCCCGTACAGCCTTTTGCATTGATTTAAAACAAACAAAAACAAGTTCGAACTAAGAACCCACTCTGCATCCTTAAATCGAAAATTGGGCATTAATGCAAATTACATATTTACATTTGTATCGCAAACAAACGCAGCCTAAGAGATGCTGACTTTTTCCCCTATTACTATTGGTGTTGTGTCATGCTTTTAATAAAATCCATTTTACCTCACTTGGAGGCCATTAGATTGTTTTTAAACTTTGAATGTCACACATAAATGTTATTGGGAAATGAGGAATAACTTAATCACTAAATTTTCCACATCTTTTCAGTGTCTCTCGAGACTGTCAATGAGCAGATTTTACATACATCTATGTACTATAAACAATGAGTCCATGACCAATCGGTTCAAGCAATGGTAGTTTGAAAGGACTCTGGCTTTTGGAATTTTGATTATAAGGCTGTGTTTGATTGCAGTGCAATTTTATTTGCATTAATACAAATGTATGGGAGTGCAAATGAAATGAATATAAATTTTGATTTAATTTTATTTTGAGTTTTATTTTTTTCTGTTTCGGGTCTTATTTTATTTCGTTTGTATTGCAATCAGACAAAATAAGATAAATTTTGAATTAAAAACAAATCATAATTTGCATCAAAATCATTTGAACTATCATGATTTTGTATCAATACAAATAAATTCGTATTACAACCAAACCCAACCATATGGACTTACAACCGTTACTTGCTGATTGAAATTAAGGATAAATGGCAAGCCATAGATGAGAAAAGCTAAATTGCTGGTTAATACCATAGAAGCAGGTTTTACCTGGGGTTCCACTTCCACCATCAGCTCACTCACTTGCCGACTCCTTAGCTTGAGAGCGTAGCTAACAGGCAAGGCAATCACTGATGTTTTGGAAGATTGAGGTTGTAACTTGTAATTTCTGCTGGACTAAAGGCCACGGAAGAATTAATGTCGATCCGAACCCAAGGTTAGGAATATCACTAATTATCCTGTCCGTGCCATTCTTTAAGGCTATGTTTGGTTTGAAGGAAAAAATAAAGAAAGAAAGAAAAAAAGAAGGGAAACCAATACAAGGTCATTATAACGAGTTTTGTAATATTTCCATCATATATAGGATGATGGTATGTGTACAATCCCGTCAAAATACTACAGTAAACTTTAAAACCTTTTAACATGCAAAGTTGACCAAGAGAATAAAGGAACAAGGAAGAATGAGTGTTCAGCCTTCTTAGCCTTACTGTACAGTTGGGTAGATGTGAGCTGGAATTAATGTCAATACACATGCGGGTATAGTGGGGTATACTTTTTCCGATGAATAAACTTGTACTACATTTAAGTGATTTGACTGGAGAAGACATTTAGCATTGCTTTTAGTTGAACATTGAAATGGACTTGCAGTATCTAAGGTTGTGTTTGGTTTGATAGAAAATATATAATAATCTAACCGAAAGTTTGAGAGAATCAATTTTCGGTTTCTCTCTTATTTTCCTTCAAACCAAACACGGCAAAGTCCCTGTCTTAAATATCTAAGGTGTCACCCCTATTCATTTCTCTCTTTCCCCTTATTTATATTTATTTATGCATATAAATATATATATATATATTAGCAATAAAAAATGTATAAATATGTTTTAGATATGTTATATGTATTATTTTATATTTAATTTATGTTTTTAATTTTTTTTTATTTATAATAAATACTAAAAATTGGAATTTGAGGCCAAAAAATGGTGTTTCTTTCATGAAAATAGTGGGGCAAGGTGCGTAGGGACGCATAGATCTCAAAAAGTTACCAAAAATAAAAAAAAAATCACCACAATCGAACATTGGAGTGCAAAGTTATGGCCTCTGAAAGTTTGTATGCATTGAGTATGTAACCCGTGACCCGATCATCGGATCGAACAGTTCTTGACTAAATCAATGGTTTTTGACCATCTAGTGGGTCTTGACTGAACCAGACACGAAATCTTGACTGGGTGATGGTTTGAATGGTTCGACCGGCGGGTCAACGATGGATTGGAAACATTGATTCTATGTACCCCATACTTAATTGTGTTTGGTTGCAGTGCAATTTTATTTGCACTAGTACAAATGCATGGGAGTGCAGATGTAAAAAATGCAAGTTCTTGTTTAATTTTGTTTTGGATTTTACTTCATTTTGTTTCATGTCTTAATTTACTTCATTTGTAGTGTAATCAAACAAAATAAGCTCAAATTTGAAACAAAAAGGTCAGAATTTACACTCAAATCATTTGCATTACCATAGTTTTGCATTAATATAAATTTATTTGCATTGCAACCAAACTCAGGAATTTAGTAAGCCTATGTTCAATTGAATCCCCCTTAAATGTCAATTCCAAGAAATAGGCTTACTAATAGTTTTTGTTATGTATTATCCCTTTTAACTCTGGCCGATGGAGAAGGCTCTCTTGTTAAGATGGATCTAAGATAATTTTATCTTCTGTATTAGTAGCGACTATAGGGATATGTGCCGCTTACTAGTGTATTTTTGTACTAGTTGGGGGGGTATTGTTAAGAGAAATTGTTAGCAACTCTAATTAATTAGTAATTACTTCCAAACAAAACAAAAGTTTTGCTTATCTTTGATATTTTTCAACTACTGAGCCAATGATATCCAAATTTTTCGGGCTAACTGTCGGAAAAGGAACTCCAAAAGCCTATGATCGAATAGAATGGGATTTTATTTTTGAAGTCATGCATTTAAGGGGTTTTGCAAAAGATTTCTGTAAATTGGTAAAACACTGCATTTCCTCAATAGTTCTATTAGGTGCTCGATCATTAATGTCTACCCTTTTCTATAATTTACTCCAGAAAGGGTTTTAGACAAAGATGCACTTTGTCTCCTTATTTATTTTAGGCATAGGCGTTTTCTCCAGAATGTTGGAGTCACAGTGGTCTAACCATGTCTTACATGGCGTAACTCTAGGGAAAGGGAAAGGAGGTTGTAAACTTAACCACTTGATGATGTTTGTAGATGATATTTTAATTGTTGGTAAGTGTATTACAACTGAAATTCACATGATAAAGGAGACTCTTTCAAAGTTTGGAAGCTGGTCGGGGAAGAAAGTGAATTTTAAAAAATCTTGTATTTTCTTCAGTTTGAATACACATAGGAGGGTGAGACGTCAACTAGAGATTGCTTTGGGAGTGAGATTAATGAGCACCACTGAGAAATATCTAGGGGGCTATTTATTAGCAGAAAGAGGTTGCAACTTGCAAGGAGGAGGAACGTATGATCATTCATAAAATTAAAGCAAGGCTCCAAGGCTGGAAAGCCCAATACTTGCCTCATGCAGGCAAGACGGTTCTTATTAAGAGTACTTTGGCAGCAATACCACCTTTTATATGGCAACTAGAATTTTTCCAAAGAATGTTTGTATGATGATTCAAAATCTGGAGAGAGACTTTTGAGGGTAACAAATCCATTCATCTTCCTAGTTGGAGGTTGATGCTATTGGATTTTAATCTCACCTATCTATCTATCCATCTCTCTCCATTTTTTATCTATTTTTTTTTTTAGTTTTTAAACAACCAATGAGATGCACTTAACCTAAATAATCTCTTCTCCTAAACTACCTCCCCCGCTTTCTTCAAAATTATCTCTAATTCCTATTTATCATCTAAGCTATCTCTAATTCCTATTTATCTCCAAAGTTGTGGCTAATTTAATAGAGAATTTCTCTCCTAAATTATCTCTAATTCCTATTTATCCTCTCGCATACTTTTTATCTATATCTATCTAAAGAAAGTTAAGATAAAAAAAATTAAGAATTATTTAAATATTCTAACAAAATTATAAAATAACTTTAAAATATTTATTAAAAACAAAAAAAAATAATTTTATATTTTTACAAAATATATCACAAAATTATGTACTAACAATTTAAATTATGTTTTTCTGGATTAGCAATTTAAATGTTTTTTAAATATTTAATAATAAGTAATAGATTTAAATAAATAAAATTCAAAAAACAAAAAATTTTAAATATTTTATAGATTATTTATATATTTAAATAAATAATTATTTATCATAACTAGATTTTAAATAGTTAAAATAACGAAATTATGTAATAAATCTAAAAAATTCTCTAAAGTAGAAAAATAATTATAACATAATATTTAAATTAATAATAATTTAATACATTACAAATTTAATAATGTAATTATGTAATCATAGTAAAAATTATGATTTTATGGAAAATTAAATTAATAAGTAATTAATATTTTAAAATTTAAATATTTTACATATTATTTAAGTATTTAAACAACTAAATAATTTAAATAGAAAAATATTTAACATAAATAGATTTTAAATAGTTAAATTAAATAAATTATGTAATAATAATTTTACTCTTAATATATATTTATTATGTAATTATATATACTAAAATTAATATTTATTGTCTTTTGTGATAAATGCATTTTCAATAAGTATGTATAAATATATTTTGTT
Source organism: Nelumbo nucifera (assembly GCF_055504915.1). Lineage (NCBI taxonomy): Eukaryota > Viridiplantae > Streptophyta > Magnoliopsida > Proteales > Nelumbonaceae > Nelumbo > Nelumbo nucifera. The sequence goes on along the minus strand of NC_142651.1, from coordinate 2,112,393 downwards.
AAGTTATTTAATAGAAAACTTTCAATAATTATTGGAGATTAAATTACAATTATTGAAAATTTTAAATTTATTTTATTGTACTTATTGTATTTATTGTGTTTTTGCTATAAGTTATTGATTAATATTTAGTAGAGATTAAACTATTATTTGAGATTATACTATTTATTGACTAAGTTAATATATTTTTAGTACTTATTGTATTTTTGTAATTTCTGTAATTATTGTAGTTTTCATTATCAATATATTTTCAATAATTGTGTATTTTTGCTATAAATTTTCAATAATATGGGAGATTAAACTATTGTTATTTATTAAATATATGACTATTAATTTAGCTAAAATTATGAGTGTTCATGAGTTGGTTTGGTGCAGTCGTAGGCTATTTGGCCAACCAAATTGACCTGCTCAAGTTAGGAAGTTGGTCAACTGAAACCGACTGACCTTTTGTGAAAACCGACACATTCAAGTTGTATTGGTTTGGGCCGATTTTTTAGTTTGGTCAGTTTGTTCAAAAGATTTAAACTTAAAATTTTAATTTAATTTTAAAAATTATAGTGCGATTATTAAATAATAAATTTAAAAATTAGATTCATGATATAAAACATTTTAGACTAAGAAATGTAGGAAAATTCCCACTTTTTTATATTTAAAATATAAAATATTAATATATATCCATGGTTAGGTCGTTCGGTTTTGGCCGGTTTACAAATGGCCAAAGTGGAATTGATCCAACTTGGTCGAATTGGGAAATTTTTTAACCAAAGCCAACCTAAAATACTAGAAAACCAACCAACTCGGGTCGAGTTAATTGGGTTGGTTGGTTTCATTAGTTTGATAAATAAACCTAACTGAAATTAATTATTGTTATTTTTTTATTATAAAAATTTTATTAAAAGTAGTATATAAAATATGAATAATTATTAATTGTTTAAAAAGTTAAAAATATAAAACAAATTGTATACTCTTATGTGTTTCTATTAGGGTCATTTATTAGAACACACTTTTAGGGATGAAAAATTTCCCCATCCCCAACGGGGACCTAACTTCCCTGATCCAATGGGGTTGGAGAGGGACGAGGATTAATAGGAATCCCCGATCGAGGTCGAGGTCGAGGTCGGGGTCGGGGAGGGGGATTGAGGTCCCTGCCCCACCCCAACCCCGATTATATATATATATATGTGTGTGTGTGTGTGTGTGTATTAAATGGTATTTATATTAAATATACTATATACTATCTATATTATATATATCAAAACATATTTAAAACATTATTTATAATGAAAAACTTTGATATATATAATATAAATAGTATAATCGTATATTATATTTTTATTTTAAAAATATACTATATATATAAAAATTATATATATCAAAATATATTTAAAATATTATTTAAAAAATACTATTATCTAGAAACATTTAGGGGATTCGGGTCCCCACGGGGAACCCATCCCAATCAGGGATCAGGAATGGGGGTTAATTTCAGAATCAAGGTCAGGGCCTTAGGCCCACAATTTCATTAAGGAGTGTTTGTTTTGCCCTTAGACCCATGATTTTTTATTCCAAAGATACCCCTAACACTTTTTTTTTGTATAAAAAATAAAATTGAACAAATGTAGCCAATAGAGTGGTTGCCCATGTCTTATTAAGGGCAAAAATGGTACTTTATTTTTATTTTCTTTTGATTAAATTTATTTAAATGAACATTAGGGTCAACACTGTCATGTTCCACTATCATCTAATGGAAAATTGATTAAATCCATTGCAAATTATAAGTGATGTTTTAGTAAAATGTTAACTATAGGTCATAAAACTATAAGGGGTATTTTAGTGTACGACCCTTCTTACTATTTAGCTTTCTCTTAATAAATCCCGTGCATCGCACGGGTCCCCACTAGTTAGAAATTAAATCTAATAGGGTTTGATTGGTCAATTACATGAAAAATTATACTTGCACACATATCTTGAAAATAGCTTCTTTTCTTGCTAAAAACAATTTTTTAACTTATCCCACAATTAAAAATTACAAGTTTTGTTTTGGGTTTTTTAATAGGAGATGATTTACACTCTTTAGGTAAAGATAAGAGAGTATAGAAGCTTGCTATTGCGCAATGTGCGTGTGCGCGTGTGTGTAGTGCAATGAGGTGCTTTAGAGGCACACTTTGCTAGCACTTTGCAAACACCCGCATGGCTTGCGAATGGAGGCTTTGACTTTTGGTGCGAGGCTGACCGTTGATGAATGACCACGATTTGATTAGGTGTGATCAAGAAGCACCATTCAAAGTTAATAGTCATTAATTGTTAATTACCTTCTAAAAAATATTTTTTCACGAGCTGTTCGTGAGGCTCGCGAGCCAACTCGAATATATATATATATAATAAAAAAAATTATAGAAAATAATATATATAATAAAAATATTATAATTATTAATTATTATAATTCTGAATTTTTTAAATATCAAATAAAAATACTTTTATATATAATTTATTTTATTTTTATAAAATATTTTTTTCTCAAAATCGAGCCCGAGCCAAGCTGAACTCGAGATTATGAATTTTTGCCTCGAACCGAGTTTGAGCTCGAGCTCGAGCCTTGTAGAACAGTCTCGAGCCAAGCTCGAGCCTAGTACTATTCGGCTCGGCTCGAATCCACCCCTATTCATGACTTCAAGATTATTTAAGGAACACAAATCAAGCATTTGTACACATACAAAACAATTTCTGAAAATCACTTTCTCTCTCTTTTAGTATGATCTGCTATTATCTCACAGAAGATTTCTTCGAAGAATTTTCAACTTTATTGATTGCAGATTATTGCCTAAGGCTCTATTGTATCCTGGAAATATATTTGCCCGTAACCCAAAAACAAACTTAATAAAAATGAGTGGGAGCAAATAACGTCATAAAGACAATATGTTCAGACGCCACTCAAAACTTTTACTCCTCCAAGTCTCAATAACCCCATTTTCCATTCTCCATCAGATGCAATTACCGGATTGGGGATTATAGATACCTTGCCGAAAAATAAAACTCAAATTATGAGGCCGAGGTGGCGATTTCTTACGTGAGAAGACTTGCTGTGGGAGAGAGTATTAAAATTCAAATATATTAGGCACCAAAATTCCTTTTGAATTCTCAAGGAGAACCAAAGATCCTCAGGTAGCTGAAATAATATTTTGAAGTTTATGTCATCATTAGGAGAGGGGGCGTTATGGTCAGTGGGGATTGGGTGGAGCATTAATGATCTTACCGATCTTGTACCCCAGGGGTACACCGTACACGCAGTGGCACAGAGATAATACTTCTCTCCCTTTGGGGCAGTGGAAGAGAGTAGCGGATTTTATCGATGCTGAACATAATTGTTGGAAGGAAGAGGAGCTTCGAAATGTATTTGGAGAGGAATCGCTGCAGAGCCGTTACGTGTATAAGTTACCGAAAGTAGTAGTAAACAGTGAAGACCTCCTTGTCTGGTCCAAGGATCCCCACGGGTTTTTAACCACTACAGCCAGCTATCGTGCTCTGAGATTGACGGAAGCTCAGTCTTCAGGGGTGGCCCCAGCATTTGGAAGTGTGTCGTGGAAAAAAATTGGCGATTCAAGAATACTCCGCCTAGAGTTTATTTATTTCTTTGGAGGTGCCTTAATAATGTCCTCCCGTTAGAGTGGAGATGCAATGTGCCCTTTGTGCGGTGAAGGAAATGAGACAATAGATCATCTTTTTGTGACCTGCCAGATTACAAGAGTAACTTTTTGGCAAATCTTTAGGTCTCAGGACTGATGAACTCAGACACCATTTTTTAATAGAGTGTCTATCTCAATGGGTATTAATATATGATGCTTTTAGTGAGAAAAAACAGTCTCTACCCTTGCTATAGGAGCTATTCTTCTTTATCACATCTGAAAGATGTGTTGCAAGGGAGTTCAAATCAGCTCCTACAAAATTGTCCCTTATAACGTTTCACAGTGCATCCTCGCTGTGTATTGGAAACATCTCCCGATGATGATATTACTAATTTTGATATTATCATTGCTAGATGTTTTCTACACGGCGGGGATGTGTTGTGAGACATTGTGGGGGCTGATTTGATCTCATTGCAAGGTAGTCTTAGAACATTCTCCAATTAATATTGAGGAGGTGACATCTAGTGTAGAGGCTCGGTTATCTGATTTGGAAAGCCAAATATAAAGGTATAAATCCATTCCAAAGAACCTAGTTGTGGTAGAGACTAATAGATTGGTCAATCATTGGTGTCGCCTGCCTGAAGGTGCTATATATGAAGCTGAATTTCGATGGTGCAATAGGAGTGGACAGAGCTGTGCTGTAGGTTTAGTGCTAAGGACCTACTCTGGGAACTTTATTAATGGGCGTATTATTCTTTTACCTTCTATGTCTGCAACTGAAGCTGAAGCTAGAGCTCTCTTAAAAGGCTTAAAGTTCATTGTGGAGTTGGATTTGTCTTGGGTATTATGCAAAGGCTGTTATTATAGATTTATTGGAATCTATAATTAGTCCCTCTTAGCAAATTTATCCACTTGTATAGAATTATAGAACCGTTTTAAATTCTCTCTCAAATTGTTGAATGATTTTTGTATCAAAATCAATCAATAAAATAGTACACATTACAATTCTTTATGTTTTATTTTCTTCTAAAATTATTAATTGACCTGAATGCCAAATAATAACTTAATGAGTATTTCATAATGAATTGGTTTTGTCATATTTAAAAAAAAATAAAACAGTAAATTTTTATTTTACTGTAGTATTGGAAAAGGGGTCCATTCTCCCTCACATTAATGATGAATCGGTTGATCACGTCAGATTAGAATACAAGTAACAGGTAGCAGCCATGCCCCACCTTCATGGGAAGGCGAGGGCCTCTTATTACTGAATCACGACCAACTGGGACTGGGAGGAGCAGGGAATACATACGGCCCATTATTATTTTCATGGACTTGAGAAATGAGAAAGTAAGATGAACAGGTAGGGTGGGGGACTGCGACTGGGGGCCCACTAATTTTTTGCAATGGCCTGTGGAGGAGGAAAGTTGTTAACAAGAGTCTAGACTCACAGGCACAGGTGAGCGCAGGCGCCGCGAAGTCCAGCACCAGCAGGCAAGTACAGCGTACACATACTACAGAGAGAGAGAGAGAGAAGGAGGGATTCGTGAGTTGCAATGTGCGATGGAGTGGAGTGACTGGACTGACTACTTTGTTACGGTGTCATCAGTGGAATATGTGCCGATAGATACCGATACCGATAGAATGAACATTCAATTCAACGTTGTATATTATTTTGGGAGTGTGGGTTTTGTTTTCACGCCCACTCGCAACTCACACTCACTGATTACAGTTGCAGGCGCGCATGCGTACCTTACTGTGTGTTTTCTTCGAAACCTCTACTACTGCTACAGTACTACCCCTCCCCCCTCCTGCATCTGTGATCTGTCCATATCCGTAATTTTCATACAATCCACAGCACCAACTGCATTTTGACCAACAACACAGAAAAAGGCCAACACTTTGAGCTATTCGCGCCGGCCTACCAACTACCAAGTGGTGTCTGATGTGTTATCTCTCTTATATTAAGGTTGTGTGAACTGTGAACGTGCTTTGTGTGAGTACACTAGAACAACACACACACATGAAAAAGCATATTTATTTATTTTTAATTAAAAATAGATTATATAAAATGAGCCACAACACTCACTCAACACAGTGGGACTGTGGGACTTGGGACTGGGACTGGATACAGAAGTTACCTCCTTCAACAACTCTGTCAATTCAAACGCATAATCTACTATTAGTCTTAGGAAAAGGAGTAACAACATTTTGCCCATGCTAACTTAACTATAACCATTTTCAGTTGTCTGTGTCACTGTGTGTGTATATTTGTCAAAAAGTAAAGTACGGAGAAATCTCCAAATAAAATTGCCCTATCCCACACGACTCGGCATATATATATATATAATTTAAGCTTTGTAGATGATCCGTAGTTGGGCGAGTCACTATATGTATGTCACATAAAAGAAGCTGAGTTGAAATGATCAAAACTGTTTTCATGTGTTATACGCTTGCTTAATTTTAAAATGTTGAATCCCAGGTGTGCTGTGTTGGAGTTGGGAGTAGGGGTGTTCACGGGTTGGGTTGAGTTAGTTATTTGGGATTTTTCCAATTGACCCGACCTGATCGGGTTAGCTAAGGTGGGAATCGAAACTGATCCACTGACAGGCCAAACCGACCTGGTCGGTTTGAGTTGGGTTGGGTCGGTTTCGGTTTTGCTCTTGTACAAAGGTAAATAAAATCTGAATTAATTGATAATTTGATATTCAAGAGTCCAAGATAAATCTAAATTTAATTCAGGTAAAGAATAAAATCAATAAATTCTTTATGTAAAAACAAGTGTTAATAATGGGCCTTCTAGAGTAAAAAACTAGGTAATCTAGGTAGGTAAATCAATAAAATAAAAATTTAGAAACCTTCTAAATTCTAATCTATGTAAAAAACTAGAAAATGACACCTAATTGAATTCTAATTGTAATTGCCTAATGGACCTTCTAAACTTCTAGTTCTAGCAGAAGTCTAAAGTAGAAGACTAATAGAAATTAGGAAACTACTCAAACTAGGAAGTAGGAACTACCAAACTAGTAGAATATTAGTTCGGTTTGAAAACCGAAACCGACCTGAGATTTCAGTTTATGTATGTGCCCAACCCGAAACCGACCGGTATGGATGAAAACCCAACCGACTCAAGTTGAATCGATCCGGGTTAGTCGATTTGATCGGGTTGGACATTCTTATGAACAGCCCTAATTGGGAGTTGGGACTGATCAGGCGAACAAGTCAGGAGGAGCATCCCCTGTTCCACTTGAATGGTGGAATGGAGTGGGGGATTTGGGTTTGCCCCGTTGTAGTCGTGTTTGTTTTACTTGATGAATAGAATAAGAATCTCTTCTCCAAATTCAGTTCAACAGCACCCCCCCCAATCTCTAAAGCATATATATATATATATATACATATTCAACTTGTGTGAATTAATAATAGACAAAGCAACACTCCGATTATTCCATTCTTGGCTGTTGTGGTTGGACACTAGGGATCTGAAGAGGGCGTGGTTTCAATCGTGTTCGTGCCCACAGGAGACCCCAAAAAGAAAAAACAAAGGGGAGGTGGAGGGGCCGAGGGGGTTGGTTTTGAAATCACACCAATACGCCATTCCTTGCGCACTCTTCCTCTACGTTGAGGCGTTGAGCGAACAGTGGGACCATCACACATGCTCTCTCTTTTACATCTGTACTGGCCCACCACGCCAAAAGAATATCTCACGTGAGTAATTCATGCCACGAGCGGGAATGCTTATCGCCTTGTCCTCGTTGATTCCTATTATCATTCCTTTCTTTGACCCATCATTTCTCACTCCCACCATACAAGACTTGCGGAACAAGGATGGATAAGACCGTGAGAGAGAAAGAGAGACTTCTGTTCGGACAGTTTAGTTTTTGACCTTTTTCACATTTGAAGCTTTATGTTTCGTATTTCCACTCACTCATCAGTATATATATATATATATTCTTTTATAGTTAACTGTTCTCTAGTACATTAGTGATAAGTCCTACATAAAAACATTAATTACTAGTTAATAGGAGTTAATTATGTAGTTTAATTGGGAGCACAAGCACATCTGGATATATATCACATTTTTGAACCCCCTTCAATAAGGATGGTTATGGTAGTGGTTTTCTACTAGTGCTGGGCGACCTGGTCAGATCCCATATGAACCACATCCGTTTTCTTTTCCATTTTCCTCGCTCATTTATAAAAAATAAATAAATAAAACCTAATTGCTATCAGAAATAAAATAGAATTCATTACTTTTTAACAGAATAAATGGATGGATGTGGGTAACTTGGATTCAGAGAAGAAACAAGGGATATACGGTCCTACACTAAACAAAGAAAAGCTTTGTTGACAAGGGGGAAAAAAGTGAATGGACTTTTTCAAAATAATAATTAAAAAAGAACTCCATCATTAAAAGGGAAAAATGAAGGTGAAAGAAGAGAAAAGGTGAAGCATTGGGTCCATCGCAAGGCTCCAAATTTGAAAAATGAAAAGCGAACAACACTCAACACCACGGTGATGGTCTTGAGCACGAGTGCCCCCCAGGCCCAGGCCCAGGCCCCCCCATGCTCCAGTGTTCCACTCCACTCCAATGAGTGGTATTGGTATTGGTAGGCACACATTTAACATTTTCCAACATGAATAATCTATCTCAACCACTTCTATATCTTAATCAAAAGTAATACCCAAATACATTAATTCATGCAGATGCAGATGCAGGAGCAGGAGCAGGACTACTGCATCAAACAAAATATTATAAAATATACATACATAAAAAAAAAAAAAAAGAAAGGGGCTGGAGTTGGAAGTATGCATGGGAGATGGGAGAGATTAGATTTCAAAAGCCAAGAAATGGAATGTCTTGCTTTTTTAATTTTTTAGTGGAAGTGGATGGAGTTGGAGTGGAGTAATCCGCATTCATGGAGATGATAGGAGTAGGCGAAGGAGGGGTAACTACTGAGAAGAGAGGAAGGATGACTTGCTGCTAACCTTCTGATCAGCAGTCATGAGTCACCCTTCACATCTTGACCTTAAGCAGACGGCAGAGAACAGAAGGGCAGAAGCCTTGGCTTGGATAATTAACCTGCATTCTGCAGCTAGCTAGACAGAGAGAAGGATGCCTTGCAGCAGCTAGAGCAGTCAGCTCCAGTGTCAGTGTCTCGCATGATCTCCTTTTCTTCGTCCATGATCTCCACGTACATCTTCGCCATATCTCAAGCAAAAAGACAAGATGGTCTACTCCGGCTATATATAAATAATATATGCATGTCCCTCCATCAATTCATCTATTTGTCAAATAGTTTCTGGCTCCCTTCCTGCGCCATGTGCACTGTACTATTACTGTTTACAGTTCATTATTATTATTTTTTCTTCTTCTCCTTCTTGGATGGCATATTAATTGTTCCGATGCTCCATACATGATCCTAACCCTCCAACAAATCCCATCATCATCATCCAAGCTGCTTTTAAATGTTACTATGTTAGTGGCAATAAAGTAATTACATGCTAGGATCAGGGTCTTTTGTGAAAGACCAGCTGTGTCTGTGTGTGCTGACCATATGAACACGGATAACGGACGAAATTTTGTCGTTTATAAACGCAGACTTTAAATAATTGCTCCAAAATGTAGCAAACACCCCGAACTGAGTATTAAGAAGAAACAAAGAAAACGGTCTTGGTTGTTACTTGCAACATTATTTTCTCCCTCTATAGTCTCTACCCTGATCTATGTGTATTTAATTGTTTCATCTCACTTCATCAATGTGTATCAAAATACAAAAAAGAAAATTTGTGGATCAACTGAACTTAATTACTCTAAACATTACCAAATTTTCTCTTATTATGACTAACCAGAACCCATCGTGCAGAGAAGTTTCTTATCTATATAAAGAGAAGATCACTTTATTATCCCATTTTTTTCGTTATATCCTTTTTTTATCTAAAATGGAACAATCCCAAGTTCCCAACCCATATACCAAATCAAAGAGATTCCCTTTCCTGATCACTATTTCCAAAAAAAATAATAACAATAATGAACAGCTCCAGTTTCCTGTTATATCAGAAAGAAGGCAAAAATAATGAGAAAACTACAACAGTTTCCAAACAAATGAGAGGTTTTCTTTTCTCCCCCATACAATAAACTTTGTGCAAACAGTTTGTAATTTCCATCTGGGGTAGTGGTCCTTTTCTTGAAAGGTATCACGTGAGTGTGCAAATGTTTGCCTTGTATGACAGGTATTCAAGTCGGACTGTACAGAATGACCCAACTTTTTCAAAATGCCTTCTGTAATGCGAGTACCTTCCCTCAGCTGGGGGGGGAGGCAAAACTATATTTAGTGGTCCATACCTTCAGAAGCCCACATTTCATTTCACTATTTACTTTTATCATATGTATGCTTGAATCAATTTGCAGGGAAAAAAAAATAGGATCTTGGGATGGATGGAAAATTGTAGCTTGAGTACCATTAATTGTACCAAGACAATGCCTTTTTTTCTCTTTCACAGAAGTTAAACAGAAAATTTAAAAAAAAAAAAGAAGAAAGAAAATCACAAACAGAGCAAATTGTTCTGAGAAAACAAGGGAAATTAAGAAAAAAATGTTCTACATTCCTGTTAATTAATCTTCTAATTATTGATAAAAACCATTTATAATGTAAACATTCCAACATGGTTGTCTTGACTTGGAATAGTTTTTGACGAATTATCAGTCAAACCCATTTTGTCAGATAAAATTCGCTTGTTGCATTAATTAGAAGGAAAATGTGGATGGATAATGACATAGTGCGTTCATTCAATGACAGTATAGTAGCAACTAGCAACTATCATACATGGATAATGGCATCTTCATCCATATCTCCTGGCCTTGTACTTGGAGATAATCAAAGTTTAATCACTCAATCCATTTCTTTTTTGGAAAACACAAAAGAAGCGAGGCCTGGTTTCTGACAATAGTTCTCTTTTTGTTCAAGCAAAAGATGATATCTTCTTTTATTAATTAAATTTCTCTTATATATTGGGAAATACTGTTTTTCATTCTCTTTCATTTTCAGAAAGGAAAGTAATCTTGTAATGCAACTTTCTGTGCAACAGAGTGTAACTGCATTTGCTTAAAGTATAAAGGGTATTTTTCTTGTTTATTACTGGTTATTATTTGGTTAAAAGTTAAAACAAAAATAAAAGCCACGTGGTTGTAAATATTTAATTTCAGGTAGGGAAATCAGGGTTTTTAAGTATCAGGAATCTGGATTTCAAATATTCCAAAACTCTCTTTTCAATCTCAAAGCAGCAACCTCTATGCTGAATCAGCCAATTCAGCAGAGACGACCCTACTCACGAGTCACTGTGAAGTGCTCTCTCTCTCTCTCTCTCTCTCTCTCTCTCTCTCTTGTTTCCTGAACGTCCTATGTCTCTATCATCTCCATACTCAAACCAGGAAGGAAAGAAAAAAAGTTAGAATAAATAATAAAAAGTGGGGTTTCTGTTTATTAAAAATGTCCACTCACTGAGCAAACTATTTATTAGTCGGATGGGTCTCTTCTTCTACACTAAAGAAACAAACCTCCCCCCCCACCCCCACCTCTTTCTCTCTGAAACTTCTTTGTTGTCAAGCGTCATTTTCCCTCCTGAAACAATGCACTGTCCATCTCGGAAAATTATCGCCACAGCTACAGCACTGCTGCAGCTATTCCAGTTTATGGGGATAGCAGCATCTCTTTCTTTGTCTGATAGGATTACCGAGTTACCCGGACAGCCCCAAGTCAGTTTCCAGCAATTTTCAGGCTATGTTACTGTGGATGACAAGAGACGGAGAGATTTGTTTTACTACTTCGCTGAAGCAGAAATAGATCCTGCATCGAAGCCTCTTGTTCTCTGGTTAAATGGAGGTAAGTCGAATGGATTTTCTGTGTACAGAAGAACTGAAGACGGAAATGTAGTGTGCAGAAGATGAGAGAAAGAAAGAGAAGGAATTCAGGATTTTAGGATTCTGAGTGTGTTCGAATTTTCTTGTGCAGGGCCTGGTTGTTCTTCCCTTGGAGTTGGGGCATTTTCTGAAAATGGGCCTTTTAGACCAAGTGGGGAGGTTCTGGTCAGAAATGAATATAGCTGGAACAGAGGTGACATGCCCATGCACTTCCAATAGTTATTCTTTTTGTTTATGTTTTTTCCCTTTTTTTTTTCTTTTTCTGAGCATTAAGATGTGGTAACAGAAAGCATAAAAGGATATGGCTGATTCCTTTATCTCTCTATTCCACAGAAGCAAATATGCTATATTTAGAGACACCTGTAGGAGTCGGGTTCTCTTACTCGACTGATACTTCCTCCTATGTGGCCGTGGATGACAAGATAACAGGCATGTCTCAATTTCATTACTCTCTCTTCCTTTTATTTATTTTCACATGTTGACTCGAAAGATCTATACTTATTTTTTTAACTCCAATTTTTGTTTAATGGAAATCTTCTGCTGTTCCAATCAAAATGTTGTTTTGCTTCCCGGAGTTTTTTTATTCCTTCCCTGAACAACCATTATGTTTAGGATTCTAAGATACGGAAAATGAATATTTTGTAGTTCCTTTTGTACAGAGTATCTCAAAAAAATTTTCCTTGTATTGAACGTATCTACCATGGCTTTATCATCCATATCTAAACTTCCGTTTACGAGTAATTCTGATTTCCAGGCATGTAGTCTTTGCAAATTGCGTTCTGAGACTGTTTTTACTTTTGCTTTCTTAAGCCAGGGACAATCTCGTTTTCTTGCAGCGATGGTTCCTCAAGTTCCCACAATATAAGCACAAGGACCTGTTTATAACAGGGGAAAGCTATGCAGGTAAGCTGTTGCTCAAAAACAACTTCCATCTCCTGTGATTGCAAAGGACATAAAAGACACCGATTCCGAAGTTCTTGCTATTGTAGGCCACTATGTTCCACAACTTGCAGAGCTTATAATTCAATTCAACAAGAAGGAGAAGCTGTTCAATCTGAAAGGAATTGCTGTGAGTATTATAAACTCGAAACTTCAAATTTTGACGATTTTACTCGATTCTTAATCTTTAATGAGATTATTTATTCTTGCTTGAACCTAACGATGAAGTTTCTTCAACTGCAGCTGGGAAACCCAGTTCTAGAATTTGCTACAGATTTCAATTCAAGAGCTGAATTCTTCTGGTCTCATGGGTTGATATCAGATTCTACATACAAACTCTTCACCTCTGCATGTAACTATTCTCGGTATGTTGGTGAATACTACAGGGGTTCCATTTCCTCTGTCTGCTCAAGGGTGATGAGCCGGGTGAGCAAAGAAACCAGTAGATTTGTGGACAAGTATGATGTTACTCTTGACGTCTGCATATCTTCAGTGCTTTCGCAATCCAAGGTGCTTAATCCCCAGGTGAGTTTGAAAACATGGTTTTCATCAACTCCATTAACTGCTTCAAATTTCTTATTCTTGTTCTGACTCAACCTTTTGTCTGTGTTTCATTTTCCCCCTCTCACTATCTTCTTTTTTTTTTTCTTTTCTGTTTTTATCTGACAGCAAGTTACCGAGAGGATAGATGTCTGTGTTGAGGATGAAACAGTTAATTACTTAAACAGGCGGGATGTGCAGAAGGCTCTCCATGCACGTCTTGTAGGAGTCCGCAGATGGGCTGTTTGCAGCAAGTACTTCTCTTCACTTTATGAAAAAAACACAATGAATGATATAATTGAAAATTGACCGTCCTGTTGGTACAGAACTTTTGGCCACTCGGTCTCATGATAACTGGCCAGCCTCATGATAGAATTTATCAATGGCCAAATTGAATAATTTAATTATCCTAATAAGCAGACATAATCCCATTTTCTCAGACTGTTTTTATACTTCTAGTAGCCAAACTAGCCATGATATTACAAGAAGACTGCTTGAGTGCTTGTAGTTTATTGCTTGAAGTGTAGGATGCAGAAGGGACTCGGTTCCTCTGTGAACAGGATTTGGGGCCGAATGTGGGGCAGGGTTTTCATTACATCTTCTTCTATTGACTTGAACTCTTTTTCTTATGGCATTGATGGCTATGACAGTATCCTGGATTATGAGCTGCTTAATCTGGAGATACCTACCATATCTATTGTAGGCTCACTTGTTAAGGCTGGAATCCCCGTATTGGTTTACAGGTAAATTTAGAATTTAAGGTTCATCTTCATTATCTGAGATTAAAAGGAAAAAAAAAAAAAAACTCTGAATAACTTGTTAGAAATGACACAATAACATTCTTCACTTCAGCGGGGATCAAGATTCTGTTATCCCATTAACTGGTAGCCGAACTCTGGTACATGAACTGGCAATGGAGCTTGGGCTGAATACTACGGTGCCTTACAGAGTTTGGTTTGCGGGGCAGCAGGTAAATCTTTTTGTAACACTTGCATGATATTCATATTCTTTACGACATAACTCTCTAGCTTCCTTATTTTTGTTTCTCCTTGAGAGCCAAAGCCATGAAAAAAAAGCTTGGAATGAAAAAATTCGGTATTGGGTCGTACAATTTTTGTATAGGCTCCTCTGTTATCTAGTACACTTGCATGATATTCAACTGAAATTCTGTACTATTCCCTTTTTCCAGGTTGGTGGATGGACACAAGATTATGGAAATATTCTCTCATTTGCCACCATTAGAGGTGCTTCACATGAAGCTCCCTTCTCACAGCCGGAGAGATCACTTGTTCTGTTCAAGTCCTTTCTTGAAGGCCGGCCTCTGCCTGAAGTGTTCTGATCTAATGATAAGTTTCATTTAGAGAAAAAGGAAAGAAAAGTTAGAAGTTGTAAGTAATGTTTTTCATGGTATTCAATAGTGAAGGAATAATAGTCAATCTAGTGAAAGAAAGAAATTGCAATTTTTCTTTTTTGTCCCCTGGGTTTGTCATTGTTCTATAACTTCAAAGTTAACAGGAATTTTGTAAAGATGCGAATGCAAAGAAACAAAATTGAGGTCTCAAGGTTTCGCAGAAAACTTTTGCTGTTTGGATAAAAGGAAAAAAAAAAAAACAGCCCAGCCTGGGCTGTTTTGGACGTTCCTGCCCATCACACCTTAGTACCTTACCAAGGGTGTGGGGTAAAAGTGTATTTGCAACCAATATTTTTCAGTCATCAAAGAGACAAGAAAGGGACCTAGTGGGGGCAACGTGTCATGCACAGGAAGCTCCCAAACAGCTCTCAGGATGTTTTCTTTTTCTTCTTTTCGAACAGCCAAAGTTTTCTACAAAAGTTTACAGCTTTTAAGCTGGTATTTGCCAGCAGGTTCAGTTTCTCTGGCCTGGCGGTCGTGGCCATTAGAAACTGGGCCCTACTGTGCGGAGTAATTTTTGTTCCTCTTTTTTTTTTATATATATTGCATAACACTGAGTGAGTTTGTTTCGTTTCTCTTTCAAGTAAGCTTTGCTTGAGTGAGTTTGGGTCGTAGGCATTCTTTGAATGTTGAATGGGAAGGATATGTCAATTGTGGTGGAAGGAAAAACGTTCGATCCCATGAATTTGGTGCTAGATGTACTGTATAGTGTATACATACCATAATAAGCTCACACAAGAACAAGACACAGACTCATTCTGCCTATGTGGGTCTGGGCCCATTGCTTAACGCCCATGCTTATGCATGGATCTACGTCTTTTTAGACGGTATTCATCATAACTCAACTGTGGAGTTTAGTGACCGTACAAAATATCATATGGGAGGGCTTTTTTGGATCCGCTGATCAGTGGACTGGTGGCTACGTTTACCCAGCCGGCACTTTGGTAATATGTGGCCAGCAATCCAATCCAATGTGCGGTTGGGTGAACGTTTCTGACCTTATATCAGTTTCTGACCTTATAAAAGCCTCAAAACCGACTTTTTCATGAAATTATTTTAGGTAACTTCTCCAAGTAGCTCAATTAACAATTCAACATACAATCTCTCCCAAACCGGTTTTAATCAAACCTTATTAAATAGGATTTCAACAGCGACTAGGTCAATCTAAAATAAATTGGTCTATATTTTTATTGGTTTGAATTATACCTAAATCAATTTTTTAATAATTTGATTGTGATGCCAAGCCTTTATCCAATTTGAAATCAATCAAAACTAAAAACAGCATAAAATCATTTCTATAAAAGTATTTTTATAAAAGCACTTTTACGAAAATACTTTTATATAAGCACTTATATGAAAAATATTTTTATGAAATCACTTTTATAAAAATACTTTTACGAAAACATTTTTACAAAATTACTTTTACAGAAGTATTTTTATAAAAGCACTTACAAAATCACTTTAATAATAAAAGCACTTGTACAAAACTACTTTTACGAAAGCACATTTACAAAAGTACTTATATGAAAGCACTTTTGTAAAAGTACTTTTACATGAAAGCACTTTTACAAAAATAGTTAAACGAAAGCACTTTTATAGAAGTAATTTTATAAAAATACTTTTACAAAAACACTTTTATGGAAGCACTTTTTGAAAATCACTTTTATGAAAGAACTTTTACGAAATCACTATTATAAAAGTACTTTTACAAAAGTACTTTTAAGAAAGCACTTCTACGAAAGTACTTTTATAAGTCCATGGAAGTACTTTTCGGAATGTGCTTTTACAAAAGCATTTTTTCGAAGTACTTTCAATTTAGTGCTTTTGTAAAAGCACTTATGAAAATGTTCTTTTCAAAGTACTTTTACGATAGTGTTTTTTCAATGCTAAAAGTGTTTTTATATAATTTTCGATATTTCATTCACTTTAGATTGGATCCAATCCAACCCATTTACATTTTAATGGATTGGATATGGACTGGATTAGGTCCAGTCCATTTATAAGTGGACTCACATTGGACTAGATCGGGTTGGACCAAATTCGTCCAGTTGACACCTCTAGTCGCCGGTTTCTCTCCTGTCAAGTGAAGTTTTATTTGCTTTTGCTAAACTGAAGCCTCTTTGGTTTAGGATTAGCTTTTTCTTTGTTGGTCTTGTCTTTTGTTTTTTGCCTTCAAAAAAGCATACTTCCTCGTGGTGAAACTAAGCTATAAAGTGGTTAAGGGTCTGTTCATTTGTTTTGAAGTTTGACATTTAAAAGTGCAATAATTACAGTAAGAGGTATATTGGTATTGGTGAATTTTTATTTCTTCTGAAGTTTGAATGCAAAAATGTTGTTGTGAATTCTAATAATTATCAAATATCAATTTTGACTCTATATATGAGAGTTTTTGTTTGTCTTTTTTAGAGTATCATTGGAAAACAAAAAAATTGTACTTTAAGAAATAAGAAATAAAATGTAATGAACACCCACTTTCCTCTTAAAGTTAAAAGATTCCTCTTAAAAGATAAAATTTAAGAGGAAACGAACAAGCCCTAAGTCAATGCCAATTCAATCAAAGCTGAAGCCTAAAGGAGCCTAAAAGAGCTCTTAACTGGTCAAAGCTCTTTTGGTATTATCACTTACTATTTTAGTTTAATTTTAATCTTTCAAAAAATCTATGCTCCATGAATTTTATCGTATCTTTTTGGAATCTGGATTGACCGTAGACAAAATCATACACCGCAAATTGAGCAAATCCATCATGAGCAAACACTACACTAGTACGCATAAGATGTGGGTTCTATGATGAGCTCCATGTGTATGGAATACTGACCTATTTCACTCGTAACAGGTTGCATAGAGCCAATCCGGGCTCATCTTTCTGAATTATAGTTGAATCCTTTTTCTCCTAAATGGAGAGATGAAAAGATATAGCATGAGACAAGTTTTGCCGCAAACATTAGTGTGTAAACCAGGCTACATAACCAATTACCAGTAAAACACTATTATTCCATATGCATGAGACCCAAATGGTGTAGGCCTCAAGAACACTCAAGTTTATTCGTGATTGGTTCACATGTACAGTTGTGTTGGCATTAGATCCCTGTTCTCATGTCAGGTAAGGACAACTTAAAAGCATGTTAATTAGAGAAAATTAGAAAACTACAGAAACTAATGGGTTAAGAGGGTAGGAATCTTTTGCCGTTTCCGGTGCCCAGCAAGCTGCCCTGCCGGTGATTTGGTTAAGATGAAAACCTTTTTGCCGTTGTCGTTGGCGTTCTTGCACAGTAAGGGAGTCTCCTCTCCTCATCTCAGATTTGACACAAACATGAAACAAAGGCATGAATAAAGGTGAGACATTAGAAATACAAGTGAGATTTAGAAAGCATGTACGAGAGTTGACTACCGTCCTACACCTAAAGACATTGGTCTCTTTCACACTTTCAGTGGCCAGTGCATAGTGGAGAAGAATGGATTTATCATGTATGTATGAGTGCAAAAACTGGGCCGGATTATCATATGTTGGTCGACATATGTATGAATCAAAATTCTAAATTTAAAGGCTGAGATTTTTCTTTCTTTTTTTTTTTTTTCTTTTTTGCAATGAAAAATAGGTATGTAAATCCTACGTCACCGTAACTTTGTGTCCATGGTGTTCTGGACGTGAAGCCAAATTGCCACTGAACGTAACAATGCAGTGTTTGAGAATAGAATAGTCGACTGCGTACGTGAACAGCGGCAGGGTAATGTAAGAGGGTGCCTGCCTGCTTGCTTGGTTGGCTTTGGTTCTTTCGGCAATAGCCAAGTCCATCATCACCGCCACGACCACGAGGTGGTGGACCTTTTCTTTTCATTATTTGTGTTTACCCGCAAAAAGAGGAACTGACCGCGTTTCCGTTCCGTGCATTTCTGCTTCCAATCTTCTTTTCTCTATTTTGATGATTTTGTTCCTTTTCTTTCCAATATTCAGAAAACAAAGCAAAATGCAAAGAATAATGGCTCGGCAGGAAAAAGAGGAAACTGCCATCTTCTCTCGAACCCTGCAGCAGCAACGACAACTGGAAGAAGAAGAAGAAGAGGAAGCCCACCACCACAACAATGTTCAGGTACCATTTAGCTCAATCTAGCTAGTGATCTGGTTTCACCATTCTCTGAATCCCTGAGTATATACTCAGAACAATTTTATCATCATCATCTCTACTTGGCTTCTTTCTCATCGTGGGTTTGCAGGAGAGAGAGGAAGAAGACGAAGAACGAGAAGAGAAGGATCTCGACCTCTCATTATCGGACGAATCTGGAGTCCCATCTCAGCCCACCTTCTCTTCTCGGGTGAGTTCCTTTCCCTTCTCCCCTTTAACCCACTCACATCGGCAATTCTCTCCTTTCTATTTATTTTTTCTCAAATTGAAATTCCACTATGATTGATTTACGGATTTTTTTTTTTTTTGAGAAAACTTCACTTTAGTACCCTCAAGTTTGGGGGTAGTGTCAAATCAGTACCTGAACTTTCAAAAATGTTAATACGGTACCTAAATTTTCAAAAAATGCCAAGTTGGTCCATGCCATTGAAAATGTCAAAACTATCCTTCAAAAGAAAACACTATTAATAATTGTCTTGTACCTTGAGACTAAACCAGTTGAGGTGTTTAAGATTCTAGACTAATTAAGCCATTATCTTCTACCTTTAGATCTGAAACACGTTCTTGTCTAGTTATTTCTTTGCTTTCATTTATTGTCTCCCTTTATCATATTTCATGTTTTTTCCTTTTTTTTTCTTTGAAGATAACTAGTTCAGTCTCAAGGTGGAAGACAATGAACATTGTCTTCTTTTGAAGGGTAGTTTTGACTTTTTCAACAAATAACTGACGGTCGGTTAACAACAAGGACCAACTTGACACTTTTTAAAAGTTTAGAAGTTTGGGTACTAACTTGACACTACCCCCAAAGTTTAGGGTATTAAAGTGGAATTTTCTCTTTTTTGTTAAAATGATTATAATATATGATTCAGGTGTTGTATCTACTGGGTGATAAAACGGCAGGTCCAGCTTATCGGTTCAACCAATGGCTGGATTCGGTTCGTAGGCGCAGCGGCAGATATCGCTCTTCCGGCTTTCCCAACCGTCCTCTCCAAAGGATCGAAATTATGCCCTTGAGGTACCTTCTCTTCTCTCTTTTAATTTTAAGTTTAGAGAAAAATATAAAAACCTTTTCTATGTTTCTTTAGTCTTTTTTTTCTTGTGAAAAATGATGATCTAATGCATTGTCTTTTAAAATACCATACTTACCCTTAAAAAAAGGGTAAAATACAAAATCCTCCCAGTTTCTAACAATTATAAAAACCTCCCTTATAGTTTCACTTTAGCAAAAACCTCTCCTGAATTTTTAAATAAATTAACAAAAAACCTCCCATTAATCACCAAGATAGAAAATGTTAATCCAAAGAATCAAATCTTTTCAAATACTTATTTTACCCCAAAAGGAAGCACTATAACAACATCTAATTCATGTTCATCAACAAATTGAAGAACTTCCCTTTCTATGATAGTCCTAGAAAGGGCATACGCAGTGCCAGGAAGATTAAATGCCCTAAAGAAATCCACATATGTCCACACTTTCTCATCAATTTCCTGTCCTTGTTGATGCTAAAAGAAGCTGAGACAAAGGAAGTGTAAATGACTCTTCTCACCGTCTTGCAATTTAGACACCCCTTGAGAATGCCTAATGCTCCCTCTATTGATGTTTTAAGCACAGTGTCCAGTGGAGTCTTCTCTTCCAAATCAATGGGATGTGCAACGTTAAAGACTCCTATGCAACCATCAATTATAGGTTCAAAGTTGTCTGATCTGTTGAGATCGGCTTCAAAGATCTGGTGCTTCTCAAATGCACCCAATAGGATTTTAAGATGATTTACATCTTCCTCGAACTCTGGTTTTGAAAAGGAAGAAAAAGGGTTAGTAGGTTATCCTTGAAGAACTGACAGATGCCCAAAACACAACCAATGTGTTTTCTGAACATGATCTGATGTTCAGTTGAAAGGAAGCTTGATATGGAGACGAAATCTATAAATATCATAAGTTGTAACAATAGGAAGAAAAGAAAGGAAAAAAGAAGAAAGTACTTGGATTCTATTGATGATCGAAAGGGGCTGAGGTCAACATTGTCAATTCTCTCCTAAGCCGAGGTGAAATCGAGTTGCCCGAGGTCTGAGGTAGCTGAGGGCGGGTAGATCGGCCCTACAAGGAGTGGAGAGAGAACATGGCAGAGGCCTCAAGTTGATACCCGAGGTGAGGACTCCGATGGTCAAGTTAGTACAAGGTCAGTATGAGATGATAGAGGTCTGAGGTATGAGGATTCAAACGAGGTCGTAATGGAGAATAAAAGTTCTCAAGTGTAGCTCAAGAGTCTTAAGTTTTGGATCATTTACCACCTCCTATTTATACTTGAGGCTGCCTAGAGGTGGACAAGCTCAGACGGTCCGGATGCAATCCGTACGCGGGGAGGGCAACCATCCAAGGCCGCTAGATGACTCCGCGCCATTGGTCCCAGAGAGCCCGCCGAGCACTGTTGCGCCCGCACACTGATTGGGTCCATTCTAGATGCCGCCGCCTAATGCATGCTAGCCTCCTATTGGACTGGACCACGAGCGCCTACATCAAATTCGAACAGTGGTGCAAATAGAGTAGCCCTGTTGAAGGAGCCTCTAGATCAATCATAAGACAATGCATCATTCTCTTTCCTTCTTCCATGTTTGTTGATCAATTCACTGCGAAATGGAATCGAAGCGTTTTTTTTTCTTGCTTGCTTTCTTTCTTATCTTCTCTTCTCTGATACTGCTATTGCTTCCTCTTCTTTTATCGAGAGTTTGGCCCTTTAAACAACTCTATTTACTTTGCTTGTAAAGAAAATGAAGGGTAAATTTCTTAAATTACCCTTATGGTTTAGCTAATTGACTAAGTGTACCCTTATTGTTTTAAAACTGACTAATGCTACCCCTACTGTTTCTAACAATTGACTAAGTCTATCCTTACCGTTAACATCCATTAACTTTCCGTTACATATGATATCATGTGACTAATATATTTATAAAAAATTTTGAAAACACCCTTTCCTCCTCCATTCCTAAAAAAAACCTTTTGACCTCTGTCTACACCAGTTCACCCCAATAACCGGTTGGCTATTCATTTTTCTCTCTCTTACCCCTGGGTGAAACGTGAAAAAAGAAAAAGAAAAAACAAATAAAAGAAGATGGAAAAAACAAAAGAACGAACATGCACTTCCAACAAACACCAAGCCTCAAAGAAAGAAAGGGAGGGAAAAAAAAGGGGGCGAAATTAGGGTTTCACATCTTGCAATGGGCGTCATATCTGCAAGTCTGAGGCATCTTATCTATCCAATTTATTTGTTCATTCGGTAGGTATTGATGGTTCTCTTCTGTATGAATTTGAACAATACGAGTTGGGGCAGCAAAGAATTCAACTAGTTGATAACCCTAATCGGTCGATTTCTCACTTAAGGTTTCAGGGATTTAGCTGTATCAATTCCTCATCTCCAATTTCAAGTGGCCTATAATCTCCTCCACCAACCAAATGGTACGTTCAACTGCCACCTGGTGGATTTCCTTGACCAGAAAGTCACTACCAACACACCCCCGTCGATGGAGTGTTCTCTTTCGATGTCATAGTGGACCGCACAACTAGCCTCCTCAACTGGATATACCAGCCAGCCCCAACTGATGAAGCTCAAACTTAGTCAAGTATCATGGAGCTTGAGCGTCCCCTGAATACAGAAGTCGTCCCCATCATAATTTTCTTCCACAGAGGTAGCTTCGCACACTCGTCCACCAACCGTGCCATCTATGACACACTCTATCACTAACTTGTGGGCATCTACAATGCCCTCGTCATGGAGGATGACGAGAATGCAATGGTTGGCTATTAATGGTTGCCAAAGAGAACGCAGCGGCGATGAGATGGTGCTACTAAAGGCTCAGTGTCTTGGATTTGGAACTGTAAATCAGTGTCGGATATTAGGTTGATTCAAGGGGGTCGACCTCTGTTATGCTAGATTCAAAACTGGAGGCTCTATGTGTAGTGGAGAGAAATTCAGTCCAGATTGGAGGAAGAACCTTGACCTTGTTCCAACTTCCGATGGTCTCCGAACTTAAAGAAAGGATGTAAGAATAGAGGATCCCAACGGTTTACACTCGAGGATCCAAGAATGAATTGGGTTCTCTCATCAGTGCCTGTCAAAACAAGAGCATCTTCAAAACCCATTAGTTTTCTTGGTGCCATCTCTAGTTGCATATCTGGAACATGGATTGTAGATTTGAGATCTGAGTCTGAGAAAATGAAAATAAATTTGGGTTTTTTGGTCCTATATGCTTGTTAGCATCATCTGTTCGAACCAAAAGGACTGAAATCGGCCCCAAACTCATCTTAGTCAAAGATTATTCTAATGATTTTTTTGGTACTGATCAATCGTCTAAAATTTTCTGAGAGGATAAGCCTCAGCAATCTGAGAAAGGTGTCAAAAGTTTTATTTTGAAAATTTAAAGAAGAATGATGGGCAAAATAGTCTTTTTAATCCTTCTATAAGGGGTAGCGTTAGTCAATTTTCAAACAATAAGAGTACACTTAGTCAATTCACTAAACCATAGGACTAATTAAAGAAATTTACCCTAAAATGAAAACACAGTAAGAGAAATTATAAGATTGGATAAAGTGGGATGGGGAAAAAGGTTGGGTAAAGAGATCGACATTGGTATTTTAGTAAAAATCGATGCAAATTAATTTGCAAAAGGGTAAAATAGGCATTTGAAAATTTTTGATTCTTTGGTTGAATGTTTTCCTTCTTGGTGATTGACAAAAGAGAGGTTTTTTTATTTATTTAAAAATTTAGGGGAGGTTTTTGCTAAAATGAAACTATAAGAGAGATTTTTATGGTTGTCAGAAACTTCAAGAGAGGTTTTTTATATTTTACCATTGATAAAATCGTTGGGAATAAAATTAAAAATAGAGGCATCCAACCTGAGCCTCTCTTCTCTCTCTCTCTCTCTCTCTCTCTCTCTCTCCGTCACATGCCAAATGCCAATGTTGTCTCTCTTTCTCTTCTTTGCAATGCTTAATCAGAAGATCATAAGATTCCGGCCAGACCAATTCTATCATACCGAGAGCTCCTATATATAATTTAGATTCCAATAGAAGTCATTGTAATCAAAATGAAGAGATAACGAGTAAAAACTTGCAGTTTCTGGGTCACAACATAGATAGAAACCTAGCTAAATATCCAACTAAGCTCTCATCGGTGTTGTGGAGGAGACTAGCAAGTACGCCAGTTTCTCTTGGACAGAGAACTATGATTTTTTTGTTGGGATTGTGTCTTATTTTACAACCGCTAGATTAATTTTAATCTAACGATTGGTGTGGTCTCTCTTTAGGTTAAAAAGGTTTTACATATAAAAACTTTCTTTTGTATGTAGGGTTAAGGTTTTTTGGGAGAAAAGGTGTGAGAGAAAAATATAGAGTGCTCTTGGTGTGAAAGTGGGTTTTTTCTCTTGTTTTTGTTCTTCTATTTGAGAGGAAAGGGAGAACGGGTGTACAAGGGTAAGGGTTGGTTTGGACTGCAAGCCGCAAGGTACTTGTATTGTTCTCAGTTTTCTTTTATAGTGAAGAACAGATTTAATCTCTCCCGTGGACGTAGACAGTAAGGCTGAACCACGTAAATCTTTGTATTCTTCGTGGTGCTTGTTTTATTTGTCTTTGTTTGGATTTTATCTTTTTTGCTACTATTAGATTTCTCGTACTTGTTATTTCAAATACCTTATTATTATATACTATGGGTGGGTAGTTGTTGTGAGGCCCCAACATTTTCACCCAAGAATCAATTACCGGTATCTTAGTCAACCACGCCTTTCCTACCATTCAACACCACTTAGAACAATTTGATAGACACAAAGCCTTAATCATCAAATGCAGAATGCAGAGACAAAAGAGACTCTCTTGTGAAATTCCCAAGTGAAAACAATACATATTTTTTCTTGTGTCACTGGACAAAAAAAAAAAAAAAAAAACATTGATGAAAAAGACAATTCTACCCTTATCTTCTTTCCTTAGCTTTCAACGTTCAAAAGTTTACTCGCTTTCCTCTTGCCATTTCCCATGCTCATTGCAACAACATCCACCCAGGGGGGAGTTTCTTCTGGTGATGTTGCCAGCAAGGCCAACGTTTTCCAAAGCTCATCAGGAAAAAGGATGTTTGGCTTCCCCTGGTGAAGAAGAACTCTGGATCGCCGTGTCAGGGGTTTGTTGTCTACACTTTTCAAACAAAGTATGATGGCCACCCAAAATCAAAGTTTTTATCAGCATAGGTTATACCGGTGCATCCTGATTGTTGCCTCTATCTCTACGTAGAGCTATATGTACTATATTCTATAGTTTAATGGCTATCTAAATCCCATTGTCTTTTTTGCGCTAGCTGTTGATAAGCGATCGATCAGTAGTTGATAATTAGCATGTATGTCCCATGGGTTGGGTTGGGATGGGTTTGGGTTGAGTTTTAACCTAATTCATTTAACCCGTCAACTCGTTAATGACCCAATTATATAAAATTAAAGAGGTTGGGTTTAATCCAAACCTGCTTTAACCCAATTTAACCCGTCCAAACCCATTAATCTTATATTTATATACTTGAAACAAAAAACTAACTCCTTTTTAACAAATAAGTTAGTCATAGCTTAGTGGTAATAGTAGTTGTTATTTACACAAGTGGTAAAAGTTTAAATCACATTACATGCATGTTATTTTTATACAAGCAGTAAAGCTATTTAACTATGTTCAGGTTTCAGATTTGACAAACCACATAGGTTCAAACTGGTCAGACCAACTTGAACTATCTAATTGGATTGTCTTCGAGGTAATCACATCAAGTTCAAGAGTGGTTGAACTGTTTAGATCTAGATCAGTCCAGTCGGACTAGACCCCGCCCGAAACCGATTGTATCAGACTGGACCAATTCAGTGAATGGTGGATTGACTTGGGTCGGCTCATATCAGGTTTGTTCACGGGTTTGGGGCCAAACCGATTGGCCCGAAGCAGGTCAAAAGAAGTAAATTGGACCGGGCCAGATTCGGTTCGGGTTGTACGGATATGAACCAAACTGGATGATCCAAACCAAGCAAAGCAAGCAGGGTGGTTTAGGGTACAGACCCACCTGGTCTGACCCATTTTGGATTCGGGTCGACCCGAATCAACTTGTGCTGGGTCGGGCCGGGTTGTTTGAATAATGGTTAGATCGGACGATCCAAACCAGGTAAAGCAAGAAGTACCGAGCCATCCCGTCCGAGGTCTATTTCGGATTCAGGTCGCCCCGGATCGGTATATGTTGGATCGGGTCAAACCGCATTGAATTGGTCCAGGCTTGGGTCAAATTGATTTGGATTTATGTTGGGTGAAGTGTGTTGATTTAAGACAAAACTAAATTTAATCAATAATTAATAGAAAATTAATGCATTAATTATAAATTATTTAATTCAAATGAAGAAAATAAAAAAAAATGCTAAAAAATTAATACTGATGTTTGTAATGGTTAACCTAACGGTTATCTACAACCCAATCCAATCCAACCCATTTAAATGAACGGATTGGGTGACGGATTGATCACGCAACCCGCCAAGTAAATGAGCGGGTTGGATGGATTAGATAATGAGTGGATTGGGTGGGTTCAGCGGGTTGAGTGAAAAATTGCCACCCCTACCCATGTCCTTTCCTGATTGTTGCCTCTTTAAATGAATTTTCTCTCCTGTAGATCATTGCATTTCATTATAGTGCAGGGGAACTAATTTTGGAGTCAAAAAGTTTGTTGCCCTCTGATCAACCTCCAGATATCAGCTTGTGGGAAAGACTTGGGGCAGCTGCCATGTTGGACATTGAATCAAGTGAATTTTCTTGGGATATGCTTTCTTCACTACACCATACTGAACATAGTAGTAGCACTGAACATTCTGAAGATGAAACAAATAGAGCTCTTGAGGTATGTGATTTTTTTTTATTATTATTTTTTGAAGAGCACAACTATTTTTTCCCAGATTTTAGTCTTTTTACATTTCACCATGTACAGTCACTTGTTCCCTCTGTGCACTGCATTTTCAATCTGGGGAGCATTCTGGATTTCCATTTTTTGGACCTTTAGCTTAATACAACTACGTTTTCTTTTACATTTTGAAAACTTGTTCATTGGGTTGTTAGGTCTCTCTCTCTCCCAAAAAAATGGGAGGGGTAGTTCTGTCAATTTCCTAATTGGATCTTATCAACCCAAAAGTTTGGATGAATTCACAGTTGTGTGGCATTGGAGCACCTGCAAGAGAGTGATAAGAGAATTAATTAAATTCTGCACCATCTCACTTTAATTATCCATTGAAAATGCTCAAAGCAAAAATGCTGAACCCCTTGTTTGACTGGACCCCAAGATCCACTTGCTAGAGGGGCTGTAAATTTCATACAAGAAGAAAATCAGTTCTAGAGAATGCAGGATGTTTAACTAACTGAGATTTTATCTAGAACATAATAGCTTTGGCCTTTCAACAATGTCTAATGAGCTTTTATGGCCTATTGTATTGCACTAATAGTGTGACCTGCAGGTTGGTGTACTTGATCAGTACACATAGTGAGACTACTGACAATGTGGTTCTAGAATTGTGGCTATGAATACCCCCGGCTGCAAATGGCAGCTCAACCTTAGGTTTATCTAGGCTTAAAATTTAAATCCGAAAGAGATGAAATTCCAAAATCTTGTGAAGAATTTCTTCTAACATCTCTTAATCTCAGTTTTGAGAGAATGTTATTAGAAATTAGGTACTAATTTCACTAAAGCCCTCATCTCTCTCCCTCTAATCCTAAAATTGCAAGAAGCTTGAAGAGAATCTTCCCAAGATTTGGAATCTCAATCAACCCAAACTCAAAATATCAACAAATATGATGAAAAAAAATACTAAATAACAAAAAATTAATTGAAAAAAAAAGAAACTAACTACACAGGTTGAGAGACTTACTTCTTCGAATTAGCCATGATAGAATTTAAGGATTCTCATCAAGTTGCCAGATAGACTTACTTCTTCGTTCCTTGATGCCAGAGCAGGAATATTTTTTTATCAGCTTTTTTACACTTCAATACAAGGATTCTCATCAAGTTGAAGTTAGATGCATTGTTGATGGACCAAATCTTGTTATCTTAGTCTTTACATGAAACATGAGACCCCATCCATCATCATTTCATTTCAAGAATTCTACCTGCCAGAGAAGGAATATTTGAGAGGGTTCTTTGCCTAGTCAAACTCAGAACATGAATATGCAAAGGAATGGGGCGATTCTCTACTTGAGAATCACTTGAATGGAGTTCAATTTGGGTCTTAAAAGGAAAATTCTGCAAAACAGCTGTAAGAAACATGTCCAAACAATGAGTATGGTAGAAATATGTATGCTGAGATGGATGAGTGGAAACACTAGAAAAGTTAAGAACAGAAGTGAAGTCATTAGTAGGAACTTAGTAGTGGCTTCAAATAGGTGATAAAAATGAGAGAAAGTATACTAAGTTGATTTGGTCATATGCATAGAAGACCATGACAACACCTATAAGAAGGTGTGATTTGTTACAAGTTGAAGGGGATAGAAGGGAAAGGGATAGACATAAAAGGACATAAGTAGAAAGTAATAAGAAATAAATTAAGCGCCAATAATTTAACAATGGATATGGCATTAAACAGAATAGATTGATGAAACAGGATGCATGCAGCCGACCCCATATAGTTGGGATAAGGCTTGGATGATGATGAAGAATTCAATTTATGTGCCTACGACTCAATAAGGTCATCCTTCCTCATCAACTTTTGGTACTTGCATAATTAGATACTACATGCAATTGGTACCACAAAAATCATGTTGCATTTTTTGGGGCTTAGGGATGGGACCCGAGCATTGAGGTTCCCTTATCTAATGTGGTATGCATGACTACTCAGCACCTGACACATGATCCATGTCCATGTCATCAAGACTCTGTGCTACCAAATTGCGCGACACTTGAATTTCAACACCAAACATATCATTCACTTACTATGTCCCCATTCTTAGTGAGCTAGGGCAGGTATGTAAACAGTGAGTTGGACTTTGCAGTTGGCACTAAACTAATAACCATTAGTTCCCCAAACCTATACGTTCAGACAAGCATACTTAAATCTTTGTCACTTATAACAATATCCAACTTAGTGTCCGCTTAACCATCCACTGGCCACTCACCAACTCATATTATTGATAATACATAAGGTGGGGCTGTGAAAAGAGAGTAAAGTTGGGCTTTTTGCCAGAAGAAAATAAGCAAGACTTTCTGTCACAGTTTATTCTTTCGGAAATAAACTGCTAACATATACATATGACAAAGACTAGCTGAGAGAGTCCAAGAATGTGCTGAATTGACCAAGACCGGGTTGCAACATTATCGGTGTTTTGTTATATTTGTAAAATTTATAATCTGCATAATTTGTATTTGTAAGGATTTAACCTCACACAAGAAGAAAATCAGTTCTAGAGAGAATGCAGGAATTTGACCCAGTACTTTGTCTACAGTTTATATTTATCAATTTTATATGTTTGCCATCATTATTAGGGCTTCATCTTGGCTGGGTCAGCCAAACCCAACCCAAAAAATTTGGGTTAAAGTTCAGGCTATGGTCATAGGAATCAGACTTGACTTCTGGCTGAGTTAGGGTTTGGTCAACCCAATCCAACCTGAATCCAATTTAACTTCATGAACATTTGGCAATATATAAATGAATTGAACTCAACCCTTTAGTTAGGAAATAAGAACATTTGGCAAAAGGAAGTAGAAAAATTGGGCAAACCCATTCCATAGCTTTGGTTGAGTTAGGGTTGACATCAATGCGACCTAACCTGGCCTTAATCATTATGTGTGTCTGAAATCTAACCTCCCCACCACCCACCCCATCAGAGAATTAATTTTCTTTTCTAGCCTCCCCTTATCTTCAATTGGGTGGATGCAGGTCACTGTGAATTCTGGGGGTGTTGTTTTCTTTGCCCTATTCAGCAGACCTGGAAATGATGACTCCATAAAAGAAGCAGCAGCTGTAATAAAGATAGGCTCTTCGAGGATGGCTACACAATCAGAGCGACTAGGTTATGAATTTGCAAAATGTCTAGGAGTTCGAATTCCACAAGTTCTGTTATCTACTTAAGCACTTCTTTGATACACTACCGCATTGGATCATGGATCTAACTCTATTCCAAAACACATTATTGGGATATTGCAGGCTAGGGTCATTCACAATTCTAGCCCAGAATGGCAACAGATCAAAGAAGCTGCAGAAAAAGCAAAAGATGCAGCAATTTCAGAGAATGACGAAGTTGGTGAAGTGACGTGTTCAGAGTTGTTGGAGGCTCTCGAATTGAGCCGCTGCCTTCTTTTGATGAAGTGCAAACAGAACCTGACCTTATAATAGACAAGGCTTTATTTGATAATGCAGCAAATTAAAGAATTATTGCTTCCTTCCTCATGTGCAACACATTTAGTTGATATGCATGGAAGGTGGATAAGCATTCAGTAATTTGCAATTTCTTAACCTGGTTATTAGCCTAAATTCCATCTTCTTCAAATTGTTGGTGTCATCTACAACCCTATGTCGGATAAAATTACTGAATGGTTCAACCTCCTGCATAGGCATCATGTGGAAGAAACTGGAATGGGAGCATGGAATTTTGGTCCATTAAGATTGCTAGTTTCATGAATATAGACTGATATTTAGGGTTGGAAATCTCTCTCACAATTCAACCTTCTGCATGTAAACCAGTTGGATAACGAAAGTCAAAAAAATAAAAAATAAATAAATAAAAATAAAGGGGGCCACCTATCCACTAAACTCTTCCCAAGACCCTGCATAGCCAGGATAGGAACAACATTGGGTAAAGGTCCTTTTAGTGACTATTCCAATCTCCATAGCCACATGACATGGGCTGATTGGGGTAGGAAGTACTGCAAAACTTAAAAGACACGATAAACTGCTGTTTATAGTGATTATAGAATATCTCATTCTTTATCAGTAACTTACAGACAATAGCTTTGATTAATTTTTGCAGCTATATTCATGGATCTCCTTTGCTGGAAAGCTTGAATGCATTTGAGCCAAGGGAATCTGCTGGAAAAACAGCAGCAGCTCTTGGCAGGATATTGGTGTTGGACCTTGTCATCAGAAACGAAGACAGGCTTCCTTGCCGTCAGCTTGGTTGGCGGGGAAATTCCACAAATCTACTTTTTTCTGATAAGGCACCCCCTGTAGATGTGGATTCAGTGGAAGAGGCTTTTGATCCTATGGCACGACGATATAGGCCAAGAACAATTATGACACTTCAAAAGGAAAGAAGGGTCAACTCTGCAAATATGAAACTAAGCTCTCATAACCCTGAACTGATATCTCAGAGCTCAGATGTTTCTGACTTCATGGATTCTCCCAGATCCAGTAGCATAAGCCTTAAGAGCCTAAGATACGAAGATGCAAAGTTCAGTAACTGTCATGTTGTGGTGATTGACACTGGCATTCCTCGCCGACCACCTGTTGGAAAACGCACCAACGACCAAACAAATTATCCTAAGTTGGTTGAACTTATTCTCAATAGTGCTGAGTACTCCTCTAGCCTTTTATATGAAATAACAGGTGGAAAACTGGGGTTTTCCTTACCAGAAGAGGCTGATACACAAGTTAATTCGTCTTTATTTGATATGGCTACATTTGTCCATGAATTCCGAAGCGGGTTCCGTGCTGCTCTCAGGGACTTGCAAGGCTTTCATATTTTTCTTCTCACACTTCATCAGAAACTGGATATCCTGTTACGAGCTTTTCTGTCTGTCACAGATAAATTTTTATCAGGGGATTTTGACAAGGAGGATATAGGGGTTTCTGAGTCACCCACACATGCAATTGGAGTCGGTGTTCACTGTTTTTCCCCTGTTAGTAAAGAACGGTGTATAAATGAGACACATACAGAGTTGAGTGATTCAGAATTGCGGCGAACAGCCCCGAGGACACCAACTTCAGGATACAAAGAAAATCCTGACCAAGCTTTTCCCATCTCAAGAGAAGGTT
This sequence comes from Nelumbo nucifera, assembly GCF_055504915.1. Taxonomy (NCBI): domain Eukaryota; kingdom Viridiplantae; phylum Streptophyta; class Magnoliopsida; order Proteales; family Nelumbonaceae; genus Nelumbo; species Nelumbo nucifera. The sequence goes on along the minus strand of NC_142651.1, from coordinate 2,080,846 downwards.
GGCATGGAAAGTGTAGAGGCAGAGGAGAGTCCCAAAGAAGCCTTCTGTTAGCAAAACTTCGTGACTTCAACAAATTTGCCAAGGTCTGTGATACCATAGGAGAAAAATAGCATCTGCAAACTGAACCTTTCAACTAACTTTTGAAAAAGAAAGCAAAAATAATCTTCCTCTGATTTTCGACTTGTCTTTAAATTATAAAAAACTGATACCCCATCAGGTAAACCATAATGACATTCTTTCATGTCAGCCTCTGCTGTTACAGATATTGTTTCACCAATCAATGTGATGTATGGTTGACTGTTATGATACCAAGTTGATTGTAAGACTAATATTTCCAAGGATGAGTATAGGATAGATTGATTGGATAAGATAGGGTTTATGAATCATTGTAGGTTAAAAGTTAAGGATTGAAAGAGGTTGGTAAGGTTTTAGATCAAAGAATTAAGAATTGCAAATTCTCCTTGGGACCATGGAAAATAGAAGATTCAGAAACTAAATGTACAAGTGGAATCTTTCTTTAGTGAAACTCAGTAAAGATGTTAGGATGATGGAATGTATTTTGAACAAGCTTTCCACAAAAGAAAGAAAGTTTCACTTCATAAGAGAAATAATATTACATTCTAAAAAGTTAGGGCTTTAAATGAAATTTTGGAATAAAATTCTGTAAGATAAAAGATGATTGATATGGGAGATTGGGGGAGACTTACTATTGGAGGCATTGGAATGTTATTTGTCCTAAAAGTATTGAAGAATGATATACCTAGATTAATTTCCGTTATTTAGGAATAAGAATGAGCTCTCATTGATGAAGAACTTGTGAATTGTTGATATCTATAATGGCTGCTTGAAGAATTAGATTTAGAGAAAAAAGAGAGAGAACCCAACATCATTCAATAGGACCTACATTTATTCTACAGTTTAGAAACTTTAGACTATTTAGGGTGTCCACCATACTCCTTTCCAAAGCTAAGAACTCGAAAGTAAATAGCTCCTAAACTCTTTAACCAATGAAAAATATTATTCTAAACACATCTCAACTATGTCTAAACAAAACAAACTACCCAGTTGAACCCCACAGAATTTACAAAATGACCATAATATCCCCATAATGTCCAAATGCAGAAATATATAAAATTTATCAAAAAAGTTCAATTAGAAACTAATCTATTTGCTAATAAAAAGTGGCATCATACGAGGAGTCAATCATATGGAGCAAATTTAGAAGTTAGAACTCTATTTTAAGGTTGACCTTAGTGGATGATTGGAAGCATCTAATATCTTCTATTAATAAGTTGTGCAATCATCCAAATGGTATCAATCCGTGGAAGGAGATCTTCTAGGTGTGTTTCATTGAATGGTGGACCCCCCACCCTTAACTTGTCTGTTATATGCATTCTTTTATTTGATGACAGTACGTACCATGGGTTTCTTCACTACCTTAACAGAGATATTAGTTCCAAAAATATGGTTGTAGTAAAAGAGCATCAATGAGCTCATTGTGAAAATTGTAGTAGTTTACCTGCATTAGAACTTGGAAGTTTGTATTTTTCATGCTTTACTATTTATCAGTGCTTTTGTCCTTCAAAAAGAGTCTTTCACTAACACCTGGGGTCTATCCCATCTTTTTTGGTCTATCCAGTTGGATGCTGAACTAAACAGAGAATTGGAACAATGGAATGAAATGATTAGGTCAGATGCTATTAAACTGTGTCAAGAGAATAATTTCATTACAGGATTTTTTGAGGGGAGTGATACCAATAGTGTTGTTGATGCATATGAATTAAAGGTAATAATCTCCACTTTTTCAGTCTGAATATACTTGGACTCAAACAAAAAAAAAATGATATTAAAATTTGGGTTTCTTGCAGGTCCGTCTTGAGCATATTCTTGAGAGGATTGCCATGATATCTGATGCTGCAAATACAGAGAAGCCATCTTCAATCACAAGTAGTATGTTCATTGGTGGGGCCCTTGCTGCAAAATCCATTTACACACTTCAGTATTTGGGCATCACACATATTCTGTGCTTGTGTTCAAACGAAATTGGTCAATCAGATTCTCAGTATCCTGATCTTTTCGTGTACAAGAATTTCTCTGTGGGTGCTTATCCCTTCATTTCTTCTCTTATTGTTGGTCTTTCGCTCTTTGAGATTGCTATATATTAATCTCATCATATTCACAACAGGATTTTTCAAAAAGGAAAAAAAAAAAGAACAAATGAATGGGTTTTGTGTTTTTGTTTTTTGGTAGCTATGACCAGTATTGAAGTTCCTCTATGTAAAAGTCAACCAAAGCATTAGCAGATCTAGGAGTCCACCTGAACAAGATGTTCAAGGAGGATGTTAGGGCCCTTGCCTATCTAAGGAAGAATCTAAGAGGTCAGAAACTGTCATCTGAACATGCCATCCAATTTATCAAAGCAAGCTTTAGGCTTTATAGATAGCAAATAATTCTACTATTTTTTTTATCACAGCAAGTGATTCTGCCCTTGAGAAATTTCCTTCCTAAACTGTCCCCAAGCAGCTCATAAGAATGAGATCATCATATTTCTGAAAGTTCACCCTATTCCACAATGACCAGGATTCACTAGAGCATAGCCTTCTTTTCTGTGCATATCCAATAATTGCCTGCTAGATTCCAAGGATAGAATCCATAAAGACATCCCGGAACTCCTTCCTACTTGAAAACCATAAGATTGAATTTGCTGTGTGAGAATTCTGCTTAATCAGAGTCTTGGACCCTTAATTGCAACATTCTTTATTGATTAATATGAAAGAATTGTAATCATACATTGTGCATTTTTCATCCAATTAATTACTTTCAATTCAAATTTTAGTGTCAACCACCCTTGTAGACATTCATGATGTTTTGCTGATGTTTTCAACTCCTTAGGAGATTATAAGCTGTTCATTTAACTTTGCAGGAACATTTTTGGGCTCATTTCTATAGGAGTTTCCTGTTCCTTGTCAGTTTCTCGTTTCTTTGAGCCCCCTTTAAATACCCTAATTAAAACTTAGACTCCAGTTCTCCGGGAAGATGCCACATGAGAGTTCAATTTAATCAAATTCTTGGACTTGTATTTGTAGCATTTCTTGATCCAATTAATGTGCAATTTCTATTCAAACTTTGGCATTAAACCATTTATATGGTATTCATTATGCTTCATTGATTGTTATGGCTTTCATTACCTCTTATTGGCACTTTGACTTGCCAACTGCAGCCGATCTATTTGTGTATTTCATGCTATTGATAAAGCAAACCGCTGCATTTCCACAGGTATGTGATGATGAGGATTCTAACATCAGTAAAATTTTCGAAGAAGCTTCTGATTTTATTGATTATGTGGAAGACATAGGTGGGAGGGTTCTCATTCATTGTTTTGAAGGGAGAAGTAGAAGTGCCACAGTGGTTCTTGCTTACTTGATGCTAAAGAAGTAAGTTGCAGGGTAGTTGTTTATGTCTAGTGCAAAACCACCACGTATGATATTTTTACAGGGGAGTAGTTACCAATTGGTGGCTATCATTATCTGAAATGATCTCTTAGCTCCCTCCCTTAGAAATGACAAAATTGCCTCGGTCAATCTTCCGTCTTGGGAGCCCGGATCTCCTGAGCGAGCACTCTGAGAGTACGGCATCCAGCCACACATTAGGATTATCTCCCATTCTTGTATGTTAAATTCATGGGAAGTGTTTCGGATATGCAGCTGGATGCCATGCTCTCAGCATGTTCACATGCTTTTTTGCTTTCAGGAAATTCTGTAGTGATGGCATAGTGTTATATATTTCTTAGTCATTCAACTATTTAGTTATCATGGAAAAAACACAAATTTTTCTGTCATTGAATACGTGTGTTTATCACTTTCCTGAAAAGAAAAGTCTCATTCTATAAAACTTTTGATTATACAGGAACTTCACTTTATTAGACGCATGGAATCTCCTAAAAAAAGCTCATCGCCGAGCACAACCCAATGATGGGTTTGCAAGGATCCTTATGGAACTTGACAGGAAATTGCACGGAAAGGTTTCCATGGAGTGGCAGCAAAGAAAGCCAATAATGAAAGTTTGTTCAATCTGTGGAAGGAATGTAGGGCTGAGCGGCACCTCTCTCAGGCTTCATTTGCAGAAGTCACATAAGAAACTCTCATCGAGGAGCGCGGATAGTGCCATGACCAAGGAAATACATAAGGCTGTTAATGTATTTAAGATGAGCCGCAGCGTGAGCATCAGCCCAATTCAGAAGCATTCTCATTCAATCAGTGATGGTTGCAATCCATAATGTTGATGTCCTTCAATCTTTGGGAAGTGTTACCAGATGCATGAGACTAACCAAGAACTAGTATGAGTTGCACCAATGGATATAGTCAGTAGTACCCTCAGGAGATAAACTAATCTTCACATCCTGGCCCCTGCCTAGGTACCATGCAGTAGTAAGAGAGGGAATTCAGATTAAACCATCAGTTTGCCATTCATTTGCATTAACGGATTTTAATCAAGTAGGCTAATATTGGGGAGTGTCATGGCTTCTCTACTGAATACTGTAGGATCATGGCTCATGCATAGCCATCTTTGAAATAACTGAACTGATGGTGATGTCCTGATATAGTATTGTATGGTCTTCATTCGTGATGCGTCCTCTTTGCATCAGATTTTTTTTTTTTTATTAAGGGATATCTTTTGAGTTTCTTCCATCCGATTAAAAGAACGCATGTATTATTTATTGTGAAATTAGTATTCGGTGCATTTACCCGTCCTGTCCAGCTGAAATTTTTCACTGGCTAATATTTAGACGTGTAAAACAGGTTTTCTGGCCACCTGTACTGTAGTGGGCCGTGCCATGCCGGGCCGGGCCATGGGTGGCACAATTTTTTTTAGAAAATTTGAAAATAATAATAATAATAATAAAGTTAAAATAAATTAATAAGATAAACAAGAAATTGATAAAAAAAAATCTTAAAATCTTATTCCATATGAATTTTGATATAGACACTCCAGTTGTTTACATATGAAATAATAAAATAAAATTGAAAATAAAAATTATATACATATACACAAATGTTTTAAAAACCAACCTGAAATCAAAATTGCTCTGGCCACCGGTTTTTAGGTCAACAATTCAACCATCCAGTTCAAACAAACAGCTCACTCTAATTTAAAAATAAAAATAATTAAAATAAAAAACAGCCAAAAAATATTATCCAGGTCAAACGGGTTAATGGTTCGACCACCCAAATTAGCAGATTGCTAACCAAGTCAACGATTTTTGCCAAAATACGAGTTAAGGGTGAAACGGAACCGATTGTCTGGACGATTTCCGGGGCTGAACAGTCCGACCATATGAGTCAACGACAGTTCAAAAACCATGATATAAACATATTATTAAATACATAAATAATATATTAATATATGTGAGCAGTGTAGTGTCATGCCACCATCCGTGGGCCTCAAAACACAAGCCCAGCACAAGGGTTTGGCCCAAGTCTAGAACGGCTCACTTGCTACAGTGACTGGGCTGGGCCTGGCAAGGCCTGAATCATGCTGGACTGGCACGGCCTAAGTCCAAATAAATTCCAAATCTTATATGTGGCTAGATATAGAATTAGCTTATAAAGCCTTGATACTAGGTATAAAATGCAAATATCAAGCTGAAAACTCTCAGCATCTAATGTAGTCTCTCTTACAATGAAAAGCTTTAATTAAAAAGAATATCTCCCGCGAATGCTTAAAAAAATAGCACGCACAGCATGATGTATATAAATAATACAACCTCGGAACCCAATCCAGCCACCCACTAATCGGCACTCAACCATCATCAGAACTCTTTAGAACAAGGAAGCTATATGTCCATAACCAATGAAAACCTAGACTATCGAACTAAAGAAAAAAACTACTAAAAACCTTTTCATGGCAAAAGTATTCACATTGTTGGCGTGATGTGAGAAGAGTTGACTACACAGGCAATGGCTCCGGATTACCACGGCTACCATTGAGCACAGTCACGTTCCCATCTGAATCAACATCTACGATGACAGAGTCCCCCTCCTTGATCTCTCCTGCTAGCATCTTCTCAGCCACGCTATCCTCCAAAAGCCTCATTATCGCTCTTCTCAACGGCCTTGCACCATAGCTTGGGTTGTACCCTTCCTCAACCACCCTGTCTTTGAATCTCTCCGTCACCTGAAGCTCTATATCCTTAACCTTTAGCCTATCGAACACTTCCTTCAGCATTATGTCGGCAATTTCCTTCACCTCCAGTTTTGTGAGCTGCCGGAATACAATCGTCTCATCCAATCGATTCAGGAATTCTGGCCTGAAGTATTGCTTCAGCTCCTCTGTTACCAAGCTCTTTATCCGGTTGTAGCTGTTGTCCTTCTCATCATAATCAATATCAAAACCAATACGGCGACCTCCCTTCTCAATCACACTGCTTCCAACATTCGAAGTCATTATCAGGAGGGTATTCTTGAAATCCACAGTTCGGCCCTTGCTGTCTGTCAACCTTCCATCTTCAAGAATCTGAAGCATCATGTTAAAGACATCAGGGTGTGCCTTCTCTATCTCATCGAAAAGGACCACTGTGTAGGGCCGACGACGAACCGCTTCAGTCAACTGACCACCTTCGGTGTAGCCAACATAGCCAGGGGGTGATCCAATGAGCTTAGAGACGGTGTGCCTCTCCATGAACTCACTCATATCAAGCCGAATCATAGCTTCCTCAGACCCAAAGTAGTATGCAGCCAGTGCCTTGGCCAGTTCTGATTTCCCTACACCAGTTGGACCAGAAAAAATGAAGCTAGCAATTGGTCGGTTGGGGTTTTTGAGCCCAACACGGGCACGACGAATGGCACGGCTAATGGCTTTTATAGCTTCATCCTGACCTATTACCCTTTTGTGAAGTGTTTCTTCCATCTTGAGGAGGCGATCTGATTCATCGCAAGATACTTTCTCAACAGGGATGCCCGTCCAAGAAGAAACAATATGCTGGATATCTGATTCTGTCACAACAGGGCCTTCCTCACCTGCTTCGCTCTCTGCCTCGCTTCTCTCTTTGCTTTTGTTTATAAGGTTTGCCATTTGGGTTTTGAGGTCCATTTCCCGATCCTGCAACTCCCCAGCCTGTCAAGTATTCTGCATTATAAGCCTACTAGATGCAAATGGCTTGCAAACCAAAAATGGAAGCCATTTTGTACTAAGGATAACTAAAGAATCCTTTGTATTTACCAAGTTAAGCAAGTCAACATATTCGGTTCACCAAAATCTCAACGAGTATGGAAGGCTGGAGAAATAAACGTCTACTCTTCTCTAAAGATATACCTTTTCGAAGTCTTGGCTGCGCACAGCTTCATTCTTCTCCTCCGTGATCTGCCTCAGATCCTTTTCAAGTTCTCTGGCTTCTTCAGGGAGCTGCAAAGAATAACATGTTTAACTTGAAGAAGTGATCCAAAAGGAAATTATATACTATAATAAGAACAACCTATACCTGCGCATGACGAAGCCTAACTCGAGAACCAGCCTCATCAATCAAATCAATTGCTTTATCAGGAAGGAAGCGATCACTGGAGATTTCAGAAATATTTAAAAAAAAAAAATCAAGCCCAAGCAGTAGAGAGGAATTATAAAGGCACTATACAATTCCAGACTAACATTGCTAATAATTCCTTTCTTGCAATCATAAGACCACACAGAATTAAGTTGTAATGCAAAAAACAGCAACTACACATTTCAAAAGTACCAATGAAAAAATTACAAGTTCATCATTCCACATAGAAGATGATATTCAAAATTAATTTCAGGGTTAATATTGTAGAGATTTCCAGCTTAGAAAGCCTCAAAGACATGGACAAGCAATACCCTCCTAACATAGATCTATTGATCAAACAACAAAGACAAGACCTCAGGCAATGCTCTACCTTTACTGTAAACACGCAGAATTAAGCAAGAACCATCTTAACAATAGGAAGGCAATCAACCATAAGAACCAGTGAGGAGGTTGGGACATTTCCTCAATGAGATCTCAGAAATAACCTCTTCTCTGCATTGCGGCTTTAGATGGGTTCCAAGGGAGCTGAACTCAATTGCAGATCTTTTAGCTAAATCTGGGGTGGATAGAAATTTTTTGTATGGTGCTGATAGTTTGCCCCCTTGCGTGGGGTGATATTATAGTTGTGACTTGTGAGATCCTGATGGTTGTTTTTACATCTTCTCATGTACACCCCCCCCCCCCCCTTTGAATATAGTAGTTATCTCTTCTCAAAAAGAACCAGTGAGGAGGAGAAACCATCGTTTAAGGAAAACTTCTCAGATTATTTTTGCACCATACATATTTGTATTTGCAGTCTTTCCAAACTGAGCCTAAGAAATATATGGCCTTAAAGCCAAATGGAGAAACAGGATTTATGCTGCCAACCCACGGAGACATTGATTTTTGGTGTCATTCCCAGTTAAATGTACCAGCACGTTGTTATTGCTCAAACCTTAACCTGACCATGATTTGACTCAATAATGGACTAATCAACCAAACCTGGAAAGAGAAAGCAAGATAAAACTTACTTGTGGTTTTAGACACACCAGACCTTTTTCTTAAAAGACGAACAGGGGAGAAAGGTTTAACTGTGTAAAGTTAGGAAAGCCAGAGACTGGTATCTGCAGTTTGACATACTTGCAAAAAAACCCTTGGAAAATGAGGCAAGTCGGTGGATCAGGTATACAATTGCACCATTTACATGTAGGAATAAAGAGATGTCTATGCTGCCTTAAATGATATCAGGCAGTCCAGAATAACAGACCTGATGTACTGATATGAAAGCTGTGCAGCAGCTACTAGGGCTTCATCTGTATAACGTAGCTTGTGGTGAATCTCATATCTTTCTCGAAGCCCCTTCAAAATTTGTATGGTCTCATCAACACTAGGTTCAGGAACTTTTACAGGTTGAAATCGTCTTTCCAATGCAGGATCTTTCTCAATGTGCTTCCTGTATTCATCTAATGTAGTAGCACCAATACACTGCATAATGAAAATTAACTTATAAGCATATTCTGCACAAGGATTTAAACTTCATCAAGTTAGAAATTTTTAGATCTTGTTCTAGTTTCCAAAGTGACAGGAACAAGATATATCGGGAATACAAGATCATTAAAACATTGATATTAAAGGGAGAAAAAGGATGCTTTAGATTAAAGGTAAACGATAGGATCCTACTTGAGATAAATATAGATAGCATGAGGAAAAAGAGACAAAACACTAGAATAGTTTAACTACAGTATTGACGTACTTTGAAAGGGGCCATTACTTGGTGTAATGGTAAAATCTTGAGCTGGCAAATGTGAGAATGTGGATTCTTGTCTGAGAGTGGCTACTTTGTACAAAAATAATTTAGGACCATATCCAGTCTATCCTTCCCAAGACCCCCAGATAGCTGTGACCAACATTGGGTAATGGTCTTTTTTACCTCAAGTTTTCACTAGAACTAACCACAATTTTAATTTTAAATCTGGTTGAGTGTAGCCTGAAATTGGAATAGAAATCCTTGCTTATACTGTACCTTTTTAAAGTGAAAAAAAACAGTATCTAAACGTTGCAAATGTTGGTCCTGAATCAGAATGAATCTAGTCATGTTTCTTTATAGAAACCAATTCTAAACCAACATCAAGCAATCAAGATGACACAAAATAGAGAAGGTAAAGCTGGACAGGGATCAGTTTATATGAAAAACAAGGGAACTTTTTCATAAATTAAACCAATAGAGAAAACAAATAAATGGATAAACAAAGAGAGCTTTCATTATGCAAAGAATGTGCACTTTTTGGTTTGCCATTTCTACCAAAATAACTTTCATTGGCCAATATATTACAAGTGAAACACAAATCAATCAAGAGGTTAAACTTTTTTGGAAAAAAAAATAATAAAAAAGGAAATATTAATAAGAGAAAAAGAAAGAGAAGAGAAGAAAGGTGATAAGATATCACCCCAAGAAAAAGAAAAAAAAAAAAACCCTCAGTCCGACCTACAAAATAGAACACCTCACAACCAAAACCCCTTACAAACACTATAACCCGATTTTCACCCTAACCGTAGACCCAAACACTCCTCATCTAGAGACCACCTAAAATCCCCCAATCTGCACTAACCATTCCTTCTTTTCCAACTCCATAAAACATTTTCTAGCAAAATCTTCCCCTCCCAGAATATGGAAAAAAAAAATGGTCCAACATTTTGCTAACCTGGACTTCTGTATCTATAATCTTTTCCAACTCCTTGTTGACCCACCTTGCAAACCACTTCCAATCATTTGTTGCTTACTCTTTTCAATGGTATTCTTGTGAAGCCTTCAGTGTTTCTCCTCAGCCTCTTTAAAATCTCTTTCTATTGTAGGTAGAGTCAGAACAGGGGTTGTACCCACCACATTTACCTCCTCATCAAATAAATCAGTAATGTTGTTGTCTCTTCCAGATCTTCACTTCATCATTCTTCACCAAACTGCTGATTAGCGAACCTGTATCTGAACCAGAATCATCATCATCAAATAGGTCATAATCATACCACCCACCATCCTCCACCTCTTTCTCCTCCGATCGGTCCCTAGTATACCTCAGATTAGGGCAATCTGCATCTGCAACAGTCTTGCCAGAGACTTTTACCTCTGATATATCTCTTGGAACCCACTGTAGGGAGTTCTTTGAACCCGGATTAGCATTGGAGTTCAATGTAGCAGCTTCAGGGGAAGAAGATGGACCATTACTATCCTCCCCAGTCGAAGTATCCAGGCCACAACTCACATGACTAATTAAAGTCAAATGGCCTGAAGTTGCTCAACACATTCAACCCAGTATGCTTCTTACCTTGGCCTCTGGTTTCAGAGAGGGTTGAAACCACTTTCCTCGTTTGTTTCTATGGACCCCACCCTGGGTCTGACCTAACTCCCTTTTTCACCACCTCAGCAAAAGAAATTACTCCTGCCCTTTTTCACTTGTTTTAAAAATATTTGAATTTTTTGCCTTCTCAGTTAGCCCATCTCCTTGATCCTCCCCATTAGACTATTCCCCTTCCCTAAATCCATCCTCCTTTCCACCTCCCCCTTCTTCCTCTCTCTTGCCACCATGTGGAAACTAGTTTGCCACCTTATATTCATCTTCATCCTTGGAGCTTCCCTTCCACAACAACACTTCAATCCCAGTTGCAATCTGGACTTTTCTCCATCACCCATCGACCATCAGGTCGCAAGATCACGGAATACACTCTGGCTTTACTCAAATCAACTTAACATTCACTGCAAACATATCAGTGAAGCTAATCTCCTAGGACTCCCACTAACACTGTAGCAATTCATTCTATTACCTCTCCCCTCCATCAATTGAAAGGAAGCCCCACAACTTTCACTAAACACTTGTTTCAACAATCTCCTCTCTTCATTTGAAAATTTTCCACTACTAAGTCCAGAACCAATGTCCTTTTACTTATCTTACTTATTGCGGAAGTATATATCTTTTCTCCCATTCCCTTTCTCCACCTCCATCAACATTGCCGATATTCTATTTGGAGTGGAAATGATCTCCAACCCGTTTTTTGTTTTGACCTCCGCTGGAGTAAGAATCATCCCCGGCCAAGATTGATTTTTCCTCCTTTTTAGAGCAAACATCATTAATGACCACTTCATTCAGTTCTTCCTCCATGTTTTCCCTTTGCAAGTGAATCAAGTAGTGTTATATTTTTTCTGCTATTACCTACTAGCCACACAAGTCCTTACCCTCTGGCAAGCAAATCATTTGTTTTTTCTCCATTGAAGAACGCTGGAACTGTGACAAACCATCCTTTCCTATTTCATCGAAGCTCTAGTTCATATTTTTCGCTTGAGATACTCATGGAACTCTTCCAACCCTATTTTCTGATGGAAAATATCACACCATAAATGGATCGTTTCAGCCACTGAATAGCTTTCCCAACCAGAAAGAAAGTCACCTTCCTCTCTTCCCTAATTTTCAAAGAATTTAGGCCCTGGCTTTTGCATTCTTTGAGGATTAACTTCTTAGCTTCAATCTGTATCTCTGTTAAGAACTGCCTAACACAGGGTTCTACTGAGGAACCACCTCCTGAGAGAAAAGAGAGAGAGAGAGAGAGAGAGAGAGAGAGAGAGAGAGTTTGTGTGAATGCCTCCTCTGTTACTTCTTCTGATTATATGTATAACTGTGGTTGTTACATTTGTTACAATTCTTGGAAGTTATGGGGCTGTTACAGTCTGTTACAATCTTGGAAGCTAACTCCCACTTCTTGTTGCCTTCAGTTATGCCAACCTGTCATTACTTGGACCTGAGAGCTGAAGTGGCTTCCTTCTTTTGTAGGTCTTGAGTTTGGGCTGGCTATTCTCATACCCCATCCTGGGTTCAGTATTGCTGCTTGTCCTAACAATACCCCCCCCCCCTGTCAACATTGACCTTGGCCTCAAGGTCAAGATGAGGAAACTGGCGGTGGAGTTGGATATTAGGTTCCCAGGTTGCATCTTCCTTGGGTAATTGAGACCATACTACTAGAGCTTCAGGTTCCACATGGTGTCCTTTACCCAGCAAAAGTCAATAATGGACTGGGGTTCTGTGACTAAGGCCATATCTTCGGTAAATTCAGGTAGAGTGGGCTGACTTACTACATTAGGTTTGAGCCCCTTCTTCAGAACTGAAATGTGGAATACCGGGTGAATTTTTGAGTGTGCCAGTAGCTCTAAGCGGTAGGCAAGCTTGCCTATCCTTTCGACAACCTTGAAGGGCCCAAAGTAGTGTGGAGACAACTTATTCCAGCATTGGTGTCTTACTGATAGTGAGCGGTAGGGCAGCAATTACAGATATCCAAAGTCACCCACTTGATATTCCACTTCTTGGTGGTGTTTGTCATAGGCATTCTTCATCCACTGTTGTGCTCTGTCCAGGTTGTGCTTGAGCTCCTGTGGAGTAGCATCCTGTTGGGTCAATGCTTCCTCCAACGAAGCCACAGGGGAAGACCCCTTTTTGTAAGGCAGTAAGGCGGGAGGGTCTCGACCATATAAGGCACGGAAGGGTGTCATGCCTGCAGCTACATGATAGGTGGTGTTATACCACCATTCAGCCCAGTGGAGCCATTGGGTCCAACATTTGGGTGTGGACCCTGTAAAACAACACAGGTAACTCTCCAAGCATCTGTTGACTACCTTAGTTTGTCCATCCAACTGAGGATGGTAGCTAGTTGATTTCCTGCCCTGTATCCGGAATAGTTCCCTCCAAAATATGCCAAGGAACACGGGATCCCTATCTGATAAAATAAATCGGGGAATCCATGAAGGCGTGCTATCTCCTGTACAAAAACATCAGCCACCATTGCGGCTGTGAATGGGCGTGCTAATGCCATAAAATGACTGTATTTGGTGAGACGGTCTACCACTACCAAAATCACTGATTTACCTGTTGAGCTTGGAAGCCCAGTAATGAAATCCATCGAGATGTCTTCGCAAACATGGGTGAGAACCGGGAGCGGTTGGAGCAGGCCTGCTGGAGGTTGGGCCTCATATTTGCATTGTTGACAAACTGTACAGCTTGCAATGTACTTCCGGATCGTTCTCACCATTCCCTTCCAGTAGAACGATGCAACGCGTTTGTATGTTCAGAGTACCCCTGAATGACCCCCTATGGGTGATGCATGGAAGTAATCTAACAATGGGCCTATATGGGCTGAGTTGGCTGGTAGCACTAATCTGTTTTTATGATAAAGCAAGGTCCCCTTGACCGTGTAATCAGGCTCAGCTCGCTGTGACAGGCTATTTTTATCTGTTGCAGTTAGGGACTTGTTGTTGCCTCTTCCCGAATTTGGTCCCAGAGTTTACCTATGGGCTGAAGAGAGACCTACAGTTGCTGCAGTTCTGGGTGTCTTGACAGTGCATCAGCAGCCTTGTTGGTTGCTCCAAGTCGATATTCAATTGAATAATCGAACCCCATGAGCTTTGAGACCCAACGTTGCTGATCTGGTGATAGAATTCTTTGTCCCAGTAAGAATTTGTGGCTTTGATGATCAGTTCTGATTATGAACTTGCGCCCCAGTAGATAGGAACGCCAATGTAAGACCGCCAAGACTACGGCTATCAGCTCCCTTGTGTACACTGAGCTAGATCCCCGCTGAACTGAGAGTGCTTTACTAAAGAAGGCAAGGGGTTGCCCTTCTTGCATTACTACAGCTCCAACTCCTTGGCCCGACGCATCACACTCTATAACAAATGTTTGGTTGAAGTCAAGTAATGTTAATGCTGGTGGTGAAGACATGGCCATTTTGAGATTTTCAAAGGCATGTTGGGCTTCTGGAGTCCATGTGAATGCATCCTTCCTTAGTAGATGTGCTAGTGGGCTAGCAATGAGGCCATAGCCACTAATGAAGCGGCGATAGTATCTTGTCAAGCCCAAGAAAGCTCAAAGTTCCTTCACATTTGCAGGCGCGGGCCACTACCGGATGCTTGCTACTTTCTCGGGGTCTGCCATTACCACACCTCCTTCTACCACATGGCCGAGGTAGTGTACTTGGGACTATCCAAAAGCACACTTGGATGCTTTCGCATATAGTTGATTTTGCAAGAGAACCTTCAAGGTGACTTCTAGGTCTTCCATGTGTTGGGCCCATGTGGGTTGTAGACTAAGGATATTACCATATAAAACCAGTATAAATCGTCGTAAGTATGGACGAAATAAATCATTCATGAGGCTTGAGGGACTGGAATGTTGCCAAGGCATTTGTGAGCCCAAAGGGCATGACCCCGGAATTCATAATGTCCATCATGTGTGTGAAATGCAGTCTTGTACATGTCATCCGTGTGCACTCTAATCTGATGATAGCTGGCCCGTAAATCTAGTTTGGAAAAGATTTGAGCTTCCTTGAGCTCGCCCAAGAGCTTGTCAATCACCGAGATTGGAAACCAATCCTTGACAGTGATGTTATTAAGTTCTCTATAATCAATGCAAAAATGCCATGTCCCATCTTTCTTTTTGACTAAGAGGACTGGGAAAGAGAATGGGCTATGGCTTGGTTGGATGAATTGTTTTTCTAATAGCTCTTTAACTTGCTTCTTGATTTCCTTTTTCTAAAATTGAGGATAACAATAGGGTCTTACATTTGTAGGGGCCACTCCCGAGAGTAATGAAATGCAGTGGTCATGTTCCCGTGAAGGCAGTAAGTCTATCGGCTCCTGAAATACTGTTGCATATTGTTGAAGTGCTTTCAGTTGTTGTTGATGGTCTTCTTGTGGGGTTGCATTCCGGGCCTGGGTTAGCATGGGCCCTATCTGAGTGAGCTCCCAGAGGATGGTTTGAGTGGATTCCTGGGCTTGTTTTAGGAGAGACGAGAGGCTGATTGGACTTGGGCCTCTAGTTGGTATACCTTGGAGGCAGATCTTGGTCCCATTTGTCATGAACTCCAATAACAACTGGGCCCAATCTCATAGTATCGGCCCTAATTGTCTCAGCCACTGTATCCCCAATACTATATCAGCTCCACTGAGCTCAAATGGGTATAACTCCACCACGAATGGCTGCCCTTGGATTGTCAACTCAATGCTTGTACAGATGCCTTCACAGGGATGAGATGTCTCATTTGCTACTTGGACCTTGAATGATGTTGTGGGTTGGATTGGTAGCCCCAGTTGTTGAGCCAATACTCCCGCTATGAAATTCAAGGTGCTCCCACTGTCGATTAGTATGGACACCTAGCGTCCTTTGATTCATCCTAAAACCCTCATAGTTTGTAGGGAGTTGACCCGGTAAGGGCTTGGAGTGATATCTCCGGTGCTGGTTGTTATTCTTCGGCCTAGTTGAATTCTGGCAATTCATTGGGATGTATCCCACTTTTAGACCTGTCTTCAGTGTCATCTTGAAGGGTGTAAATCTGCATTGTTTTACACCAGTGGTTCGGCCCAAATCATTCATCACAATTATTGCAGCGACCCTTTTCTCTACGGGCTTGCATCTCGGCCCACGATAGCTTCTTGAAGGGAATGGATGGGCCGGTGTTCATAACTCTGGGCTTACCTAGAATGTTGTCTTCTTTCACTGGGCTGAATCCTTCGCTCCTATGTTGGTCAGGCCTTGGAAAGTTGTCCGATCTTTGGGGTGGTAACAAAGGCTGGCTTAGTTTCCTTGTTCTGCTCAACCTTTCTTCCTGGATCTTGGCCTGGGCAACAGCATCCATGATGGTGGTTGGTTGGAGTGCCCTTACTTCCAGTCTGATGTATTCTTCGAGCCCTCCGACGAAGGCTCTGACCAACACGCACTCTTGCCAATCGTGTGCATGTATAGCTAGGCACTCGAACTTCATTTGGTAGTCGCGAACACTCCCAAACTGTCAAAGTTTGGCAAGGCTCATTATAATCCTCATAGCCTGATTCCCCAAACCAGATGCAAAGTGCTTTCGTGAAATCCATCCAGGCTAACCGTGGGCGTAGTCGTCGTCAGAACCATTGGTACCAAAGAATGGCGTCTCCTTCTAGGTGGATTGCCACTGGCGAGACTCAATCTTGGCTAGGGGTTTCGTTGTATTCAAAAAAAAATCCCTGCCATGTAGGTCCAGGGAACAGGGTCGCTACCGGAAAAGATTGGAAATGTGATTCTGGTGTTTCTTTCTGGCCATGAACCACTTCGTCGGCTGCTATCGTGACTCCCTCCTTCGTTGGGATCAGCATCCTTGTTTCCTTCACCATTTGTTTGATCAAGCTTCTTTACCAGAGCTGCTAATGTGTCCTTCAATTCTCTGATGTCTCCGAATACTCGATGGAGTTCGACTTCAACTTGGTCAACTTGGGCATCCATCGAGGTTGCTCATGTGCTCGGCATCAAGCGCTTATACCAATTTGTTAGGAACTACCTAATACAAGGTTCTACTGAGGAACCACCTCCTAAGAGGAGAGAGAGAGAAAGAGAGTTTGTGTGAACGCCTCCTCTGTTACTTCTTCTGATTGTATTTATAATTGCGGTTGTTACATTTGTTACAATTCTTGGAAGTTGTGGAGTTGTTACAGTCTGTTACAATTTTGGAAGCTAACTCTCACTTCTTGTAGCCTTCGGTTATGCCAACCTGTCATTACTTGGACTTGAGAGTTGGTGTGGCTTCCTTCTTTTGTAGGTCTTTTGTTTGGGTTGGTTATTCCCATACACCAGCTTGGGTTCAATATTGCTGCTTGTCCTAACAATCTCTCACTTCCATTGTGTTGCGGCCACGAACTTCACTTTCCCTTACCCTCTATCACGCTTGCAACTTGCCATTCATCGGTATCTAAGATTTCAACTGTTTTGGGAACCTCGCCACACGCAACCTCGCACTGTATGTCGTCGAGATTATCTGTAACATGATCATCATTAGGCCTTTTATCAGATTGTTCAAACTCAGATCTCCCCTTTTTGTCTTCACTCCCGATAGTCTTTCATCATACACATACTTGGTGACACACCAAATGTGTTCTTCCTGTTCAAAGCCCTACGCCCACTCTTATTTGTCCCGTCCCCAACTCTTTCCTTCTTGGAACTCACCATGGGCCCAATTATTCTTATTTAAACTTAATTCAGCCAACAACTTGCTTGGCCCCACTCTATTATGTATAACTTTTGAACCACCCCTGTAACCATTCATTTTTTTTATTTCTTTTTTTATTTGAAACCCTCTTTTAAGCCTTCCCCCTACCAACATTTAGGCTCACATTCCCTTATCCTTCTAGGCAAAGTTATTTCCATATCCTATTTCCATTTTTTCTTTGAAGGCCATATCCTACTTTCATATTGCTAGAAAAGAAATGTCAATGGTGTAAAACTAAATCTTCTATCAATCAAATCAATTAAAATAACACCTTTCTCTGGCAATATCAAAAATCATTTGTAGCAATAGAGATCACCTATCAGAAACCAGGAGATAGAGTAATCACTTATGAAGAAGTTTCATTCACTTTCTATTGCAAAATTTAAAAAAAAATAAGGATACCCAATTGCAGAAATATTTAAAGATATTTTACAAGAGAAACCAAATAGAAATTTTACATCCGGGACCTCATATGTAACTCCACACTCCAGACAATGCAAGGGATCAAAGTTGTGTTTGGTACCATTGCTATTTCTACCTGAATGTTTTGGGTTGATCAATACAAATTGGCACACAACTGGGCTGTTTATGTTGAAACATGCATACCTTAAAAATGCATGTTGGGCTTCAAAAAAAAACCATGTGTGGGAAACTGTTTCCAGAAATGTGAAATTTCCATTCCAAGTAGAAACAGCAATGGTACTAATCATTCTAGATGAAGTGATTCTCATGACACAATACATATCTCTCACCAATTTGTATTAATCAACCCAAAATGCTTCAGGTAGAAACAGCAATGGTACCAAACACAAGTACACAACCCAAGTGCCATAATGGACCAACCAGCCAATTGAGTATCACTTTTTCAACTATAGCCGTTCGCTAACCAGTAACAAGCTTTTTCAACCATGGCATTGTCAAATTTAAATTATCACTAATACAGAAAGATGCCACAAAAGAGAGGAGGAAGTATGTAAATACTATTTACGTCCCTTGCCCGATATATCATCAATTTAGAATGTAAGAACTTGTATTACAATGGCAACATATGCTATCAGAATACCAATTAAAGCCATAAAATAAGGGGCATATTATTCTAGGTGCACAAAGCAAAGATAAATTACCTGCAGTTCTCCTCTTGCGAGAGCCGGTTTCAATATGTTTGCAGCATCTATTGCGCCCTCAGCTGCTCCTGCTCCTATCAAAGTGTGAACTTCATCTATAAAGAGTATTATCTCATCACTTTGTTTGATTTCCTCCATTAGCTTCTTCAATCTCTCCTCAAATTCTCCACGATATTTTGTACCGGCAACCAGAAGTCCCATATCCAGTGTAATTACCTGATGATCAAAAAAATCGTTGAATGAATATCTTTTTTTTTCTTTAGGGGAGGCACTTTTTTGTATTAGTAACTAGATCAATGAATCTATAGTCGCATAAATAACCAAGAATACTCTTTCTGAGTGTAAGTCTGACCAAAATTACCACTCGATAAAGCAACCACATCCACCATAATACAAGATGTCAAGATCAACCAAAAGAACAAAGCATAAATCCCCCAGGTAGACTGTCTGCTTGAGTGTCAGCTAACCTGAAACCTCTAAATCCCCCTGAATATGTTCACTGTGAATATCAGACCTCAAGCCTCCCTAATGTAGTCCTAAAAGGCCAAGGATCCCTCTACCTCTATCCATGTTTCCCTAAAACTGCTAAAATGATCTGTTTCATGTACCCAAAGGCAAACTCCCTATCCCAATGGTCCTGGTTTCAGCAAGGAGACAATATTAACCAGTGACTGACCCATTTTGTTTCTGGGTGACAGTTCAATGGTCATACCATCCGGGTCACACAGGTCATAGAACACTATACTTAATACCCATAACTGGACTGTTGAGAGGGGTGATGGGAAGAATGTAGAAATGGAGAAGGGGAATTGAAGAGGAGAGAAACCAGCTGAATGGGCGCTTGGGGGCAGAGAGAGAGAGAGAGTGAAAGGAAGAAGGAGAGTGGACTGACCAAATGAGGAGTTACAACAGATAATGGGTGGGAGGCAACTGAGGAGAGAAGTGATTGACCGAGCAAAGATCGACAATTCAACAAGGGATGTGACACAAAGATGAGTTTACTGTAGAAGGATTCAGATATAGGAGAACTGAGGAGACTAGAGAGATCAAGAAATTGTAATTTAAGAGAAAGAGAGTACTGGGGAGGGAATCATACTTTTTGTACATTTTGAGGGACTCCCTCCCATCTTTTGAGTAATGAAAAATACCTTATTTATCAAGAGAGAGGGGGGGAGGGTACTGGGGAAGACAGTGTGATACAGAGACAAAGGTAGCACCATAGTAGGGGGAGATTGGTGGAAGAAGAAGAAGAAAAAGAACCAATCAAGAAATGTTGCAATTCACTGACCTGCCATCATCCTTGTTGCTTCTATTACCTTTACCAGTTTGCATGGTTAGAGCTGCAACTTGACCTAGCCTGAACTCAACCCAAAAAAAAAAGTTAGGTTGGGTTGGGTTGAGTTCAGGTTAGGGTTAGGGTTGAAAAAAATGAACCCAACTCAACTTCTGGTCGGGTTAGAGTTGAGGCCTTGGGCAACCTGACCAAACCTGAGCCTGACATTTCTTCATACATACATACATATATTCATATGCATGCATGTGTTTGTGTATGTTTATTCATGTATGTATGCAACTATGCACCCATGAATATATGCATACATATATATGTATCACTGTTCATCAATATGTGTGTGTATGTGTCTATGCATCAACAATTTTTTAAGCTTAAAGGCAAAATTATTCTTAGTGTGACATAGGTATAATACTAAACACCATAACTATGTCCATGTACATACTCTGCTAAAGTGAGTTAACCTTAATCTGCTAATCTTAATTAAGTCTAAGAAATAAGAAGATTTAACAAAAAATAAGTAAACAAATCGGGCCAACTCAATCACAATCCAACCCAAAGTCATCAGGTCGGATTGTGTTAGGGTTGACCTCAACTTGCACCTCTAGCATGGTATATTTTTCTCTCTTCCCTCTCTCTAGTCTCTCCATATTTCCAGTTTGACAGATTGACTGACTGGTTGAATTTAAAACGAAGTATTAATTTTAGATTTTATTAAAGTATAAAAATCTATTACAAGTTGAAGGGGCTAGAAGGTTTAGGGGTAAAACAAAAAGGGCATGGGTTGTAGTAAGAAATGATTTAAATGCTCATAATTTAACAATGGATATGGCATTAAACAGAATGTAATGGCTAAACAGGATTCATGTAGCTGACCCCATATGGTTGGGATAAGGCTTGGATGACGACAATGATGAAAGTATACAAATTTGATATTAAAAATTAATAATAACTCTGACCTGTAGACCAGGTTGAACTGTTCAGTGGTTGCAACATCTGGGTTGAATGGTTTTTTACTAAATCAACAGGTTTTTGTCTATTGACAGGCATGGAGTTAAACAGTCATGGCCTCTGAGTGACAGCTTGACCATCTGGATCAACATGTTGCTTCATGTGCACAACTGCACAGATACGAGAGTTCCTGCCCTTTCTATTCTAAGTAGAGAAGGTACACCAAAACAAGAAAGCATGAACTGATGTGAAGAACCTATTGAAAGTATTAAAATATGACTCAGTTGAACATCCTACTTATAAAAGAAACTCCATTAACTCATTTTCCAAAAAGTGATCAACAAGAATTAATGCCAAATACTCCAAGATAAGACATTTCTGTTTTTGTGTTTATGATCAGAACCTGCTCACCTCAGGAGTCTTCTTTGAGGGAGACTCTGCCTCCTGAATTCAAGAATTAGAGAGAGAGAGAGAGACTTGAGAAAATGGCTCAATGCCTTCTTATTATGTCATGGGCTATTTATGGATGCCATGGTTACAACATATTAGTTATATTGGGCCATCTTGTGAGGTCCCCTGGTGTACACCTGTTTAATGGGCCTGAATGGGCCATTCCCACTATTATTCTTATTAACAGTTCCATCATCTCCTTCCCCCTTTAAAATAACCTTGTCATCAAGGTTAATGTCTGGGTAGCGTTGTTGCAGCTGAGAGTATTCTTCCCATGTTGCATCTTCTGGTGGTAGGTGTTTCCAGACCACCAAGGCCTGCTGAATCATCTTATTACCATCTCTGATCCATCGGAAGTCAGCAATATGGTCCATGTCAGGTTGCAAAGCCTCATCCTCTAAGAATTCAGGTAGACTAGCTAAAGCAGAGGGTATAGGTCCCACATGTTTCTTTAAGAGAGATACATGGAACGTGGGATGTATTGGAAGAACTCAGAAGGTCCAACTTGTAAGCCACCTTGCCTACTCTCTCTGCCACACGAAATGGACCATAAAATCTAGGAGCTAGCTTTTGTGAGGTCCATTTTGCTAGGCTACCTTGGCAGTAAGGCCTCAGCTTCTAGTAACCCTAGTCCCCTACCTTGAATTGGACATCTTGGTGTTTTATCATATCGAGCCTTCATCTGTTGTTGGGCCTTGATCAAGTTGACCTTTAGATCCTTGATGACTGCATCTCTTTCCCTCAAGTGTGCATCCACCTCCGCTTCAGCAATGGACCCTTTGTCATCCAGTAATATCGAAGGTGGTTCCCATTTATATAGAGCTTGGAAAGGTGACATGCCAATTGAGATGTGAAAGGAAGTATTATACCAGTATTCTGCCCATGGGAGCCACTTGACCCACTGCCTGGGGTAATCACTAGTAAAGCATCGCAGATAGGTCTCAAGGAAGCTGTTGACAACCTCCATTTGCCCATCAGTCTGTGGATGATAACTTGTCAAATGGTGGAGTTTGGTCCCCTATGCTTGAAAATATTCAGACCAGAACCGACTCATGAAGGCTGAATCATGGTCAGAAATAATAGTTTTGGGTATGCCATGTAAACGGGAAACTTCTTGAATAAAAACTTTGGCCACTTGTGCTGCTGTATATGGGTGGGATAAGGGCACGAAGTGTGCATATTTAGACAGACAATCTACAAAAACAACAATGACTGTCTTACCTATGGAAGGGGGAAGGCCGGTAATGAAGTCCATGGTGACCTCATCCCACACTTGCTCCAGAAGGGGTAGTGGTTGTAACAAACCCCGCTGGGGACTGGTCATCATACTTGTGTCCTTGGCATATCACACATGTGACAACATAGTCACGAATCTGTGCTTCTTCATGCCCACCCAGTAAAAATGGGCTGATACCTGGTGGTAAGTCCTTAGGATGCTTGAATGTCCTCCTATTGGACATGCATGAAAAAGCTCCAAGAGAGCCGGAATGTGGCTTGAAGTGGATGGTAAAACCATTCTGCCCTTATGCATAAGAACATCCTTATAAAGAGAGAAGATAGGTAGAGAACAGCCCCCAGTCACAATCTGATTCCGGATTCTGCTAAGACTAGTATCATTAGAGGCTTCTGCTCTGAGCTGATCAATGAATGGATAAGTGGGCTTAGAGATTGCCAACTGAAGGAATTCCTGCTGTCTTGACAAGGCATCAGCAACTAAGTTGGATGGACCTGTTTTGTATTCTACTGTGAAGTCAAAACCCATCAATTTATATAGACATCTTTGTTGTACCTCATTTAGAACAGGTTGCTCTACTAGATACCTTAGGCTTCGTTGATTCAAGCAAATGGTGAAGGTTTGCCCCAACAAATATCCTCTCCACTTTTGCACAGCCAGAACCGCCACCATTAATTCCTTTTCATAGGTGGATTTGCATTGGGCCTGTGAAGAGAGGACTTTACTGAAATTGGCTATGGCCTTTTCTTCCTGTAATAGTACGGCCCCTATGCCCCTTCCTGATGCATCTGATTCCACCACAAAGGGCTTGGAGAAATCCAGTAATTACAATATTGGTGGAGTAATGAGAATTTGCTTCAATGTTGTGAAAGCTTGTTCTGCTTCCTCCGACCAATTAAATGCATTATTTTTAAGAAATTCTATCAGTGGAGCTGTCAGAGCACCAAACCCCTTAATGAAGGGCCAATATCTGGTGAGGCCTAGAAAACGACGAAGGCACTAGACGGCCATGGGCTTGGACCACTGCACCATGCATTCTATTTTGTCTGGATCTGCTCATACAGTGCCTCCTGTAACAATGTGACCCAAGTAGTGAATCTATGTCTGTCCAAAATCAGACTTCGTCCACTTAGCATACAGCTGATGTGATCAGAGGACATCAAGAGTAATGCATAGATGTTGCATGTGAGACTCTCAATCGATGTTTTAGGCTAGGATGTCAAAAAATACAAGAATGAAGCGCCGCAAGTACTGACAGAAAACTTTGTTCATTAATGACTGAAATGTAAATGGGGCATTAATGAGACCGAAAGGCATCATCAAAAATTCATTGTGGCCCTCATGTGTACCCTGCCTGTATATCTAGTTTGGAAAAAAAATCTTGGCCATGCCGAGCTCATCCAACAATTCATCGATTATGGGAATAGGAAATTGATTCACAAACCATAATCTTATCTAAGGCACGGTAGTCAATGCAAAAACACCACGTGCCATCTTTTTTCTTAACCAAAAAGACCGATGTTGAGAAGGGACTATTACTGAGCTGAATTATTCCCTTCTCCCTGAGTTCTTTCACCATTTTTTCTATTTCTATATTTTGGCAATGTAGATACCGGTATGGTCGCACATTAGCCGGTGCAACGCCTGGTGTGATCGGAATCCATTAGTTATGAGACTGCAGCAAAGGTAAGTCAGTGGGTTCTTGGAAGATATCCAAATAAGGATTAAGGAGTAACTGTAGTTCAGAGAGTTGGTGTTCAGACATGGACTTACATTTGTGTCCAAATAAGGTTGGGCCTATCTGATTCACACCCAAGCTCAAAAGTATCGTACACTTGGCATGGGTTCCTCTCTTCAACATAGTGGTTGGATCCCAACCTTTTTAGGTGACACAACTTGCCTTGGATCTCTAAGTCCATTGTGAGGTGGGCCTAATCACAGGTTACCGGGCTTAATTCTCTTAGCCACTGGATACCCAACACAACATCAACATCACAAAGTTCCAGCGGATATAGGTCCACTTGGAATCCACATCATTGCATCTGCAGCTTCAGTCCATCACATAGTCCATCACACCAGTCCCAATTGTCGAGCGAGCACTGTCATTATGAAATTTGGGGTGCTACCGCTGTCAAGTAGCACCGCATCTCATCAACCCAGTAGTCGGCCCATTACCCGCATCGTCTGGGTTGAGTGTAACCCGGTGTGGACTTGGAGGGAAATGGTTGGTACTTCTGGTTCACCATTTTGGCCCAGTTCCTGATTATCACCCGAATTGTCCTAGTTGTCGAACTGTTCCAAATTTGCCAAGCGTTCAAATTTGACCTAGTATTCTCAAACTGTTCCCAATTGTCACAGTTTGGCCAGGGCTTCATCAAAATTTTCGAAGGAAGATGGTCCAAATCAGACACAGTAACATCCAAAAATTCTTGCCATGTCATTTGAGGATGTGATCTTCAATATCGAAGTATCTTTCTAGCCTATAAATCCAAGAAAGAGAGTCTTCTCCACCAAGGCAGGGAAATCCACTCTGGCTGGTCGGTGAGTATTTCCCCCAACCTTCGGACACTATCTTGACGAGAGTCATCGGAATCATTTTCTTTATTATTTCTATCAATGTTCAGAAAATCGGATCAGACCGGACCGGCTGGTTGAACCATGACCCGGCCCCCTATCCAATCCGGATACACCCCCAAAACCAGTATGTTAAAAAAACCATAAATAACGGTTTACCCTGCTGGTTCAACCAGAGAACCGGTCCCGGTTTTTGTATAACCGGCTGGTTTTTTTACATTTTCACTTTTAGTACAAAAAGACAAAAAAACTAAAATAAGGCCAAACTGGCCCTAAGGTCCAATCGAATCCCAATCCCAGCCAAAGCAAAAAACCCTCTTAGATCGTTCCTTCTTCTTCTTCTTCTTCTTCTACTTCTCTTTGGTGGCAGCAGCGGCGCTCTGTTCACCACCACTCCTAGTCTCTTCTTTATAGTTTAGTACTTTAGTTTACACTTAAATTTTTAATATTTATTTTTTAATTACAGAACTTGAAATTAATTAATTACTCATAGTTTTGTAACTTTTGATTACAGGTCTGCTCAAATTGAAATTCCAATTTGATTTTTGCTTCAGGCTTGGAATTTAATATTTCCTTTAGGCTTTCAGTCAACCAAATTCGGCCAAGATACAAGACAGTCCACCTAGTTGTTCAGTCTTGCAGGTTAGCCTAACTGCCTAAGCCCTCTTGAAAGATTGATATTTTTTTCTTTTTTGGAAAAGGTAAAGTAATTTTATTCAACTCAAAAACATACAAGCTGGGATCAGACCCAGAAGGCCGGTCTGAATACCACAGCAGTTACATTTTCCTCCAGAATTCAGAACAATAAAAAGAAGACAAATTCAGACTTTTAAATTCTTCAGATACAGAGATCCAATAAATCAGTTTTCCCACAGCTCTCTGAATGGTGTCTTCAGGACTTTTGCCTCTCTTATTGAAGATGCTGTTCCTCTCAGCCCAAATGGACTATAAAACAGCAGCTAGAATAGTCCTCCACACCAGGTTCCCTTTCTTACTAAGGCCTCCCACCTTCCAACAATCGAGGAGATCCTTAACCGATCTAGGCATTACCCAAATAATTCCAAGACTCTGAGAAAGTGTCCCCAAATCTGAGAGGAAAAAGGACAATGAATGCATAGATGATCTGTAGATTCAGCATGATGCCCACACAGACTACATAAAGGATCCATAACCTGAATGCCCCTACTCACCAAATTAACTCTGGAGAGACATTTATCCAGGGCCATCCTCCAAACCAGAAAGTTGACTTTTGAAGGACTTATAGTATTCCAGATCTGAGAAGCAGGAAAATCAGTAGCATCCACACTACCCAATTTAGAGGCAAGGGACTTAACAGAAAATTCACCATTTGAATTCCATTTCCATCTCCATCTTTTTTTTTCTGATCAATAACAAGAAACCTTATTAAAGATATGAAGCTATGTGAAGCTTAGGTACAAA
Source organism: Nelumbo nucifera (assembly GCF_055504915.1). Taxonomy (NCBI): domain Eukaryota; kingdom Viridiplantae; phylum Streptophyta; class Magnoliopsida; order Proteales; family Nelumbonaceae; genus Nelumbo; species Nelumbo nucifera. The sequence goes on along the minus strand of NC_142651.1, from coordinate 2,054,222 downwards.
GGGGAGATAAAAAGACTTAACTCCCCACCAAAGAATACAAGGAAAATTCAAAAATTAGCCCAAAAAGTCGAAACCCTATCCACCCCTTGCTTTGCTAACCCATCAACAAAAGAATTAGCAGTCCTCTTCACCCAGTTGTAATGAACCACAATATCGCTACTCAGCCAGTTAAATTTATTCTTCTCATTGTTATAACTCCATAATCCGCTGCCTCCCCCCTTTAGCGACCTAATCACCACCTCCGAGTCACCTTCAAGAACCAAACATCTAATGTTCAACTCCCTTGCTCTTTGGATACCTTCCAGGGCTGCGAGGATCTCAGCCCTAAGAGAGTCTCCTTCCCCAATTGGGCCTGAGAACATAGCAATAATAGCCCCCAACTCATTCCTGAATACTCCCCCAATCCCAAAAGGCCCTGGGTTCCTTATACAGCTACCATCAAAATTCAATTTTATGAACCCAAAAGGAGGGGACCACGAAGGACTACAGGTCCTCTTACAGAAGGCTGAGGAGGCTATCTGCTTCAAATTTCTCACCACATCAGCCACAGAATAATCTGAGAACAATTCCATAGTTTTCAACCAATGTGTCACCCTTAACAAAATCAGATCCAAGGTTCAAAGTATCGATACGATATGAGTTTCGGTCGTATCGTATCGGTACTTAGAAATGGCCGAAACTTTATCTTTTTTTAGTTTTTTTTTTCACATTTTGGTTTTTTGGGAAGCTTTTAGCATGCTTTTTATTATTAAAAAATTGGGGGTCCGAAACACCTAGAAACAGGCGTTTCGGACCATATCTTTTTCAAAAGATACGATACAATATGCCCCATATCGGGCATATCGTATCGATACTTTGAACCATGATTAAATCTAATAAGTTTCTAATGGTTCTTTCCTTATTTGAAAATATTCGTGAGTTTCTTTCTTCCCATAAAGACCAACACACTGCAGCCCTAATGCTTCTCCACATAGTCTTCCCTCTCTTCTTCGGCCATCTGAAAAAAGAGGGAGAGAACAAGCTTTCGACACTCCCAGAGGGAATCCAAACACACCCAAAAAGGGAAAAGACCCACTCCCAAACTGATTTAGCAACCGAACAAGTGACCATAAGGTGGTAACCAGTTTCCCCATCAGCTTTACAGAGAGTACATCTATTAGGAAGTAAACAGGAGTTGGGTCTCTTCTTCTGAAGTAGGTCATTTGTGTTAATTCTTTCCAGGAAAGTTTCCCAACAAAAACTACCAACCCAAGGAGGAATGGGCCTACTCCAAATTTCTTTAACCGGGAAAGACAACCCAATGGGATCAAAAGGCTGAGTTAAAGTCTCGAAAAATGAGGCACAAGAGAAAACGCCTGAAGAGGAGGGAACCCAAAATCTGGTGTCCTCCTTAATGGGATCCAAGAAGAAATTTTCAAGGATGGCTAACAAAGACAAAATGTGGTCCAAGTCCGTGTCCCTAATTGCCCTTCTCAGCCCTAAGTTCCACCCAAACCCTGAAGGAGAGTCTGAGGAGGTTAATAAGGAAGAAATGGGTTCATTTTTCAAATCAAAAAGAGCATACAAAGAGGGGAATTGGTCCATTAGAGGTGAGTCCCCGACCCAAAGTTGTTCCCAAAATTTTATTTTATTACCGGAGCTAAGACCATACCTGATACAAGGGGAGAATACCGGAAGCAGTTTGTGTATGGCTGACCCAGGAGAAGCGGTTGTAGTCCTTGCCAAGATTCCAGGTTCCCAACCATTGTCTTCCAACCCATGTATACTAAACACAATCTTTGTCCACAACTTGTCTCTTTCCAATAGAAACCTCCATAACCATTTCCCCAACAATGCCATGTTCCTCTTCCTAAGATTCCCAATCCCAAGACCTCCTAGCTTTTTACCTCTAGTTACCACCTCCCAACTCACCCTATGGTCCCGCTTCTCCTCTCCAGGCTCCCACAAGAAATCCCTCATAAGCTTTTCCAAAGTGTTAGAGACCTTTGTGGGGATCTTAAACATTGATAGGAAGTACACAAGAAGATTAGCTAGGGTTGATCTAATCAAAGTGATTCTCCCCACCCCCCCAAGGAAAGATAATTTTTCCTCCAAGAGGCAAGCCTTTTCCGAAATCTCTCCACCACCGGGTTCCAAAAGCTTACCTTCTTAGGGTTATCCCCCAGGGGGAGGCCTAAGTAAGCCATCGGCCATTCCGAGGTTGCACACCCTAAGACATCCGCATACTCTCTAAGCTCCCTCTCCTCCAGATTCACACCCGCCAAACTACTTTTATCCAAATTCACCTTGAAATTGGATACCCGCTCAAAGAGTTGTATTGCCAACTTTAGGTTCCGAATCCACTCAATGTCCCCACCTTCACAGAGGTATCTTCTCAATGTTATTTGCGAATTGTAGATGAGTAAGAGGTATCTTCTCCCTTCCTACTCTCCATCCTTTTATTAAATTCCTTGAATCTGCTCTCTGAATCAATCTCCCAAGTACATCAGCGATCATAGTGAATAGGAAAGGGGATAGTGGATCACCTTGTCTTATCCCTCTCGAGGTAGGGAAGAAATCCACCACATTTCCATTCACCAAGATAGAGTAGTGGCAACTTCTAATACAACCCCAAATCCAATTACACCAACTATCTCCAAAGCCAAAACTTTTCAACACCTCCAATAAGAAGGACCAATCAACCAACTCATAAGCCTTCTCCAAGTCCAGTTTACACACCACTCCTTTCTTCTTGGATTTCCTAAAACTCTCCAGACTCTCATTTGCAATCAAAATTTGATCCATTTCCATCTCCATCTATCTTCCAACTGTTGATCAATCCTCTGATTTTAAAGGAGAGCCATCAGGCCCCCAATCTCTTCTAATTCCCAATCAAACAAATCCCTCCTAAAAATGGGAGTCCAAGTTAAAGACCCACCTGTCACACAACAGTACTCAGCCACAGAAGCTTCTTGATTAAGAGCACGCTGAAAAAGATGAGGAAAAGATTCAGCTAGAATCACATCCAAACACCAAGGGTCCTTCCAGAACTTTGTTCTTTTCCCGTTTCCAACCTTAACAGAAATTCCTTCCATGAACACAGAGAAGCTTTTCATGATAGATTTCCAAGGGGAACTACCCCAACTTAGGGGAGGATCCCTGAATCTCCAATTACCCCACTCCACCCCATATTTATCTGCAATGAGAGATCTCCACCAAGCCTCCCTCTCAACCGAGAACCTCCAAATCCACTTGCTTAGCAGGGCAGTGTTGAATATCTTCACTTTCCTAATGCCTAACCCACCGTCAGCCTTAGGAAGACAGACTTGATCCCAGCTTACAAGATGCACTTTCCTCTCCTCCCCCAACCCCTCCAAAGAAAATTCCTCTGGATCTGCTCCAATCTTTTGGAAACTTTGATAGGGATGGGGAAGAGAGAAAGAAAGTAAGTGGGTAAATTGGAAAGAGTGTTTTTAACCAGAATAACCCTACCCCCAAAAGAGAGATATCTAGCCCTCCATGCAGCCTCTTGAAGGCTTGAAATAGAAATTTAAACTTGAATAAATTGATTTCATATTTTGAATTTATGTGATATTGATAATGAAATAACTGAAAATTGAAATCAATTTTAGTTTATCGTGTATGCATTATAATTTTTGAATTTTATTATCTATATTTTATTTATTACATCAGCACAATTCGACCCCAGTTGGACCTCTGACCCATGAACCTCTGCCTTTACCGGGTCAATGCGCAGTCCGGTTTTCAGAACATTGGTTTCTGGTTGTTGTCATCTTTTCACACTGCAACATCACTGCAGAGATCGCTCTCTTGATCTCTCACAAGTCATCGGCAAACTTGTGTAGATCAACCTCAATTCAATCCACTATTTCCTCCATCGCCAATGATCTTGTTTGCAGCATGGATAGTCATGATCTCTGATCTTGTTACTGCTCTGATACCAAAATTGATGAGAATCTGCTCACCACAGGAGTCTTCATCTAGGACTCTGCCTCTTGAGTAAAAGAACTAGAGAGAGAGACTTAAGAAAATGGCTTGATGCCTTCTTATTATGTCATGGGCTATTTATGGATGCCATGGTTACAACATATTAGTTATATTGAGCCATCTTGCCAGGTCCCCTGGTGTACACCTGTTTAATGGGCCTGAATGGACCATTCCCACTATTATTCTTATTAACAGTTCCATCAGTTTCGTTTGTGTATTTAAAGTTACAGACACATAGTATACATACACTTTACACCCTTTCATATTACTGATGCATAAATGCCATGCTAGAAAAGGATTATGACTTATGTTTGTCTTTGTCTTCTTGTTATTGTTGTTGTTATAATTGAGAACTGCCACATCCAAAAACCTGGAACCTATGCTAATATTAACGATCATGTCTTCCATATTTTTTCCCTAGATCTCCAAAAAAGGCATATGATCCTTACCTTCTTGCCCTCAATTGTTTCTGGAACATCACCACTTGCAATCCGCTGAGCAAGTCCTTCTGCAATTGCAGTTTTCCCAACACCAGGTTCTCCAATAAGGCAGGGATTGTTCTTTGTCCGCCTACCAAGAATCTGAGTCACACGTTCTATTTGTTGTTGCCTTCCAACAACAGGATCCACTTTGCCCTGAAAGGCAAGAATAATTGCTTAAAGTAAACTCATTGAAACAATGAAACATGGCATAGCAATAAATGCCAGAGGAAAAAATTGAGAGAAAAAAAAAATTGAAGATACCTCTTCTGCCAGTTTTGTCAAGTTAGTGCCATACTCCTCGAGTGTCGGCATCTTATTGCCACTGCTTCCTCCTCCAACCCCAGCTCCAACAGCTTCTGTGCTCTCACCCACCATTCGGATAACCTAATTGCATAAAAAAAACATGATAAATTTGGAAATAAAATGATAAATGCAAGTACATTTAAGATAAGTAGGCTTTATCCATGACAAGTACAAATATATGTTGCCTGCCTGTGTACGAATGTTATTTGAATCAGCACCTAGGTTTTCAAGCACGCGAGCTGCTACACCTTCACCCTCGTGAAGAAGTCCCAGAAGCAAGTGCTCGGATCCAATATAATTATGACCTGAGACATTTAATATGTAAGAATAGCTATGAAAAAAGATCAATAAAAAGGAATATACATAACTGGAAAATGTTATGACAAAGATACCAGCAAGTTAACACAGGCAATACAAGACCTTCTAGGCACACAATTCAACATATAGCCCTTAATCACAGGTCATATTCCTTAATTTCCTTTTGGAAGGACAAATTATTTACTGACAACAAAGGACAATTTAAACATTAACAAAACAGAAAAATAAAACTAATTAGATATCAAAGGAAAGCATAAATTTTGGCAATCATATACGGCTATACCTACTACCTAGCACTATCAAATAACATTTGCAAATCTTAATTAATGACTCAACAGAACAATAGCCGAGGATCAAGATGCAGTGGTTGCAGATTACTATGAGAGTATTGAGAATGTTGTTGTTTGGAGTCCAACTTTTTGAAGGAGAATTCAGAATTGGGAGATTGGGAATTTTGCTGAGTTGTTTGGGCTTCTGTCAGCTCAGGTGGTGGATACTGGATACTAGCAGAGAGGATAGCTGGATTTGGAAATGGACTGCAGACGGGCTTTTCTCAGTTAAGTCTTTTGCTCTCAAGCTGTCAGAGAGTAATCTGGGTGCAGTTCCAGCATTCAAAATTTGGAATTCCATCTCCCCTTCAAAAGTCAATGCTTTAGTGTGGGCTGCTGCTCTGGACAGGTGCTTAACCAAAGTAGGTTTACTCAAGAGGGGGATGCAGATCCCAGACCAGAGGTGTATTTTTTGTGGATAGACTTTGGAGGATTCAAGTCATTTTTTCCTCTGGGGATGATTTGGGCCATGCCTAGTAATATTTTGGACCTTCTGTGGAGAAGGGATGTTCAAGGGCTTCCTATGTTTGCAAGCTGCATTTGAAATTCTGTTCCAGCTGCTGTGATTAGCACTATCTGGGTTGAAAGGAACAGAAGGATCTTTTAGCAGAAATCTAAGGAACTGAAGGAGTTCATTTCTTTTTCCTTTGGAAAGCTAGTGTACTGGATTTCTGCAGCTAAGGTTTCTTCAGCAGTGTAATCCAGTGGCTTTGCTGAGGACCAGAAACCTGTGGAAGTTGTAACTTTTCTGTTTGTTTTTGCTTGTGCCTGGCCAAGGTCTTTTTCCTTGGGGGCCTGTTGTACTTTGTTTGTTCTATTAATAAAAGTTACCTTGCCTTTTTCCCTTAAAAGAGAGAAAGAGAGAAAGAGAGAGAGAGAACAATAATGGGTCCAAAGATGTAATAGGAAAAGACAAAATGCATCCACTTATTAAACAATTAAGAAATCAAAAAATTACCAAGTTGGCGGGCTTCCTCTAGAGAGAGTTCTAAAACACGTTTTGCGCGAGGAGTGAATGGTATCTCCACAGCAACAAATCCACTGCCCCTCCCTATGATCTTCTCCACTTCCACACGAGCATCCTTCAGATTAATTCCCATGGACTTAAGAACTTTTGCAGCAATTCCAGTGCCTTCACCAATAAGACCTAACAGAATCTGTTCTGTGCCAACAAAGTTGTGTCCAAGCCGTCTTGCCTCCTCTTGGGCAAGCATAATAACTTTAATAGCTTTTTCTGTGAAGCGCTCAAACATAGCTACTGCTACTCCCCGGCTGGCCTTTCCTCTTGGAACAGAGATTGCAGCTGTCACCATGGAATGAAAATTGCAATGGGACCTCAGCATAGAATCCAAAGCATTAGAAGCTCGCAATCCTGAAAAACCTCGTAGCAAAAGGCTGGGAAATGGCACATGGAATAACATTTTGGAAGGATTCCTTCCAGATCCTCTAAGTTGGCCATGGCATTGGCCAGCAACTGCAGCAGACAGGTTTGTCAATTGAACAAGAGCCATGGCCATGATTCTTATGAGTCTGCTATCTGTGTAATATGTGACAACCTGAAGTTAGCATGCTGCAAGCAGGATCAACCATAATTTTTCCGTTTTTGATAAACTAGAATAATTTAAGCAGGTCAGGTGTCGAATAGCATTGGTATGCCAACTATTGAGATGACAAATGTATTGTTTGCAGTTATCAAAGCCAGGACAAAACAGATATGTATATGTCCAGATGTAGAGACAACATAGTTTATATGCATGACCATACTGGATCAAATCTGAGTATCCGCTATGGTATAGATGCCTCTTGACAACTAGGACAGCAGGCACTGGCAACACAATACCAATCTTCAGGGCAAAAATCTGTACTTCCCTTTTGAGTTACCAATTGCCAAACTTATAATGAATTAATCCTTTTGGGGTACCAATGAAAAATAAGTAGGGATTTGAAATTACATTGACAACAGTGTTGCATGGAAACAGACACTGGAATCAGAATCTGATGCATGTCTGGGAACTCAGCATTCACTAAGATGAAAAAACAAGGACTTAAGGGCAAAAATATAAATTCTTAAAATAGTATAGTCCATATTTTTATGAATTCTAACATTAAATACCTACAGAGAAAGGTGTAAAAATTTATCAGTCCATCTTTATTGCTTAATAAAATTTTATAGGCAAAAATGACATTCATTATGTACATTAGTTGTTCATTTATGTCAAATAAGCAAAGAGAATAAGGAAAATGTTACATAGAAGTGTTCCTCAAGAATCGTATGAGGTACTAGAATCTGAAATATGTCCAACACAGACAATTCATCCATTTAGGGAAGTCAATGCAACATTGATTGGGAATGAGCAACTTATTCAGTAAAGACTGGCTTTACAACATGCACCTGACCTCATGCCTACAAAGTTAAGTGTAACTAGGCATAATAAGGCAATTAACAGCACAGAGAGGTAACATATAGGTGCTAACAATAAAGGTAAATATAGGTAACATCTTATCACCTTGTACCCTTTTATTTTATTGAAATATTCTTTTGTTTTCAAAAAAAAAGGAAGCATCAAGCATTCAAGCACCACATTTATCAAAAAAACCACAAGTAGACAGCCTTAAATAGATGATAGATAAAAATATACTAACAGGGTTCCACAATGATAAGTGATGGAGAAGAGGACTCGCTAGTAACTGAGAAGCATATGGAGAAACAAAGCATCATATAATTTTTAATTTCCAAGATCTCTGTGGTATAATTGGAAGTGCGTTATGCATAAATAACGGCAAACAGGAACCAACTCTGAGTACATTCAGATCAAAGAAAAGGATACATGTCTTTGGCAACATTGTAGTGCGGGTAACTTGGAACTTGCAACATATAGGCACTAGAGTTTGTAACAACAAGAATTAATCGTCAACCAGCATAAGACCATACAATTTTACATCAGAAATGAGCCGAGTTTAGCTCAAGGGAGCCAAGCTAAATAAAGTTAACCTTCCAAACTACACAGGGGAATGAAACCCTCAAACCCAATGATCCCTTGATTGTTTTCCAACTTCTAAAGGCAAAAGCCAAGGCAGAAAAAGATAGCTTAAGCTACTGATTAAGAAAGCCCAAGTAACTGCAACAGACCTTCAATATCATCTTAGTACAATTCCTTTATTTCAATAAATCCAAGCATTAATGATAGACATCTATATGTGGAGCACTGACCCAAAACCTCTTGGAAGAACTAAGGAATTTAAAAACCCTTCAACGGACTATAAATTCGGTTTTGATGTCATAATAAAATTGGCTAACCCACCAAAAGAAATTTGAGAAGCCCTTCATCTCGGAGGACAAGAAATTCAGTATGCAGGGCTCCACGTCTAGAGCCAATTGAGTGAGCAAACAAACCTATAGGGGGAAAAAAGACAGAAGGTGGAATCATCGATGGAACGCATAAGAGACATTTCAGAACCATGTAAAGTATCAGAATTCAAAAGTCCAACCCATAGCAGTACCTGAAATCACTCTAATAGAAGTTCGTAATTAATTCGAACAAACCGATTCGGGGAGAGAGGGAGGGAGGGAGGGAGGTTCTAATTCTCCTTCGCGGGGAGGGAGCGAGGAGGTGGGAATTGGGATAGATGCTAGAGTGTACTTTTTTTCGGTAAAAGACTAGACTGTACTTCATTCCTCGTGGAAACTGATTAGGTCATATCCACTTTTTGCCAAATGGCACGATCAATTCTTGATAAACCGCGCAAAAGGGCAATGTTTTTTAAGACTCGGGCACAAAATCGGAAAGTCTTCGGTCTTTCTGGGGTTAAACGGTTTCATCACACATAAAAATATATTTTTTAATATATGTACGTATCTATATATAATATATATATATATATATATATTTTTTTTAATATCATGTAATTTTTTAAACAATCAAATGCACTTTCCCAATAACCTAAATAATCTTTTCTCCTAAAATTTCTTCTAAAATATCTCCCCTACTATCCCCCACTTTCTCCAAAATTATCTCTAATTCCTATTTATCTTCTAAATTATCTCTAATTCCTATTTATCTTCTAAATTATCTCTAATTCCTATTTATCTTCTAAATTATCTCTAATTCCTATTTATCTTCTAAATTATCTCTAATTCCTATTTATCTCCAAAATTATCTCTAATTTAGTAGAGAGTTTCTCTCCTAAATTATCTCTAATTCCTATTTATCCTCTCCCCTACTTATTATCTATATCTATCTAAAGAAAGTTTGGATTAAAAAAATTAAAAGTTATTTAAATATCCTAACAAAATTATATAATAACTTTAAAATATTTATTAAAACTACAAAAAAATAATTTTAATTTTTTAGAAAATATATCATGAATGTACTAACAATTTAAATTATGTTTTTTCAGATTATCAATTTAAATGTTTTTCAAATATTTAATAATGTGCAATAGCTTTAAATAAAGAAAACTCAAATAACAAAAAATAAATAAATATTTTATAGATTATTTAAATATTTAAATAACTAAATATTTGTTATAACTATTTTAAATACTAAAAATAGCGAAATTATGTAATAAATTTTAAAAAAAAATCTTCAAATTAGAAAAATAATTATAACATAATATTGAAATTAATAAAAATTTAATATATTAAAACAATAATAATGGAATTATGTAATAATAGTATAAATTATGAGCTTATGGATAATTAAATTCAATAAATAATTAAAATTTTAAAGTTTAAATATTTTGCATTTTAAATAGTTAAAATAAATAAATTATGTAATAAATTTAAAAAAAAATGAAAAGTAGAAAAATAATTATAACATAATATTTTAAAAAAATTGAAAAGTAGAAAAATAATTATAACATAATATTGAAATTAATAATAATTTAATATTTTTACATAACATTGTAAATAACTAATTTCACTTATATCAAGTAATAATTCTACGTACTAAAATTAATATTTATTGCATTTTACTAATTATTTGTTATTTTTTGTAATAAATGTATTTTCAATAATTATGTATAATTTTATTTTGTTTTGTTATTTAACAAAAAACTTTCAATAATTATTAGTGATTAAACTACTATTATTAAACTTTTTAAATTTAATTTATTGTACTTATTGTATTTTTGTTATAACTTATTGATTAATATTTATTAGAGATTAAACTATTATTTGAGATTATACTATTTATTGACAAAGTTAATATATTTTTAGCACTTATTGTATTTTTGTAATTATTGTATTTTTTCATTATCAATATATTTTCAATATTTGTGTATTTTGCTATAAATTTTCAACAATTATTGGAGATTAAACTATTGTTATTTATTAGAGTTGAGACTATTAATTTAGTTGAAATTATGAGTGTTTATGAGTTGGTTCGATTCGGTCGTAGGCTACTTGGCCAACCAAATTGACCTGGTTAGGTTAGGGAGTTTGTCAGTTGAAACCGACTAACCTTTTTTGTGAAAACCAACCCACTCAAGTTGTATCAGTTTGGATCAATTTTTTTTGTTTGGTTAGTCGATTCAAAATATTTAAACTTAAAATTTAAATTTAGTTTTAAAAAATATTGTTCAATTATTAAAAAGTAAATTTAAAATTTAGACTTATGATATAAAACATTTTAGACTAAGAAAGATGGGAAACTTTCCACTTTTCCATATTAAAAATTATATTTAAAATATAAAATATTAATATATATCTGTGGTCAGGTTGTTCATTTTTGGTTGGTTTGCAAATGGCTAAAGTGAAACTGATCCAGCTTAGTCAAATAGGGAAATTTTGAACCAAAGCCGACCTAAAATACTAGAAAATCGATCAACTTGAGTCGAGCTGATCGGGCTAGTCGGTTTCATGAGTTTGATGAATAAACCTAACTAAAATTAATTATTGTTATTTTTTGTATTATTAAAAAATTATTAAAGTAGTTTATAAAATATGAATAATTATTAATTATTTATAAAATTGAAAATATAAAACAATTGTATACTCTTATGTGTTTCTATTAGGGTCATTTACTAGAACACACCTTATACTTTTACATATTTACTTAAACCTACCTTATAGTTTTCATTTTACTAAAAGAGCCCATATATTTCACAACTTATTTACTTAATCAACCTTTTATTAAGGAGTGCTTGTTTTGCCATTAGGCCCATGATTTTTTATTTCAAAAATACCCTTAACACTTTTTTTGTACAGAAAACAAAATCGACCAAAAAAATAGCCAATAGAGTAGTTGCCCATGTCTTAGTAAGGGCGAAATTGGTATTTTTATTTTTATTTTTATTTTTATTTTCTTTTGATTAAATTTATTTAAATGAAAACTATGGTCAATACAGTCATTTTCCACTGTCATCTAATGGAAGATTGATTAAATCCATTGCAAATTATAAGTGATGTTTTAGTAAAATGCTAACTACATAGTAGATTTTAGTAAATAAAGGGTATTTTAGTAAATAACCATTTATATTATTTAGCTTTCGGTTAATAAATCCTGTGCATCATATGGGTCCTTGCTAGTACTATATTATAAAGGGATTAGTTCCCGCATCAGCCGCCCTCTCCATCTCTCATTCCCCCTTCTCTCCTATTTCCTTGAACCACTCTCCTTCTACACTAGATTGTCACTCCAATTTTTTGTTTCATGTTCTCAATCACTTATCCACCCCTCCTAAAATTTCTCCTAAACTATCTCTCCCACCTAAAATTCTTCCTAAAACACCTCTTAATCTATATTACTACGTGGCAGCCCTCTTGTATTCACTAGAGTTCCACTCCAACTCTATCTCTCTCTCTCTCTCTCTCTCTCTCTCTCTCTCTCTCTCATGTTACCAATCAACTCAACCCCCTCATAAAATTTATCCTAAACAATTTCTCCCATCTAAAATTCCTCCTAAAACACCTCTTAATCTATATTTTAAACCATCTAAAAACCAAAAACGTGTGTAAACTAATTAATTAAATTAAATTGGGTAGTTAAATTAATTTGTGAAATATTTTTTATATTTTCAATAATTATTGATATTATTGAATATTATTTAGTAAATATCAACACCTAAACTATAATTTTTCGTAATTTTGGTAAATTGAAAATTTTAATTACTAAGAATTACTGATTCTGGTAATTTAATTTCAGTTTTTTTGAAAATTAATTATTGAAATCAATAGTTACTAAAATAATAATAATTAATTAAAATATTAATAAATACAATTTTAACAGTTAAAAATTATTGGTAATTTTTATCAGTAAGTATTATTTATATTTTCAGTAATTTTGGTCAATTTATTAATATTTAATGATATTATCGAACAATAATTTTAAATTTTTAGTGGAAAATTAATTTCAATAAATATAAATTTACTTTTTATATTTTTAGTAATTTTGATATTTACTATAATTTTTTAGCAATCATTAGTGATTTTGTTAATTTAGTGAAACATAAATTATAAAACTTCCAATTTTTCAAATAAATAATTGGAAAATTTTAATAATTTCTATAAGTATTGGATACTGCATTTATAATTACCATAATTAATGGAACTATATTTATGGGTTTGGGGGTGTTATAGGTTAAGGGGATGACCCCAGGGTAGGAATGACAATGGGCGGGTTTGTGGCATGAATCATAGTCCCCATCCTGACCTTGAGTTTTAAATTAATCCCTATCAAAAATTTTAGCCTACATCCCCGATCCTCGACAGAGAGGGCTTCCTCATCGGTGACCTAAATCCCTGAATTTTTTAATTAAAAGTTTGTTTTTATAAAGGTATTTATTTGAAATAAAGGAAAAACTAAAATGAAATAATGTTTTAAATATATTTTGATATATATAATAAAAATATTATAAAATAACATAAATAATGTTATATATTTAATATAATATATATACACATATACTTAATATATATAATCAAAGTTGGGACAAGGTGTATACTTCACTCCCCATCCCTAATCAGGTATTCCTATTAATTTTATCCCCACTAAGGCAATCTCCATTCCATCCCCACCTAATCAGGGAGGTTGGGTACTTGACGGGGATGGAGAAAATTGCCATCCCTACCCCTGTATTTTGTAGCTCCATATAACAATAAGTTTTAAGTCCAATTCCATGCATCGCACGGGGGCGCTAGTATATAATAAGTGTTCATAGGAGCTAAATGGTTAAGGTGTTAGGCCCATCTTTTTACTAATGTGACATTTTTTAATCAAAACCAAAACCATTCATTAATGAATAGTGCCAGTAAAGAGTTGTACATCCATACCAAGACTTGGTATCTAATACTCCACGTTCCCTTTTTTTATTTCTTGCATACATTAGTAACAATTGTATGTGCCAAAATATTATAATTTCTTCTTACAAAAACGAGAGTAAGGTCCAAAAGACTTGAAGTACATAGTCCTTCCAATATGCATCATGTCTGTCTTAGAGGCTTCTACTATAGTACATTTTAACATAACTACTAGTAAGTTAGCATCAGAAAAGAGCATGACACCTCTCATGCATGGCAAGTAGGGCTGGAAATATTGACCCCATTAGGGTTAGTGGAAAAGGGTTAGGGTGGGTTGGGTCGAGGGTACCCATTAGGGTCAAGATGGGGTGGGTCACGTGGGTCAAGATGGGTTGAGTTAAAAACAACTTTATTTATACTCGCCAAATCTCAAAAAATAGAAGTTGCAATGATTTGAACCCATGCCTCCTAGGGCTGTTCACGGGTCGAGTTAGGTTGGTTTACTGGCGTTTTTCCAACCGACCCGACCTGGTCGGTTTACCTAGAAATGAAACCGAAACCGACCCAGTACTAAGTAAAACCGACCTGGTCGGTTTGGGTCGGTTTTGTGAATGATTCTCTTGGTGTGAACGATAAAGGATTCAAGTCTAAGAAAGCAAAGACCGGATGCCTGCAAATTAAAAATGATTTGATGGATTAAAACTGATATTTTATATATAAAAAATTTTATATATAACATGTATATTTTTGAAATAAAGCTTAAATATATATATATATATATATAATCTGAAATATTATATATATAATATATCTAAGTCGGTTCGGGTCGGTTCAGTTTTGGTTTTCACACATGAAAATCGAAACTGAACCGAACCATCAGTTTATGCTTTTTTGTAACCCAAAACCGACCGATGTTGAAGAAAAACCAGCCAACTCGGGTTGGATCGGACCAAGTTGGTCGGTTTGGGTCTTGTTATGAACAGCCCTAATGCCTCCTAGCCTGCCCACATTTCATTACACTTCCAAACCATCATGTCACATTTTATTTTGAGATTAAATGTGAAATAAATTAGATTTTATTAACTTTCGTGTTCACACGCAATTTTAAACAAAAACATTTTTACAAAAGCAATTTTATAAAGTAATTTCATGAAAAGGATTTTTACGAAAGCACTAAAAGTGCTTTTACAAAAGCACTTTTATGAAAACATTTTTACACGAAAGCACTTTTATTAAAGTATTTTTATGAGAACACTTTTATGAAAGCTTAAAGTCACTTTTATGAAAGTATGTTTACACAAAAGCACTTTTATAAAAGTACTTTTATGAAAGCACTTTTATAAAAGTTATGCATTTTTTCATTTTCTACAATTTTCTGCATTTTCTATAATTTTTGTTCTTTTTTACATTTGGTGGTTTTCTGCATATTTTTTAAATTTTTTGGTGTTTTTCATGCATTTCCTACAAGTTTCTGGTATTCTTTGCATATTTTCTGATTTTTTTTGCAAAAGTTATGAAATTTCTATAATTTTTTAGTATTTTTTGGTATTTTTACAAAATTTTGTTTTTTTTTTGCATTTATCTACAATTTTTGCATTTTTAGGTATACGGGTTGACCTAACTCATTTTTGTCATATGACCTAACTCATTTGTATTTATAAATGAGGGTAGGTGGGTTAGTATGGGTGAGAATGGTTAAGGGTCAATATGGATGGATCAAGTGGGTCAATATGGATGGATCAAGGTGGATTAGGATTAGGGTTAGGGTGGGTTATGACCCTTTAACAATGACTGATGATGGGTCATGGTGGATTGATGGATCAATATGGGTAGATTGATATTCAACCCTTACCCAACCCAAATTAACCCATCCATTTGCCACCGCTAATGCCAAGACTTTGTGCCAAAATTTGTCCTTATTGTTATTGTATGGCCTGCCATTCACCTTCCTTTGCGTTAGTTGCCTAGCATATCCGACCTTGAGCTACTAGCACGTTACCAATGTAAGACATACTAGTTATTCCATAAGATGCTTTGTTCAGATGAGCATTATTATATAAACCATCCATAAATATATTTGTTATGTTTTCCTTCAGCTGAATTGTCATTGGATTGTCTACTGTTGCCTTCCAATTCTACCAGGAGTTGCTTTAAATATAAGTAAAAACTTTGACAATTAAACTTCTTGAAATATAAGTAAAAACTTTGGCAATTAAACTTCAGATTGCACTGATTTATGTGGGGACGGGAAAGTTTATTTTCTTGGATATATCCATCAAGTGGATAAATAACTTTCCCACATGGGGAAAGTTGCTAACACTTGGATGGGATTTTTATGGCTAAAATAATCATTATTTTATTCAAGAAACACTTGATTAGGTAAGTGCTTCTACCCAAGTAGGTAACTTACCAAAAAGTGAATGGGACCTAAGAGTGACTGCTAGTAGATGGTTTAGGGGGCTCATACACGTACATATGCATAGGACTTGCACACAAGAGAGAGACATCACATACAACCCAACAACTTATGCTATTGGGTTATAAGCCACTCTTGTATATAAACCTTTTGCACCTCTCATTATTTTCCAACATGAGATTTTATTCAACTGCTAATATGTGAATCCCAAAAGATGGCTCTTTGGAAGAGAACAATTTATAACCTGATTTCAAATTCAAAAAGAGATTATCAACTCTAAAATGTTATGAGGCAATTTGTTTGCAAGAATACAATTTGAAGTTTCATTGTCACATAGGTTGTAAATGGCATTTGTCTTCCATGATCCATCTCTGTTAGTAGATCCTTTACTTGTAGCATTTGTGATTCTCTTCAATATTCATCTTTTGGGTAGGAATACCCCCTCGAATGATACAGATCCAAGGATCTATAGTTGCAAAAACTCTTTCTCCATTGCTAATTTGCTAACATGCATTGCTCTAGAGCCTCCTTGGCAATCTTCAACATTTGAGACCACCACAGTGAGTGACCAGTCTTCTGTTGTTGTTGAGAAAAGGCAAATTTGTTATTTAAATACTTTTGTTTAATCACTCTTATAACAGTGGCTTCAATTCAGTTTGAAACCTGCAAACTTGTTTAGTAAAAAGAGCCTTGTTCACATATGCCACTCTTGAGGAAACTCAAACCCCCCATTGTTTCTTTTCTCTACATTTCTCCCAACCTATAAGGTGCATTGATTTCCTTTCCCTTTCTCCATCCCATAAGAAATCATAGAATTGTAAAACGGGCCATGCTACCCACAGCCTAGCAGGATTTTTGGCTGGTATGGTACGACAAAATGCAGGCCGTCCCAGACACAGCACGATTGTATGGGATGTATCGGGCCTGAGATTTTAGGACCATGGGCCGGTACGGCACAACACACGATCGAGCGGGCCATGTGGCCCGCATGCTAGTACAGCCCATCCCATGGCTCGACCTACGACACGACTCATATATACATTTTATATATATACATATATATAATTTTATTTTCACTTTTATTATATTAGTTCATTTTATTATTGCATATATAAATAATTGTATACATCAAAATTCATATAAAATAAAATTTTATGATTTTTTTTTATCTATTTTTTTAATTTATGTTAAAATTTTTATTACTTTTTTTCAAAATTTTAAAAAAACATGATTTGGCCTGGTTCGTGACCCAACCTGGCCCAAGACTTAGCCCGCATGGGCTTGGGCTGTGGGCCGTGCTGGGCTGACCCCCAAAGCATCCCAGGGAAAGGAAGCACGGCCCGATTTATTCCTCTAAGAAATCCGTGTAAAGCTTCTCAATTTCAATTGTGACCTTTTTTTGGGCACAGAACTTTAAAGTGTTGATAGCTGCCTACGATAGCAATTTAACTCTCCAAGAAGATGGTTGTGCTCTGATTTTGTCTACTGAGTCCTTATAGGCCTCAGACTTCATCCTTCTTACCACCCGTAATTTACATCCCAAATATTTGTCATATAATGACAATTGGCCCATTTTTAGAGTTTGAGATAGTTTTTTTATCTTTCTTCTACACATTTTTACTAAAATAAATCCCGCTCTTGGCATCATTTATTTTTTCTTGAAATTTTTTCAAACTCCTGTAACACCTCTGAAGTGATTAATGTTGCATTTGGCATTCCTTATTTTAAGGACTTGTCTCATTTTTTAAGTTAAAAACTCAATTTTCATAAGGACATTTTAACTGCAATAAAGAGATAAGGTCTTATTCGCACTGCCAAATGCAGCCTAAAACTTATATAACATCAACTCGACAAAATAGGAAACAATCATCTTCAAATAGCAAACAAGTAATGGGAATTCTTCCTCTTATTAGTTTCAACCCGCCCGCCCCATCTTAACTTCTTTTTTTCTTATTGCACTTTCTTTAGCATAACCAAGAGTGTGTGGATAGCTAAAATAAACAAATTTGGGGACAATGAGTCCCTTTGTCTTAAACCATTTTCTAATGTGAATGATCTACTTGCCACTCATTGGATTTTCATCGCAAAGGATGGAGATCTATGCAGTGGTTGATCAATTTAAGCAACTGATCAGGGAACCCCATTTCTTCAATTATACTTCTCACACTTCTACACCAATAATGTCCCAATGGTAAAAGTAAGGAGTGAATCCATCTGAACCCAGGGCTAAGTGGGCTCTCATACCTCTTGACTACCGCAAGCATTAACAAATCTAGGATTTTTTTATTTGTTCATCTAATTCTGGCAGGTTGTATCCCCTAAAATCTGCATTTTTTTCATTTGTTGATTCCCCTCACTTATTTCTAGTGCCAACTATTTGAAGGCTTCAGCAATTTCATGTAATTCAAAAACTCTTGCATTTCCATCCTCGATGCCCTCCCAGTTATTTATTCCACAATCAAAATTCACCATTTGGTGGAAATATTTCGCATTCTGATCTACATCTTTTAATCATAGTTCCATGGACTTCAATTGCCACATTTGTCCATCCCTTTGCAACCTTTCTACTTTTTCTATTTTCCCCTTCCTCCTGTATCATCTTGCTTAATTGATCTTCTATTTCTATGGTTTTATTTTTGTTAGGACCGAAACTTTCTAAATTCCGATTTTTAATTGGTGTTTTAACTTCTTTGGCTTCTTGACGACTTCATTTGCATGATTTCCCTGAGCTTCTTCTCACCATACCTTTTCAACTGTTTCTCTAAGGCCCCCTCTTCTGACTATATAAGCTGAAAGTGAAATTGTTTAAGCTAATGCAACAAAATTGAAGATGTGCCATCTGGGTATAGAAAGTGTTATAACACATGTTTAGAGAACCAAATCGAACATAGAACCAGAAAAGGAGAGCTTCACAGATTATAAGTTCAGCCAAGGTCGAACATGAGATTGAATGATGACATAACATATACGTATATACACTATAGGTCATACAAATACTATATAATATATTTTACAACTTTTATAATACTTAAATAAAATAGATGAATGGTAAACTGAGCAGTTTTGCGGTTAAACTGGACAGTCAATCAATTTTTAATGGGTTTTTACCAAATACAGTTCTTAGGGTGTGACCGAACCATCCAAAGCCCCAGGTCACATTTCAACCGATCTGACCACCCAATTCGATCCAGTTTTATAAACACCGGTCATAACTTGAAAAATATAACTATTAAATGAATACAAGCAGAGGAAGATAGCTTGATTGGCTACCACATTATGGTTCTAGTTGATTGGTCATACGTTTTTCAAATATCGTATCTTTTCCATATCATAGTCGAACCCTAACGTAATAAATACTAAATAGGCGTAATCCATATCAAGATTTGCTTGAAGGTCAGAGATCGTTTTACCAAACCAAATCCAGAACTTACAGCAATACGTTGAAACCATTTCCAACAAACATAATGTTTCACTGATGCCGATTAACCAGCCTTCACGAGTTGGAAAAACAACCACGATAGAAGCATCACAAGTTGATCTTTCAGAAGAGTAAAAATGCTACATTATTTTATTTACTCTTGCAGGATGCTCATTGAAATTGAATATATACATTTGTTGAGCTTTATTTGCCAAGGTCGATTACAGATACTCACTGGCTTGTTCCACAGAGACTAGGGATCCAATCCCGATGGGCTACCGACCAAATAAATACAGATCATGTGTCTTCAAAGCAGAGATGGCGTTGACTGTTAGCACTTTCAAGGTCCCCTCTCAAATGAAGATCGGCAGACTTTCTGTTAACCCCCAGATCAGGTCTTTCCTTGCACCATGTAATGAAGATCGGCTGAACACTTTGAATCTGAAAACGTTTTAAGCACTTCAGACTTAAGTACTAGTTTAATGAATTCATAAAGGATATTCGTCAAGGATATGAAATAGTGATAAAATACCATCTAGGATATGAGATAATTTCTATGCTCAACAATTGATAGTGGAAATGATGGTTTATATACCGAAAACAAGAAACAAAATATCTGGATGGTGCTAATCTAAAACATTCAGGTGGTTACCTCTAGGCATTTCTCCAAAAGCAGCTAGATATAACGAGATTCCACATGCATCAAAGTGGCTTTTCCAAAGCTTAAACATCACCAGATTTTGATTTTGGATATTTATTGCAATACATCCAAAACAAATGAATATTTCCCTTCACATACACACTTCTGCAAGATGGGATTCTCTGAATCTGCCCATCAACAGCACCCACAAGAACATCAGGATCCAACAGGGCAAAGAACATAATTTTTGAATTTAGATCCCCTCCAATGCATTTAATCTAACCGTTCATATTCAACCAAACAGTCGTATGTTTCCATGGTATACGAGCATTCTGCAAAGCACCTGGATACAAACAGTTTCCCCCGCAATTACAAACTGGTAATAGCATAATTCGCTCACAAACAACAATTCAGAGAGGAGTGGCGCAAATTCCCATAATTAACATGGGAAGAATGAAGAGTGCATTTCTCTGGTTTAGATTTTTCAGGAGCTGAAATGAGCTACACAGAGAAACATACCTGAGTTCATGCCAGAACATATCAGTCCGATCATACAAGAAAGGCCTCAATTGTTTGACAAACTCATCAACACCAAGGCACTCCTGAGGAGACTTAAGCTTATCTTCAAGACTTGCCAGCCAAAGAAATGTAGCCAGATGGACAATAATTGAGGGATCTGAGTCACCAAGGACAGCCTGCAACTCCCTCCGAATCCATGGTTCTACTCGTTGCTGCATTCTTTCCTTGCTATAGGCATATCCTGTGATATTCTGATGGTGGATGAATGTCAAACTTATTGTTGATGTGGACCCAATTTTGGTGATGCAGAGAGTGAAAAAATACATGCTCCAGAAAATATTACAGCAAAAGCATTTAATTGTAGCCTCAGCAAGGAGCAAAACCAATTTGTCTGGAAGAAATTGTATAATTTTTTTTTACCTTCACAAAGATAAAAGGCTATGCATAAAAGTTAAGGCAATAAAAAATACAGACTTAGAAATAATTAACAAAATAAAATAAAACCTATAAAGATAATCTATGCTACGGTAGTACAAGTATGAACTGGATAATCAGGGTTGAAGAAAATTTAGTACATATGATATGTCAAGGTGAACTTGGAAAGTCCATGATAACAAAAGCTTTGTGCTGGTGTGGTCAAGATAGGAGGCAGGGCTGACTTGTAAATATGAAAATGGGAGAATTTGTTTTTCCTGAATCAAACTCAAGTATACCAGAATATGCTCTGAGGAAGAAAAACAGTATTTAGATAAAATATATTAAAGCATACCAGAATTTGGCACTGAAGTACTAAACAAAATGGAATGGCAAAACAGGATTTGTTTAGCCAACCCCATATAGTTGGACAAGGTTTATATGACGATGATATTCATACCGAGAATTGATAATTATGGTAATTGACATAAATGCACTTATGTTTTCACAATCAATTCTTCTTACATAGACTCAGGTGGGTTGGAAATTCTGAAGAATCCAAACAGAATCTTTATCCATATCTTTACAAAATTTCTTACTTCATCTGAATCTCTAAATATATCAAATCCCACTTGCATTCCATTCTAGTGGGCCTTTAAATCAGAGTGAATACTTTTGAAATTTCAAAAGTAATTTAGGTCTTTGAGAAGGACTCCATAATTGACAGAATTAAGGAGCTGTTTTGATGCTAAGTTTCATGTTTTGGGGTGTCAAGTGGATTAAAAGGTACCTTTAATGCAATATGCGGGATGCTTGAAAAAGAATCCATGAAGAGCAAAATACTCTTGAATCTTGATGCATCAAATAGGAATAGTGGAATTCTTCCATAACATTTCCTTTTTTCAAACTTAAGTGTTCAGTACAATTATTTATTTATTTATTTATTTATTTATTTTGAATAAGTATTGGTTTGTATTAGAAGAGAACCAAATACATCAGCCCATGTACAATGAGAGCCTGTACATTGGGAATATACAAAAAAGACTCAATAAGTAAGTGAAAAAAAGGTCCAGCTTGCAGAAAAGATAAAAGCTAGACACTATTGAAAGCCCTTTGTACACATCGATATAATGTTATTGCTCTCACTATTGCTTTCTTCTTTGGCTTTCCCGGGAGGATGATGATCCCGGGAGATGATAGAATTGTTTACTAACAACAGTAACACTGCACCATTGGTATACTCTTCTTGCTGTTCCTTTTTTCTTTCTTTGCTTTCCCCCAGGGGTATGACAATCCTTACCAAATAGTCTACAGAGCTTATTCATATGAATTTTCTTGCAATTTACATACTGCAACTACTATTTCTTACTCAAAAGACTTTTTTTTTATGATATATATCGATTATAGACTTTTCAGGCAGCATGTTCGTTATCTTTATACATTTATACACGATCTATCCCCTATGATTAAACCCATTCATTTATTTTTACTGGTAATAAAAATCAATAATATATAAAACAAAGTTCCAGAAGACTGATCGCACAAATATTAGAAAGTACGGAATTTATGAAATCTTCACGGCGAATTTTGAAGTTTGGGTTTACTTTGGTTGCAGTGTAAATTTCATTTACATTAGCATAAATGCAGGGAATGCAAATAGGCTGAGTGCGATTTTGGTTTACTTTTGCTAATGTAAATGAAATTTGAACAGGGTGCAAAATTTGAATTTGGTCCAGATTTGCATTGCAAACAAAGAGATCCTTCGTGTTCGTGAGGACAATTATACTGATCCCAATGAGGATAATTTCCTTGATATGTAATAATTCTCTTGATGGGTTAGGGTAAAACTATCTTGTACATTACGAATATTTATGCAGTGATAGTGCATTTGATGGACCAATTACATACCTGTCCTTGAGAAGGAAGAGGAACCGCTCGCAATCGTCTGTCATAGATGCTGCATCAAGGCATACAGAAACACCAAAATCAACAAAACCGCTCGACTCATCACCAAAATAACACTCACAAAAGTATCACCTACATCGAATAGCTTAATGAGACAGATTTCCAGGAAATCAAAACGAGGACGATCGATCATTGACTACTTTCAGAACACAAAAAAGACAAACGACCATACCTAGCGCGCCACCGAAGAACTCGCTCTGCAACAACATCAGAACCCACGGATCCCGACCTCCCAAACCTTCGACGCCACGGCAACTGCCCCCGCCTCGTATTGAACCGCTCGGTGTCTCTTCTTCGAAACACCGACCTGCCTCTTACACCTCTGAGATGGCCTTCTCTATTCCTGTCAAGATCTCGGAGGCGCTCGACTTGGAACGACCCAGACGAAACCCTAATCTTGGAGAACCATGAAGAAAAGTTAGAGTTACAGAGGGGACAAGTTCGCTTGAATTGGCTCCATCTTCGGATACAGTCAGTACAGTAGGCGTGCATGCAGCCACTGAGAACTGCCGCTCTGCGATCTTCGACGGGGTTCAGACAGATGGGGCATGATTTCTCCCGAACCGCCGATGCGATTCGCTTTCGCAAAAGCTTCTCTCGCGAAGAACCCTCCATCAGTTATCACTTACTCGTTAATATCCAGAGAAAGAGAGCGCGCGCGCAATCAAATATGGGGTCTCGACAGACGCAGGTTGCTGGTTGCCGGCTTATCAACCGACTTTTACGCTGCCCCGCTGTGTTTGGTTGCAATGTAAATAAAATTTTACCGATGCAAAACCACGGTAGTGTAAATGATTTAAGTGTAAATGCTGACTTATTTTGGTTTTAAATTTTAATTTATTTTATTTGATTGCGGTACAAATGAAGTAAATTAAGATATTAAGTAGAGTAAAGAAAAATCCTAAATAAAGTCAAAACAAAAAATTGTATTTATATTAATACAAATAAATATGCACTGCAACCAAAGAGAGCAAAATTAGGTAGAATTTGAACTCTTATTACAAATTTGTATCTGTATTAATATAAAAGAACCTTAACTAATCTATCAAAATATAAAAAACAAGTTTGAACTCTTATTACATGTTATTTTGCACGGGGAGATGTTCCTCACACCATTCTAGTTGCAACTTGGGCGAGGTTAACAAACATGAAAAGTTAGAGTTGGGTTTTGGGCTGCAAGTTGGGCCAGGTTAGGTTGGATTGAGGTTAACTCATTCCTAAGTTCTAAACTCCCAACTTTAACCCTAACCCAATCTGAAGTCAGTTTCGGGTTGGGCCCAATCTAACCTTCTTCCCATCCCCTAAAATCTTATAGAATTTCTCGATTTTAGACCTTAACTCTTTCACTACATATATTAATCCTACGTTTCATTAGTATTTGTTTATTGGATTTTTTTTTTGTTCTTTTGATGCAAAATTCATAAAAACAAGTGTTAGAAATTACTATTTTATTATGAGTTATGACTTACGATAGATATTTTATGGGCAACAAATAGCAAAGAGGAAATGAAGAATAAAATTTTCAAAAAACATAAAATAATGTTATTAAGGTTTTAGTCTTTATGATTAGGATTAAGTAAAGTGATTATCTTAAAAGAAATACATGATACTATGTGGTGGGGGCTATACAAATATCATGCATCCAAACAAATCAATGTATGTTATATATTACATATAAGTATAAAACATATATTTATATATGACATGTACTATAGAGTTGGGTTTGGGTTGGGTTGGGTTGGGTTGCCTAAGGGGTCCCTAACCCAACCCGAAATAAAGTTAGGTTCATGAATTTCAATCCTAACCCCAACCCAAGCATCAACCCGACCCAACCCAACCCATCTTTTTCGGGTTGGATTCGAGCCAACCCGGCCCAAGTTGCAACCTTAGTTGGGTTGGTTAAAGTTCAAGCGATGGTTAATTCGAATTAGGAATTGCAATGGGTAGGGTACCCGTGCAAATTGCCCTACCCATTACCAAACCGCCTATGTATCCCTGATTCCAAACTCGTCCCAAACCTCTCTAACTTTTCCTCTCAATTTCCCAAACCCGTCCCACCCGTTAAACCCCTTGACCAAACGTTTTCTACTAAAAAAAGTTTCTTAGTGCTTATAGTGTGACTTAAACCCAAATCAATTAATGATTACACCAAATCTCTTAATACTACTTTAAGCCACTAAGCCATCTCGTCGTTTGTGTTATTTAATGAAATAAAATAGATTTTATTAACTTTTGTGTTCATCAAAACAATCAATGCATGTATATGGTTAACAATTCCAACTAAAAATTAAAAGAAATAATATTTAAAATTAGCATTTTATAACTAAATGAAATAAACAATCTATCAAATCCAAATTTACATCAAATGATGATTTTAATCCCAATAAATTTATACAAATAAAATATCAATAATAGAATAATTATCTTAGTACTTAAGATTTATAAATTTGTGCATGATATATAATATAATAGATTAATAGGTTCATACTTATCATCCCAGGTATCGGGTATCGGATACCCCAAAGTCAAAACCCAAACCCATCCCAAACCCTATAGGATTTTAATCTAAAATCCCAAGCCCTATAGGATTTTGATAAATGGGTCCTATTAGGGTCGAGACGGGTTGGATACCTGAAAATTCCCACGAAATTGCCATCCCTAATCTGAACCCAATACTTTGGGTTGGATTAAGATCGAGGCATTGATAATTCATAATTATATGTATTACAAAGTGTGTATGTACTTTTTCACGTGCTAGTTTTTGTCGATGATGATAATGATTAATATGTTTTCAAAAATTTTTATAATTTTTTATATTTTAAATTATAAAAACTTATGCTTATTTGTCATACTTACTTTAGTGTAATATAGTTAACATATAATATTAGAGATGTATCCAAATGTTTTTCATAATTTTTTTGTATTTCTTATATTTTGTTTTTTATATTTTTAATTATTATTATTTAATTATGACATCAAAAGTTGACACATTTGACCCAAAAGGTTGAATTATTAACTCGTTACTAAACTAGCAAACAAATCCATTTTTTTTTGTTGGTTTTAAATTGGATTTTTGAATAGAGCGGGCCTTGGGCCTAGGTTGAACTAGGCTGCACTGTTATTTTTACTTTTTTGTTTTTTTTTGAAAATTTTGATTTCTTTTCTAAGTAAAATTGTAAAACTAAAATATTTAACTTTCCTTTGAACTTTGGGAATTGAGAACTATTTAAAAAATTAAGAAATGAGAAATCTAAGTTATCTAACACATAAATGAAAAAAAATACTTAACCAATTGAAATAAGAAATATAGAATAACAAATTGGAAGAAAAATAGGAATTTTATTTCAATTAAATTTGAAAGGTGCAAATTACAAATACAATGATTGGATCATTGGATACTTGGATGAATGAAATATGAAAATGGAATAAATTAATAAAATATAAAAATACAATATAGTTACAAATTGAAAATACAAAATTACACTATTAAAAATTTAAAAAATACAATAATTTGAAAAAAAAATAAAAATTTCTATATAAGTAGTCAAATTCATGAATCGTGATTCATGACTTTCATCAACTGCTTCGGGTGAAATATCCGGTATAGTATCATGCCCTCCTTTGTCTTGTAACCTATCTTCTGCATTTAGCCAATCCTTGAAGCAAATGCACATCTCTATGCTTTCATCGTTCATGCAGCTTCTTTTGTCATCCAACACCCTGGTACTTGCACTAAAACAAGACTCCGATGGAATTGTAGACACCGGAAGGGTTAGTAGATCACGTGCCATTGCGGCGAGAACTGGATAATTTTTCGAATGTTCACTCCACCAAGCTAAAATATAAAAATTATTCGATCCTTCACCTAAATTAGAAAAATTTGCTCGTAAATAAAAATTAAGTTCAATAAATGAATTTGTTGTAGAAATAGCAGATTTCTGCCTTATACTTATTAAATAAAAAAGTTTTTCTCTTCTACTATTGGGCTCAAGGTCAAAAGTAGAAGATGTACAAATGTACAGTTCATATTCATATCAACTGTACATTTCAAATAATAAATTATTAATTTCTTTTTTCATTTCTTATATCAATATTCATATTTTCACAATATGATTCAGTTAAAATATCTAAACCATCTTTCCTAATCCTAGGGTCTAATATTGTAGTTTAACAATAAAGGGGAGAAATGTTCTTCCAATATTTTTAAATTTATTTTCCATTATTTCAACAATACAATGAAATTATGGATTATTTCTATATTTTGCAAAACAATCACTAATTACCATTATATGGTAAGGTAAATTACAACTAGTTGGATAATAAATTCCTGATAATTCATTTGTTGCATCATAAGAATGTTTTAAAAAATCTCTTATATAGACTGCCATTTCCCAGTCTTCTTCAAATATCATATCTTAGGCATTTTTGAATTATAAAAATCAGTAAGAATTTGTTTATGAGAAATACAACTTTCTAACATAGCATACGTAGAATTCTAATATAAAATGTTTATATTTTAAACCATAATTTTGACATAAATATTTAAATTCTTGTTTTCTTGCCCTTGAACTTTTTATATATATAATACAATTTCAAATTTTAGAAATATAAGTAGAAGTAATATTCAAGGCATCTTGAATACATAAATTTAAGATGTGACATGCACATCTAATATGAAATAATTTACCATTTAAGCATGGTCTTAATTGAAACTTTAAAATATTTATTGCAAAATCATTATTGTTGGCATTATCAAAACTAATAGAAAATAATTTATTTTCTATTCCATAACCATGCAAAGTATTTAAAATACTTGCAACAATAGCTGGGCCAGTATGTGGCCATTCAAGCCTAGTAAAACATAGAATTCTTTTATTCAAAAGCCAATTTTCATCAATGAAATGGCCGGTAACACAAATATAACTTATATTAAATTTGGATGTCAAAACATCCAAAGTAATCGCAACTTTAGAATTAAGATTTGTTAACAAAGAAATTAAATTTTGTTTATATGAATAAAAAATTATTAAAGCATCTGACCTAATAGTATTCTTAGAAACTTTTTTATATAGTGGATTTACAGAATTATGCAACCATTTTTCAAGCTTTGGATATTCAGCTAATATAAATGGTTGTTCTGCATATACAATATACTTAGCTAATTCTTGTCTCATTTTTTCTTGTGAATATTTAAAAGTACCAAAACTACTCCCCCTCCCAACTTGTGTTTGAATTGTTTCTCTCCCTTCATCTTCTTCCTTCTCATGTGTGACCAGATGTCTGCTCAAATGACCCATGATGTAGCGCGGTCTGACTACTCCCAGCTGGAGAATGATCTGGCTTCCAATCGAGCAACGAGTTGGATGAATCTACAAGACAATGGATTAGAAAACCCAGGGTGGCCAACCCGGCGAGGTCGCTCCAATGCTTAAGTTAGTGTATTGTGGTGCGAGCTAAAAGCTTTGAGAGCTTGAGAGCTAGAGAGGTAGAGAGTAGAAAAATCATGCGTACCTTGTGTCATTGGGGTTGGTGCCTTTATATAGTTGAGCTCTCGCGAGTTTCACGGATTGGTTACGGGATCTTCATTCTGAGGGGACCCATTTCCGCTCTAATTGGGGAGTACCGTATCAATTAATAAGTTTATCAATTCCACCCGATTCGGGCGGGGAGAAGATTAGGCCTGGCGTTACGCAACGTGATCTCGTGAGGTGACCGAACACCTGAGCTCAAACGTTGCGAACTAGTCTTGCTAGGCTGAGTTCTCATCCCTTAGTTAGGTCATGTCCACGTGTCCCTGTTAGACAGTTTTGTATGCCCTTAGCTTCAATCAGAATGATGTACTTTATGAGTTTATTGTAAATGAATAAAAGTGCATATTTGATTCATGTTCCCTTGGTATGTTTCTGTGTAATACCCTTAAATTGGACACTTAATGAGACTCGTGTTAGTTTAGAATGTTCATAGCCAGTGGGTCGGTTTGGGGAGACCTATCTTGATAAGGCTGACACTGTGGTGCCACCAAGTCGGTTGGGGTGGCCGGTCTCAACTGGCAAGGTGAGACCCTAGGCACATACAGTGTAGGATTAATTGAATCTTTGAACTAGACCAAATTTCCAGTATTGCCCTGGACCTTGGAGATTGATGGGCAAAACTGGAAAGTTACACCCGACCCCTAGACTCGATTATGATACTGCAACAGGTGTCGGATTGGGCTGTCTTTGATATACCAATCAGTGAGATCCTTAGCGGGGGTCAAAACCTAGGTATGTTGGGACAGTCCGAGAATTCATCTGAGTGGGTGATCATAGTGACAGGATCAGTCCCTTTGTCGGACAAAGGTAATGATCGGAGATGCACTCTCACTGATGAAAACCAAGACTACTGGCAGCCGATTTCAACCGTTGAGATTTGTTTTGCAAAATATATTTTATATGAGATATAAAAGTATATACATTATGGTTTCTAAAATGTTTGCAAGAAGGTTTTAATTTCCGGGATCCATATAAGTGAAGAGTGCAACACTGTTCCTTGTAGCCGAGGGAGAGGTCCTCTCTTATCGGGCAGTGTATGATCATTATGGGCAGAGAGGTTAAGTGTAAGACCATTGAGGATAATACCTGATGAGCTAATCTTGCATCTGCCCACAGTCCCTGGGTGTTACAAGGTGGCTTGGCCCAGGGACCACTTAGGGTAAGTGTTGGGCCCATAGAGCCCATTCGATGGGTTTCAGGGGGTGCACTATCTTTAACAGTGTATTCGGTCAGGCCTTGTAACAAAGGCTGGGCCGAACCCATGTGGCTGATGTGTAGATCAATGCTTGGGTCCCACGCCATACAAGGAAGCCCAACTCGGCAGCAGTTAGGAAGGATAAGTGAGCACATAAGCTTAATGGGCCTAAAGCCCATTTCAAACTGGGCTATTCATTTAGTTATTTAAAGGGGCGAATTCTGAGATGGATTAGCAGATAGAATGGGGTCTTGACCCTATCCACTCAGAGAGTCCAAATCTGAATGTGATTCAGATTTGGAAACCTCCTAATGAGATTAGGAGAAAACTAATCTAATCTGCAGATAAGATAAGGGTTTATCCCTATCACCTTAAGAAAAGTCTTATCCAAATATGATTTGGATTAGGAGCTGATCTTTTAGGTTAACAAAAGAAGGAGGGGGCGGCAGCCTTTAGGAGACACACAACATCAGATTTTCTTTAGTGCTGAAATCTAGAAGAGAGAATTCTGCACCCTGCGAATACTCTCTTGCCGCCTCCTTGTTCTTGCCGCCCTATTTGCCAGTTCGATCTCTAGTTGTGGGAGAAGTCAAGATTGGATCTTGACATTAGTTCTTTGAGAAATGATTGAAAAGAAGTTGTGCTCACGTACCATCCTGCTGATTCTTGCGAAGGACAGAGTTCTTGGAGAAGAACACTGCTGATTTTGCTCCATCCTGCACTGCGCCATCTTCAGTGGGAGCAGTTTTTTGATCCTTCCTTGGGCGTGAACACCTCCATTGGGAGATACTACTTCTCCGTATCAGGTATAATTCTCTCCTACGCCTTTTGGTTCAGATCCGATTCAGTTTAAGGTTCAATAATGATCATTGAAAATATGATTTTCTAAATAGGGAATGCGATTCCCAGTTGAAGGGAGAGAAAAAATTTTGAAATTCGCCCCTTATTCCGCAATCTTTGGGCGTCCATGGGATGGATCTCTCATCCCTTCAGTCCCCTTCCCGCTAGGTCACGCCAAATCACCCTTCATCAGTTGCCCCCCACTCCTCATGCCAGGGGTTCCAACCCGGTGCAAGGAGTTCATGGACGACCTAGGTGGATTTGGCGTGGGGTCTGGCAATCTAAAGAGCAAACCGCTAGTCAAGCCTGTTCAACCGTTTGGATCGACCACAAAATGATCTAGATCGCGTCCCGGGTACGCGTAGACGTCACGTTGTTTATAGACTCTACAGACGTCAAAGAGCACGCTCAACCAATTTCGTCCTCGGGTGTCGTGCAACCGGTTTTCATGAGAGTCGTTAGATCGAATAGGTCTCAACCATTGATCACCATGCGGTGAGCTATAAATAGGGGGCTGAGGGGCCTCTCTTCTTTGCAAAAATTCTTGTGATTGAGCTCTCCCGAGGTCGCGTCAGAGTCCTTCAGCTCACCACTTCTTTCCTTGTGTTTCGAGGTCGTTTCCATCTTTTTTGGTGAGTTCGTCTTTTCTTCCTTAGTTTGTTCTCCTTTCCTGTTCTAGTTTCAATATGTCTAGTGCTAGTATAGATAGGCTTCTTAGTGACTTTAGTGAGCTTGAGGGTGCCGAGGTGCAGTCCTCGGCTCTCGTTGGCGAGGTCAGCTCCTCGCTAGGTAGTTCCCCCCCTCGCCCCTTAGGAGAAACCTCTTTACCCGAAGTCGGGCCATCTCGGCATGAGGAGCATGTAGCTCGGGAGGAGGGACTGACCTCCAGAGAGGGGGTCCCGTCTTCTTCTCGGGGTCAGGATCCAGATGACTTCGGTCCTTCCACAATGACAATGAATAGGCTACTGTCCTTGGTAGCTCGTTATCATCTTCCCGATAACCTTGTATCTAGTATTCCTTTCGGTCGGTTCCCTTGGGTTCATGGTCACCATGAGCTCGCGGTTTTCGAAGAGTAGCTTGTAGCTGGGCTGCGCTTCCCGCTCTACCCATTCATTGTAGAAATAATTAAATTCTTTGACATCACCATCGACCAATTACACCTGAACTCCATCTGAACTATAGTAGGTACAATCTCCCTATTCCACGAGTATAATCGACCTTTGTCCTTAGATGTTTTAAGCTCGATCTATTCAATCAAAAAGAACTCCGCTTGCCTGCACGGGGACATCCGACAAAGTTACTACATCTCCCCTTGCCCCGGGTTCAAAATCTAGCTTTGCAGCCCGAACAAAATACCGGCTTGGAAGAGGATATACTTTTTTGTCCAGAACCCTGAGGGTGGCCCTTCCCGACACACTGGCGGGTGGCCATTAAAGACCCCGGGGTGAGGCTAGATGCGGAGACCAGGGTGGCCGTTAACTCCTAGAGGGACCTTGGCCTTGAGATGAAAGATTTCTTGGTCAAGGAGAAGCTTGTGCGAGCTGGGTTGAGCCCTCCTGGTAGGCCTCCACCTCGGTGCTCATATTCTTTTTTATTTTGAATTTTCCTCAATTCACAACTAACCTTTTATTTTTTCTCTTGCAGTAGCCATGCCGGAGATCGACGCGGAGAACCTTTTGAGGAGCTTCTAGAGAGTAAAAAAGAGGAAGGCCTCAAAGAAGTCTCACCGGGAGGCCAGTCCTTCTTCCCCGTCCCACCCGAGGTCGCTGCGCCGGAGCCGATCTCTGCTGAGCTTCCGAAGGAGGAGGTCTATCCCCAACCTCCTATCGTGGACCTGGACGAAGACCAAGACGAACGAGCTCCGCCTCGCGAACCGGAGAGCACTTCTGTGCCCGAGCCTCAACTCTCGAAGGAGAGCATAGTGACCCCTCGACACGGGCTCCTCAAAAGTAAGGACGCCATATTTCCCGCCGAAGTCGTGGAGTGGGCTGACATGCCCACAAGCCAGCTCGAAGGTCGGGCTGCCAGCTACTGTATGGTGGTGAGTACTTTACCTTTATACTTCATTTCCTTGTTCGTTTTTCTTAAAGGTACTTACATCTGCTTTCTTTTTGCCAGGTGAACTCCACCATTCACTCGCTAGTCTACCAGTCCGAGGTCCGCCTAAAGCGAGCTCGGGAAGCGGAGGAGAAAACTCGAAAACTTTACCGTGAGCTGGACTTAGCTCAAGGTGAGGTTTTTTGGGCTAAGAAAGGAGCTCGGAGTCAACAGGATCTGATCATGGCGCTGACTGAGGAGAAGGAGAAGCTCCAGCACGAGAACGAGAACCTTGATGCAATGATCAAAGAGCGCACCGAGATCTTCGAGACTGCCATTCAAGAGGCGTGAACTGAGGAGAGAGAGCGCGCCATCAAAGGCTTCAAAGAGTCTCCGGAGTTCCTCAATCTCCAGGTCAAGTATGAGTCGAGCTCTTACCGGTCTAGCTTTAAGATATGCAAATGGCTGATGCGGCAGAAGTTTCCTGAACTGGACCTCGGAGTTGTTTCCATGTCTAACCTCACTCCCGAGACGGCGAAGGCGGCCAACAAAGAACCCAGCTCCTCCAAAGAGGAAAGCAATGATGAAGTCCCCGAGGCGGACCCGTTAGGTCGAGAGGACGCGGAGGAGGATAGCATGGAGACTGACCTGCCCGGTAGTTCGGACGCATGATTCTTGCCTCTTTTCTTGGACCTTTATGATGTATACCCCGAGCTTCCGAGCTCGGTTCATAGTGATAGTTTCTTCTTTCTCTTTTGTACTCAATGCTTCGCATTAATGAAATACAAGTATTTTGGCAATCTCTGTGTAAAAATTTTATAACTGTAAATAACTCCCGAACTGGCGAACTAAACCAAAAATAGGAGTAGATTTTTTCTAAGTGTTGGTTACCTTGAACTGTAGAGTTAACTAGCTGGACTACGAATAGGGATAACTTCGCATCATTGTGCGTCGACCCCAAGTAGGAGTAGATTTTTTTTTCTAAGTGTTGGTTACCCCGAACTGTCGAGCTAACGAGTTGGACTACCAGTAGGGATAACTTCGCATCGCTGTACGCCGAGGTGAGCAGACACTGTAGATATACCTGACCTATCTGCACACGGGCTACTCGCTTAGGTGTCATTTATCCCTTAATGCCGGACCATCAGGCCAGACTTCAAATGGGATCAACCTGTTGTTATATGCCGAGGTGGGCTAGACATAGTAGGGTTTGTACCCTAACTGTCTATGCCTCAGGCGTAAGAACTGGTTTGCCTATGTTGAAGAGGCGACTAGGACTTGTCTGCCCATGCCGAAGAGGCGATTGGGGCTTATCTGCCTATGCCGAGGAGGCGACTAGGACTTACCACAGTGCTGAGGTCTTGTCTCAGCTCGACATCATGGCACTTGGGCTT
This sequence comes from Nelumbo nucifera, assembly GCF_055504915.1. NCBI lineage: Eukaryota > Viridiplantae > Streptophyta > Magnoliopsida > Proteales > Nelumbonaceae > Nelumbo > Nelumbo nucifera. The sequence continues at coordinate 2,020,195 of NC_142651.1, read as the reverse complement.
TTGGGAGTGACTCACAGACCTCTCTCTAGTTCAGTGATCCTTCTTGACCAGTTCGGTGGTCACGAGTAGTACCTTCTTAGGTTGCCGATGTTCTACGCTCGAGGTACTTGCTTCCGTTCCAAAGTCTCGAGCTCGTACGTACCTTCCCCAAACATCCATCTTACTCGGTATGGACCTTCCCAATTCAGTCTGAGCTTACCAACGCCAAGCTCAAGTACCATAACCTTCCGAAGACTCAGGTCGCCGACGCGGAAGTGTCACTTTCTGACTCGAGCGTTATAGCACTGAGCTACTCTCTGTTGGTAAGCTACAGTCCGGATATAAGCCAGGTCTCGTACCTCTTCTACCAGGTCTAGATTGGTACGGAGCTCGTCATCCTTCATCTCTTTATCATAAGCCTCTAAGCATAGTGTAGGCACCTCAATTTCTGTTGGGATCACCGCTTCTGTGCTGTATGTGAAGTTGAAAGGAGTCTCACCTATGGCAGTCTTAATGGTAGTCCGGTAGGCCCAGAGGACACTAGGCAGTTCATCTACCCACAATCCCTTGGCTCGAGCTAAGTGAGCTTTCAATCCACGAAGTATGGCTCTGTTAGTAACATTCGCTTGTCCGTTTGCATGGGGGTGTGCCACCGAGGCGAAATTTTGTTGAATTCCCATTTTGGCACACCAATTTTGAAACTTGATGTCTTTGAACTACTTCCCGTTGTAAATATGAGTACTTGAGGTAGCCCGAAGCGACATACTATGTTTTTCCAAAAGAAAATTTGTATGTTGCGGGCTGTGATTGTTGCCAAAGGTTCAATTTCCACCCACTTCGTAAAGTAGTCTACTGCTACGACCAAGAACTTCCTATCCTGTCGCTGGCGGGAATGAGCCAAAGATGTCGATTCCCCACTGCGCGAAGGGCCATGGATTAGTGAGCTATTTTAGATCGGTAGTAGGTCAGTGGTGGATGTTGGCATGCCTCTGACACTTGTCACACTTCTTGATGAGCTCGAGTGCATCTGCCTTCATCGTGGGCCAGTAGTAGCCTTGCCGCAACGCCTTCTGTACGAGAGCCCTGCCCCCCAAGTGTCTGTCACACAAGCCTTCATGGGTGTCACGGAGTACGTACTCGGCCTCTGAGGGTTGCAAGCAGCGTAAGTAGGAGAGCGTGAAGGACATTCTGTACAATTGTCCGTTTATAAGGATGTACTAGCTGACTGGCGCTCTACCCTTCGGGCCGCATTGTGTTCTACAGGTAGGGTCCCGTGAAGCAGGTAATTCACGAGTGGGTCGATCCAACTCGGTTTTGCTTGTGCTATGGGAGTGACCTCTCCTGCCCCCCCCCCCAGAATGCTAGGCCGAGGTAAGTCCTCTATATACACGGTCCGCATGGTGTTACTGCTTGTGCTGGCTAACCGAGACAAGGCGTTGGTCTCAGCGTTCTCGGACCAATGCTTCGTACTCCGCTTCGTTGTTTGATGTCGTGAACCCGAACCAGAGTGTGTATTCTAGCTTCACCTTGCTTGGGCCATATAGAATCATCCATGCACTGCTTCCTTGCTGGTTAGACGAGCCGTCAACGTAGACAATCCAGGGCTCCTCGTCCCAGGTCGGACCTGCTCTGACTGGGACTGATGCCGTGCTGGTTGAGGCTTCCATCGTGTGTTCGAGCTTGGTTAGCTTGGGAGTTACGGTACTGAATGTGCATTCCGCCACAAAATCGGCCAAGGCTTGGGAGATTTCCGTCCGAGGTTCATACTGAATGTCGTACTCACTTAGTTCGATAGCCCATTTCATCAATTTGCCGGACACCTCGAGCTTGAGCAGAATCTGTCTCAGAGGCTTGTTGGTGAGGATGACGATAGTGTGAACTTTGAAGTATGGGAGAAACTTGCGAGCTGCTATGGTTAGCGTGTACGCTAATTTCTCAATCTCGGGGTACTTGGTCTCCGTATCCTACAAAACTTTACTAACATAGTAAATGGGTCATTGGACCCGATCTACTTCTTTGATTAGTACCAAACTGACCACCTCGTCACTCGCAGAGAGGTACAACTTTAATACATCCCCTTCCTCGGGTCGGGTCAGAACTGGAGTGCTAGCTAAGTATCTTGTCAACTCGCCTTGCAGTCCATTCGAAGTCTTTACTCTTTTTTATGGCTTTAAAAAATGGTAGGCAACAATCAGTCGACTTGGACATAAAGCGGCTTAGGGCGGCTATTCGGCCAATCAGCCTCTGAACCTCTTTTATTTTGCGAGGTGGTCTCATATCTAAGATGGCCTTTATTTTTTCCGGGTTGGCTTCGATACCACGTTAGTTGACTATATAGCCCATAAATTTACCCGAGGTGACCCCGAAAACACACTTGTTGGGATTTAATTTCATATTATATTTTTCATAAAATTTGAAAAACACTTTGTAAATCATCCAACAAAAAATTTGAAAATTGGGTCTTAACAACCATGTCATCAACATAATATTCAATTTTATTGTCGATTAACAAACGGCTCAAAAGTTTTATTTACAAGGCGTTTAAAGTTGCCCCTGCATTTTTTTGTCTGAAGGGCATGATCTTGTAGCAATACAACCCGAGCTCACTAATAAAGGCAGTTTTTATTCGTTGGCGGGGTTCATCCTAATCTGGTTGTAACTGGAATAGGCGTCCAGGAAGCTCAACAACTCATGCCCTGAGGTCGCGTCCACTAGGCGGTCGATCTTGGGCAGCAAAAAGTAGTCTTTCGGGCAGGCTTTATTCAGGTCGGTGTAATCGACGCACTTGCGTCACTTGTCGTTGGCCTTTTTTACCAGAACTGGGTTAGCTTCTCAGCTCGGGTAATGGACTTACCAGAACTGGCCTGACTAAGGGGTCGATATTTAATTTATGAGTTAGAATTTTGGAGTCTATTTCGGGCATCTCCACCGCAGAGCAAGCAAATATATCTATGTTTTTGAGTAAGAAACTTACTAGCTGGGAGCAAGTGGCTCATCGATCGAAGCATCGATCTGGAGAGTCTTGGTCGGGTCATCAGTTGAGACCGGGATGTGGACGGTCTCCTTTGTTGGGGCAGCTCGCTCATCGGCATACTCTGCTGGTCGCTCGAGCTCGATGTCAGCTGCTAGCTTTGCTTTCCCCTTGAGGGCGGCTACGTAGCACTTGCGAGATTCGAGCTGGTCACCTCTCACAACTCCTACTCCATAGTTTGTTGGGAAATTCATCGCTAGATAGTAGGTCGATACTACCACACGTACGACGTGCGTAATGGGCTGACCTACTATGGCGTTATAGGGAGAGGGAGTTACGACCACCAGAAATGTGTGCTTGAACCTCGCGATATTTGGCCACGTGCCAGCCTCTACAAGTACTGTGACTCGCCCGAAAGGTCTAACCTCCTCGCCGCTAAAGCCTACCAAGGGAGTGTCTGCCGGCTTTAGGTCGCTTTTCTGCAGCTGCAGCTTGTCGAAAGTGTCCTTAAACAGTATATCTGTCGAGCTACCCAAGTCCCCCAAGATGCCCTTGACTTCAAAGTCGTTGAGCCTCAGTTTTATCACTAGAGCATCATCATAAGGATACTGGATCCCACGTGCATCATCCTCCGTGAAGTATATTGGTTCTTCAAGCTGAGGTTGCTTTGGCGGGTTCTCCTCTTCATTTTCTAGTTCACGGACTGAGGTACGTCCGGCTGCCGATGTACACCTCGCGATGATTGACTCGTCAGTAATCATGTTGATTACCCTGCGCATCGGTCTCTCCTCGGGCAACTGTCGTGGTGGCTGCTCGTTATGCCTGCTGGTCTCGAGGGTATTCCTTCTCTGGTCCCCCTGTCGGTTTGCTTGCCAATCTGCTTGTCCTCTCTCTTCTCGCTGTATAAAGTTTTTTAAGTATCCACGGCGGATGAGCTCCTCGATCTCATCACGGAGGTTTCTGCAGTTCTCCGTGCTGTGCCCGTGGTCTCTATGGAAATGATAGTAGAGGTTCCGGTTTTTTGTTGCAAGATCTCCTCTCAACCTGGGAGGCCATTTAACGAAGGAGGAGTCCTTGATGGCCATTAAAATTTCTCCTCGCTTGGCGTTTAACGGCGTGTACTTTGTTCTTTCAACAGGTGGGGTCCTGGAGCGTTGACCTGATTTGCGAGCTCGCGAGGGAGATCGACTTCCAGATATGTTTCTTCCTCTGCTTGGGGACTTGCTCTTTCTTCTTTTGTGTCCGTCATTACCTGTGTCGTCATTGCCTCTTTTTCTCTTTTCTGCTGGGCTGTCAACCTTCTGGTAAATTTCCTCTTCGGTACCGATGAACTGATCGGCTAGCTTGAGGAATTCGGTGATGTCCTTCGGTTTATTGGCCACCACATGCCATTTAAATTCTCTGTGGGTTATTCTTTTCTTATCGGCTGTGAGTCTTACCGTCGGGTCTAAGTCTGGGATCTGTAGGTAGGTGTCGTTGAAGCGCTTAATGTAGCTTCTAATCAACTATCCTTCTCTTTGAACCACGTTGAGGAGGCTTTCCTATGACCTTGAGCACTTCTTGCTGGTGATGAAGTGCGAGGTAAACAAATCTGCGAATTGCGACCAACTCTTGATCGGTTCTGGCGCGAGGTTCCAATACCAGGTCCGAACTACCCCTTTAAAGGTAGTGGAGAAGGCCACACACATACAAGACGTCGGCCCTAGCTAGGTGCATCTGGGACTAGAAAGAGTCCACATGATCATTAGGATCGAAGGACCCGTCATACTTGTCCAAGGGAGGCATCTTGAAGTCCTTAGGCATCGGGGTCGCTAAGAGCTCGGGAGATAGGGGAGACGACCTGGAAAGTAGGGGAGGAACGACCTTTGTAGCTACCAAGCTCACTTCTTCCTTACCTTTAGATTGCCCTTCTTGCTGGTTCAGTCTCGCTGGTTGGCTGTTCTGAGTCGAGGTACGGTGTGCCTTACGACGTCTCCGCTATTGCCTCTTTACCAGCTCGGCATTGATGCTACTGATTTCAGTTTGCTCTGGTACCATTTTGTCGCGAGGTAGTTCCTGGTTCCTCGTGGGATTATGGGGCTAGCTTTCATGGACGGAGAGGCCTTGTCTTGAGTTCGCGTCTCGAACACCGAACTGGTTACCTGCAAGCGAACTGTCGTTTTCCTGCTGGGAACGCCAAGGAAGATTGGCCCTGTTAGACTGGGTATCCCCGGACCTGTTTTCCGAGGTAAGACCTGACTCTTGGGAGGAACTGGGACTTGGGAAGTCTCTTCACCTCGGTGGGGAGATCGGATGATATCCTGGTTGACGCGAGGTCGGTTCTAATTTTGTTGGGCTCCTGGGTGCCAAGGTGGAACCGGCTGTTGGTTTCGCGGCAGTGGAGGGAACTGCTGCTGGTATTGCTGGTAAAAGAGATACTGTTGGTACTGCTGGAATTGTTGAACCTGCTGCATCTGGATCTGGATTGCCCAGACGCACTGCACCAGGTCGTTGAACTGGGACGACCCGACTCTGGGGGGAACCACCAAAGGATCAGAAAAGGTTGCGCCCACCACTGGGACGACCCGACTCTCAGCTCGCTCCTATGCTTAAGTTAGTGTATTGTGGTGCGAGCTGAAAGCTTTGAGAGCTAGAGAGCTAGAGAGTTGAAAAATCACGCGTACCTTGTGTCATTGGGGTTGGTGCCTCTATATAGTTGAGCTCTCGCGGGTTTCACGGATCGGTTCCGAGATCTTCATCCTGAGGGGATCCGTTTCTGCTTTAATTGGGGAGTAACGTATCAACTAATAAAGTTTATCAATTCCGCCCAATTCAGGTGGGGAGAAGTTTAGGCCTGCCGTTACGTGGCGTGATCCTGTGAGGTTCGGGGTCTACTGGAGAAACTTCCGGAGTCGTTACGTGGCGGTTCGATTTGATAGCCCTGAGCTGACACTTTGGTTCTTTAGTTCCAAACTAGATTGAATGCCAAGGTGCCCCGATGCCGAGGTGACCGAACACCCAAGCTCAAACATTGCGAACTTATCTTGCTAGGCTGAGTTGTCATCCCTTAGTTAGGTCGTGTCCATGTGTTCCCTTCTCGCTAGGTTGCGCCAAATCACCCTTCATCAACCCCTGCTACAATAACTAAAGTCCTTCCTACATTTTTGGCAAAATGCCATTTTCACCTTCCCCTCAAGATCCTCTCTACTTTGAAATTTTTCCAAAGAGGGCTACTCAACTTAGAGGCCCTCCTTTTTCCCCTAGTATCAATACCGAGGGTGAAAGTTTCATGTCCATCGACATCAATCACATCAGTGCTAACACTATTATGATGTGATTGAATATCATCAATGGTGAACATGTTGGGAAATCGATTTTTAGAAGAGCCGACCATTTTTTTTTATTTTAGAAAGATAAAAATTTATCTAATTCGACTCACCTGGATTGGCGATTCAAAATCCTAACTTGATTTCAATGGTTGAAGCCTTTTAACATCCAAGCCTCCTAAATTGAGATACTTGAACTGGTTAAGCAAGCTTTCTTCTTGTTGAAAGTTCAAACTTCAATAAAGTTGAGACTTGAGAATTGGATAATGCAGAATTAGACAATCAACTAATCAAAATTACTCAGATTGCAAAGAATTGAGAATGTATGAGTATGAGAGAGAGAGAGAGAAGAAATTAAGAGAATTGTTGAATTGGTGTGATGAGAATGGTGGAGGATAGGGCTATTTATAGGAATTGAACATAATTCAATTGCCCAAAATACCCAAAAAACTAACTGTTATTTAGTTGTTGGGAGGGGTATTTTGGTCATTATAAAGCTATTTATAACTTTACACAAAAGCCCCCATAAATTAGTTGTTATATAGCCATTGGGGGGCATTTATGTCATTTTTTCAACCCCTATAAGCAAAATACACAAATACCCCCCTAATATGGTTGTTTATAGCTATTGGGGGGTATTTCTATAAAAAAAAACCCCAAAAAGCTGAAACTAGCCGTTTGGGCGGGGGGGGGGGGGGTGCAACGATTATATTTCAGACAGACCGCGCTCGACACACTACTGGCCCCACAGGCCGTGATGGGTCGTGCTACAGGCTGGGCCATACGACACGGACAACTATGCCGGCCCGTGGACCTCAAACCCCCAGCCCAACATAGCATGGACCTTCGTGCTGGGCCTAACACGACTTGTGGGCCTTCATGCTGTGCCAGGCCGGGCCAGTCCAATTTCGTGCTAGGCCACGGGCAGCCGGCCCGATTTACACCTCTATCCTATTGTTATGGGCGTGTTCGTTTTTCATGAAGTGAAGGGGGAAAGTTTGGTCTTACCTGTGTTCGGATTTCAAAGATGTGTGGGACCCACGGAAAGTTTGATTTCCCGGTATCACTTACCCGGGTAAATGATACCCTTGCAAAACTCGGGTAAGTTGGTTTCCCGGTAAGTAGATAAAAACTTAAAATCTCGAAATTGCCCCCACAATCGAGAAAAATCAGCTTCACCGCTTCTAATTCCCTCAGTTGCTGCCGCTGCTTGATCAGGTCATTGCTGCTGCTATGTCTACTTACTGATGCCAAAGAGTTTATCCTCCTACAATCTATCATCTTCTCCATCCCTTTGTTGCCGGCACCATTGGTCCTTCTAGTTGCCGCTGCTGCTCATTGTTTTTTCATCCACTGAAACGGTAAGAATTACTATTCCTCTTCCCACTGATCCGTTGTTCCTCTCTGATGCACATAATGCATCTTATTTTTTTCATTCCATTCAAAAAATTGTTTCTCATCTTATTGTTCCTCTTTTATTGTTATTTCATTGATTTCCTTTTTTTTTTTTGATTTTTTGTTTCCAGAATTCTTGGTAATCCAATTTGTTGAAAGGGTACCTGAATGATTTTGGAGGACATTAACTTATAGTGAGGCGGAATGCACATTTGGGAGTGGAGAAATGAAGGATATGCTTATCTTGTTGACCAATCCAGCCAGATCCTATTTAATTGAGGTGCTATTAGAACAATCTTACTTAAGGCATGCAAAACTCAGATAACCAAGAAATCTAGCGAAGTCTCACAGGAGTTCTAATTGCAAGTTGTTGTGTAACAATTTTGAACATACAACAACCTGAAAAAGTTAGCAAAATGTTACATTTTGGATGGCCAAAAATATAGGAGATACTTATCCAGTTTACTGGGAAAAAATAAGAGAAAAATGCATCATACACCATTGTTGTTGTCTTTTGGTGTTTCATAGGATATGGTATTATTTTCTTGAGAAATCAATGACAGAAGTTCTTTTTGTATGAGGTACAAGTGCATCATACACTAACATCTGGATTCTTTTCTTTTCTTTTCTTTCTTTCTTTCTTTTTTTTTTTTTTTTTTGTTTCGCCAAAAACATATTGTTGCCAGTTTGGAATAATGAAAATGGGAAGCATTTTTTTGTTTTATTGGTAGTTGGGGCAGGATTAAGGTACAATTCTGGTTCCATTTATTGATCTTTTCCTTTTCTTGTATGTGATTTTGAATGCTTGTTTATTTTTTTATGGTTTCATATATTTCAGTTTTAATCTGTTTTTTACGATGCAAAAAAAAGGCTTATTCATGTCCCTTTCTTTTGATTATGATTGTCAATAGATTTTTATCCATGCAAAGCATATGCTCATTTTAGTATCAATTTTTTTTTTTGCCATTTCTGTTGGGATAGTGGAGATTTTATTTGTTCTATTGAAATGAATAGGATTTTTATTGAAAATTCAAAAAATTAAGTCATATCCGTAGTTGAAATTACTGAGATTTGGCTACTCAATTGATAGAAAGGTTATTAGCAAAACCTGTCAAGGGTTAGAGTAGTGGTAGTCCCTAAACCGAACTGTTAGAGAGATATAACTGTGGATTACCTTTGTATATAGTTGTTTGAAACACGTATGGAAATACCAGGGATAGTTTAAGCCCTCTTTGGTGGGTTAGGAGACTTGGTTAGATGTCTTTATATTTAGGGAAGATACTATTATTGATTTGTTTTTCTTTATTGATTTAGTTTCTATATTATTTATACCTAGTATTGGGAATGGTAAATCATCTCTTAGTTAACAATAAGTAGAGTTAAAATAGTACCTAGTGCTTTATGATTGAAAATAATGGGTACTATATACTCTGGTTGTATAGAACAGAATTCTCATCTAATATGAAGTTCTGAATTTGAAATTGTCATGTCCAATCAACTTTTCTTCCTAAGGCATGGATCTTTCGCTCACCGTATAGCCAGAAACTATTCGGGTAAGTCATCAGTACATTGATTTGGAGTTCTTGATACTAAAACTCTATAAATTTAACAGTTTATGGCATGGTTACTGAGTCTTTTTAGTTTCTTGATCCATATTTGACTTTGGGTTTGCAATTTACTGTTTCCAGTGAAAGTCAGTTTGGTGGGGATAAATTTTAAAATTCATTTTTTTTTTCTGATAAATACCTGATTTTGGCAATTTTTCCTACATAGATCTGCTTCTTGGTTCATGGCACAGGGCTATTTTATATTAGCTTCTCTTATTAAAATCAAATCTATGAAAGAATAAAACATTTAGGTGCTTCATTTTCAAAATACCAATTAGTTTCTAAATTTTAGATAATTATTTTAGTTTTCTTAGCTTTGTCATTTTAAAGGATCACTACCTAATGTTGGTCCCAGCTATCCGAGTCTTGGGAGGGATTAATCTCTACCTAAACTCTATTGCTTATGCACAAAATGGATGCTTTCATCCTCAAACCACCATTTTCACACTTTTCTTAGCTTTTCTCATATGACAACAATGAGGTGAATGGTGAAAAGCATTAGTAGACTCTAATTTGTTGGAAGAAAATTTTAAATACCTATGCAACAATTGATGTTCATCAGAAATAACAATTCTTCCACCATAATCTTAGTTTAGAGCAACAATCTTGATTATCTATATTTATGACCTTCAAAAAATTTGGCTTTGACTGATGTTGTAATTGTGCCTTCTTGGCCAACTGGTGTTGGTTTAATTGGTAGATTAGTTATGTTTAGAATTTTAGTCACTAGATAATATTGGATTTTCTTATGATAATGGCAATTTGTTCTAGCTACTGGGACAAATCTGTCTTTTGTCCTATGATCACTCCTAAACACATCCTATATTTATCAGAATTGGAACAAGTGGCCTCAATGAACTTGAGTACAATCACTAGGACTTGCCTCATCACTACTTATGTGTAGTGGAACTAACATTAGAATTGGAAACATAAACCTTGGGGACATGAAGGATGAACATCACATAGTTACTAATATTTAGAGTCACAAGCCTTAGCTTCCCCTAGGTTGTGAGGCTTGTCAGTAGAACTTAGTGAGCTAGAGCCCATTGTGACTCATCTAGATCACAAGATGTGAATGGATGTAATCAATCCATGTAAAATTTGAGATTATTGTAGTTGCAATTATGTGGTCTGAGGTGAATGGATATTTCTATAGCTTCTTTAATACATTTTTAGGCAACCACATACAGGCTGTTCTCCTCTTGTCAGTTAAAGTTGCATTTAAACTATGGAGTTCCATTTTTTCTTTGATTGTTATATTGTTTTGTTTATTTTTTACAGCCAAAATATCGTTTGATTACAGAGAGGTAGTGTACTTGCTTGAAAAGTTATTGCTTATCATGATCAATATCTCAAATGACAAATCATTTGATGACTTTTAGGTATAGTGAAGCATGAAATGGAATTGATGTAGTAATGCAAGTCTGTAATATGATTGATTCAAGCTGTCTATCTCCACTTCAGGTTTCTAAAGTTTAAACTTTCAGCAATTACACCAAATGCGGATATATTTGGTATTATTGATCCTTTCTCTTGTTGCAATAGAAATATAAAAACAGATTGACTTGTGTTAGTTCTAAAGACTCATCCTTAAGTTCCCATATTTTATTACAGTGAAAAGGAATATTACCTAATGTTGGCCCTAGCTATCTAGGATCTTGGGAGGGGTGGACTGGAAATGAACCAAACATTCAGGCATTTTCTTGAATGAATTGGCCACTCTCAGACTCAGAGCCTTCTTTCCCATGTTTGTCAGAATGGGATTTTAACATTGCACCAAACTTGCCATTGTTGAGTAAGGAATACTAATAACATGACAATTAGCTTCACCTAGTAGATTATTGTAAAGGAAGGTTTTGACTTGAGTTCATTATTTCCCCAAAGCCTTCCTTTACAATTTTCTAACATGGTGGTTACTTCAGAGCCTCATCATCATCATCAACAACATAATAATCGGACACAGGCTTCCTCTACAGTTGTTTGTACTGCAGTTCCGACAAGCTTCTTTCTCTCTCCTCAACTAAACAACTTTGGCATCCATTATGGGGTTGAAGGAGAAAATGGTGCACTCTACTCATTTGTCTGTAATGCCATTGAAGTCTGATGGTTTATGTAGTGACAGAGTACCAAGTATCATCACTTTGTTATTTATGCTCCATTTGTTTGCAGTGCAAATGCATTGCACTGATATAAATGTATAGGAGTGCAATTTTTTGGTCAATTTTTGCTTCAGGTTTTAGTTTTCTTAAAAAGAGAGTGCAATTTTTAAATAACTTTTGTTCCAGGTTTTACTTTGCTTCAGGCTTTACTTCATTTGCATTGCAAATGAACAAAACAAAGGAATAAATTAGAACTGGGTAATGAAGGGCCGAAATGCTTTGACATCTATTCTGATTTGAAGTTTGTGGAAATGCGGAATAAATTGACGTACTACAAGGGTGTATAGGGCTAAAGTTCAGTTTTTAATAACAAAACATTGTACTCATGGTGCATACTGCACTGGTGTTGGAAACATTGATTTAGGCGTAAAGGGTAAAATTGGCAAGATGGGAAAAATACCAACTTACCCAAGAAAATAGATATTGCAAAAGAACATATAAAAGTAAGCAATCTCATTTACCTGAGTAAATTGAACAAAACAAGAACATGGATAAATACATCTGGGTAACACTTACCTGCGTAAATTCCAAAAAAACGAACATGGCCTATTTGAAAAGATTCTGGGTCTATGGTTTTGTTTTGCTTAATAATCGGCTCAATCGAGAGTAATTTTACCTAGGCCCGACCTCTTGACAGCCCTAACACATCCCACCTTTTAGTATGAACATGTCCTCATGAATAACACATTAACCCCACACAAATACTAGAGATGCTCCTGTGAGGTTAGTGTGAGGGCCAGACTCGGACTCTAATGCTTAAGGTGGTGCTCGGTAGCACTGACCTCCGAACACCGAAAAAACGTCTGAACCATTCAGCGTCCAAGGCTCCAAGCTACCTCTGAGCGCATTCGGAGGTAGCGGACGAAATTTCTATTCCATCCATGGCCTTCTCTCTCTCTTTCTTCTTTCTCCCTCATCTCGCCCATGAATAGAGTCGATGAGACCGCCGACTGTTCTGTGTTTCACTGTCGGAGGAGAATCTGGGTTGCAGATTGGAATGGCGATTAGCTCTGGACTTCTTTTCACTCCCGCCATTAATTCTACACTCGTCCTTGCTTTGTGGACCACTGAAAAGAAAAAACTAGGATTTGGGTTCCACGAAGCCCGTATTCTTTATCCTTCCTTCCTTTTGTTCTGCATTGTTCACAGGTGTTCCTTCTACTAGACTTCGAGTCTCCGGCCGGTGATGACCACTTGAAAAGAGTCTGTTCTAATATCCTTTCTGATGTAGCGTGATCTGACTGCTCCCTCCAGTCGAACAACGAGCTAAGTAAATCTGCAGAACAAGATCAGAGAACTCGGGGTGGCTAGCCTGGCGAGGTCGCTCCGATGCTTAAGTTGTAAGCTGTTGCGAGCTGAATAATTTTGAGAATGTAGAGAGTTAGAGAGCAAAGAAATCATGCGTACCTTATGCCATTGGGGTTGGAGCCTTTATATAGTTGAGTAGTTGTGGGGCACACAAAAGGGTTCCGGGATATCCGGAATGTGGAGATAGAGTTCGCTCCGTTTCCGATGGAGCAGTATATAGGTAAGGCTTATCTAGTCCCACTTTCGGTTCCAGCGGAATTAGGATAATTCCCCATCGTGATCCTGGGAAAGTCGGAGTCTGTTAAGTCATCGTGATTTCAAGGGATTTGGGATTCGTTGGAGAGACCTTTGGAGTTAGTTACACAACAGTTATGTGGCGATTCGAGTTACTGGTTCCGAGTTAGTACTTCGGTCTGTTAGTTCCGAACTGGTTTGAATACCAAGTGTCTCGATGCCGAGGTCAGACTTGCCCCGAAGTGGCCCTGCTCCGAGGTGAACCTTAAGCCGAGGTGACTGAATATGCGAGTTCAGTTATTGCGAACTGAACTTGTCAGGCTGAATTATCATTTCTTGGTCAGATTGTGTTCATGTGTCCCCTTTTTATTAGGTGGGGCCAAATCAATCTTCATCACTTTCGTTTTGCACCAACCATTGGATTCCTCATTGGGAAAATTTTTAAAGCAATATGTCATCGACTTTCTTCATACGATTACTCTATAACGAACGATGACAAAACGGTTTCCCACGATCAATGGCGACGAACTCCGAAAAAAACGGCAAAATCTATTCATCTACAAAAACCACATGTAAAACCAACCTGTGTCGACAAACCAGGAACAGGGCAGGATTTTTTTATTCTCTGATAATTTGTATTCAATAAATTTGTACAAGAAAGGGATCGACGTCATAATCTCATGTTTCTGTTGGGGTACGAGATCCCCGAATTCTATTTTTGTTATAAAGAGGACTACGAACATTGTATATACGCCAGATGACAGAACTCTGACTACAATCACTCCACCCGAGTCCACATCGGAGACTACAATCCATTTTACAACTCCCACTCACTTTTGTAAAAAGGGTAAAATACTTCCTCTAAACTTTCTGACCATCATAATAACCTATTTATAGTTTTATTTTAACAAAAACCTTCATGCTATTTTAAAAAAATTAACAAAAATCTCCCTTTCGTCAACGATCATGACTAAAAACGTTAAACCGATAATCAAATCTTTTTAAATACCTATTTTACCTTTTGCATGTTTTCTTTGTCGATATATCGTCATCTTCCCCCTCCCATCGACTTCTTTACCGTCTTCTCATAACAAAAACCCGTGCCATGCACGGGTCCCCACTGCTTATAAATATACAAATTTGGCCCCCTTTTACATCCGATCTCTTTCTCTCTCTCTTCCTTTTCTTCTTCTACGTCTCTTACGGTATTCGCCCACAGCCATGTATAAAGTGGCAAGTCCGTCGTAGTACTTAGTGATCACCGGCATCGGGATACGAGACATCAAGCTTGCCAAGAAGGCATGGGTCCTTTCGGGGCAATCTTGCACTGTCTTCGACATCTCTCTGGTAAACTACACGTTCAAAGTAGAGGATATAAGCACAGAAAAGCTCCCCTTCGTTCTCCCGGCGGTGTTCAATATCATGGAGAATATATATTTTTTGACATATCTTTCAAGGTCTCATATGCAGCAAGGTCTATTCTTGCATAAGGAATAATTCCAAGAAGAGATGGGACAACACCTCTGTAGAAGGCTTGAGGCCCCTCTTGAATCCATATGTCTTATGTTAAAGCTCTGAGTTTAGGAACTTTTCCACCTTCACAAGCATAAGTCCGCAATCGAGTTTTTACAAGATCCATTGGACAAATAGCAGTCTGTGCAACTGCACCTGCAATACCACTGGCAACAAGGGAGCTTGTTCAGGGGATCATCGAGGGTGAGACTCAAGTTCTAGCAGTGTCGATGAACATGGAGGAAATCTTCAGAGGAACCAAGGAGTTCAAGCAAAAAATGTTCGAGAAAGTTCAACTAGAACTCAACCAGTTTGGCCTTCTGATCTACAACGCTAATGTTAAGCAGTTGGTCGACGTGCCTGGTCATGAGTACTTCTCGTACCTTGGCCAGAAGACCCAGATGGAGGTTGCCAACTAGGCTCAGATCGATGTGGCTGAGGCCAAGATGAAAGGTGAGGTCGAAGCAAAGCTTCATGAAGGGCAGACAAGGATCATATCAACCCAAAGGCAAGGAGAAGGTAAGAAGGAAGAGATTAAGGTGAAGACAGATGTGAGGATATATGAGAACCAGAAGGAGGCCGATGTTGCAGAGGCCAACGCGGAGTTGGCGGCAAAGAAAGTAAAGTGGACTCGGCAGGTTCAGATGGCGGAAGTGGAGTCAGCAAAGGCGGTGACCATCCGAGAGGTTGAGTTGCAGAGAGAAGTTGAGAGGATGAACGCATTGACCCGCACAGAGAAGCTGAGCTACTGAGTAAGGCTAGTGTGGAGTATGAAACCCGGTATGGAGCATTGTCGATCAATCCAATCATGTTCTTTCTGCTTTTTTTTTCTAAATAAATCCAACTATTCTTGATTAAATTTCTACGATTTCTGAGGAATTAACGTCCAAATATATATCTGTTTGTACTTCTTCAATACTGTATGAGAAGTAGAAAGAGGCCGAGGCATAGAAAGCAATTACAGAGTCATTTTTTTTAACGCTCGCCAACAAGTTGCAGATGCAGAACTGTATGCAAAGAAGAAAGAGGCTGAGGGAATAATGGTGCTTGCATAGGCGCAAGGCGTTTATCTACAAACTCTACTGGAAGCATTCGGAGGCAATTATAGTGCACCGAGAGACTATATGATGATCAATGGCGGAATGTTCCAACAGATGGAAGTCGTCAAGGTGTATTTGGAAAGGGTAAAATAGGTATTTGTAAAGATTTAATCATCGGCTTAACATTTTCCGTTTTGATTATTGACGGAAGGGAGACTTTGGTCAATTTTTTTAAAAAATATCAGGGAGGTTTTTGCTAAAGTGAAACTATAGGGGAGGTTTTTATGATTGTAAGAAAGTTCAGGGGAGGTTTTTGTATTTTACCCTTATAAAATTCTAAACATGTGTTATTTTCTAAAAAGTTGCTATTAAAGTCCACGACCCACTACTACTTTTCAACAAGTGGCCTTCTCATTTTTTGAAAAGCTAGACATGTGACAATTTTTGAGAAATTCATGCTAAAACCCATATCCCACTACTATGCTACATGTCCCCACCATTCAGACATATAGCCTTTTCATTTTTCTATAAATCTAGACATGTACCATTTTTTGAGAAGTTGTTGATAAAGCCCACTACCACCATTTAGACACGTGGCATCATATTAATTCAAGAAATAAGATTCAAAAAGTGGGTAGTTTCACTCCTAAACATTCTCAATATAGAGTTATTTATTAGCTTAACACGCCACAGTCTATTAAATACAAATGGTGGGACTCATTAAAAGATTACCATAAACCCATGTTTGTTTTTAAATGATTTTTTTTTCAAAAAAAAAAAACTTTATTAATTACAAACTTGATTTAACTTTTAGGAAGCAACCTAACTTAACATTTAAAAATAAATAACTCAAAATAGATTTATTAGATAAATAGTAAATACCAAATAAAGTGGGTTATTGCCTACTAATAAGATCTCATTTAATATCTTAAATCAAATTAAAAAAAATATAAATTAATAGTGGGTTTCAAATAAAATAGGTCAGAATAGATTGTCAATTACAAAGATGTAAGACCCATATTAGTTTTTTTTTTTAATTTAATTTTTGATAACTAAATAGTAAACTTCAAAATTTGATTGTGCATTAAAGTTATGTAAATTACCAGAATTTAGTGTAATTAGAAAATCTATTATAATGACAATACTAAGTAATTAAATACTGAATATTAATAAAAATATAAGAAAATAATCATCACCATTACTAATTAAAAATAATATTAATATTTAAGTAAATATTACATTTTGATTAATCTTTAAATACTTAATAATAAAAACAATAATTAATTAACTAAATATTACAATACAAATAATCTTTAAAAAATAAAGAAATAATAATAAAGAGTTAGACATTTTTTGTTTAAACAAAATAAAATTATCAATAAATACTAGCCCCATACTTAGTACAAGGTCATTCTCTAGTTTAATAGATAAGTTGTAATTGCCAAAAACGATGGAGAGAGGTGAGACTCAATGATAATACAAATTTTAATAACTTTTTACTATTTTATCTCTTTTTACATTAATTTATCATTTATCGATCTCATTTAAATAATTTTACTACTTTTATATTTTTTATCATTAAATGATATATTTTATATATTTAATTTTTATTGCCATTTTTGTTTTATTTTTCTACATTTTATCAGATATAGTAATTTTTACTATTTTATCATTTTTATATTATTTTTGATTCTTAATTGATATCATTTATTGATTTTTACCATATTTAACATTTTGTAGTATTTTCTTATAATATCTTATTACTTTTAATAATTTTCATTTACTTTTGTTTAAATAATGACTTTGAAGGGTAAATTTGTAAAATGAAAACTTTTCAAACATTACAACATTCAGATTATTGAGCAACCCCAATAAGGGAGTTCCTCTATCTAAGGCAGTATTTGGTATGACATTCTTTTATTTGATAAATAGTGCCATATAATCGCTAAATTAATATTTCTCCCATCATGTTAATACATATACATAGTTATTGATAAATTTTGGTCTTGATTTATGTAATCGCCATCCATCAGTTAGACAAAGTAATGAACAGTAGGGGTGTCTATAAAAACTGAAAAATCAAAAAATGGAATCGAATTAAAAAAATTGAATCATAAAATGCGATTAATCGAATCGGTTGATTCAGTTTCAGTTCAAAACTTTTGAAAAACCAAAAGACCGGTTCAATTTTCGGTTAATCTATAAAAAAACTGACAGTTAATCGAATCGATCGGTATATATATTTATATGTATATTTTTAATATATGTCACATATTTTTTATGTATTTTATATAAATATATATTCATTATATATAAATATATACTTATATTATATTTATAATGATCTATTTATAAATATATTATATATTTTTAAAATATTTATAATATAATATATATCATTTACTGTTCATAATATAATATAATATTTATTTATTTATATAATATATATTGTAAATATAAAAAACCGAAGAACTGAATCGGTTAAAAACCAAAACCAGCAGACCGATTAACCAGTGGCATCGATTCAGTTTCAGTTTGGCGAAATGAAAAAAACCGACACCGCGGTTCGATTTACAAAAAGGGGCCACGGTTCGGTTACCCGAGCCGTGAAACCCCTAATGAACAGTATCGTTTAATTACCAACAAATCCCAATATCCACCATTTTTTCGACTTTAAAACAAATCAAATTGCATTCCAAAAGTCAACTATTTATAATTAATCAGAATTTCGAGGCCCGTTGCCCAATTACCATTAGATCCTTATTGGCAAACACACTGTCAAAGAGACCGGATTCGGCAGTCGATAATAAAAAGAAGGGGTTTTTATGGTTCAGGTCACAACTTAAATTCTTAATTAGGTCGGTTCATGACAGTCATGAGGTTTGTGGAGCACAGTTCGAAACACTGGGGACACATCACAAACAAACATGCAAATTCCTAAATGCAATTGTGCTCCCAAACATGCCAATATTGAACTATATTTGATCAGGTATTGGGAACCTAAGTTGCTTAAAGCAAGTGAACCCACCATCAACAACCAGATTATGACCCGTAACATATTTGGCGTCATTTGATGCCAAGAACACCGCGGCCCGAGCAACATCTACTTCCTCGCACTTGGCCCCATTGAGCTCCCCTAACCCATTCACCATCTCCGTTATCCATTCCCGTCCGGCGCCTGGGTAGAACACGGCCATCTGGTCCATCACGAGCGGGGTTGGAACGACAAATGGCGAAATGCAATTGATGCGGACACCATGACGGCAAAGCTCGCTGGCAGCAGATTTCACGATCCCGGGTATTGCAAACTTGGACACTGTATATGGATGGGGGCCAAGCCCACCCATTAGCCCACTGATGCTCGCCGTGCAAAGGATGGAGCCGGATTTCGCGGGTACCATGATTCGGGCTGCGTGCTTTATTCCCGCGATCGTGCCGCGGACGTTAATTTGCATGACACGGTCGAATTCATCAAGGTTGAGATCGGCAATGCTCGGGGGAATCGACGGTCCCGGAATTCCGGCGTTGTTGTACATGATATCAAGCTGGCCGTGATGAGCCACGGCGAAGTCCACCGCTTCTGCTACTTGGGCCTCGCTAGTGACGTCGCAGTATACGAAGTTGGCCTGTGGACCAAGGTCTAACGCCGTTTGTGGGCCAACTTGGGTATTTATGTCAGCTATGATGACTTTAGCTCCTTCTTGGATGAACTCGTAGGCGGCGGCCCTGCCTAACCCACTCGCACCGCCGGTTATCAAGGCGACCTTGCCTTCCAACCTGCTCCATAGTTAATATTTCATAAATCAAAAGAGTTCATCGAAAAAAAGGAAGGTTTAATTTGGTGAACCGATTCAATACGAGTTGTCTGATCATCAATCGGATTGAAATTGAATAATTGATTGTCCAAAACTCCAAATGCTGTCTACAGGCTGGTTACAGCGTTAACATGGCCAACATTATCTATTGAAACCCTACAAATCATCTTGTTACAATAGTATTATGAACTGTATCAAGAGAGAGAGAGAGAGAGAATACCGGCCACCACGTGAGGTGGAGGAGGCATATCCAAACCGGTTCAGGAAGAAATTTGCAGCGTTGCCCTTGAAATCTCTCAAGAGACGCGGTCTGTTTCACCAGTTCATAACTTGTAAAGAAGACTGAAGGATGATACAAAACAAACTGACCGGGAAGGAGAGAAAAGCTTTAATTAGCTTGCATGAAGACGGGAACTAACCTGGAAACCGATCTTAACATCTCCGGCAAAAGCGTCAGATCCCGGCGAGAGAGAGAGATTTTCTTTCTAAAAACCTGTTCTTCAGTTTCCCCCTCCTCTCCGGCGATACTTTTAAAAGGGAAGGTAATGAAGGGGACAGCGACTTGACTTGACGAAGAGTATTTATTTCTTTATGCATGGGTTGACAATTGACACAGGAGAGACAGATACTGTAAGGCGGAAATCCCTCTCTCTCTCTCTCTTAGTTCATGCCGACTACGCAAACTGCTGTTCCTTCAGGGCCAAAGCTGGGTCGACCGCATAACACGTACTGAGACTATATAATTTGCCACTTGTCATTGTCCGAGCATTAGAACCTACCATCAGATTGTCCTAGCATAATTTGCCACACCCATTTAAATTAACGTGAGAATAACGACGGAAAAGGTGATTAACGTTAACATAGAATGCAGAACAGTTTTTTCTTGTACAAGAAATGGTTCATTAATGCTTGATCAGATGGTTGAAAGTAATCTGATTTAATCAGATTGTGGGTGGGTCTTTATCCTTAATAATCAATAGTTCGATACTCGCCATGTGTCCTCCGATCTCACACCTAAGACGCTCCCTTCAAAGCCCATAATATATCCTGAAACTGAAAGCGAAAGGCACATGCCGTGCTCTGATCTCAGCGTCTTCACACGCTTTTTTCGCGTTCAGGAAATCCCGTCTCCTCCCATTCTCCTATTTGATTTTTGGCAATTAATGATATGATACCAAGAATGGTTTCCAAATCGAGATTCGCAAGTTTATAAAGTATATATAAATCCCTCTACAGTAAACAAGGTAACGTAAACAAAGAGGTAACTAGGGAGGTGCATATTGTAAGAAGACACACGTGCACATACTGAGTTTTTTCAATTTATTTAATACATTGCAAGAGAAGAAACCAAATGTCTACACGGCCTATCCGGCCCATAACGATTGAGTATTGATTATTCCAGCACATACTGAGTTTTTTCAATTTATTTAATACATTGCAAGAGAAGAAACCAAATGTCTACACCGCCTATCCGGCCCATAGCGATTGAGTATTGATTATTCCAGCACATACTGAGTTTTTTCAATTTATTTAATACATTGCAAGAGAAGAAACCAAAGGTCTACAAGGCCTATCCGGCCCATACCGATTGAGTATTGACTATTCCAGCTTTTCGGCCCATTCCCTGATCAATAAGGTATTATTAACTTATTGGCGCGAAATTATTATAAAGAGGTGGTTTTGTTAAATAAGCCATTATTATTTATTAGCTGGCTTATTTTATTTGTCTCTTCAACGGTGGGGTCCAGCTAATTGTTATCGAGAGAGGAGAAGTTAGGCATCCAACCAGATGATCAAGGCCGTTGTTTTGGTGAGCACCCATTCTGATTTGATAATTAATTGGCACAGATCAAATTAAACAGAAATAAAGTTTGAGCCCCTTGTGCGGGCCCAAACCAATTAAAGATTCTAATCCACTCACTCTGGGATCATGCATTCCATTCCAATTGCATGTTGTTTGGTACTGTGGAGTGTTTAAGTCCGTGCACAGATAAGAAACAGCATAGCACATGTTATGTGAGTGGTCTCCTCGTCTTATTCGGTCACAACTCACCAAGTCATGATATTGAATTCAAGCTTGATGTTAATATGGCCATTGGCCAACAACAATCAACAAATAAAAGTGTACTAAAGTGTAAGTGTAATGTTTTCATCCACAAAACTTTCTTTTTTTGTTTCGTAAGCTCTCAATCCAGATAAATAAATATTGTATCGTATTCGTATCATATCCTTTTTATTTTTTATTTTTCGCGTTTTGGCCTTAACTCATAAGAAAATAAATCCCCACAGTGAACGGCCTTTCGTTTTGATTTCTGAACCCAACACGAGTGAATAGGCTAGAGAAATGCCATTCCTGACACAGCACCGGTTTGCAATACCGGGCAGAGAGATGATTCCACTGCTTTGAAAATTTGAAAAACTAACAAGGGCGAAAATCGTTACCAGTTTCTGGCTGAAACATGCTGTGAGACACCCTCTATGAAAAACAGATCTGAATTCTTAACAAATTCCCTTAATCCCCAACTTTGGTGGCAAGGGGGAAATCAAGTACAGTGGACCACGTCCAGTGGATCTCCTATACGCGAATACTAGAGAATGACCCCGTATTAAGTATGAGGCTAGTATTTTTTGATAATTTTCATTTTGTTTAAATAAAAAATGTCTAATTTATTATTATTATTATTATTATTATTATTATCATCATTTATTTTTTAAATATTATTTATATTGTAATATTTAATCAATTAATTATTAATTTTATTATTAAGTATTTGACTAATGATTTTATTATCATAATAATTGTTATAATTAAAATTTTTACTGTAAAAATTTAAAGATGAATCAAACTGCAACATTTATTTAATTATTTAATTAAAGATTAATATTATTTTTAATTAGTAATGGTGATGATTATTTTCTTATATTTTTATTAATATTCAGTATTTATTTACTAAGTATTGTTGTTATAATAGATTTTCTAATTACACTAAATTCTGGTAATTTATTTAATGCACAATCAGTTTTTGAAGTTTACTATTTAGTTATCAGAAATTAAATTAAATGAAAACTAATATGTCTTACATCTTTGTAATTGGCAATCTATTTTGACCTATTTTATTTGAAACCCACTATTAATTTATGTTTTTTTAATTTGATTTAAGATATTAAATGAGATCTTATTGGTAAACAATAACCCACTTTATTTGGTATTTACTATTTATCTAGTAAATCTATTTTGAGTTATTTATTTTTAAAAGTTAAATTAGGTTGCTTCCTAAAACTTAAATCAAGTTTGTAATTAATAAAGTGTTTTCTTTTTGAAAAAAAAATCATTTAAAAACAAATGTGGGCTTATGATAATACTTTAATGGGTCCCACCATTTGAATTTAATAGACTATGGATAAACATGTGTTAAGCTAATAAATAACTATATATTGACAATGTTTAGGAGTGAAACTACCCACTTTTTGAATAATATTTCTTGAATTAATAGGATGCCACGTGTTTGAATGGTGGTAGTGGGCTGTGGGCTTTAGTAACAACTTCTTAGAAAATGTCACGTGTCTATCTTTTCGCCACATGTTTAAAGGGTGGGGGGCTATAGCCTGTTAGTGGGTTGTGGGCTTTTGCAAGAATTTCTCAGAAATTGCCATGTGTCTAGCTTTCCAAAAAATGAGAATGCCACTTATCTGAACGATAGTAGTGGATTGTGGGCTTTAACATCAACTTTTCAAAAAATGTCATGTGTCTAGATTTCTAGAAAAATGAGAAGGTCACATGTCTGAATGGTGGGGGGTTGTAGCCTGAAAACCTTCCTTTAATATATATACTAGTGAATGAACCGTACTAAGTACGGGAAATCAGTAATGTTAAATTTATATTTATTAATAGTTTAAATAATTATTAAAAATTTAAGAAATATTTATGTAAAAAAATAGTTTTTCAATAATTATTAGAATATGGATAGTTTTCTTTTGTTATGATACGTAGAGGGTTAATGATTAACTGAGATTGATAGAATGTAGGCAGAAGTGGTTGTGGATAACTACTTTTGCATTTTTTGCATTTTTTAGGAATGGATTGAAAATGGTGGTAGTGGGTTGTGGGTTTTAGCGGCAATTTCTCAGAAAATGCCACGTGTATTGCTTTCCAAAAAAATGAGAAGGTCACTTATCTGAATGGTGATAGTGGGCTATGGGCTTTAACAACAACTTTTCAAAAAATTTCATGTGTCTAAACTTGATAAAAGCCACGAGTCTTAATGGTGGGGGTTATAGCCTGAAAACCTTTCTTTAATATATATACTAGTGGGGACCCGTGCGGTGCACGATATTTCTTAAGCAAAAGCAAAATAATAGAAATGGTCATTTACTAAAACACCCCTATTGTTTCATGGATTTACTAAAATCTACCCTATATTTTGTATTTTACTAAAACACCACTTATGATTTGCAATGAATTTAATCAATATTCCATTAGATGACAATGGAAATGATAGTGTCGACCATAATGTTCATTTAAATAAATTTGATCAAAAGAAAATAAAAAAAAGTATCATTTTTGCCCCAAATAAGACACGAACAACCACTCTATTGGCTATATTTGGTCAATTTTATTTTCTATACAAAAAAGTGATAAGGGTATTTTTGAAATAAAAAATCATGGGCCTAATGGCAAAACAAACACTCCTTAATGAAATGTTGATTAAGTAAATATGTTGTAAAATATATGGGATATTTTAGTAAAATGAAAACTATAAGGTAGGTTTAAGTACATATGTAAAACTATAAGGTGTGTTCTAGTAAATGACCCTAATAGAAACATATAAGAGTATACAATTGTTTTATATTTTTGACTTTTTAAATAATTAATAATTATTCATATTTTATATACTACTTTTAATAAATTCTTTATAATACAAAAACAACAATAATTAATTTCAATTAGGTTTATTCATCAAGCTGATGAAACCAACCAACCTGATCAACTTGACACGAGTTGCTCGGTTTTTCTAATATTTTAGGTCGGCTATGGTTAAAAAATTTCTCAACTCAACCAAGTTGGATCAGTTTCGCTTTGGCCATTTGTAAACCAACCAAAATCAGATGACATGACCGTTGATATGTATTAATATTTTATATTTTAAATATAATTCTTTATATGAAAAAGTGATAAATTTCCAATATTTCTTATTCTAAAATGTTTTATATCATAAATTTATTTTTTAATAATTGTATTATAAATTTTAAAACTTAAATTTAAATTTTAACTTTAAATCTATTGAACCGACTGACCAGACCAAAAAGTCGACCCAAACCAATACAACCTGAGTGGATTGGTTTTCACAAATGGTCAGTCGGTTTCAACTGTCCAACTCCCCAACTTGACCATGTCAATTTCGTAGGCCAAACAGCCTACAACTTAACCGAACCAACTCATAAACACTCATTATTTCAGCTAAATCAATAGTCTCATCTTTGAAAAATAACAATAGTTTAATCTCCAATAATTATTGAAAATCTATAGCAAAAATACACAATTATTGAAAATATATTGATAATGAAAAAAATACAATAATTACTAAAAATATATTAAATTAGTCAATAAATAGTATAATCTCTAATAATTATTAATCAATAAGTTATAACAAAAATAAAATATATTTTTTTTAAATTTCAATAATAGTACTTTAAACCCAATAATTAGTGAAATTTTTCTGTTAAATAACAAAACAAAAATAAATTCATACATAATTATTGAAAATAAATTTATCACAAAAAACAATAAATACTTACTAAAATGCAAAATATTAATATTAGTATATATAATTCATACATAATGAATATATATATATATATATTTATATATATATATATATATTAAGAGTTTAAAATTATTATTAATTTCAATATTATCTTATAATTATTTTTCTACTTTTCAGATTTTTTTCAATTTATTACATAACTTCTATATTTTAACTAATTTAAAATATAGTTATGTTAAATAGTTTTTTATTTAAAATATTTAGTTATTTAAATACCTAAATAATATGTAAAATTTTTAATTTTTAAAATATTATTTATTTATTTAATTTAATAATCAATAAAATTATAATTTATACTATTATTACATAATTTCATTATTACTTTTGTAAGAAATTAATTTATTATTAATTTCAATATTATGTTATAATTAGTTTTCTAATTTAAAGAAATTTTTAAAATTTATTACATAATTTCGTTATTTTAGATCTTTAAAATCTAGTTATGTTAAATATTTAGTTATTTGGATATTTAAATAATATGTAAATTATTTAATTTTTTTTTATTTATTGAATTTAGTAATTCATAAAATTATAATTTATACTCTTAATACATACTTTATTTAATATTTTTGTAAGATATTAAATTATAATTATTTTTCTAATTTTAAGAAATTTTTTAAATTTATTACATATTTTCGTTATTTGAACTATTTAAAATATAGTTACGTTAAATATTTAGTTATTTAAATAATATGTAAAATACTTAAAGTTTTTTGTTATTTGAATTTTATTTATTTAAAGCTATTACATATTACTAAGAATTTTGTTATATAATTATTTATATATTTATAAAATTTTGTTATTGAAATATTTAAATAATATTTTATTTCTTAATGTTAAATTTTTATTATTTGAATAACATTTAAATTGATATTCTGGGAAAACAGAATTTAAATTGTTAATACATAATTTTGTGATATATTTTGTAAAAATATAAAATTATTTTTTGTGTTTTTAATAAATATTTTAAAGTTATTATATAATTTTGATAGAATATTTAAATAATTATTAAATTTTTTAATCCAAACTTTCTTTAGATAGATATAAATAAAAATTAAGGGAGAGGATAAATAAATTATAAATAATTTTAGAGATAATTTTAGAGAAAGTGGAGGAGATAATTTAGGAAAAGAGATTATTTAGGTTATTTGGAAAGTACATCTTATTGATTGTTTTGAAAATGACCTAAAATTATAAAATAAAAAAATTATATATATATATATATATATACGTTGCCACATGATAGGATTAGGATGATCCCACCACTTGCTTCTAAAGAAGCGCCTGCAGAAGATAAGAAATAAGTGGAACCATGTAACTACCTGTCGCTCTCTACTTCACTAAAGCCAATTTAGCAAATTGAAACAAAATTGATCATATAAGGAGAAAAGAAAAGAAAAGAAACAGTGTCTTTAATCTGGTAGGAAGTAGAAAAAAAAATTATTGTGAATAGAGTGCTACTAATCAGTATTACGCATCTTATTTCTAGCAGATCTGAAGTCGTTGGATCCATCTTGACGATCGAATTATGAATTCCGATCCTTCAATTCCATGATACATCACCAAATTAAGTAGAAAAATGAAATTATTGAAGAGAAGATGATTAAAGTTCAAAGAGTACGGTTATTGACCGGGCCATTAGAATACATTAATGGCACGTGGCCTATACAACACAAAATTAATTTAATTATTAAACATTAACTATAGTAAAAGGTATGTGTTCATTCTTATATAAAAAAACCAGGATCTCGTGCCCACAAACTATCCCCCTGAACGTGTCCTGTGGGTATGAATGTGAAAAGAGTTTATGGGTAGTAAATCCCGCTTAATAAAAAAACTTGATTGACGTATAATAGAACATGGGAATGGCTGGCAGCGAAGTAAAAGCATGGGTGTGGTATTGAGCCCATGAGCCATGGGTTGTGTGAATAAGGGTGCAACAGGTCTTTTAGGTGGCTTGGCATTTTCTTGTTATTTTGGAGACAATCAAGAGACAAATCCAACCGTTGTAAGAGCTGGACGGTTTTGTGTCTCTTGCATCTTGGCATACATCAATTCTTTCCTTCATTATTATAACAAACATCAACCAAATTCTGCGGGGAACAAACTTCTCTCTCTCTCTCTGAATCTGTGGTGGTTTCACTTTCACAAAATCCTGCCTTGATTTTTGCAAGTCACCAACAGCTATCATCCAAGCATATATAGCTTGACTGACTGGAATTGATGTGTTATGCACGCTGCACTTTGTCCTAAAAAAGTCATGTTGATTTAGAGTTGATAAATATGAACCCTATTTAACATCAGGATGGGTTAGGGTCGAGTTTTTGGCATTCCGATCCAACCCCAATTTAACCTTATACAATCATGTTTTTTGTACATGTAACTTACTAATGTATGCATGTTTGTATCTGTCTATATGTATTTATGTCAATTTTAAGTTGAAAACATTTCTTTTTTATAAATATGATAGCTATATGCCTATATCCTTTTATATATAATAATGCTAAAATTGGATTAAATTAAATCATCAAGAGCATTTGGCAAAGGAATGAAGAGACAACAATGGAATGATACTGACTGGACTTAGCTTGCAGCCCTATACATCTATATACAACTATTACAACCCTATAAACTGTTACAAATCATTACAAAGCCCATTAATCCATTATACATCTCTACAAACCTATAATGAACTGCTACATCTTATTACCAAGGTATTAGCTGGTTGGTATGGTGTAGTTGCTTGTAGCGATCAATTGTTAAGGTTTCATTTGGATCCGGTGTAAAGCGTCATCAGTGTAAAAGTATATTGATGATGTTTTACACTAAACCGTATATATAGGTGACTTTTACATTTTAAAAATTTGTGTAAAAAAGTATAAAGTTTTACATCGATAATATTGATATAGTTTTTATATCGATTATCGATGTAAAACTTTATGTTTGATGACGATTTACAATGTAAAACTCGACTCCTTTCAAACGCCTACAAAACTGAACCAATGTAAATTTTACATTGGTTCTTGATTTACATTGCTTCCAAATGTAGCACAAGGTTTTATTTACAAAGAGTATAAATACAAATATATATAGTTTAAATACAGATTTAAAACTACAAAATATAAATATATACAGTGAAAATCCTTGTATTTTGTATTTCTAAATCTGTATTTGCACTGTATACATTTATATTTGCATTCTTTATAAACTGAACTTAAGACTCAATGATTTAAGATCTGGTTTTAATTTGATACGTTGATAAACCTTATTGAGTCAAGATTGTTTTACTTTTCCTAGGTGGCCCAAATTTAGTTACATTATTTTTTATATTTGTTAAACTGGGTTCTACAAATGCAAAAAAGAAAAATAAAATAAGAAAATTGTGTACAGAAAATATATTCATGGTGATAGACATTAAATTTTTTTAAACCCGCATTTTTTCCTCTTTTGACCTCATGGATCCATACCACAGAGAGAGATAGTCCATCCCCAATACCCATAACACCCGCAAGGCCCAAACATGGTGCATGGTGGCAGTGGGATTTGATCCAAATCTTAACTACAACCAGCCCGATCGAGATCCCTCCAACTGAGCCACCATGTTTTTATTAACCATTTTATAAAATAAAAAAAAAAAAGTTTACTGAGAATGACATAAGGTGCCTTTGCCCAGAATCTAATAAAATGGGAGTCCGGATGACCTACAAACAAAATATGTTCCAACACCCAATTAATACGATCTTACACCATACTTCTCATACGTTGATCCCATTTTTATGATGAGTCCCAATCTTATGGTAAGATGTGCGGCATCAGAATTTATTGATAGAGTATTGGAACATGTTTTATTAGCAGGTGATTCCAACTCAAAATAGTATAAAATCTCACCATTTTAACTCGGACCAAAAAGAAAATATTAAAAAAAAAGGGAAAAAAAGTCATTATAATACAAAAAAAACACTTGACTTGCAGCGAAAATAATATAGAAAACATAAATGACTAAGATGGATTGGACCACGCTACTGTCCAGTGTAGTCCGTAAAACACAAGCAGCCAGGTCCAAGCTCGGGATCCTCCCATTCAGGCCTGCAATTTGGGAGGGTTTTTGGGGCATGGCTTATAGCATTTCAAGCTGGGCCTCTCACGGGAAAGACTAGATGTTATATTTGGTAAAGATTCAGAAAGTTAATATAGGCTTTTCGAACGTCCAAACCACTGCTAAAAAATGAAGTCATTCATTCTGAACACTGGTACTCAACCACCACAGCTCAATTAACGAAACACACCCCAAAAGGGCTCTAAGTACATGCTTAAGTTAATAGGGGCTGAACATTAACAAATGTTGGCCCAAAACAAAATCGTTCTTTATCCACGACCTTCCCTTTATTAGAACTAGGAATGACCCCCATACTAAGTAGGAGACCATTAATCTGAAATTCTTTATATTAGATTATTTAGTTTAGGCTTTTTTATTTTATTTAAAAGGCATACTATGTTTTATCTAGAGAATGACCCCATACAAAGGGGCAACTATGGTATCATTTAATTTGAAATTTATTATTTAATTATAAAAAATTAGCATGGCTCATACATCTTTGTAATTGACAATCTATTCTGACCTACTTTGTTTGAAAATCACTATTAATTTATATTATTTTTAATATGACTTAAGAGATTAAATGATGTCTTATTTATAAGCAGTAAGCCACTTTAATTGGTATTTACTATTTATTTGATAAATTTATTTTTAAAAGCTAAATTATTTCATCTAAAAGAATGAAACTTACACCATTTGTATTAATTGCTTAGTCATTTTTATAAATTTTATTTATTTTTATTTTTATCCATTTAATATTTTTTAAGTTAAATTATTTGTTTAATCGTTGCTTTTGAAATGGTTGTATTTGAATAAAATTTAGTTACTACCTTAACATTTGAAGTGATCACTTTTTAGAATTTTTTAAGAATGAGTGAATAGACTTTTTTAAGAGAGAATTTAACATCTTCTAAGATTTTATATATTAAAATTTTGCAGTGCAAGAGTGGAGCTATCACTTTTTTGTGAATAGATAGGCTTTTTTAAAAGTGAAAATTTAACCTTAACCTCTTTTTAAGATTCTATCTATTAAAATTTTACAATGCCATATTTAAAGGGTGGGGGATATTGGCTGATGACTTTTTCTTAATAGGCAACACCAACTAGTGTGGCAAAAGTTTGTTATTCTTCGTTCGTTCTCATTTTTATATTAGGTTATACATTGATATACCTGTACATTTTCAGCTTTTCTTTTCTTTTTTACAAAATTCTTATGATTACATTTTCCAGTCTGACACACGGTTGACATAAAAGTAAAAGATCTCTCTATGCGTATTGAATTTCACTTCTTAGAGTTAATTACCCACAGTTCTTTCTACAGAAGAGAACTGTTCGGTGAAACCATCAAATCTATTGTCTTTTAATACAACCACCCAGGATTTTCTCTTACATGCATATGAATCCCATGTCAAATCCTACAAGGATCTTCAAACCGAACTACAACAATGAATCCTCACAAAACCCAGATACCGAAGTAGTCTTCTTCTAACTGATTGAAAAGACCACAAAAATGGTTCTAAATTTCTAACATTTAGTTCAGCTTTTCTTGCTTAAACTGAGACACCAAAGTAGATTCCCACCCAGGCTGCCTTGAGAAATTCACATGTTTTGATGGAAGAGCCGCGACTGAGAGATGCCCAGGGGAGGATTCAAATAGAGTTGGTATTTGACGTTACTTTTGGACGGAATCTTTTCTTGGATTAAAGCTTTTGAGTTATTGGGGAGTAAGATGCGAAGAGAACTAGAGAAAAGCATGAAGAAATTGTTTTGGATGGATTTGGGATGTTTAAGTACGTAATAGTTTCCTTTCCAATCGTTAGCTCAAGCACAGTTCGCACCAATACGTATGTTGGCATCTCAGGATGGTGAGGTGCCTCGACTCTTGTTACCGTTATATCCGCGGGCCCTTTGTGTTGATTAGACCGTATCCCCTACAGAGAAGCTATGAATCGAAGCCCATGAAAATGGAGAATGAAGAAAGCCCATAATGGTCCGTCCGGTTGAATAGGGATTGTAGCCTGTAGGCCAGGAAAGGCCTTAGAATTCTTGGGCTGAAGGAAGAATTTTAAAATCTTGAAGCGGAAAGCCTTTATTATTCTATACGGTTGGTTGCGTATTAAATTCACCGACTGATCTGCTCCATTTAGCAGGATGGATCCTGGTCGTCCCTTTTAAAATTCCCAGCTTTTAAAACATTGGTAGAGTTAACTGCTAAGCCAACTTTGAGTGAGCCCTACGCAAGGCTTCGCTTATTACAATCTCTCCACAACCCTATCTTTCACCCGCTTTGCATTTGTACTCCTTTAAACTGACCCTAAGAATTAGTTTGAAAGGAGTACAAATACAAATATATAGAGTTCAAAATCTTATATTTTATATTATTTTGTATATATTTACTTTTGTACTCTTTCTAAATTGAGTCTAAAAGGTCTTTTTATTTTAACTTTTTAAGGGAAGACTCATTTTATTTCACTATTTATCCGATTTCAGTTACAAAATAAAAGATAGGACGGATACGACCAATTTAGACCTCCGATCAGGGGCATGTAATCGAATCGGATGCACCTAAATTTGAGTTTGATTCGATTAAAAAATATAAACATCTGAATATCCGATCGAATGCATAAGAGGTATAAAAAAATCTCGAGTTTTAACCAATCAAAGCCCACCCATGAATTTTTTTTTTATAAATAACATCTTATTTGCTACCATGTTGGTGATTCTTTATTGGCCAGTTGTTTTGGCATATTCGAATTCGACTTCCACCGAATTCTGATATACACAATCTGAAATCATTCTAACATTCTTCAACCCCATTTTCATCGGTAAAATAGTTAATCCGATCTCACAAACTAATGGTACAAAGTACAAACCAGAAGCTTCCTAGCAAACAATGTCTATATATCTATGGCAGAACCAAACCAATGAACTAAAAACAAAACCATCATTCTCGCAGAACAAGTAGATTTAAGAGCGGACAAGCGATGAACCTCAAAACTTTCATTCTGCATATATGGTGCGATTCATCCTCAACAAATTCTAATAATCTTAGCGTCTGTTTGGCATCGTTACCGTTGCTCTAGGAAATGGTGATACATCAGTGTTACGTCGAAAAAAATGATGCTAAAAAAAACATCTGTTTGTTTAGAACTATTTTTCCATAAAAAACTGTGTTCCAACCATGTCTTGAAAATTGAGAAGTTGTGGTTTGGAGTAACGCCAAATTTGACGTTTATTGGAGCTGCAGCTCATTGCTGCCAACAGGGACATGACATGACACTAGATAATAGGTACCGGTATTGAAAACATTTCCTGGAGCATTAGTACTAAACAGAATACGTTGCAAAACGTCCTACCTGATAGCAACACCTCCAAACAAAAAAAATAAGATGCCACTTTCTTAGAAAACGGTGCTTCCAACCCATACATCAGCAGAAAACGGTGTTGTACTGCAGCATCGATGCCAAACATATAGGCCCTGTTCATTTTGGTAAGTTATTTACTTGGGTAAATGCACATACCCAGGTAATTGTTTCCCAGGAAATATTTACCCGGATAAGTGCATTTACCCATGTTCTTTTATTTCCCATGTAAATAAGGCACCATTTTATCCATAAAAATCTATTATTACAAGGGGCATTTTTGTCCCTTTCAATTGTTGGCAACTTTCCCCCAAGGTGGGAAAGTTATTTACCCATGTAAGTGATACCTAAGAAAATAAACTTTCCCTAGTCCCCACATAAATCTGAAAAAAGAACAAGGGATTTTTTGTCAATGGAAATCAAAATCCCATTGACCAACTTTCCCCCCTCTCAAAATCCAGAAAAAGAACACCCCCATAGATTTAAGTGAAGAGGGGGGACTGACTAGATCGAATATTGCATAGAGGTTCTTTGTAATCTCTTGTTTGGTTGTTCTATACAGCGATGGGGGTGTGGAAAAAAAAGTTGCGCTCTGAAAGGGAGATCAACCTTCTAATTTTTTGTTGGTAGACAAGTGATTGTAGTAGAAATCCGGCGACACCTTGACAAGGAAAATAGCTAATGATAGCGGCAGCACCATGGAAATAAAAAGGGTAATAAAATGCTTTATTTCAACACTTGGCCCATCCTGTAGAAATTAACCACCCTCACCCATATTAATCCACCTACCATCACCTATAAATACAAAAAAGGGTCATGACAATCCGTATACCCGAAATAATAACTTTTGAGAGAATAATCTCTCTCAAGACTGCCACGTAACAAAAACGAGTCAAGTCAAATAGTATACCCGAAAATGTAAAAATTGTAGGTAAATGCAGAAAATAGTAGAAAATTGCTGAAATGCAAAAAAAAAAAACTAAAAATTTGTAGAAAGTTTAGAAATTGTGTAGAAAAATCAGAAAATATGAAAAAACCCAGAAATTTGCAGAAAAATGCATGAAAAACACCAGAAAATTGCAAAAAATGCAAAAAAAAAATGCACAACTTTGATAAAAGTACTTCCGTAAAAGTGCTCATAAAAGTACTTATCTTTCATAAAAGTGTTTTTGTAAAAGTACTTTCATAAAGGTGCTTTCGTGTAAAAGTGCTTTCATAAAAGTACTTTTATAAAAGTGTTTTTATGCTTTCATAAAAGTGTTTTCGTGTAAATGTGCTTTTGTAAAAGTACTTTCACAAAAGTGTTTTCGTGTAAAAGTAATTTTATAAAAGTGCTTTCGTAAAAGTCATTTTCATAAAATTACCTTATAAAATTGTTTTTGTAGAAGTGCTTTTGTGTAAAATTGCATGTGAACGTGATAGTTAATAAAATCTATTTTATTTCACTTTTAATTTCAAAATGAAATGTGGCATGGTGGTTTGGAATTTTAATGAGATATAAATGTTAGGAGGTTTGAGTTAGAGTCACGTCAATTGTTGCTTTTTTTAGATTTGGTGAGTATAAATAGAGTTGACTTTGACCCAGCCCATCCTGACCCGTGCGACCTAACCCATCCTAACCCTAATGGGTATTCTTGACCCAACCCACTCTAACCCTTTTCCATTGACCCTAATGGGTTACTTGACTCATATTGACCCGCCAATAAATTGGGTGGGTTCCAAGGTAGGTGGGTTGGGTGGGTCAAATGGGTTGGGGTCAAGATTGTCAGCCCTACTTGCGAATGGAATAAGAGACAACCAGGTGTTACAATTCATCAGATTCGATTGCAATACATACAAATTCGATCCGGTTTTAATCAGATTTCATTTATTCCATTCCAATCAGAGCTATTAATATATTGAGCCCATCCGAATCCAAATTTCTTTGGATCAGATTTTGGATCGGGTCGCACAAAGTATCAGGTATTATTGACAGGTCTAATGGTTGTATTGTCCATTCGCCATTGCGTTTACCTATATTTGCTTTGGAAATTGAGAGATAACAAGCTGGGAATAAATTGAAATGCACAAATTGTTTTTTTTTTTTTACACATGAGCACCATATAGGCGACATATTTCCTCTAAAATTGAATTTTACATAACTCAAGATTCGAGGTAGCACAAAACATTACCTAACAGCCCATCCAAATAGGATTATGGTTTCATAGAGCCTCATTGCCCATATGGCATTGATATATCACTTACATCTCATTCGTTTGTATCTTTGTAACTTATTCGAGTAAGTGTATTTATCCATGTTATTTTGATTCATATGTAAGTAATTGAATGTCATTTTATTCATAAAAAAATTAATATAAAATGGACAAAGTTATCTTATTATATTCTATAAAATTTTCCCATGTGAGATAATTACTCATTCACCTCGGATATAGATAAATTTTATCCAAAAAAGTAAAACCTATTTTATAATAGAATTTATTAATAAATACAAAAAAAAACATTATAAAATTGATCAATGTAAAAACAATACCAGTTAACCAACTTTTCCAAACTTATTTACCGACAAACAAACGAAAACATAAGATGGAAGTTGCCATCAAATTTTCAGACTGTTGGGAAATCATAATGCAAGCATGAAACAGTTTTGTTTTTGTTAAATATTTCTTCATATATCTGAACTGGAAGACATGGTTGACAAAATATTAGAATGCAGAACGTCAAAATTATGTATATATATATATATATAGAAAGATTCGGTCGATCCATGAAATAAAGATGGAAGTTTCAGACAAATAAAGAGAGCCTTGCTTACCGTACCAGGAGAGGAGACAGATGCGGACAAAATGTGAAGTCCTCTCAGTCAGAGACACGTCCTCCGCTGGACTTGCTTATATTTTTTCAAAATTTTATTTCGAGGAAAATTTATGATGGATAAAAGATATGACATGAAAGGAGTTTTAATCAATCAAATAATTTTGATAAATAACGAGTCCAAAACATTCTACATCACATACCTCCGTGTATTGAAAATATTTTTTAATGATAATATCAGAAATGATAAAACATCATCAACAGGAAATGATGTTCTCAATATACAACAGAAATGTGCTGTGAAACGTCATGAGAAAACTATCTTATAAGAGGCTGATCTTAACTCACAAATAACACCTCATTTGCTATTATGTTTATGATTTCAATTTATTGATCACTTTTATTTATTTGGATATCATATTATTTTCCATATCTGTAGGAAAGGAAACTGACACCGACGATTGAGGAAGAAAATGGAGTGGAGTTCCAATTCCACGCGGGGACACCTTAACTCAAATCAGAGTGGACAGTAAATTGGGAATCCAACAACACGGCAGAGACGTTTGTCGACGAAAGTACCACTCCCGTTTTGTCCCTTCCATGCACATTGACTAAAGAACCCCGCGTAGTGTCCGTTCGAGTGCCCCTATAGTAATTCCCCCTCCATTGGGAATAAAATAATGTGGTGTGGCATCATTGTGGGCCACAAAGTCTCAGCCCATTAATGGAAGTCACGTTCCCAACTCATTTTGCAGTAGTCAATTACACCTTAATGCTTACATGATAAAACACGTGAAGTTATCCAATCATTAGAATATGGATTTCCAAATAGGTAAAGGTCAGTTCACCTACAAGCTCCCCATCCACCATCCCCAAAGCATTTTTGAATTCTGGATCTTTTTAAATTTCATGGGCCAGTCCATTCAGTCCAACCCCATCAAGTGGATTTTATTAGCCAATCCACCATCGCATTTCTAGCATCTATTATCCATGCACTTAGGCCCATAGATTATGTTAGAGTGAATCTTTATATCAAATTAGAGAAACAATCCCCTGCGTCTACGTGATATTAATTTAAAGAATTGTTGTTTTTTTTTTACACAGTGAGATTGCCTAAATCTGCTGATGAAGAGATTAGGATCCTTGACAGCTGCATTTTAATAAGTCACTACCTACGATTAACAAGGGTGGCTGGCGGAGACAAGTGAAGAGATTTACCTTATTTTCATATTTAATGCTACTGTAAGACATTTTCTTCCTCTTCTTCTCTCTCTACTTTCTAAGTCACGAGTTAAGAGAGAAATAATAAACACTACTCTCCCTTCTCTGACCTGTACCTGGATATATGTCGTGTCGGAAGTCGGAACTCTTTCCATCTCAACAAAACCGAGTGAATTAATTCCTCCAATAGAGTCTGTTGGGTCGGGTTTCCGATCCAAGACCAAACCAGAATAGGTGAGGTGCTCCTTGTCTGAGTACTTTGTCATGGAGGTCTTAGCTCTTAATAATGGCTTGTTGGGGGCCGGCCACATGGTCATCCGTCCTAAATGTTTCGGGCCAGGGCCAGGCAGAGAGGCAGAGATACATTCGCGTAGAGCTGACGGTACGTCTGGCCTATGGTCACCGTCACGGCGTCATCCCTTATCTCGCTGCACACTGCCCTCTCACATGCTTGTATCTTTCTCAAGGACTCTAACTAACCCATAAAGTACATGTAAAACGCGTATTCATTACACCCCAAGTCCTAATAAAAGCAGGTATGCACATGTTCTAAGGCTACGGCTCTCGCCCAGTAAATAAATAAATGGGAGCGGATTAGCTAGATACAAATAAAAAAAAAGGTTACGGCCAGCCCAGGCCGGCCCTATAACATAGAGGAGGACAAAGCCCATACCTCTTGTCAGCCGATTATTGCCCACAGTCCACAGACAGGCACAAGCTAGCACAACAGTGAACTAAGAGGACTAATGGTCTTTAGAAGCCACGTGGCAAGAAGATTCTCTCTCCTTTTCGTGGCATCACATTTGAACTCCTTTGGGCATCATCATCCGAACGGATTCACAAATTGAATTGATATTCATCATGTTATGTAAAGATATATAAATAAACACCAGATTTTGTTGAAATCCTAAACTGGTCTCATTTTAACCGTAGAGTTTCATTCATGTTATACTTACTGGTTCTGACTTCTGATGCATTGAATTCATTCTGGGTGATTTTCTAAAATCACAAGAACTTTTCCTAACTTTATTTTAGTAAAAAGTACGAGGCCCATTTAAAATTTAAGCTTCGATTTCATGCCAGGCGCAGTGAAAAGTGGGCTGGAAATTGAAGCCCATATGTGATATGCTACACATATTTGGAAGCCGTCGTTCAACCTCCAGTTGGCAACCTGACGTGCATGAAGACTCTAGAAAATCTTTGCGTGTGGTTCGGTTTCGATAATGAAAAGTTAATGGTCAATGTTCTGATTAATAAGCAGCATTAATAATCATGCAAAAAGATTGACCCTAAGTAGATAGTAGATACACATAAAATGGTAAAACGATGTTATT
Organism: Nelumbo nucifera; assembly: GCF_055504915.1. NCBI lineage: Eukaryota > Viridiplantae > Streptophyta > Magnoliopsida > Proteales > Nelumbonaceae > Nelumbo > Nelumbo nucifera. The sequence continues at coordinate 1,982,221 of NC_142651.1, read as the reverse complement.
TAATCTCTTATTTAAGGATTAAACAGATATGTTTGATATGTTTATAAAAAAAAATAAGGGCATTGATCCTATCATTATGCGCCAATACCCACTTGAGTCCTTGAGGGTATCAGATGTATCAATGATTCAATATTTTAATCTTTATTCGTATTTGCATAAATAAGATTAAATTAAAAAAGGATTAAATGTAAAAAAAAAAATCTTTTTAAGAAGCTGGGTTAGATTAATTCATTAATACATGCACTCAATAGGGACTGTTCTTTCTTTCTTTCCCTTAAAAAAAAAAAACAACTCTTTTTTGGCAAATGATCGAATTCAATGAAGTAACCGTCTTTGCCTTGCATGTGTCGCCTTGTGTCATTTTTAGCTGGAGCCTGGAGGGATGAATGCATGGACAGTCAGTCACATATAAGCCGCAAATAGTTTAGGAGAAGCACAGATTTAGGAGAGAGTCACGCTTTATCTCTATCTTCTCTCTAATCAAAGCAACAGGGCATTCCTGAATTTCTTTTCATTTTTCGTTTCAAGCGCTTTTCAATTTATTTATATTTACAAATTTGTAGTTTAAATACACAACAACAGGTGGAAGAAGAAGGTGAGAAAGGGAAAGATGCAGAGGGTGACAAGTGTACACGCCCTGGGTGGGACGGAAAGTAACCTTTGAAGGAAGAGGAAGAGAAAAGCAAAGATGGATGGTTTGATTGGGTGGTAGGTGCGGTGAATGGGAGACTGACTACTCACGAGAAACTTGGGTTTTTCCGGGTCAAATTTATTCCCAAAGACCCTTTCCTTACCTTCCTCGATCCATGGCTCCGTGCCTCCCCATCAGTGGTGATCACTCATCAGCCTCTCCATTCTCACTCTTCTTTCAGCTTCCCCCCCACCTCACCCCTTTTTCTCTTGTCGTCTTTCCCTTAAATAACGCCTCTTCATCACCTCATCTCTCTTTCCTCCCATCAGTATTCTCTTCTTGTTACTCGTTAATAAGCTAATTACGGAATTTGCCCTTGGCTTTTCTGGGTGTGGAAGGGAAACATCCTGAGCCTGAGGTGACGCTGATGCCCTTCTTCCTTTTTCATTATCAAACTTTTCCCTTTTTATTTTCCACCCTTGCGTATTAAAATTGGAAAGTCTTGTTCTTCAGGAAATATAGATAGAGAGAGACATGATGAAAACAGAAGTTGGACTATTCATTATTCAAATAATTATTAGAAACACTGAAAATTTGAAAGAAAAATCTATAACACCGGAAAGACATGATACCTGAATAGCAGCAAGAGCTTTGACCAATTAAAGCATCGCCAGTAATTCTTAATTAGTCTTACGGGTTGGAAATTGATCGGTCTTATGCAAAGATTAACTTGTAAATTATAATATGCTGAGATATTCAGAATTATTTCAGATTACAGAAGTTGGGGAGAAGTTTGTTTACATTACATATTATTATATCTCTTCTATTTTTAGTGTTCCTTAAAAAAATGAATATATTCAAAAACTACTTTAGTTCTTATTGTTATGTTTTGATAATTTCAAAACTACTTCAGATGGGATGGCCTCCTATTTTACAGCCTATTTGCTTTGTAAGGTGTAATCCATTAAAGCGTAGGGTGACCGTGATTTCAGGTAACAGAATTTCAGATCGACTTTGATACGCTCAGCCTCAGCTCAACACAATCATTGCCAAATCCACCAGATTTCTTCAGCACAATCAAACCCTCTGCCCCACCCAAACAGGGCGTTTTAGAGAGAGAAGAATTATGATTCAATGAGAAAGTTCTCACATTAGAGTGAAACGAGTGTGGACAAGAGGGTTCTTCGTTCTTATCTGAGTTTTGATAATCACTTTTAAAAGAAAAGTAAAACAAACATTGGCTGCTCTGTGTACTGTGTTGTCATCCTTATCTACCCCCAAAAAAAATGTTGAAAAGAAAACATCTGAGTTTTGGCAGGGGACTGGATAATGGGAATGCTAATACCGTTGCTTGCTCAAGCTCAAGCTCAAGCTCAAGCTCAAGCACAAGATTCGTATAACACTCTCTTTGCCTGGATTTGATGGCTAGTTGGCTACGCCACGTACCCTCGTTTCAGGGTACCATTGTTTGATTGAATGAAGTGTTTGGAATAATATAGATAGGACTACTACTAGATGCCTAGCTCAAATCTTCCCTATTTTGCGCATTTGATGCGGTACCATAATTCTCGCTAAATCTCCAACATTTTCAAGCAAGCAAAAGTGACCGCTTTCAGAATTCATCAGGCTCTCAAACCTGCATTTTATTTTCAAGCTTTCAGACCAAGAATTTACCTTTGATTTGATATGATACCGTACCGATTCTTTATCAGAAAATGCGGGCTCACCAATACAACTCAAACTCAGAACTAAATCAGGTGGGTCATGCTCATTGGTAGGACGGAGTGCATCAAACCCTGGACCAAGGGGATGCATTTACACTGCTATTCATTCTTTTAATAATAACAATAATGCAACTCTAATAATGCTAACAAAAATACACACACACACAGAGTGAGATGGGAGAGCCAAACTGGCTGAGAAGCACTAAACGTAGAAGTCTCAGTCAGAGAAGTGACATTTTCATTCGATCAAGCCAACTTTAGGTACATGGGTCCGTTCCCACTTCCCACACAGTAAGCCAGACAGTTTAGCTATAAAAGTCCGGTGACCCTTGCTGATAGTACATTTCCTTTTTCTTTTTTTTTTGACATGTGTACGTCTGCTGGAGACAACAATGAAATGTATATGCGTGTTTGTTTCTTAGTGTCATAGTCTTTTGATCCATCCATGCCCATAGGCATAATAAAAAAAAGCTTCATTCCTTCAATCAGGTTGTTTGCTTATCGAAACCCCCCCCCCCCCCCCCCCAAAAAAAAAAAGTGGGCTTCTCACAGACACAGAGGTAAAAGTATTAACTTGTTACTGTTCAAAAGTCACTTTTGATGGAAGAAAAAAACAAATTTTTCGTTAAAAGGAGGGACTAGGGAGGACCCATCATCATTTCTGATTTTTCTGGTGCTGAACTACGAATGAAATGATTCTTCTCAGGACTCACAGAGATATTTGTTTTATTTCAGAAAATGACAAAAATATACCTTTTTTTCTATGTAATAACTTCCCAAGACCCTTTTCCCTAATGTACTGTGTGCGGGATTTCAGCTAATACACCAAGGAGCCAACTCTCGTTGGTATGACAAAAATAAACCAACCCCATGCTACTATGCTACATTACTAAATGCTAATAATAACATCTTTGTTACTTATAAAACTAAAAAGCCACTTTTGAAACTTTAATGTAACTTCCCATACACATACAGCTCCCCAACCCCGCATGGTGGATGCAGCCTCAGGCTACAGCCCGCAATAGAAATCCGCCAAACTATCTTTTCTCTTAATCTAGGGGTAAGGGGTAAGGGCTGATATATAGCAAACAGGGCACAGTGACCTGTTTTCGCTGAGAGGCGCGGCAGGGCTGTCAACGAGTCTGATCTGGCACGGTGGCCTGTTTTCGGGACAGCCTGTACGAGTCCCGTCCTGATCATAACTCAAGACAAAACTATTCATCTAAAACCTTCCCTATTAATACTTAAGAAGGTAATTGGGTATGACCCCACGGTTTTAATTATGTAAACAAATAATAACCTAAAGGTTTCGATTATGACACCAAAAATACAATGGGAAAAGATTTCAACTAATAAACTGGTATCATAATCAACCAGATGGTTCGCGGGGTTCTTTGAATGATTATGATTGGTCAAAGCTTTTTTTTGATATCATACGTTTTTGGGTATTTTAAATAATATAATTTTAATCAATATGATAATAAAATAATAAATTACTTATACATATATATATATATATATATATATATTTTTTTTTTGAAAAAAAAAATATCAATTCTATGATGACAAGTATCATATTCATATCCACTATATGCAAAAATTGATTTATATGGCATGCTTTATGTGATTAGTGTGATTATGATTTTTGAATCAATTGGTATATTAGCTGGTTAACTCCAGTATATGCAGTAATTCGATTCTTGCAACTACCAATTTTGGAAAGGGGGGACCTTAATGGTGAGTATCACAAAATACTAAAAAAATATTCTTTGAATTTATGAAAGAAATATAAAAGATTTTTTGAGCCTAAAATGGAATAGCAATTTATATATTAATAAATTAAATATCACCAACCTATGAGCGACCTAGAAAACCATTCTTGATTGAAGATGCAATTTATATATTAATAAATTAAGTGTTTTAATTAATTTTTTTTATATATTATTTATAATTTTTACACTTTACATATAAAATATAAAAAAACTACAAACGACTAAGAATAGATTCGGAGTAAAGTAGAATAATTATTAATCAGAACAAAATGACATAACCAAAGCCAATGTAATCTGTTCGGATCTATCGGATAGAACCGACCCGTTAACAGCCATAGTGAGGTGGAACCCATGAGGACCCCCCTGAGACCTTAGTCCACGGGCAGGTACTAGATTATTCAAGGGCAATGGCTATGTTGGAGTGAGCGAGGGTAATGGCTATGTTGGAGCAATTATAACAATTATTCAAGGGCAATTTTGTACTTTAAATTTGTTTTCTAAAACAACCAGGCTACAGTGATAGATAAGCCACACAGAGGTCTCAGAGTAACGTTCAGACTTCAGAGCTATATCTACTACTCGTCTCTCCCCCAAATGATGTTCTGAAAAAGCTATTTTCCTTTTCCCTCTACATTTTGTTCTTCTTCACTTTCTGTTTCCTTCCGTCCTCTTTTTGCATCTCTGTTTTTCTTCTTTTTAATCTCTCGGTGAACCCACCCGAGGAAAAAAAGCAGAGGAGAAATGCTATCGAGGGTTAATGGCGTCGTTTGGATGGAGGAACCAGGAGAGGAAGAAGACGACGTTTCATGGACCAGGAACAACGTCGGAGGAGGAGCAGACAATAAAGACGAGATGGGCTCTCTGTCTACGTTCAAGTCTATGCTCGAGGATGACTGGTACGTGAATAGCAACGGAAACCCATCTCACCATGACTTTCAAACCATCCAAAGCCATCAAGAAATCAAAGACATTGCTTTCTCTTCCAACCCTTCTGCAGAGACCCTACTGTTGCAGCCGGTGGACTCTTCGTCTTCATGTTCTCCATCGTCAGTGTTCAACATTGACCCCTCCCAAGTACAGTCGTTCTTGCCTCCTAAATCTTGCTTTTCTTCTCTCCTCAACGTTGTCTGTAATAACCCTTTTGAGAATGGTTTCGATTTGGGCTGCGACCCGGGCTTTCTCGCGCCGTTGCAAGGGACCCAGAGTTCGGGCTCCCCTGTTTTGGCAAACAGGGGAAGCGGTGTCTTGAGTGGATTTAACGGTTTGACTACAGATGGTCAGATGAGTACTCCCGATCTGAGTTCTAATTCGCAATTCCCCAGTACCAGACTGCTGCCTTTGGCCGAGAACGGTTGTGCTGTCGGTGGCAGTTTCAGTTCGATTGGTTTTGGAGGTTTCGAAGGTTCTGCTAATAATCTGTTTCTGAATAGGTCTAAGGTTTTGAGGCCCCTGGAAATTTTCCCGCCTGTTGGAGCACAGCCCACTCTTTTCCAGAAGAGAGCTGCTCTCCGGCAGAACTCTGCTGCAGCGGCGGGCAATTCGGTTTTGATGGGTTCAGAAAGTCGCCGTGTTTCAGCTAGTGTTGAGGAAAACAAGGGGAAGGGTGAGTTGGAGGAAGATCAGGAGAAGAAGAGGAAGAACAACGAGGATGATGAGGTGGAAGAAGGGAGTGTCGATGGGTCGGGTTTGAATTATGACTCGGATGAAGCTATGGAGATTAACAAGGTCGATGAGATTGTCAAGAATGGAGGCAACAGTTCCATTGCAAACAGCACTGTCACTGGTGTTGATCAGAAGGGAAAGAAGAAGGGGCTCCCAGCTAAAAATCTGATGGCAGAGAGGCGGCGTAGAAAGAAACTAAACGACAGGCTCTACATGCTGAGGTCTGTTGTTCCGAAGATTAGCAAGGTGAGAATCTATGATCTCCAACTTTGTTCTAGAGAATTATAATGGAGTTGTCTTCTCCAGACAAGTAAATGCTTTGTTTTCTGCAGCATTATTCGAGTTTAAACTGATGGTTCAAATTTTTTTTCAACATTTTTCTTTAATTCTTTTGATATGTTACTCATCCTCGAGCTTTGGAGTCTTGGAGACGGTGTTAGATGGCCACGTCCATTGCAATGGCGACGTCATAAAAGAAACTTGATTACATCTGTGTGTTAGGTTGTTAGCATTACCTTATAATAAAAGAAGCCCTGAAACCATCTCTCCTGGACTTGGTAGGCAAAAATTTGGTTTGGGAAGAGAACACGGTGTGAAATTTGGTTTTAGTGCCTAATACTCATCAGCTACTTCAGAATCTGTAGGATGGTTAGATAGGGCTGATTTTTTCATAGCTCTTGTTCATCATCACAAATGCCCTCGTATGTACAACCTCTTTTTGACACTTAAATATGGCACATTCTTCCCGCTCTCTCAAAGGGCCATTACCCAATGGAGCCGGGATTTCCTACTCACTGCGGGTAGAGAGATGTGTGACTCCGATTCACTGCGGGTAGAGTGAGTAGGAAATCCCGACTGTACCCAATGATGGTCCTAACTCCTAACTATCCGGGGTCTTTGGAGGAGGTAGACTGGATAGTTGACATCATTTTTTTTTTTGCATATAATGGCCATTCTCAGGCTTAAACCTTGTTCTAACACCATCAGTCTGAGACTTTACATCATTCCACCAAGCATTAGCCGTGAGATTTTGGGGTCATCAGGTCACTCTCCCCAGTAAGGGGATTATAGTTCGTTTCTTCCTCTTAAATAATATGAAAATATTCAATTATCTCGTTGCACTAGTAAAAAACAGACAGCTTTTTTTTGTATTTGAATAACTTGATAAGGAACTCAAGTAAGGTTTATGCCAAAATGGACCTATAGTTGGTTGAGTTCTTGTTTTGTGCTAGCCACACCACGGTAGTTTGTAAGCTTTACCTAATTTATTGTGCCTTGAGAAAAATGATTTTTTTTTTTTGTGAAGTGAAAAACAATTGTGATATGGGTTTAATTTTCCATTCTTGATTAACAGATGGATAGAGCTTCAATCCTTGGAGATGCAATAGATTACTTGAAGGAGCTTCTGCAAAGGATCAATGACCTCCACAATGAACTAGAGTCAACGCCTCCTGGTTCTTCCATGCCATCTAGTACGAGCTTCCACCCTTTGACACCCACGCCTCCTACCCTTCCCTGCCGTGTCAAGGAGGAACTCTGCCCAAGCTCATTGCCAAGTCCAAATAACCAACCTGCAAGGGTAAATTATAATCAACTTGAAGTGGAAAAAAGGAAACTATTTTTTGACTCAATGGATTTGTTTCTCTTATTATTGATTACATAGAAATACATCTACTCTGTTTTCTTCTGCAATGCCAGGGTTTTAATTTCAATTTGTTTAACTTGCGTTGATAGACTGTTTTTGTTCCAACTCAACCAAGTTAATTGGTGCATGTTTAGGAAGCTATTTGGTTGTGTTGGTATTTTGTTCATTTGAGTGCGCATACGTTCTTCTTTAGTAGAAATTTTAACAATAATAGGATCTGGTTATTTTAATAGTTGAAGCTATTTGGTTGACGAACTTGTGTATTCAAAGATTTAGAGGAACCCAAACTGCAATAATTTTATCCATGTTTCTTCTGAACACCCCCTTACTGATTAAAATTGATGCTAAAAGGTGGAGACTTGCCAATGGCATTTTTTTCTACTAATAGCTCTAATGTCTATGTACAAGGTGAATTACAGGATGCGCCACCCTACATCTCACCATATGCATTTCACGTGTACATCAACCTGGGAGTAGTTGACAGCCCTTACAAGATACCTCTGCTGCAAAAGCCAATTGAGTGCCCTGAACTATCCAGTTTGAGATACATAGGGCTGATTTTGCATATAAGGCCTAAAGAACAAGTTACTATAGTATCAATACTCTATTGCACAACTATATTACTCCTTGGTTTCACCCCTTTTCTTCATTTATAGCAGTTGAGTTGGAACTGAGCTTTGTTATTTCCGTGGAATTGTTGTATTTGTTTTTCAAGATGAATAATCTATTTTTTAGGTAACTTGGTGAACTCATCTTCTATTATGATCCAAGGAAACCGTTTTTATGTGTTGTCTGTTATCTATATTTGTAGGTTGAAGTCAGGGTAAGAGAAGGAAGAGCTGTGAACATCCACATGTTTTGTGCCCGCAGACCAGGCCTCTTGCTCTCCACCATGAAGGCTCTTGATACCCTTGGTTTAGACATCCAGCAGGCTGTCATTAGCTGTTTTAATGGGTTTGCTCTGGATGTTTTCCGAGCTGAGGTAAGCTTCTTGTTATCAGCATTTTTTTACTCTGATAGGTTGGAAATTTGGAATGCTTGCAATGCTAGGCATCTTCTGATGGAAATTTGGAATGAACAACGAAATTAGATGGTCATTCTCCATTATTTGATTTCTACTCAAACTAGAAGTTGCAATGATTTAAAAAAGGATGATCTCATTGCTACCACTATGGTACAAGGAATACATGCATGGTGGGGGTTGGGGGGTACAATGCTGAATGCTCTGTTTAGCTTGATACAAATGTATTTTTCATTCAACGCTACTAGTTGTTTACCGTGAAACTTGCATTTCTTCTGGCCATCCAGAGTAAAGAGATGATCTATTGTTTATTGTCATCCCATTGAGTTCTGTGTTGAGTGCCGTGAACATGTATGATGGTTCGTTTTGTTTCCATTTTATCAGCAATGCAAGGAAGGCCCAGACGTCTTGCCTGAGGATATCAAAGCAGTACTGCTGAGTTCGGCTGGCTTCCATGGGATGATGTAGCGCTTCCTCAATGATCAAGGACTATTTTTAGCGGGAAAAAAAACAGACAGAAAACGTCATCTCTGAGTACAGTCTGTAAATGCAATCTGGCTCTCGTGTGACAGTTAAATGATGCCGCCAATCCAATTTCTTCAGTAGGTTAGGAATGTTAACCAGAATTATGAGTTGGATTATGTTAGTGGGGAGCATTCTCCCTTTATCACTAGGGTTGAAAAGTAAAAAAAGTGCGTAATCCTCCTCGGCAATATTTGGTTTTAAATAATATTTCTTTTTTGAATCACATCGGTCTCCTCTCACATGGAATTTGTTTACTTGCATTTCAAGTCATTTAGGTGTTTAACCCTGTATTTTACTGATCATTGTGCGAGGGTCCCATTATGTGTGGTTTGATAGAAAGATAACAGAGAAACCGAAAGTTGACGGAAATTTGTTAACAACTTTCCCCGATTCCCTCAACTTTCTGTCTCTTCTCATCAAACCAACCACAGCCTAACGAGTGTCTGACTGACGTTTAAAGTGCAAGAGTTATGCCATTAGGCATCAGTTTCTCTATCAGGTAATGTGAATCCTGCTCGTGTTTGGTAACAATTTTGATATTCTTCTACACTTCGGGATTTCTGCTGTCGCTATTATTCTTGTATTCTAACATTGTTTCAAGTAAAAGTTATCCTTCATCAGTGTGGTGAGTTGGTGACTGGCTTACTGCTTCTTTCTTTCCTTTTTTATGAATGTGGTCAAAAAACTCTTATTGCTTCCCCCCCTTCAGTCTTCACAACTCACAAGCCTAGCAAATAATTACAAGCAGCGATTGCAACAGCTTCTAGGCTTGGCATGTTGTTAATGCACCCGTCTTTAAGGGCTATGGACTTAATAGACTATGGTATAGGCCCGTTGCTATGGACTCAAAGCAACGGGCCTTCTGGGCCATTGGATATTCTGTTTAATCTCTTCAAAGTTCAAAATGCGCTTCCCACGGTCTTTTTTTTTTTTATTTTGTTTGCCAACTTTTTCTTTAAAACCCCTTAAAAGCAAAATCTTAGGATTTAGGATTGATTGCCCTTTAAAGTAAAATTTTACGGACACGACGACTTTAAGCGAAATTTCCCATACATAATCCACTCAATACAATAATCCTTCACTTTATTGAAATTAAGAGAAAATTGTACTTCAATGTTCATTGTATTGAAACATATTAGCCCGTATCGGTTGATATGTATCATTCTGGCATATTGGGCATTTTGATACGCCCTTATCGGCATCGATGCTGCGCAATCTAGCTGCTCCCTACTGGAGGTAATTTGGCTTCCAGGTGGATGGCGGACAGTTGATCTGCAAGAGGATCAGAGAACTCGGGGTTGCTAGCGCGGCGAGGTCGCTCCGATGCTTAAGTCAGTATACTTGTTGCGAGCTAAAAATGGTTTAAGAATGCAGAGAGCTAGAGAGCATATAAATCACGCGTACCTTGAACCTCCAGGGGTGGAGCCTTTATATAGTCGAGTCATCGTGGGTTTTGCGGATCAGTTTCAGGATCTTTGTCACGATAGGACCCGTTTCCGCGTTAGTTGGAAGATAATGCAGCCAACCGATAAGGTTCATCACTTTCGCCCGAACTAGTCGGGGAGATAATGCTAGTTGTTACGCGGCATGATCTCATGAGGCTCGGGATCCGTTGGAGGGGTTTTTGGGATCACCACGTAGTGGCATGTCGATATCCCTGAATTAATGTCTTTCAGTCCCGAACTGGGTTGAGTGCCGAAGTGCCTTGGCATCGAGGTGTTCTTGTTGCGATTTGGTACCGAGGCGATCTCGTCTTGAGGTGGCCTTGTCTCGAGGTCACTTTAGCCCGAGATGGTTGGGTACCCGAGCTCGATCTACTGTGGACTGGTCATGATAAGCTGAGTTGTCATCTCTTGATCAGGTCGTGTCCACGTATCCCCTCTTTACTAGGTCGGACCAAATCACCCTTCATCATTTTCCCCCCACTCCCCGAGCCAGGGGTCCTAACCCGGTGCGGGGAGTTCATGACGAGACAAGTGGATTTGGCCCGAGGTCCAGGCGGCTTGTCGGACGAATCGCTAGTCGGACTTGTTCGGCTATCCAACTCAACCAGAAATAACCCAGGTTGTGTCTGGTTCACGCGCAGACATCATGCGATCTACAAACTCCGCGAAAGTCAAAAAACGCGTTAAACCGATTTCAACATCGGGGGTTGCGCAACCGGTTTTCCTAGGAGCTGTTGGATTGCCTCAATCTCGACCGTAGATTTTCGAACATACCGGCTATAAATAGAGGCCCGAGACTCATTTTCTTCGCCACAAATTCGCAAATCTTCGTTCTAAGGTCGCATTCAAGCTTCTTTGCTCGGTTTCTCCAGTCTGGTGTCTTCTTTCAATTCGGTCTTCCTTTTGCGAGTCTTCCCTAGCTCTCCTTTTCTGCTTGTCTTTTCTTCACAATGTCTAGTTTTAGTTTAGATAATCTTTTAGATGAGAGCGGTGAATCCGCTGGGGCCGAGGTGGGTACCTCGGCTCAAGTCGTAGATCGCCTTACCGAATAAGCTACTTCGAGTCAAGGAGCAATCCGCGGTCCTCCTGAGGTGGAATTACCTTGGGAGGCACGAGAGACCCGGTGGTCTGGTGTCCACCTCGCACTGAGGTCAGCAGCCAGATAACTTTGGCCCATCGACGATGACAACGGACAAGCTCCAAGCCTTAGTAGCTCGGTATAGGCTTCCGAGTGATCTTATCTATAGTCTTCCGATAGGTAACTTTCCCTGGGAGCACGGTCACGACGAGATCGTGATCTTCGAGGAACAACTCGCGGCTGGTCTTCGTCTTCCATTTCACCCCCTGATCGTCGAACTCATTAAACTCTTCAACATCACCATAGATCAGTTGCACTCGAACTGCTTTCTGTTGTCGGAGATAAGTACCCGAGGTAGCCCGAAGTGACATACTATATTCCTCCGAAAGAAATTTTGTATGTTGCGGGATGTGATCGTTGTTAGGGGTTCCGCCTCCACCCACTTCGTGAAGTAATCCACTGCTACCACCATGAATCTCCTCTGTCTTGTCACTGGTGGGAAAGGGCCAAGAATGTCGATTCCCCACTGTGCGAAGGGCCATGGGCCGGTGAGATATTTAAGGTCGGTAGCAGGTCAGTGGTGGATGTTGGCATGCCTTTGACACTTATCGCACTTCTTGACGAGCTCGAGTGCGTCTGTCTTCATTGTGGGCCAATAGTACCCTTGTCGCAACGCTTTCTGGGCGAGAGCCCTGCCCCCCAAGTGTCCACCACACAAGCCTTCATGAGTGTCGCGGAGAACGAGCTCGGCCTCTAAGGGTCGCAAGCAGCGCACGTAGGGGAGCGTGAAAGACCTCCGGTACAGCTGTCCATCTATAATGACGTACTTCGCTGACTGGCGGTCTACCCTTCGGGCCACATTGCGATCTGTAGGGAGAGTCCTGTGAAGCAGATAGCTCGCGAGTGGGTCAATCCAGTTCGACTCTGCTTGTACTACAAGAACGACCTCTTCTGCCCCCCCCCCGAGAATGCTAGGCCGAGGCAAGTCCTCATTGTATTATTGCTTGTGCTGGCTAACCAGGACAAGGTGTTGGCCTCAGCGTTCTCGGATCTCGGGACTCGAGAGCATTTCTTCTTTGCTCCTCCTGTCGATCTGCTTGGTTTTTATTTTCTTTTTGTATGAAATTTTTTAGATATCCGCGATGGATGAGTTCTTCGATCTCGTCGCGGAGGTTTCTACATTTTTCGGTATTATGACCGTGATCTTTGTGAAAGTGACAATACATGTTCTTGTTTCTGGAGGTGGGGTTCCCCCTCAACCGAGGTGACCACTTGACATAGGAGTCCTTGATTGCCATAAGGATTTATCCTCGCTTCGCGTTGATAGGTTTGTAGCTCGTTCATTCAACTGGCGGAGTTCGGGAACGCCGACCTGACCTATGAGATTGTGAAGGAGATCGGCTCCCAGACTTGTTTCCTCCCCTAGTCAGGGACTTGCTCTTTCTTCGCTTGCTGCCACCGTTACCTACGCTGTCACCTTCTCTTTTCCTCTTTTCTATTGGATTCTCAGTCTTTTGGTTCATTTCTTCCTCGGTCCCGATGAACTGATCGACGAGCTTGAGGAATTCCGTGATGTCCTTTGGCTTATTGGCCACCACGTGCCACTTAAGTTCTCTGTGTTATACCTTTCTTCGCCGTCGTGAGCCCCTCACTATTGGATCTAGATCAGGGATCTGCAAGCAGGTGTCGTTGAAACGTTTGATATAGCTTCTAATCGACTCCCCTTCTCTCTGAACTATGTTTAGGAGGCTTTCTTGTGACCTCAGACACTTATTGCTGGTGATGAAGTGCAAGGTGAACAACTCTACGAACTGCGCCCAACTTCGGATCATCCCTGGCGCGAGGTTCCTGTACCACGTGCGAGCTACTCCTTTAAATGTTGTGGAGAAGGCTACGGACATGTAGGACTCGTCAGCCCCAGCTAGGTGCATTTAGGACTGGAAGGAGTCTACATGATCATTTGGATCGAAGGATTCATCGTACTTGTCCAGAGGAGGCATTTTAAAGTCTTTTGGCATTGAGACCGCTCGAAGCTCGGAGGATAGAGGAGACGACCTGGACAGGAGAGGAGCAGTCTTAGCGGTTGTCGAGCTCACCTCCTCTTTACCTTTCACTTGTTTTGGTTGGCTGGGAACGACGAGCTGGCTACGAGCTGTAGTTCGTCGTGCCTTGCGACGCTTTTGTTGTTGTTTCTTGACCGACTCCGCATTAGTGCTGCTGGCTTCCGTATGATCTGGTACCATTCTGGCACGGAGTGGCTCTGGGTGCTGAGCCTGACTACCATGGATGGATGGGCCTTGTTTTGAGTTTGCGGCCATGGGCCCGAACTGGTTGCCTGCGAGCGAGCCCTCTTGATGAGAAGGCCGAGGTAACGTGGATCTGTCGGGCTGAGTATCTCCCGATCTATTCAAGTTGCGCTGAGAAGCGGGCGGGGTGACTTGTTTGTCCCTCCTACTGTTGGACGGGACCTGACTCCCAAGAGGAAGTGGGACTTGGGAGGTCTCGCCACAACAGGGAGAGCGATTCTGCTGACGACGGCGGGATTGATTTTGCTACGCCGTCGGATGTCGAGGTGGAACCGGCTGCGGATTCTGCTTTACCGGAGGGAATTGCTGTTGGTACTGTTGCTGGTAAAAGTGATGGAGGACTTGTTGCTGATAATGCTAGAACTGCTGGACCTGTTGCATTTGGACCTGGATGGCCTGAACGTAGTGTACCAGGTCGTCAAGTTGGGATTGCCCGACTCCAGGGAGAACCACAGATGGTTCAGCGAATGTCGCGCCAACTACAGGAGGGAGTGGCGCGTTCACTTGTGCAATCGCTTGGGGCATGGTCAGCGTTGGGACCCCAGCCGCAGTAAGCGGTATGGTAAACTGACCTATGCAAACGTACGGGATCTGAGACTGCCCCCCGGAGACGGCACCAAATGATGCTACACGATCTAACTGCTCCTTGCTGGAGGTGATATGGCTTTCGGGCGGACGACGGACAGTTGATTTGCAAGAGTATTAGAGAGCCCAAGGTTGCTTGCCCGACGAGGTCATTTCGATGCTTAAGTCAATATACTTATTGCGAGCTAAAAATAGCTTTAGAATGTAGAGAGCTAGAGAGCATATAAATCACGCGTACCTTGAACCTCCAGGGGTGGAGCTTTTATATAGTCAAGTCCTCGCGGGTTTCGCGGATCAGTTCCGGGATCTTCGTCACGATATGACTTGTTTCCGCGTTAGTTGGAAGATAATGCTGCCAACCGATAAGGTTGGTCACTTCCGCCCGAATTGGTCGGGGAGATAATGCTAGCTGTTACGCGGCGTGATCCCGTGAGGCCCGGGATCCGTTGGAGGGGTTTTCGAGATCACCACGTAGTGGCATGTCGGTATCCCCGAACTGATGTCTTTAAGTCCTGAATTGGGTTGAGTGCCGAAATGCCTTGGCATCAAGGTGTTCTTGTTGTGATCTGGTACCGATGCAATCTCGTCTCGAGGTGGCCTTGTCCCAAGGTCACTTTAGCCCGGGATGGTTGGGTACTCGAGCTCGATCTGCTGCGGACTGGTCATGATAAACTAAGTTGTCATCTCTTGATCAGGTTGTGTCCACGTGTCCCCTCTTTACTTGGTCGGACCAAATCACCCTTCATTTGGCATATTGGGCATATTGTTATTTTGAACCTTGTGGTGTTGCATACGGTTTTTTATTTGCTACCAATTACTATTGCTACCATATAGGCGTTTCTCGATGCCACATCAACAAATCATTAGTAACATGTAGAAAAAATGGACTCAAACCACGCCTTTCCCAATTTCCAAGGCATGATATGAGAGAATGTTTCTTTGGAAAAACGACCAATCAAATGGTGGGCGTTTTCTCATAAAATGGATTTTTGATATAGTGCTAATGTGGCATCATTTTCTGATTCTGAGCACGTCATCAATACCAAACACCAACATAATGTGGCCTAATCATCATATCTCTAATTAGCTATAACTAATTAACCCCACTCATTATCACCAAAAAAACCCACACAAAAGTCTGGAGTTAATTGGATTGGTTGTGGCTATAATTCTTTTTCTTTTTATTTGATATTTGGGGAAAAAACAACTATACAAAAGTCGGGGGTGAATTTGGATTAGCTGCTGCCCCATACCAGCCACAAATAGTTAAAAAGATTGAGTGGTTGTGGACCATATATAATTTATGACTGACTTGGGGTGTTACAATGGGTTCTACAGGGCCACTACACAACTATTGTGTTCAGTTAATTACATCTCCCTGGGGTATCTGAGCCCTGAGCATAGCTGAAATCTATCTAAAGGTGCATTATACTCTTTTATAAAGCCCTAAACTGTAATGATAATTAGCATGGTTTGTGAATTGCTATTGATCAAGACGGCTGGACCATTCGGCCTGGAAATCGTTTAGGCAATTGGTTCCGTTTTATCTCAAACCCAGTTTCTGGTCAAAACCGTTGAATTAGTCAGTGACCCATTGATTCGGGCGATCGAACCGTCAATCCGTTCAACAGTTTTTTATCATTTTTTATTTTTAATTTTTGTTGTCAGAATTGTTCAAATTATACGGTCGAACCGTCAACCCGTTCAATAGTTTTTAGCCATTTTTTATTTTTAATTTTTGTTGTCAGAACTGCTCAAACTAGATGGTCGAGCCGTCAACCCATAAACAAATCATCATAATGGTTCCATTTCCGGATCATTTTTTAAAACCATGGTAATTAGTGATATCCCATTATGGGACAGATTGGAGACAATGAACTCGTGTGGAAGCAACCGCTAATGGTAATTGATTTGAAGGAGGAAAAGGTTGGGAAAGGAAAAAAAATGTAGAAAAACTTATACGTAAAGATTTCCCTTCTCCAAACACAGCCTAAAGATATAATAAAAATGAGACCAACAGAGGAGAGAAACTCAGAAGCATCTATTATTTGATTGCTCTTAGCTGTTTGGTTGCATGCTTAAATTAAAATCAACCTAGAAAATATAATAGTGTACCAACTGGGCTGGCTGGGGTTAAGAGGAGTTGTCACCTATTTTTTATATAAAAATTAGGGAAAAGAAGGAAATGAAAAAGAAATAGGGGAAGGGGCGATATCGGAAAGCATTTTTAGTTTAAGAATGATATTTTAGTCCAGAAATCATCTAATTGACTCTAAAACTAATTTTGAACTAGGCTATGTAAGGATTACGGTACAAGTGTGGAAGGGGTTTGGCATCACACTTGCCCAGAATTGAAATCCTAACATCAGCTAATATTGGGTTTTATTAAAAATATTTTTAGAAAATAAAAGAAATAATAGAAACACTCAATCATATCACTTAAATGGTTTTCATATTTCTTCTCAACCTTTAGAAGCTATGGAAAAATTAAGGAAGATTATTTCATCCTTGAAATTCCAACCTTATCCTAGTCTAAGGTCCTTGAAATTTATACCTATCAGGGGCTTCTCGATATGTATCTACAGGGAGTGTTTTAGGGTTTAACCCAGTTCAGAGGATTAGAGATATACAGGCCTTAAACAAATCTTTCTAAATTAGGTTGAAAAATAATTAAAAATATATATAAGAGCGAGTCTTGATACAGTCCAATACGGCCCTGCCAGCATATCGGGCTGTATCGATATTTTGAACCTGGCCTAGATGCATATATACATAGCATGTAAGATGTAAATAAGAGAATAAAGATAATTTTTACTTATTCTAAATATTTCAGCATATTTAGAATATGCCATTGCTATTCTTAGCCTCTTGATATGAATTAAATCAAGTTTGATTTAATTTGAAAAGATTTTATAGGCATGACTTTGAAAAGTGATCTTCAACACTCAAAACAAGTTTCCCGCAAAGAAAAATAATTTACCCCAAGGCGGAAAGGTTATTTACCCACCTAGGAGATGAGTATTGTTGGGGAAGATGGAGTCACTGTAACTTTGGAGAAGTTCTGAGGTGCGTCTGAAAACACTTTGCTGTTGGGTTATAGGCAAATTCGTTCATGCTCCTTAAATAATTTATGAAGATGTATGATGAAAAGGTAGGTGTTGGTTTAAAGAAGGCACCTTGAACAGTCACAATCTGTTTACTTCGAATCCCCATACTCTCCTCTACTAATTCTAAGGAGTGTAAATCAGTTCCTATTGAAATACTGAAAACAAACTTTATAATTTTCCAATGTGGGATAAGTTCAAAACTGGGTTTTTGTAAGAAAAAAAACTGATTTTCCAACCAAGTGTGCAAGTGCAATTTCTCATGTAATTGACCAATCAACCCATTGGATTTAATCTATTTCCATGATCCCCATATAAATTTGAAAAAAGAACATTAAATTTTTGGTCAATGTGAATCAAAATCCCATTGACTAACTTTTCCCCTCTCAAAATCTAGAAAAAGAACACCCCCTAAATGGTGAATATCTCACAGCCAAATGGATTATGGAACCTAAGTAAATTCTATCTAACAAAAATTGCAATCATCACTAAGGATTTATTTGGTTCGGAATAATGGCCTATTCCTTTGATTTAAGCTGCATTTAATGTCATTCCACCACCTGGTGGAATGAAAATAGGATTCTGTTTCTGACCAACCAAACATTAAAATCGTAATAGCCTATTCCTATTGGCGTGAATGAAACGGGACCTAAATCTATTTGGGACATTAGAAATGACACAAGTTTTAAGAGTCTCAACCCGAACCCTTTCATGGTCATCTACAGAGAAAATCATCTCTCCGTAAATGTTTGGATTAAGCTTCAGACTAGTGCTGTCGCCGCGTCGGTCTAAGTCTTCTAATAATGGGGGGTGCCACCAAAATAAGAGTCCAACTAAGGGTTCCTGCTTTAAAGTCTTTGTAGATGGATCATGGGAGCCAACTACAAGGAATGTTACGACTGGTTATGCTATTTCTCACAAAACAATTGATTTGTTTGAGTAGAAGGAGAATTGTTCTTGGCAGCCTCTCCAACAAATGCTGAGTATTGAGCAATCATCAGAAGCTTGCAGAAGTTGAAGAGATTTGTGGTCATGGAGGCCTTCCTTTGTGCTGATGCGAAACAAGGAGTTAAAAAGATTCAAAAGCCAAGAACCCTTATAAAACAAAGTCGATGAGTAAATCTTTCTTGACGAAAAATGTGCTTTAAATTTGTTTTTTGTTGTAAATGAAGCTGGGTTTATAAATAATATGATCTCATATGTAACTCGTTCGAGCAAGGGCCCAATATGTGGAATGTATCGAAAATGCGAGTTTCATTTTTTTTTTTTGTTTCAGAAATGTATCGGATGTTTATCAAGCGAATTGGTGCCATATCTCTCTATCTGTCTATCTCTCTATCTATCTATCTATATATATATATATAAGGCTGCAACTTGGGCCAGGTTGGCCCGAACCCAACCCGAAAAAGTTGGGTTGGGTTGGGTCGGGTTGATGTTTGGGTTAGGGTTAGGGTTTAAATTCATTAACCCCATAGCTAACCCGACTCTATAGTACATGTCATATATAAATATATGTTATATGTAATATATAATATACATTGATTTGTTTAGATGCATGATATTTGTATAGCCCCCACCATATAGTATCATGTATTTCTTTTAAGATAATCACTTTACTTAATTCTAATAAGAAATACTAAAACCTTACTAACATTATTTTATGTTTTTTGAAAATTTTATTCTTGATCTCCTCTATGTTGTTTGTAGCCTAAGAAAGATCTACCATAAGTCATATCTCATAATAAACTACAGTCATTTTTGCCACTTGTTTTTCTGAATTTTGTACCAAAAGAACAAAAAAAAAATGTCAACAAACAAATATCAATGAAACATAGGACTAATATATGTAGTGAGAGTTGAGTTAAGATCTAAAATCGAGAAATTATATGAGGTTTTAAGGGATGGGAAGATTTTGGGTTGGGTTAGGGTTGAAAGAATTTAGTTAGGGATAGGGTTGGGTTGGTCGGGTTTGGTTAGGGTTAGGGTTGGGCACAACCCGACCTAACCCGACCCGACTTGTAGCCCTAACATCAGCATGCCTCTCCTTTCCATTACCCCACCCTGAGTTCTACTTCACTCTATCTCCTCTCCCCTTCCCACACTCCCATTAAGCCATGTCACCATTCCCAACCCAACTACCTAAAATTATTCTTAGAATCTCTCTCCTAAGGTATCTCCTCTAAGCTATTAGGAAAGTATCATGTTACCCCACTTCCCAATCAATTCCTAAGGCTATATTTGGTTTGAAGGAAAATGAAGGGAAGGAAGGGAAAGATAGGGGAACCTATAAAAAGTTTGTAAAGGTTTTCCTACCTTTCTCTACCACTCTTTCTCATTTAAAATATCCATATTAATTAAAAAATAGTTAAATACAGTTAATATTTAATCCAACCCATATTCAATGAGTATTAAATAGTGTTATTTCCAAAAATTAATAAATATTGTTATTAATTAACTTATCATGACTTTTTAAAGTATTTTGGTAAGTATTATTATATTCATGTTAATTAACACTTTATAGAAATTGAAAAGTTTTAACTAATTTCTATAAAATTAAAAATTATATTTAACAATTATCAAAAAGTATAAAATTTTAGTTATTGTTATTATTATAGTTAATAATCGAATGAAGATGGGGGAACAAAATATTATAGTGTTGGGAAATGAAATTATTAATTAATTTATATTAGAAAATAAAAGATAAATTAGAGTAGTTTTGTTAGTAAACTACCTAATAAAAATAAATATTTAATAATAATTTAAAATAATATTCAATAAATCTTCATAATTACACAAATGTAATAAAATTTTCAAAAAATTTCATAAAACTATAATTATGTTAAATAACATTTTGGAAATTAAAAGATATATAGTTTTTGAAAGTTTATTTAAAATGTATTAAATAATTATTGAAAATTATTGGACTATTTTGGAAATTTTATGAAAATTTATTATATTTGATAGATTTTGGAAAAATATTGAAAAATTATATAATTTTCATTGTAAATTATTAAAAATTATTAAAGATAAATGAGTATGGAAAGGGAAAACTATAATTTGAACCAATAATTACACAAATTATTAAGATTAATTAGTATAATATTGGAAAAAGGAAATGATTGATTAGTTTATATAGAAAGTATAAGATAAACTAGTGTAATTCTGTGAGTAAACCATTTAAAAAGAAAATAAATTATTTAATAACAATCTAAAAATAAATTTGAATAAAATTTCAAAATTACACAAATGTAATAAATTTTCCAATTATTTTATAAAAATACATTTTTGAAAATTAAAGACAATTTAGTGTACTTTTAGAAATTTACCATGTGGTTGATACTGAATATATCCTTTTGATCATTTTTGTCATCAAATTGAATATTGGGTTAACAGGGAGAGTGTGCATTGCCTTGTACCTCTCAACACTGGGGACAGAGCAGTGAAAATTCGAGGATCCCCATCCTTGATGAGGAATGGGTACCTTGCCCTAAACTCGCCCAACACTGAGCACGAGGTGGGGAAATTCGAGGATTCCCCATCCTGTAACAGGGAGTGGGTGCCTTGCCTTGGATTTGCCTAATATTCAGGATGAGACGGGGATGGGATAGAGTGTCTTAACTACGGGGCAAGGACAGGGATGGGGTGCCCTGCCCTGTTGCCATTCCTATATAATTGTTAATAATTAATGAAATTAATAAAAATGTTAGCTTTTATAATTTTATTTATTTAAAGTCAATCAAGATTTCATTTAAAAATAATGAAAATAATAACAGTTATTAAAATTACTACAAATGATTAATAAAATTAGATTTATTAAAAACTATTTGTTCATATAACAAATTAACAATAATTATTTTTTGTAAATCAACATTAAATGAAAAATACAATTATTAAAATTTTACATATTAACAATAACTTTGAATACTTTTATATAATTAACAACAAATGTTGATTATTAATTTATCAATTAATTAATAGTAAATAAAGGTATTCAATTTTTCTAATTTTCCTGCACGGGTCCCCCGCTAGTCTATATGTATATACTAAAACACAATAGTCTAGAAATTTTCTCATTTTTTGAATTATTTATTTTTTATTCAATGTCATTTTTAATACAACCAATGAGATCCCTTCCCCATAAAAAATGCCTAAATTCTCTCTCTCTTTCTCTCCCCTCCACACACACACATGTTCCCAATACCCTAAATAATATAATTTCCTACAAGTTCCCAAAAACTACCTCCCCCACTATTCCCCACTTTCTCCTAAATTACCTTTAATTCCTATTTTTCTTCTAAATTATCTCTAATCCCTATTTATATCCTAAATTATCTCTAATTTAGTACAGAGTTTCTCTCCTAAATTATCTCTTATTCCTATTTATCCTCTCCCCACTTTTTATCTATATCTATCTAAAGAAAAGTTTGAATTAAAAAAATTATTTAAATAATATAAAGAAATTATATAATAACTTTAAAATATTTATTAAAAACACAAAAAATAATTATAATATATTTAATAATATTCAGATTATTAATAATTTTATATTTTTTTACAAAATTTATCACGAATTATGTACTAACAATATAAATTATGAATTTTCAGATTATTCAATTTAAATGTAATTCAAATAATAAAAAATTAGCATTAAAAATAACACTATTTAAATATTTCAATAACAAAATATCTTAAATGACAAATATTTAAAATAGAATAACAAATTATTTAATATTATATAATAACTTTAAAATAAATAAAATTCAAATAATGAAAATTTTGAAATATTTTATATATTATTTATATTTTTAAATAATTTAATATTTTAAATAATGAAATATTTAACATAACTAGGTTTTAAATAGTTAAAATAACGAAATTATGTAATAAATTTAAAAATATCTTAAAAGTGGACAATAATTACAACATAATATTCAAATTAATAATAATTGAACATTTTACAAAATTAATAACATAATTATGTAACAAATTTCACTTATATCAATTAATAATTATAAAAAATAACTTTCAAAAAAATAATATTTTTTAATAATTATTTTAAAATTTGAATACATATTTATTATATATTTATTTTTTGATAAATACTAAAGTGATTTATAAAAATGATTAATATGAGCCAACAAAAATTACATAACAGAGTTCCCACAGAGAGGTGCGAGATGCTACCTCAAAAAACAAAGCAAAATTACAACTGAGCACAAAATAATTAATCCTTATGCACCCCTTGCTTGGCAAGAAGATCTTCCATCCCATTTGCTGATCTCCTTTTCCCACTAAACTCTAACTTTTAAATTGGATGTTAGCCACTTAAATTTTATCATCACCCCCTATATTTATTATATATTTATATATACAAACAATACATTTTTGTGATAAATTCATTTCCAACAATTATGTATAAATCTTTTTTTTTGTTATTTAACGAAAAAAATTTTATAATTATTAGAGATTAAATTACTGTTATTTAACTTTGCAAATTTAATTTATTGTACTTATTGTATGTTTGTTATAATTTATTGGTTAATAATTATTAGAGATTAAACTATTATTTGAGATTACACTGTTTATTGACTAATTTAATATATTTTTTAGTATTTATTGTAATTTTGTAGTTATTGTATTTTTATCAGTTATTTATTGTGTTTTCATTATCAATTTATTTTCAATAATTCTGTTTTTTCGCTATAAATTTTATAGTTAGTAGAGATTAAACTATTGTTATTTATTGGAGATTAGACTATGAATTTAGCTGAAATTAGGAATGTTCACAAGTTGGTTCGGTTCTGTTGTAGGCATTTTGGCCAATCAAATAGACCTATTCAGGTTGGGGAGTTGGCCACCCGAAGCCAACTAACCAGTAGTGAAAACCAGCCAACTCAGCTTGTATCAGTTTGGGCCAATTTTCAGTTTGGTGAATCGATTCAAAAGATTTAAACTAAAAATAAATAAATTTATGATATAAAATATTATAGACTAAGAAATACGGTAATTTCCCACTTTCGCATATTAAACAAATTATATTAAAAATATAAAATATATATATTTCATATTAAACAAATTATATATATATATATATATGGTTGAGTCGTTCTATTTTGGTTGATTTACAAATGGCTAAAGCGAAAGTGATCCAACCTAGTTGGGTTGGGAAGTTGTTGAACCAAAACCAATTTGGAATACTAGAAAACCGACCAACTCAGGTCAAATTGGTCAGGTTCATCAGTTTGATAAACAACCCTAGCTAAAAATAATTATTATTTTTGTATTGTAAAAAATATTAAAAGTAGTATATAAAATATAAGTAATTATTAATTATTTAAAAAGTTAAAAATATAAAACAATTGTATACTCTTACGTGTTTTCTATTGTCTAGCTTCCATTTAACAGATCCCATGCATTGCATAGGTCCCTACTAGTTAATTAATACAATATGAAGCCTCCTTCTTTTACACCTAAAGTTTCCAAAATCACTCTAGACTCTCCCAAATCACCAAATTTGACAAGAGAAATGGAAATTCTGTTAAAACTCAAAAAAAAGAACCTAAATATGCATTGGGCAAAATTTGCAAAATAGGTTTATTTTCTCAATTTCTTTAATATCATGTACTTATTATTTTTTGCTTGAATATATCTTGCTTTATTCTTTGTGTTAAAAAATGGAAAAGTTGTATTTTTTATATGATCTAATAATAAAATGTGATTTATTGTGGATATATGGATGATCTATTTCCTTTTTTGATTTTTTTGTAATTATGGAATAAAAATGCAAAAATAATTATTTTAATAGTGAAAAGGTATTGGTTACATATTCACTTAAAAGTTGCATCAATGCATTTTAAATGGTTGGATGGGATAATTGGACTCTTCTCCCTTAGAAGTTATAAATAGGTACAAGATTTTTTAATGAAAATTTGAAAAATAAATAAAATTACATAAAAAAAAAGAGAAATGATATGTTTTACATTATGTGATGATGGAGAACCTATATTGTATAAAGATGACACGTGCCCTGTGTTCTTTTTTTTTCTTTGGTAAGAATTTGGTTTCTATGCAAGTCATAAACGTTATGTTATATACACGTGTTTGATTTATTTGATTTTTCATGTATATATTGATTTTTTATCCATATCCATACATATCCAAAGTGTATATCTTGATACATCTCTTAAAATTGTTTTTTAATATACCTTATATTTCTGATACTTTGTACCTTGTATGGTTCCTTTTGTATTTTCTTTTTTCTAGTTAAATGAAGTATCTTACTTACAAAAGAATGGAAAAAAAAAGCGTGAGGTACTAGATCTCCAAGTGTTTAACACAGAGATACAAACTTTGAAAAAGAAAATCTCCACAATCAATTTATGTTGTTTGCCCAAGGTTGGCCAATCAGTCCGCTGGTTAGCTATAATTCATTCATTTTTTTTAATTAAAAAAAATATAGTTCGATTAACATTCCAACTAACCAGCCAAGGACTTTACCAGGTGGTTCAACCCCTCGACCTTGTCACAGAGGCCGATTGAGCAAGATACCATTTGCACGTAAGAAAGGAAAAACGTCAATCACAAACCAAGAAGACCTCAATGACACGATAGACGCAAAGTAGTATACATCTACCTCAGTTGCCTTGTCCAACAGTGTGTACTAAACTGTCCACCGAATATTGGGTCCAAGACTGGCGGTTCCCGGGGAGGACCATGCCAACCACTTGTTGCTAGCCTACGCCTAGGACTGACAAGGAGTCCCCCTCTTGAACACTCCACCTAGGCTAGAAGATCCAATGAGCGGTGAGCGGCTCATTGTCCCGATAATCGAACGTCTAGGGCTCTGCCTAGTGTGACACACCAAAGGTCCCCTTGGGCCGACGCTGCTCGCGCAGCTGAAGCCTTTTGGCCTAAGGGTCTTGGGCCGTCTCGGTAAGGCGCTCCTGTGTTTATGTCTTTCTACGGGCCACCTTGGCCTCGGTCCGTTGTCTTGCGACCCCATCCGCTGGTTTACGCCGAGGTGTGCTCCCAGCAGCTATCTTTGATGCCACGGCAAGCAACTTCGCCTTTCTGTCATTCTCCATTTCAACGAACAAGAGAAGCAAATGAGTTAGAAAAATGCTAACAAAACTCAAGCAACTTCACAACTGGCAAACAGTGAAAGTGTCCATACCAAGGGGGGCAGGACTAAGGTTGGCCATCACCAAGGCCTCATCCTCATTCACCAAGGGTCCAATGTGAATCATCCTGCCCAGCCAAAGTCGAGTCATCACAACCTTGTCCTCATTGCAGCTGCGTAGCTTAATCCTCTTGGTCATAGTGTCTAGTCTCCCCCAACCAGACCGAAAGGACCAGCCCTCGGGGCAACTCATGAAGAAGAAATTTTCTTCTAGTTGTGGACAAACGACGATTTGTCCACCACCCTTCCCCGTCGACTTGGAAGTAAAACAAGCCCTCCCCGTCAGGGTGCTTCCTCAGTGCGAAACAAACACCAAAATATATTCAGTGTTACTGTCACCTCTTGGAAATGTGCCATCACCAATACGGTCACTATCGTCATAACAACATTGGAGGAGAGTTGGCTAACGGTCAGGTTGTAATGGTTCAAGATCTCGGGAATGAGGGGGTGCAGGGGAAAACGTAACCTAAAGTGAAGGTAATGCTCATGGGCGCACACCTCCCCTCTAGGAGCAAGCCACGACCTGTCACCCATGCAGGGGACTCTAACCCTATAGTCCCCAGAATGTGGTATCTCTCGACCAACGCGCTAACTTGCATCTTGTTGAGAATGTTGTCTAAGTCAGAGTGGGGGTAATGCCCCAGTGTCATGCCTTTGCGCTCAGCCTCGGCCGTGGGCTCCTTAGCCTCCTCCACATCAACCACATTAGGGTGCCCAAGAACATTCCCTAAGGCATTGGCCCTCGGTCGCATGGAACTGGTGTTCTCATTGACAGAGCCCACACTCTATTGATTACGCTCAGCCCCGTGATATGCGACTCTCTCCATTAGCACTTGGGTGCTAGACGTCCAATAGGAGCTCTTGGAGTCACTAGTGTCACTCCCATCACTATTAGGAGTGCTTCTAGGAATAATCCAGTTAGGAAGGTTGTATTCCTCATAACCCGATTCCTAGGCCAACATGTTGAGGACAATAATCCTTTTACCAAAAGATGTTTGTTAAAGAAAGTTTAAGGGAATTGGTTTTTGATAGCCGAGGTGTCATTAGTAACTCCCAAGCATAAGGTTTTGAGCAAATGGTGGGGAGTCGCTCAACTAGCCTCCCTATTTAAAGAAAAATGCATGACTCAGATCCAATTGATGCAACAACCATGGACTTGCTGATATGACAGCCCGAACCGATGGGCTCCACGTGGTACTAACCTCGAGAGACAAAACAATGCCAAGAGACGGGGTCGGTTTACCCATCGACTCTTGCTCAAGGATACGCCAATCTGGACCCCCCTGCACCGTCTCCTGGATGACCTCATTCAGTTGACCCCGACACCCGTCGTGCGTATGGACATATGACGGGGGACATCAACGCTCGTGTAAGGCACGAACAACAGGCGCGAACCTATGCCCACATGGGCCACGGTCACGACCCTTCGGCCCGAGATAGTCATTTGCTGATACAAAGGGAGAACGGAGGAGCAGTTGCGACACAACCCCTGAGAAGAGCTTTGTAGCTAAGGCCAACACCTCCACGCAAGTACACTATACTCTCTTCGGCCAAAGCCAATGTCTCAACACAACCCACCTAACAACCTCAATTGCTATGGCCTCGAGAGTGGGGGGAGCAAGTGATATAGTGGTATTCAACCAACCTACAGATATTGACACGTGGCGTCTGCCGAACGCATCTCGACCATCTCGTAGACCTTAACATGTGGCATCATTCGACCATATCCTAGCCACACATCACCAACCATTGCCAATTGCCATCACCTACTCCCAACTATTCCTCCTCTTAAGCAACTCCGATTATAAAAATGGGTTCCCACATTGAGGTAAACACACATTGGAACTTAAGTTCTAAGTCTCATCTGTTGCTTGGTCCAACCCCTTGTAGCTCTTGACTAACTTGATTGTCAGAGTCTCCGTCCACGGGATAACTCCCGGGGCCTTTGACATCTTCTTTCTCTTAGCAAATTGGACCCGTCAATCTCATACACTAGAAATTATGTTGTTGCCCTCGTCTTCATATTTGACATCAACAAATTTAATGCTACTATGCTTCTTTTCCCAATAAAAATATTCTTGTTTCTTCACAAATCATGTTTTCCTAACAACGCATGGATTGCTCCTCTTGAATTTTGGTGAAGGATGTATCATAAAATTTCATTTCATATTTTTTTTGAAAGATAAATATTTAAGTACATTTTATTTTTTCCCAAGCGTTCTTTTGTTCAACCATTTCCCAGCGTTTTTTTTTTTCTTTTCTTTACCTCTTTTTTGTGCTTTTTATTTTGTTTCTGCAGGGGTTTTGACAAGAGGGTTGCTTTGTCTTTGATATCCTGTGTCGGGCGATCGATACCAGTGGTTTGAGGGCGATCGATACCATGGTTTGCCATCCATGGTTAAGTCTGTTCACAATTATCGGGTGAATGTAGTTATTCTCTGTCGGGTAATGGTTGTAATGTTTGAGGGTTTGATGTCTTTTGCGGATATATTTGAATCATACTTTCACCAACACTTCGCAGTTTCTTTTGTTAACCTCTTTTATTATTTTCTTTCTGTTGGAGATTTACTCGTTTACTAATTCTGTTGATGATTATAACTCCACCCTTTTTTTTGTTACAAGTTCATCTACTTTTATATTTTATTCTTTTAAGAAAATGTATGTGGATTTCCTGGCCTTGCTGTCAATTCTCTGAATTTTACCTTACCAGTTAATTTGGCATACATACATTATTTATACCACGAACTCACGTTTAACATAACCAACCAACGGTCGGATGTAAACAACTGCGGCTTGGAGCACATAGATTTGATTCATTGATTGGGATCCGGGCTCCGAGTCTCCGACCCAGTCAGTAGTCACCCAGAGGCGCCGCTGAAACTTGTCCGTTTACAATATACTTTAATTTAATCAACGTGTTTTTGTGACCTTTTTGTTGTTTGGTGGGGCCGCCAACCCAAATGAAGATATCTGGACGAATCTTCACCTTAATCAAATGGCCATCGGATGGGACCCAGATCCATTGATCCAAAGGTCATAATCTTCCTAATCTCCTATTACTAAAAATGAGATATCCCATCTGATCTATCCTAAACGTTTATCTCCGCATGCGGTGCGTCCTGCCTACGCCCACCGCGCAAGTTTAATGTGCATCAGTGCACGCGACACCAGTCTCCGGTGGCGACTCCGCTGACCACGAAACTCTCGTCAAACCTCATAAAGTAAAGATTAAAAAAAAGAAGAGAAATCCTCATCCCTCCTCCCTAGTTTACATTTACACTACACAAGTTGGCGTTTTACTGCGCTTGCGCCATAGTCGTTACACCAGATTCAATCTCGACCGTCCATTCGCAGCAGAAGACGCGGGAGGGTTTCGCAATTCAACGAAGACAAATACTAGAGTGACCACTCTTACAGATTATTTACGACAACACCATCTTCTCAAGTTCTTTGAGCTATAAGGAAAGGCGCCGTCAGAGCAGAGGGAACTCTTGTTCTCACGTTCCCCCCGCCCCGCTTTATCAGGGAGCTCCGACGTCCGACGCCCGCGGTCAAGAAGCGCCACTGCTTCTATAGATAAAACGCGAGCTAAGAGAGAAACACCAACTAAACCTAGATTTCATGAAATCTCTCTGTTTTTAGGTATTTTTACTACTATTTCTCAATTTCTTCTCAAGTGCATGTTTCATTGGTAATAAATGCTGTCCTAATTCTCTCTTAATGGAGTTTAAATAATCGATTTAGCAGTCTCTCGTAACTTTTTATTACATTGGGATGATTTCTTTGGTCTTTCCGTTTTGTTTTATGCTTGACATTAGACTTGTTGTGTCTCTTCTTCTTTTTTAGCTTTCCATTTCCTTTCGGTTCTCAGAAGCATGAATTTATCGCAAATGGAGTACTAAATCGATCCAGAAGAAGGAAGATGCTCGTATCGCATTTTAGCTCATTCTTCGAAAAGATCAATTTTATCTGTCCAGATCTCTGAAGAATTATACACAATAGATTAGTTCTTAGCTTCCGTCCATCTTGCTCAGCTGCTGCTGCAAAATAAATAAATAAAAGAAAATAATTCTCAGAAGAGTGTGTTTGTTGCTTTAAACTGCTTTAGAATGGCGAGATCATTGCAATTCACTGGTGTCAGAACTCCCCATACTGGGTTCAGAAGATATTCCTCGCACTTCTTACCTCTATCATCAGTGAAACTATCTTCGACCCTGTCTGATCTTGCGGCATTAGTGGCTTCGAGTGCTGGACTTTTGAATAGAAGACCTGAAGGCCCCCGCACAAGGAGAGCTTTCAAAATCAGTTGCGAGACAGGAGCATTAGCTTTTCGAGAAAAGGTCGAGAATGAGAGCCAAAGTTTTGATAGAAATGTGGGGCAGTTGACGTGTGTGATGAAGTTTGGTGGGTCTTCGGTGGCCTCAGCGGAGAGGATGAAGGAGGTCGCTGAACTGATTCTGAGCTTTCCTGAAGAAAGGCCTGTACTTGTTCTCTCTGCAATGGGAAAGACGACTAACAAGCTTCTACTGGTATGCTTAAGTCTCTTCTTGTGATTCTTCTTCTGGGTCGCTCTCAATTTTACTATTCCTTTTTGTAGTTCTTGGCGAAGTTAGATAGCTGTCAATTTCCTTTTTCGTTCTTTTTTCAGGCTGGAGAAAAGGCTGTTGGTTGTGGTGTTTCTCACGTTTCTGAAATTGATGAGTTAGGGTTTATAAAGGAACTTCATCTCAGGTCAAACTCTCTCTCTCTCTCTCAAATACACACCTATGAATGCACTCTATCACGATGATAATCGACTTTTATCATTTCTGTTTTGATTGTTTTTTTCTTTATTCAGGACGGTTGATGAGCTTGGAGTGGATAGGTCTATAATTTCTGGTAAGGATCTATTTGGTGCACAGTTGTCTTTTGTGAGTGTAATTAATTTCAAGTTGCATCATCATCATCTAAACCTTATCACAACTATATGGGGTCTGCTACATGAATCCTGTTTGGCCATTCCTTTCTGTTTAATGCCATATCCATTCTTAATTTATGAATGCTTTCAAGTTGCATTGCAATCAAGTGCCAAAATGCAACTGATTCGTGTCTAGCAATAGATGTTAATATATCTTGTTCAATAATAGAGTTTATGCTTTTGATGATGCCATATATTTGTTTTTTGTGCTTGCATAACCTGTTTCCATTATGATGATCCTTACATCAAATTGTTATGTAAATTAAATCCTGGAAAAACTACAACTGAATAATAGAAATGATTTGACTTTGTTTTAAGCTATTCCATTTATCCATTTGTTTTTTTATCAGCTTCCATTTATTCATTTGTTGAAAGTTCCCCTGCTCAAATTTTTAGTTCGGGAGGAAGTAAATGCTACCAAGCTATTAGAGGAGAGATAAAAATGTCAATTTATGTTCATGCTAAAAAATGTTCGTTTATGTTGCATGAAAGGGTCATAATCTTATTCTCAAGAACTTGATTCATATTTCCAAAACCACGCTTCTTGCCTTTTTTAGCTCAAACCATTAACTTTCTACTATGTCAATGGCCCTATGAACTTTCATCCTGTGAAACTTATTATCCTAGCACCTCATGTCCGTTGTGCTTCAGTCATTATAATTTCCTATTAATATCATGGGCTTACTCCAATGGCAGGACAAATCCCAATCGAATGGTGATGGATGTTGCAATAATAGCATTCTAATTTAAATATTTTTTTTTGATAAATGCATTCTGATTTAAATCTTATTTCAATGCATATAACAAATTACTTTTTCAATTGAGATTGAGATTTTCCTATGATAATTAGAGTTTGCACTTTCTGCTGGAGGCCTTTAGTAAAGTGATGCAATACCAACTACTCTGATTACCCAAGTCATGTAGGATGGATAGAAAATTTTACCAAATAGGTGCTTTGTACCAAGTGATGTAGTGTAGATTCACTTTACATAACTTGTTAGGAATCAAGTGTAAATAGGTTTGGGGAGTGCATATTGACTTATGAGATGCTTTATTGGGCAGGGGAATGGGGATTTGTCATTCATTTCTGTCTTAACTTTTCTTCTCTTTTTTTTGGTCAACAATTTAGGGGGCATTGCTTGGTGCAACTGTACAATCTTGGTAAGTGTGAGAATGAATCAATGAATGGGGGCATTGCTTGGTGCAACAATGGGGATTTGTCATTCATTTCTGTCTTAACTGTCTTCTCTTTTTTTTTGGTCAACAATTTAGGGGGCATTGCTCGGTGCAACTGTACAATCTTGGTAAGTGTGAGAATGAATCAATGAATGTTGAAGCCTTTGAACAACCACTTCATGCTAAATTACCAGAGGTTAGGTTCTATATAGTCAACTGTTTTTTGGGACTTCTAGGGGCCATTTCTTGGTGCAATGGTAAAATCTTGAGCTGACAAGTGTGAAAATGAGGGTTCAAGTCTGTGAGTGACCTTTTTCCAACTCTTTTCATCCTTTGTTGGTGTTTCTCATCATATCAATTAATTTACTTTCAACTCTTTTCTTCTTTTGTTGGTGTTTCTTCATATCAGTTAATTTACTTTATATATTCATGATTCTTTGAAATATTTCTAAAGGGACTGTTATCGGTAAGACTATAACATCATCCATCCCAGCCGGACTGTGGACTGAACGTCCATACTTTTCCCCCTTTCACCATGCATGTTTATCCATTTATAATGAGTTCTTTCTCAAGCCTGTTTTTGGCTTTTATTTTGTGTGTAATTCTGTAGAACACTTGGAAGAAATGGAGCAACTTCTGAAAGGAATTGCTATGATGAAGGAACTTACTCCTCGTACAAAAGACTATCTAGTTTCATTTGGAGAGTGCATGTCGACAAGGATATTTGCTGCATATTTGAATAAAATTGGTGCTAATGCTCGCCAAGTATGTTATTTTCCTTTCACGTATTCATGCTTGATATGCCTAGGAAGTTATATATCTTTAAGCACTTTGCATCTGAGAACAGACGAAGAAGTATGAGCTAAAGGTCCTGGCATGCCATTAATTTCTACTGTACGTGGTCTATCTTGGTTCATTAATTCAGATCTTACCGTTTGTCTTGATTTTATCATATTTAGAATTGGGATACATACACATGAATTTGTGGTACAATTACAGGGATGAAAACTGTATATTATTGATCCACTGTATCCATGGCTCAAATCAACTAAATAAGAAATATGATGCCTTATTTGTGCTTTCTTTGTAGCCCAAATTTTCATGCAGTCCTAAAGAATAAATTGATTGGATGGTAACCATCAGCTGATCAGATTAACGTTTTTGATGAAAAGGATTTTGTCCCAGGAGCATTCACTCCCCAACCCCCACCATAGAAAATAAATCAAACATGCACCCATATAGATAAGTCAAACACACACACACACAGTTACAACCTTTTATATAGTTTATATTTATATATATGGTTCAGGGTTTTCTTTTCTACTGTGGGCATTACTCATAGTTGCAGGTATTTTGCGTACATCTTCTACGGCTTAGGTAATATAGTTATGATCAATGTTTTAAAAGGCGTGGAATGCATACGCCTGGAGGTGCGCTCAGTATTTTAAAAGGCATAGGGGGCGTACACCTGGACAGGCAAGGTGCCTCCAAAACGCCCTGAAGCTTATGCTAGAGGTGCTAACACCTTTGAGGCGTACGCCTCAGGTGCAAGAGGCATCCTCATACGCTTTTTTCATGAAACGTGCTAGAAAAATGAGATCCTCCTTCCTCTTCTTCATTCTTCTTATATAAAAGATTTTTATTAAAAATAAAGAAAAATGAGATCCTCCTTCCTTCTCATCTCCCTCCTCTTATGGAGGCTTATGCCTCCTTGTGTTCGGAAGACTTATGCCTCTTACATTCTGAACTACGTTTCATGCCTCTAGGTAGTGGAATGCTTTGTGTCACACCTCCGCATTTTAAATCACATGTGCCACACTACGAGGCGCATGCCAGTGGTGTTGATGCCTCTAAGGTATACGCCTTAGGCACATGAGGGGCACACCTCAAACGCCTTTTGCATGGTGTGTACTAGAGGCATATGTCTCATGTGCTTCATACAAAAAGAAAGGGAAGGGAAGGAATTTTGGGCTGGGGGCACTGCCCCCTAAACCTCCTTGGCTGGGGGTCTTCACTCCCCCTCCTCAATATCTTTTTTATGCAGCCCAATTTTTTTTTTTTTTTTTGGGTGGGGGGGAGGGGGGTCATCCTCATCTCCAGCTCACTCGCCTCCACTTCGACAGGTCCCCCCTTTCAGTTAGTGTTATGCATCTTCATTCTTCTAATACAAGAGGCCTTTCATTAAAAATTATTAAGTGCTCTGGAGGTTTATGCTTCTTGCTTTTTGAACAATGCCTAGTGGAATGCCTTGCATCATGCCTCCAAATTTTAAAACATTGGTTATGATAAAATCTTTGGTTGGATGCATATTCAAAATTAGAATGCATTTGCTGCATACTTTTGTCCTGCATCTCAGCCTTTTTGGTTCATGTTGGTTCTTTCTCAATCATGTTTTTAAAAGGCACTGAGGTGAGGCAGAGCCTTAATGCCTTGTGTGTGTGTGGCTAGTAGGGATGCTCACGGTTCTGTTAAACCAAATCAATCTGTTAACCAGTTGATCGGTTTGGTTTTTTGTATTTATAATATGTGTTATAAAGAGATGTATAAGTACAATATAAATATTATATATGTAATGCATATATTTAATATAAATAATATACAACATATGTTACACACACACATATACTAGTTGGTTCGGTTCGGTTTTTGATGAACACCCCTAGTGGCTAGAGGCTTATGCCTTAAATTTTGTGAGGTATACGCATCGCCTGAGTAGCACCATATTGGTAAAAAACAAAATAAATAACAACCAAAGATGTATTAATATATAATACTTTTTAAATTTTAACGAAACTTTATTTAGTTGGTTAGAAATAAAACAAGAAAAATTTAAACTCAAAAGATATCTCAGAATATCTTTCTTAATCCAAACAATATCTCATTGCATTTTTCTTACCCAGCATCATCATCATCTTCATCTAAGCCTTATCCCAACTATACATGATTGGCTACATCTATCCTGTTTTGCCATTCTTTTCCGTTTAATGCCATATCCATTGTTAAATTATGAGTGCTTAAATCATTTCTCAACACTTCGATCCCTGTCCTTTTTTGTCTGCCCCTAGTGCTTCTGGCTCCTTCAACTTGTAACTGATTGCCTTTTCATGTGAGTGCTGTAGGTGGCCTTCTGTGCACATGACAGAACCATCTAAGCTTACTTTGTCTAATTTTATCACATTTTTGGAACTACTCCTAGTTTCCTTTGAATGACTTTATTTCTGACCCTGCCCTTTTTAGTTTTTCCACTCATCTTTTTTTTTTTTGATAAAATTTTCAACTCATCTATCTGAGCTTAAACATTTCTTCCACTCTTTTTTTAGTCATAATGTTTCTTGACTGCCCAAAACTTTGTTCCATAGAGCACTGCTGGCCTTACAACTGTTTTACCAAGTTTTCCTCTTAATCATGGGTGACATCCTCAATATCTCCCTTGTTATGAATTATCATACCAAGGTACCAGAAAGAGTCACATTGAGTTATCTCTTGGTCTCCAAGCCCAAGTGTATCCTGATTTGCACTCCTATTGTTGTTGCTCAGTTTGGGAAGAGTACAAATACAATTATGTGTAGTACAAAACCTTGTATGTCGTATTTCTAAACTTTTTGTACTGTACATATTTGTATTTGTACTTTTCCCAAACTGAGCCTAAATTTACATTGCATGTATTCTGTTTTACTCTTTATTTTAAAACCTCTTGTTACTAAGGTATTCATCTATAAACTTAATTTTGTATTTGATTCTTAATTAGTTTCATCAATTAACAATGTCATCAGCAAATAACAGCACCATGGGACCTCCTTTCTAATATGTTTAGTTAATTCATCTATGATCAGTGCAAATAAATAAGGGCTAAGTGCTGAATCCTTAATATTGGAAGAATTTTGGTTGTTGCACCTTTCATATGGGAGAATGTTTTCTTTGAGTAGAGTTATTTTGATGGTTGGAACATAAAGATCCAAAATCCATTGGAAGTATTAGATCTAAAGTATGTCTATTGGAAGTTCCATGCAAATCAACCCCACCTTGGTACTACTAGGAAAGTAACTCAGTTACCTATTTAGCAAGTGTAATATTATCTCACCTTGATTTTTTATTTTTATTTTTTTGTACTATTGGGTTGCCCATTTAACAACCCAGATCATGTCGTTTGGGTGTGCTTTAAGAGAGTTATTTTGGTTGCCTTTTCCTTCCAAGGGATTGTTTGAATTACTTTTTCTGTGACCCGAAATAGTGCTTAATGAAAGGTCGAGAAATATTCCTTTGTGATGCTCTACTGAACATGGGAATTATTTTCCTCTTTTTTTTTCTTTTGTTTTTTTACAAAATAGATTTTCTGTTAGCTTATCCAAATGTTTTTTCCTTTTTAAAAAAGGTAAAGTATTTTCCTCTTTTTTAAAAGATTAAAAAAACATTATTATATGGTACTGCTTGTAGATCTTGTGAATTGACAACCATGCGAACAGGGTACCTCTGCTCTCTTAAATTGGTTAGACTACTTTTAATATTGTTCTCCTTATGTTTAAGTAGTTCCTAAAAGTGTCTTTTTAGTATTACGAAGTTTCTTAAATTCCCAGAGATCTAGAGTTGACAGTGAGGCTTTCTATTTTCATTTTATTGAATCCCAGTCATAAAAGTGTTAACAAGAAGTTGGCTATTAAATTTTGACTGGAATTCTGACTGCTAAAACTAGAGATTCAGAATATTCTGTTATTTTCCATTATTTCCTTCTATTCAAGCATTGACTTAGTAGAGTTGATCACAGTTATCTTGATTTTTGTGCTTGAACATCTATGTTCCATTTTTCCAGGTTTCTGCCTTGCTCAAATGGGAAAAATTTCCTTCTTGTCTTTAATGTGTTGTTTACTATCATCTGATGTTCATTACCTTCTTTCTCTGTTTTGCTAAAATTGTGTGAATCTGTTGTTGATTAAAAAAGTTGTCTTACAATCTGTCTGATAGCTTGTCAACACCATTAATCATCATAGCTGATTTTGCTACTGCACCATGTTTTGCAGTATGATGCATTTGATATTGGTTTTATAACCACAGACGACTTTACAAATGCGGACATCTTAGAAGCAACATATCCTGCTGTTGCAAAGAGGTTGCATGGTGATTGGATTAATGATCCTGCAATTCCTGTTGTTACTGGCTTCCTTGGAAAGGTGATTCTGCTAGCAAAATGTTTCTTTAAACATCAAGATGATTATTTTAATCATTTCAACAGAAATTCAAATTTTATTAGCAGTATTTTGCATTTATGAAACAGTTACTCTAATCTTTTGATGTCAGGGATGGAAATCTTGTGCTGTCACAACATTAGGTAGGGGAGGTAGCGATCTGACAGCCACAACAATTGGTAAAGCATTGGGTTTGCGTGAGATTCAGGTTAAGTTCAGATCCTGAGAGTTTGGCCTGTGTACATGCATAAACAGTTAATGAATATGCATGTGTATCTATGTTACCTACTTGTATATATCCATTATGGACTTGGCATGATTTACATTAGGAGGCATTTTTTGTACTTGTTGTGGATACAGTCAAGGTTCAAAATATTGATGCGCCCAATATGCCGGTAGGGGCGTATTGGGCGAATCGATACCGTTCTTTTTTTTTACTTTTTTTATTTTTTTTGAAACCGGTTCAGGGGGGCGGTTTAGGTCTCCTCCACCCCCTGAACCAGTCAGACCCCTGATACACCCACTATAGGGGCGTATCAGAGGAGTCCTGGAACGATATGTATCGGCCGATATTTTCTGGGAGGTTGCCTGTCTAGGCCTTTTGCACCATTGTACATCCTATTATGTATACTTTGCTCATCTTTTAATCTAAAGGTGTGCTCTAATGTATGAGCATATCCGCATCCATATCTGGGCATCTTAGAAAGATCTGTACCCCTGTGTGTAGAGGCTATTGCTGCTCATTTAGTATGTGAAGCTGTTCTTTAACATTTTATAGTTCAAATTCCTTTAATTTTTAGGATAATTCAGTGAAAGATCCATCAAGACCTTATATCTGTTCTTGTGTAATTTGACATAATATGATATTTTTTTCTCAATTCGCAACAGGTATGGAAGGATGTGGATGGTGTTTTGACATGTGATCCCAATATCTATCCCCGTGCAGAGCCCGTACCATATTTGACTTTTGAAGAGGCAGCTGAACTTGCTTATTTTGGTGCCCAGGTATTAACCTACAATCTTGAACCTCCCCTGTCAAGTGATCTGCCTATTGGATGCACCTCAGTAACCATCATGCAATGTGTAAAGTTTATGTGGCAACGATCCCGTAGGTTTTCTGGCTAAATGCAGTGTAAAAAGATGCTACTGCTTGTAGGTTTAACTTTAATATGTCATATTCCATACACCACCAAGTTTTTTTCTTTTTCTTGTTTAACAAAATGTGATTTTTGGGCATGCTTACCTTTCCATTTTAGAAAAAAAAGCTTCTCATAGAAAAGTAGTAGTTGATAGTTTTCTTATTTTGGGGAGGTCAAGTGAAAATTGAGTGGTATGTTCTTGTGTGGAGGGAGGTCTTGTATGGTTACATGTTGGGGTGATATCTTATCACCTGTTCTTTGTAATGTTTTTTTTTTTTTAATTTAAAATAAAATTTTATCTTTTATCATAGAAAACAGTAACCATAGAAATTTCACATGTTTCATCAGATGACATGCATTTCTTTTGGACTTTGAAGTCTCTATAACATAAAAAGTGGGTGTCTGAACAATGCTATGAATTGGTCAAAGCAAGGCTTTTTTATTTGATTAGGACAAACCTTGACCTGGCTCATACAGAATTTTTGGTGGACAATATTTGAAGCCCTTCTATTTTATCCCATCATGTAGTTATAGTTGGATCAGTCATCAAAAATCATATTAGCCATATGCAGCACCATGCAATGCTAGCTTCTTCCTTGATTATGCGAAGTAGATGCAGTAGATAATTATTAGAGGACATTGCAATTAGAGAGAACTGAAAAATTCCTTTATTTGTCTGCAGGTCTTGCATCCACAATCCATGAGGCCTGCTAGAGAGGGGGATATCCCTGTTAGGGTAAAAAATTCTTACAATCCCAAAGCTCCAGGTACCCTCATCACTAAATCAAGAGATATGAGTGAGGTTTGTAGCAGACCTTTTGCAAGTAAGAATTATTAATTCTAATATTCATAAAAAACAGCATTTGATGTTTTATTTTCCAATTCCAGGCAGTCCTTACCAGTATAGTTTTGAAGCGTAATGTCACTATGTTGGATATAGTTAGCACCCGTATGCTGGGCCAATTTGGTTTTCTTGCAAAGGTAACCAGCCTGTTAATGAAGTTGCTTCTCCCCTCCTGTCCCAGTTGAGTTTGTAACTCAAAAAGTAATTTACATTTTATTCTCTTCCATTTAAGGTCTTCTCAATCTTTGAAGATTTGGGCATATCTGTTGATGTTGTTGCTACAAGTGAAGTCAGTATTTCCTTGACACTGGATCCATCAAAACTTTGGAGCAGGGAATTAATACAACAGGCAAGCGTATGATATCAAGCTTCTTGTTTTTTTTAATCATCTGCAAATTGTTTGCCAATACATACATGCATATGTATTTTGTCCCTTGTTCTCTGTGTCCATGTGTGTGTGTCTGTGTGCATGCACTGTCAATTGGACTGGATTTGGTCCAATCCGGTCCAGTCCAATGTGAGTCCATTACAAATGGACCAGGTCCAATCCAATCCAATAAATATTTTGACTATTCCAATTCAATGTTTGGACCGTCCACTCTGTTCAAATTTGTTTTAATGTAGATTAATTCTAACCCAAACCTGGTCCATTGACACCTATATTCTTATCTTCTATCAGTGGATCAGATATTTGGATCAATCCAACCCAATCCAATATAAATACATTATGGATGGACCAGGTCCAATCCAATCCAAAACTGGTCCATTGACACCCCTGGCTAGTAGCTACCCACAAGGGCACATGCAAGTCAAACCAGGAATCATCCCTTGGATGTGTTCCTAACAAAATTTTAGTAACAACCTTTTGCCTGCACTCTACATATACTCTTTCCGAACTGAGCCAAAGGAAGTTGCAAGTGCCAAGTGGTTTTGGGAGGGAAGAAATTTCAACTTCCTACTCATGTAGGTAGGAATATTGTGCATTCTTTGGTACATCACATCCTCTCTATGTCCCT
This sequence comes from Nelumbo nucifera, assembly GCF_055504915.1. Lineage (NCBI taxonomy): Eukaryota > Viridiplantae > Streptophyta > Magnoliopsida > Proteales > Nelumbonaceae > Nelumbo > Nelumbo nucifera. The sequence continues at coordinate 1,942,232 of NC_142651.1, read as the reverse complement.
GTTTTACATCTCTTGCATTGGTAACAAAAATGACACAACACTATCCCTTATTTTAGGAGCATAATTATGCAATAAGACGTGTTAAAAATTAAAAGGGTAAATTACAGATTACTACCCTGTACTTTGGGGGTAATGGCAATTGCCCCCTGAACTTTCAATTGCAACAAAGACCCCCTTTAACTTCCAAATTCTGACAAAGATCCCCTCTCCATTAAGTTGAGTGGCATAAGAAGTTAATTTACCAAAATACCCACTCAGAAACTTCTATAAAATGGAAATTGCAACAAAAAAACCAAGAAACTTCTATAAAAACCTGTAATTGCAACAAACACAACATGCAATAATTTTCAACTGAACAAGTAACAAATGAAAACAAAAAAGCTAAAAAAAATCAATGGGAAAAGGGTAGTTTGGTGATTTAGAAAAGTTTAAACAGTCAAATGAGAATCTTTTTCAAAGTTAACTGATGGAATGCTAACGGAGGGGGTCTTTGTTGGAATCTGAAAGTTCAGGGGGTAATTGCCACTACCCCCAAAGTACAGGGAGTAATCTGTAATTTATCCAAATCAACGTCATCAAACAATTGACATTTATTACATTCCTTGCCCTTGTCATTGGTTGAACACAGTTACAGAGGCTCTCAATCCACTCCTTTATCTTAGTGCAGAATATGATTGATTTACATTTGTAGTTTCGGTTGTGAAGATTGTGTTGGAATGTAGTATATGATATATCTGGAGTTTTACAATTAGATGTTGATTCATGTATTGCCCTGCTATTTATGATTCATATAATGCAACATAAGAGTGTTCCAGGTATGCGGTGTGGAACCCCATAGGCCTTAACAACTAGTGAGCTGACAGCTTATTCATTATAATAATGCTATATTAGCTTCCAACAATGAGTTATATTCTTTTATGTTGTTTATTAAATTGCAGTATATTACATAATTTATTTTGCAAAATATTATAAATTTTATTAGATTGACATTAAAACATTCTAGCCAATACCGGATGCATCCTTGTAACAGGAATAACAAAGGCAATGGAGCTGATACCATCCCTAAGAACAGCTATTTGTATTGTGTTTTACTCAACATAAAATGTTAATGACCTGCAACCCAAAAACATTATGATGACATCATTAATACCAATAATAGCTATCAGACAACAAAATGTTAATGACGTTGGGCCCCAGAACATTATAAGAACATAATTAATTCCATTAACAGCCATGAGTTGAAGCTTCTCTCCTCGTGAGGAATTAATTCTTCTCTGGCTTATGCTACAACTGTAATGGTTTTTAGATCTAATTATTTGCTTATTTCTACATAGATATATTTTTGGTAACCCACATTTTTGGCTGATTTAAACTCTTCCAGCAACTTAATGGTGGGAACTGCTATGCAGTAATCATCTTTAAATTACACATTTTCTTCCACAGTATTATACCTTTCTTCATATGAATTCAATAGTCTGTTTAGGTCTATTCAACCTTTTTTTTTTCCAAGTTCATTCTGTTTTGACATTCAAACTCATCTTAATTGCATCTGATATGAGCAGGAACTCGACCATGTGGTGGAAGAACTAGAGAAAATTGCAGTCGTGAATCTGCTCCAACACAGATCGATTATCTCTCTCATTGGGAATGTTCAACGGTCTTCGTTGATACTAGAAAAGGTTAGTTTACTTTGACTGCACACTACTATAAGAAGGTGGATGCTTCATGCTTGCAAATGTGACTTCTGATACTTACCGAACTAATTGTAAATCAAATTATTTTAACAATTGGCTGAACTTCCCTAAGTAGTAATCTGACAAGGTAAGGTAAAAGAGAGAAACATAGATCACTTTGTGGCCATAACTATGATGGCACTCTTAGTTTCATTGAACTATTATAGATGCTCTAGCTGTTTATTTTCTTCTTTAAAGGCCTGTCTGTGCCAAGTATTCATGGTGCTTTGAGCAAGAGAATGATTACCATCCTTGCACTTGAGTTGTGGATGCTCTATTAATATATGGTGATGATCACTGATGGTTAGACTCCACTAAGTTGTTCTCTTGATTATCTTGTCTGTTTCTACCAAAAGAAAAGATTGTCTTGTCTGGCAGAATCCTTTTCTCATTCTATTATGTTTTCATTTATTGAGTACGTGCCAAATGCAGGCATTTAATGTTCTCCGAACCAATGGAGTAAATGTCCAGATGATCTCTCAAGGAGCATCAAAGGTCTCTTCTAACTCCAGTCTTTGCATTCAACAGCGTATTTCTTTTTTCTGCCATTATCCCTGCCTTCCCCACTTTGACAGCTTTCAACCATGTAACAGGTAAACATCTCATTGATAGTAAATGACAGTGAAGCAGAACAGTGCGTCAGGGCCCTACATTACACCTTCTTTGAGAGAGGTGTTCTGTCTGATGTAAGTTCGACTTCGAATAGCTTGTCCGAAAATGGTTCCCCCACACCACTACCAGATGCAAATTGATTATTGATGCCTCCGTTATTATGTTTACTCATTTAGTTTTAGGTATATCTTGTGTACCAATTGAATTGTTTTATCTTCATTTTCTCCCAACTGTTAAGTTATGGACCAGTTTTTGGATGGTGTAAAATTTTTACTATTAAGTTTTTGTTTGGGCCTCGTTCTCGTAAGTCCAGAATTTCTTTTTCCCATTGGTGACGAAATAAACATTATCCAAGGTTAACAAACTATCAAGAAATAAACATACCACATAATCCCCCACCCCCACCCTCTCTCTCTCTCTCTCTCTCTCTCGCACGTGCGCGCGTACACACACACATACATGTGCGCCTCTTCCACAATTGGGAGTTCAAGTGGGGCTGGGCTAGGTTGGGTTGAAGTCCCAAGTTGTTGAAACCTCAACTCTAATCCCAACCCAATCCTAAACTCTGGATTGGGTTAGGCTTGGGTTGCATTAAAGTTCGGTTCGGGTTAGTCTTGGGTTGGCCTAACTTCACTTTCTTTTGGCATATCTCGTATGTTCTTGTTTCCTACACTTTTAAGGGTTTATGTTAATTCAATAATAGCATTCTATATATTAGATAAACCGGATACACGTGTACTTACACTAGTTCCATGTAAGATAACGTAGTTATCATGTTTAAAAAAATTCCCTTTATACTCAAATATTTTGACGTGCAGTATACGCATGCAAATATAGATAAATAAATACACATAATACATGATACACTGAAAAATACATGCATATATAGATATTTACATTTGTAGATGCATGATTGCATATACATGCATGCAAGAATGGTAAATACACATACTGATATACATAACTTGTATGCATAAATACATATTTATAAGGCAAATATGATGTTATGTTGGGCAGGGCTTGGGTTAGGTTTGGTTGGATAAGGCCTCAACCCTAAGCTAACCTGTTGCAGCCCTTAGCTATTTTGCTATGCTTAAAAGAAATCAACTGAATCTATACAATGAAAGGTTAGTAAGCGTGCCCATGTACAGTGTTTTTTATTTATATTTTTGTGTTTTTATCTTTTAATTTTTATTATTAAATTATGACATCATGGCTTTACACATTTGACGTAAATGGTTGAATAATTGATCTATACAGTCAAGTAGATTAATTTTAATTTTTAAATTTTAATATGATTAATGTGTTTTACAAAGTTTTTGCATTTTTTGTATTTTTATTTCTTTTTTATTTTTTATATTTTGTTATTTAATTATGAGATTAAGGTTTGACACATAATTGGAAAGGTTGAATTGTTAACTTGCTACCATGAGAACAATTTCATTTTTTGGTTGGTTTTAAGTTTTTTTATTTTATTTTCAACATAAATAATTTTTTTACAAAATTTTATTATTACATAATGCTTTTTGTGCTTTTTATCATATTCTTTATGGCATTAAGGGTTAATACATTTGACTCGAAAGGCTGAATTGTTGATTTTCCACCACTTTTTTTTTAAATTAATAAATAAGAATAATTATTATTATTTGTCACATTTTTTTGGCATTAAGGGTTAATACATTTCATTTCAACATAAATAAGAATAAGTATTATTTGTCACATATTTTTATTTAATGTGATTGATATAAAACACATTTTTCTTTAAAAGTTTTTACCCAAATGGTTGAATTGATTACTCACCACTAGGATGGAAAAATGGTTCTGTTTTTGGGTTAATTTTAAAAACATATATTTTATATTATTAAAAGTATTGGATATAGATCTAATTGATTAAATTTATTGGGAAAACTAACTTAAATATAGATTTCAACAAGAAATAGGAGTTAATACCCTAAATATAGGACTTAATGAGAGGGAATTGAATGAGAAATGTAATAGTTCATGCTTGACCTATATTTAAACATACACATTTGATATTATATAATATATTTTCTATTTAAATATTATAATGATACTTTATTACTTATATGCACTTTATTGCATTTAATATAAAATATTATATATGAAAGACAGCTCCGAAATTAGGCTGGACCCGGCCTAGGCCCATGTAGACCCAAGCCTAAGTTTATGTGTCAGGCTCAAAAAATGTGTTGGGTTGGACTTGAGGCTATATCCCTTATCATAAGTGTAAAGTCCGACCCAATCTGACTCATGATCACCCCTAACTTTGTACCCTCATAATTAAAGAGGATTTAAATAAAAAATAAGGGTATTTTATTCAAGAAAAGGATTCAATGAATAAAAATAGTGATTAAGATTTTAAATATAAGACTTAACGAGAGGAATTTGATTAAATTATTAAAATTACATTTATATCCTTATAATTTAAAATGAACCGAATTTAAAAATTAAGGTGTTTTAATCAAACAAAAATTCCATGTTATTGACACTTTCAATAATTAGATAAGTCCTCTATCGGTCTATCCAATTTAAATTATATGGCCAAAGATGGATACATGTCAATCAATAAGGAGCTAGCAATGACGGTCAAAGTCCTTCATTGAATAAGAATGGAAGAGATAGGATATGCTCCACACACCTGGCGCTTCACATAGACATCCTATCATGCATTGGGAGCATCTCTCGTACTTATTAGCTATAATTCATGGGAGATATCCACAATGCACAACGGATGTGCCTGTGAGGCGCCCATTTGTGAGGAACAGATCCCATCACAGAATAGAATGGCAGCGATTTGTGGATGGGGAGCCACTCCCATTATGCTTTTGTTTTTTATTTTATTTAAAAATTAAAAATAAAATAGTTACAATTTATAATCATAGTAAAAAAAGATTCAAATATATTTAAAAATATTCTACCATACTTATAAAAATATAAATGTTTTTCATATATTTTTATATACTTAATATATAAATATTTTAAAGAGATAAATATATGATACATGTGTAACCATATGAAGATATTAACAAAGATCTCCACCCCATAGGGAGGGGAATGCTCTCTCTACCCCTGCCTATCTCCATCTATGGGGATGAAAATTTCCCGATCCCCGTCCCATGGGGAAAATCAAACCCACCCTCGCTAGGGATGCAAATGGAATCAAATCAGATTCGAATTCGATCTAACACTGTTCATATAAGATCCGATCCAAAGTGATAAGACTATTTGAATTCGAATTCTATTCCTATCAATAAATCGGATCTTCGGATCTGATCCATCTTGTTTTCTTTAAAAATAATAAATTAGTAAATAAAATAATATAATATAAAAAAGTTTCATAGTACATATACATATTTTTTATAAAAAAGTTTCATCGTATATAATATAAAAAATGTATTTATAAATAAATAAATACCTTATATTTATAAATATATAATATATTAGACTGAATCTTCTCAAATCGACTAAGAGTGATCTGAATCTTATCCAATTTCTGATCTGCTCCTATCATCTGATTTCGATCCAAAGATCCAAACAGGGGTGATCCAAATCCATTTAAACACCCAACCCTCGGCCCCATCCGAACGAGGATTTTGACGAATTGGGATATCAGGTAATATTGCCATTTTTTACCAAGTCCATTTATTTAGGAATATAATTCAAATTCTAGATCCACCTCCCATCTTTGATAAATCGATAATTGTTAACTAACGTCCATATCATCTTTTTCTTTCCTCCCCGGACTCATCTCTCTCCTCCCTTTTCGCACGGCATTGAATTAGAAATATAAAAAAGAAGAAAAAAAACTAACCGTCAGAAGTTCAAAAAACACATCATATCGATCTAAGTTTGGGTATTCAGTTCTTTAGGTTTAATAAATATACACCAAGCCTCTTGCTATCAAAAAGTAAGAAGGCAAACCAGTAAAAGTGAAGGCATCATTAAGAGATATGACACTCTCGTCAGCGTACATTGAAGAAAAGTGGAGGAAATGAAAAAAAAGAAAACTGTACATAAATGGGAATGCAAGGCCTTAAACTGCCAAGGCTTGCAGAATTTATGTATATATAATTTTATATCATGTATACAATTTGATAGAGACCTAGAAGCTATATTGTCGATAAAAATCACAAAATCCAAAACTGGGGAGAATTAAAGTGCTGCCATATCTGCGAAGGGTAAAATGTAAAGGCCCATAAAGTTGGTAGAGCTACAACCGACTTTGCTGCAGTTTAGTCTGGTTGAAGCTTCAATATCCTGCTCAATCACTGGGGGAGAACCAAAGAATGATAAATTCTCCATATTCCACTTTTCGATAGTTAAAGCAATTTACTCCCAAGTGTAATGCTTATCTTACACTGCCAGTCCCACCTCTGACCAAGGAGGGTAGTGTTGGGTTGGCAGCCGGAACACAAACCTTTTAGCCCAAATACTTGGATTATGGCCAAGTTGAATTAAATAGTTTATAATCCCACAAGTGGTAGCAAAAGCAATAAGTTCTCATGACATGAGAACATGCAATTTCGAACGCACTAGTGCCAGGCAACCTGAACAAGTGGAATAACATCAGAGGTGGACAGGGAAGGAAGCATGAAAAACAATAAAAGAATCAAACTGTAGAAAAACGAGGATTATGTGATCTATATTGAAGAAGCAAAACAGCAATGTCATTTTCAAGAAACAATTAAGTGGAACACCCGAATACTTACCTACAGAAATACGGAAGAAAACTAATCAGTCGTCCACAGTAGCTGCCGGAGCATCCAGTGGACAAATCTCCACTTTTGCCACCAATCTTTCTCCCGTCAACACTGGGTTTTCCTCGACCATCTTTGGGCCAAGACTAACATGGTTCATTCTCTGTACCTCCTCTCTAGTGTAGATAAAAATTTTGCGGACAATATTACAAAATTCCCTGCCACACATGAGATATTTAAATGGTAGAACTATGGTACCCAATGATAACCCATCCACTAAAGAAACCGAGGCCAGGTTAACATATAATCATCAAATATGAACATGGTAAAATGGGGTTAGCACTTACTGCCAAGGATCATCTCCAACGAGCATCATATCCCCCTCGTTATCAGTATAAACGACCAGCCAGCTTTTGTTGGGAGCAATTAATTCACCATTAAACTCGAAAATTCTATCCAATTCAGCAATCAGTTCATCATAGTCATTAAACTTGGTAAGATCAACAGACCTCCCAAGTGCAATCCCCTGCTTGAGAACCTGAAATCAATTCATCCATTTGATTAAAGTGTAAGATGGAATCCCAAGTCAAGACCTTCAAACTTGATAGAATTATTAAAACAACGATAATAATAGGGAAGGGTTGAACCTTGGTGCAACTCCTGGTTGAGGAACCCTGCAGTTTGCTTTGAACATCCCTAGCAAACTGCTGAGAAGTATGAGAAGGTTTCTCCCTTTCATTGCCCCCAATAGCAACAACAGCTGATTTTGAACCTTTGGACTGTTCTGACCTTTGATCTGAGTCCAACGCTTGTTGGTGGATGGTGTGGTAGGTGACATCCACAGGCTCATTCCTTGTATTATGTGGCAGTGCAGGCTCAGATGTGACAGGTTTGGAAATGAGGGGAATACCAAAGAGCTTGTAACTGCCTTCTCCTTTGGATTTTACAGCCTCAGGTTGCAGAACTTCTGATCGAGGAAATGGACCTTTTACATGAGATGGATTTTCTGAATGAGAATGTGGCAACAGAGGCCTCAACCAGTTTCCTGACTGTTGATCTACTCCAAGATTCTGTACCATGGGATAGCCACTCAACCCACCATATTTTACATTTCCTGGCATCTGAGAAGGCACATCACCAGCATGTGCAGGGGCCTTCATACTGAACTCCAACATGTTTGGCAAAGGGTTTGAAGGCATCATTGCCCACGGGCCGGCAAGCAAATTAAATTTTCCTTCCTTGTCTTGGAATTGTCGTTTCACTGGATTAGTTTCATCTGGACTTTGGTCAATATAGGGTGGGCAAAACCCATGAGAAGAATCAATGGTGCGAAAACTTGACAGTAGATCTGTGCATGTTGGTTCGTGCCTCACAAAAGGCATCCAATTCTCTGACCCATATCTTCTTTGGGTAGAAATCATGTTAATCTTTTCATCATCTTGTGAAGAAGACCATAGAATAGGCTTCTGGGCAGTGTCAGACTCGTTGTTCTCAGAAAGGTTGCATCTCAAGGTCAAGACTTCTTGACCTTGCAAGACCCTTGAAAACCCATTTACTGGTGAAGGGTCTGCTGTGATTTTAGATGAACCTGGAAGGAGCAACAAAAACTTTGTATTTATCTCCAAAAGATTAAGCGGGGCCAAGTCCCCCACCCCAAGCATTCTTGGGCATAAGTGGTGGTGGAGACCACAGCACAATAATGATGGACAAACAAACGGAAATTGCAAAATACCTTCTCTTGTAAGCACAGAGGAATCAGGAGATGAAGGCACCATATTTGCACGGGGCCTCTTAGGCCGGTGCATTGGCAGGGGATTCAGTGCAGGAGGGGTCAAGGTGGGTTCTATTTTCCAAGGAGATACTCTCTCTGGGCGAGGAATAGAAGAAGTTTCATCCCACCGTACCTAAATTACACGGAGGAACAACAATTTCAACTTGTATTACTGAATGAAAATAGATTCAAACACCACATGATATACCTACCTTGAGGCATCTCCATTTCGATCCAGGCCACCTATTGGGGTCAGCATCTCCAATGCCAACTATGGTACCCGTAAACCTGCAAAGGAACATGAAAATTACATTAGAAAAAAAAGGAAAAAGAATATAAGATTCCTAAAAACAACAATGCAACTCTACAAGGAAGTTTTTCCATTGGGGAAGCTAAAAAATTTATACCTCTGCTCTGGAGCTTCTTCACCTTCAAACCTCATTTTAAATCTCATCCCTATAGAATAGTTGTTCTTAACAGACTCCATATATTGATCAAACGGCACAATAAACTCAGCAGGGCTTGTCCTGAGACAACAAATTACAGGACACATCAACATCGTCATCGTCATCCAAGCCTTGTCCCAACAAAATTATGGGACAAATCTCAACAACAAAACCAAGACATAACATTAGTACATTACAAGGCAAGATAACAGTTGCAATGTTGCAAACACAGAAGCCACATTCATTTTCTTGATATAATCATGTAAACAAGATTCTTTAAGGCAATGTGAATAAAATATTCAACCAAATGCAAAGTCTGATGAGGTGTCAGTACTAGAACAATATGATTTAGTACAGACAAATCTGGCAAACTAGATTATACAAACCAGAATATTAGCCACATTGTGGGCATTTGTGGCTTACTTCGGTGCAAGCGACAAAGGCATCTGCTGCACATGTGCAACCAATTTCAATTCCCACCATACTGGAACCACAGGAGCACCCAATGTAGCTGAGACATGCCATCGATTTTTTTGCCAAAAGCACTACTAAAGCAAAGTTTATTTATTAACAACATTGAGAGCATTTCCGTGGCTTATTTGGGTGCAAATGACACGGGCATCCAAACCACATATGGAACCATGCTCAATCTTCCACTACACTCTGGAACCCCAGGAGCACCCAACATAGACGAGACATAATCATCATTTCTTTGGCAACAAGCACAAGAACCATGTAAACCATGGGCTTGCCTACTAATAGGGGTGAGTATTGTTCGGTTAAAACTGAAAAACTGAACCAAAATTTTCGGTTTCAGTTTGTTTGGTTTGGTTTTTTCAGTTTTCGGTTTGGTTAATTCGGTTTTAAAAAATTTTGATTTCGGTTTGGTTCTCATAATTTGCTATTTGGGATGTGCTTTACCATGGTTTTATTAATAGAACTACTTCGAACTAATAGATGCAGAATTTTTACTGCACTTTACACACCTTGGCTTGTAATATACAGTGAACATGGTTCCTGTTGAGACAGCATGCCATGCTGTGGCAAGGACACCCAGGTGCATGCTGTGACTAGATATGACTGAAGATGGAACATTACTTTGCTGTCTCATAGCACGTCTCACCCCAACACGAAGTTCCCCATTTTCACCTCTAGAGCCATAAAACCGCACAAAACATCAGACATGAGAAGAAACCAAGAAACATCGAAATAATTAGCATAAAGAAAAATATCAAACCTGAGAAAAATAAAAGCATCCCCTGCAACAAGCCTTTTGGAGCTAACAAAAACACTCCAACCACTTTGAAGCAGGTGCCTCCTAGGCTGACCTGGTATTTCAAAAGCAGACACAAACTTAGTTAGAGGGAAGAATCCCATGTCCAAAGGATCAGTTCATCACTCTTAATACATACGGAGATACTGACAAAAATTTAAGGCCCAATGAATGAAGACATAAATGTATACGACTTCAACATTCTAAAGAATATATCCATGCACAGATGCCCAAGTTTGCTGAATCTAGAATATCTTTGAGCAAGTTACACTAAGCTACAAAAATTCTCCATTTGATTTAGGGAAAATCTATGATTAATTAAGCATACCGAATCATGAAAAACAAGGAACTAATGTTGCGGAAGAATGGATGCAAGTAGTTACCGCGAAATATGTGGCGAAAGCGCCACTCAATTCCATGCAAATCTTTGGCAACCAGCTCCTGAGTTGGTGGTTGGCGGCACATGTCCTGTTGGGGAACCAAAAATGAAATGAATTTTGAAAAACATCCACACTAAGGAAAATTTTCAACCAACAAAAAGTTTTAAAAGAAGAAAACTAACCAGCGGGGGCAGGCATTCATCCGCATGTCGTCTCAAAACAGAAAATCCACCATGAGTGCTCGTATCCGAGGCAGTCAACGTCTTACAAAACGAATGTACATGGGGGCGTGGCGGGGGAGGGGGAACTGGCTCTTTCTCCACTGCGTTCTCGTCTTGCTGGCACCAAAACCCACCAATAATTAAAGGCTTAAACATCAAGAAATCCACAATAAAAACCCTAATTAAAACAAAATAAGATACAATGAAGGAAACTTACGTTCTGCTCGGGAAGCAAAGTCACTTGAGCGAACACCTCATCGGTGTCTGGTTCGGCCTACAGTAAACAAAACCGCTCGATCAATATCAAAGAAGCCCATGGAACCCTAGTTACTCGATTACGGTGTATTAAAATTGAAACCCAGAAGCAGGGACATCGAAAAAAAAATAATAATAATTACTGAAACAGAACCTTCAATTGGACGTTGATCACGCGGCAGAGGATCTTAGACGATAGATGATAAAGCGGCATCTCCTTGTCAGCAACCTGATTCGTCGAGGCCACAACCTGGATCCCAACTGAAAACCACATCAACAACAAACACTCGCGAACAAAAACCAGACTAACAAAAAACACCAAAACACGCACAAAGAGAAAGACGTAAGACGTCCATTCTTGAACAGACTGCGCAAAAATGCAGCAGCACGGTTCACAAGACAAATCAACAAAAATAATCAGATGAATTTACCAAAAAAAAATGAAAAATGAAAAGACATAGAGAAAATCAAAACCTGCTCGATATGTCCTTGAGGAAAGTAGAAAACCCTCTCTCCCTCGCGCGGCACAGTCACAAGAGGACCAGCACAGGCATGCCAGAGTTCGGTGTAAAGCACATCCCCAGATTCTACACCACGAAAGCATAGAAATCAGAATTAAAGCCCCTCAAACACATCGAAACCTTAAAGCAAAACCAGTTGCGCCTCACCTTTACCAGTCCCCGGAAAGCTCGAATACCCTCTCGGCGTCTCCGAACCGCTAGTAGGCTCGCTGCACCCTGAGGAGAAGCTCTCTCCGTGGACATTCCCGCCATTTCCCTTGATCGAAACCTCCGATGCAGCCATTCCCGCGAAATTTCAGTGCAAATCTCACATCCGCAGAACAACAGTTATAGCTCTCTCACTGTGTTCTGAAATCCCAATCAATCTAAACCCTACTCAAAGACCCGATTCGAGCTACAGGAATCCTAATGAAGCAAAGGTCCTCAAACAGAAGAAGAATTCGCTCCGAAACCCTAGATTGGAAAGCTCTCTCTTTCTCTACTAGTGTTTTCTGCCGATTTAATAGCCATCTATTCGATCTCTCTCTCCTCCTCATCTGCTGTCACTATTTCTCTTTCTCTCTCTCTTTCTTTCTATCTTTTGCTTTCTCCCTCCTCTGCAACTCTCTCAGCGAGAGAGGTCCAGCCAGCTGCCATCACCTTCGTACAGACACAGTAGTCTCGACTGCCCCCCTTCGAGACCCTTAACCGCGGGTCAAATTCTCCCATGCAATCATTTCAACCGCGGTCAATTTTTAACTGCAGTCAGCAACCGGTAGCTCCGGTCACCAAACCTTCTCACCTGGTGACTACAGGATTATTAGCAAGAGCTCACCAAAAGGTATCCAAAAAAATGCTCACCGAAAGGCCGTTACACGTGGGCTCCTACTACTGGAAGATATATTAACACCGTTAGGTTACGACGGAATCGCAAGATGTTGTTCTTTTGGGGGAAATGGTCGTGACTTGGAATTGTCGTGCGTTAGACAGGCAGAGTTGGCGGGAACCGGAGGGCTTTAGTGTACACATCGGTGCAAGTTAACCATAGTTACTTTTTCTGCCTACGGCTCTTCTGCGTCCGTTGCGTTAACTTGCGCAGAATACGTGTCGCAAAAGCATATGACGGAGCCCCTTATGCACCGAGTGCGTGAACTATACCCCCCGAACCGAACCCAATGTATTTAAAATTTAAAGCTTCTCCTCTCGAGTTCTCGTGCTTTTTTTTTAATTTAAATAAAGAAGGTAAGAGAAAAAGACAACGCTGAATTGTCTACCGTTGGATTGTAATCTTGTTAGCATCGTAACCGTCTGAGTAAATTAATTTAGGGAAACTGCCAAGAGAGTGGGGGCGATTGATTGCGAGAAAATGGAGGGAGGTGACGGGAAGGGCAACGACAGCTACAGGGGAGCCACGTGTTAGCGTAGCCTTGTTGGGAAAAGCATTCCTGAGAGTGTAAGTGAAGTGGGACCCATGTTGTTGTCTTTTAGTAGTTGTGTATCGTCCAAATCAACCAGACGGGGGAATCTCTGTCACAGAAAAAAAAGAAGAAAAGATGAGAGGGAGAGAGATTAAAAAAATAAAATAAAATTATAGAGGCAATGTAAATAACAGTATCGACCGGTATGCGTGAATCATGTATGTATAGGCGAATACGAGTCCGGTAGAGGATGAGATGTTCTTCACGTGTGACCCCATAAATGTGGGCAGGAGATCCGGATTCGGCAAACACTCTAATCAGGCGAAAATTATTTTTTTAATTATAAGAGGAAACAAAAGAGTCATAGACTCATAGCCGTTTAATTAACAAGTTGGTCAAAGTTAAGAAAAAGTAGAAAAAAAAGGGGGTAATAGTATATATGGCAACTTTTGGGGTTTAATATAATAAAAGTAATATTAAAAATAAATAAAAAATAGGTTAATTTTTTAAAAATAATATTAATAAAGGTCAAAAACATTGTTCATCATCTTCTTCTTGCCATTTGTTCACCAGCACCGCCGTCCGCCACTGCCCGCCATTGCCGTCCGCTGTTGCCTGCCTTCGGCAACGTTGTTGGAGGTGGCCGGAGGCAAAGGTAACGGCGGCAACGCTGGTGATTATTCTTCTACCCAGTGCCACTGCCACCACCTCTATTTTCACCCACCTCCGGCAACGTTGTCAGAGGCAGAGGTGGGCGGAGGCGGCGGCATTGGTCAGAGAAATGACTACTAGCGCCGTTGTTGCCACCTCCGACAACGTTGCTGGAGGCGAAGGCGGTAGTGAACGACGATGGCGGGCAACGGTGCTGGTGAATAAATGGCAAGAAGAATATAATGAATAGTGTTTTTGCCCTTTATTGATATTAATTTTAAAAAATTAACCTATTTTTGAAATTTTTTTAAAAATATTACTTTTATTGATATTAAACCCAAAAATTACCCTTATATATTATTATCACAAGAAAAAAAGGAATCAGAAACATTAGATGATATCATATGATAATGATAATGTAGTTTGACTACGTAGAAGATGGATGAGGATGAGATATGACTCTATTGAAAGATCCGTCTACCGTCTACGTGTGGTGTGGATATGTCAAATCTATAAGTTCTCAACTCAACATAGAAGAAATTGGAAGAAAGGTAAGGTGGTGAGAGAGAGGGGGAGAGAGTGTGTGTTGGATCGTGGAAGTGGATGAATGAGGTAAAGGTAGGTAGGAGAAATTAATAATGAAACAATAAGAAACCAGGAATGGTATCAGACATATAGATATTATATCACATCTCATCTCAGCCCATGGCAAATCGCAATGGCGTATAGGCAATTAGGCATAGCATGTGCGTGCTGCCTGCATGATTTGCAAGCGCGTGCGAAATGCTGAAAACGTGGTAGACTGGTAATTTCAATCATATAACTGAACTAGTGTTCCATATCTCGAGCATACACACATGCGAGTGCTTCTTTTCAACGTTCATGTTAGTTTTGTATTACATCCGTTTTGTGAGCTTATGACCACACCATAGTACATACAACTACATGGGAATATCAAGCTTAAAAATGAAAATGGAAAGAAGAAATGTGCTCATATTCCTTTTCCTGTTTTCGCCTTCTTAAATTTGGAACCAACTTAGAACTGTATTGTAGGATAAGTTGTTCAGCGGTAGTCCTTTTTGAGGTCGGCACATTGAGATGATGTACATTTTGGTAATTCCCAGTTGACAGGTGATTCAGATGCTTGGCTGAAAGGTGATGAACCGGAGAGGTGGCTTGGAAGTCTAACTGAGCTGAATGGTGAGGAGCTAGAGAGGTGGTTTTGATGTCTAGTTAAATGGTGACGATCTGGAGATGTAGTTTTGACGCCTAACTGAGTGGTGACGAGATGGAGAGGTGGTTCTGATGTCTAGCTAAGTGGTGACGAGCTGGAGATGTGGCTCTGATGTGACCTACAAGGAAATAGTGTCAGAGTTCTCGGGTTGCTTTACTTGGGGTGGGCACTCCGATGCTTAAGTTAGCGAATCAAAGATTTTTAAAATAGGTAAATGTGAAAGAGTTGGAGACCTGCAAGAACTAAATTGCGCATCCACCTGGGTCTCAGGGGTTGATGCCCTTATATAGTTGGGTTGACGTGAGTCTCGCGAAACGCTCATGGATTTCTCAGCCCATGACGTAAGGGTCCATTTTGCTTTGGAAGGAGGATAATGTGCCAGTTAATAAGGCTTACCGTTTCCCTCTTATTCGGGTAGGATGAGGATAAGGGCTACGGTTACGCAGCGTGATCTCGGAAGGTTTGAAGACAACTGGCAAGCTTCTAGAGAGGTAGGTTGCTAAGTTGGCAACAGAGGCAGGTCGCTAGGTTGGCGATAGAGGCAAGTCGCCAGGTTGGCAGCAGAAGTAAGTCGCCAGATTGGCGGTAAAGACAGGTCGCCAGCAAAAGTAGGTCGCTAGGTCGGCGGTAGAGGCAGGTCGCCAACTGGGACTCCATTTTGGCTAAAGCAAGTTGTAGGTCCTATTTTTTCATAATAAACTATGCAACAATTTGGTCACATGGGATATTTCAGTAGTATTTTCATCTATTTGGCAACAAATACTTTTGTTGTTTTTTATCAATCCTTTAAATTTGTTTTTGATGTAAATGATAATGAAAACAAAGTTTCCCCATGGAGAAGTATCATAGCTCAATTATGGAAGAAAAATAAGTGAAAATCTTCAATCCATTTTATGTAGGGTGCTTATATATTGTGGTGCTTCAAGTTAGTCTCTATGCACAAAAATGATCCTCAGATTAACTCTAGCATGAAATGTAAATACAAAAGAAGATGGGTGAGGGAGTCCATTTTTGTGTTGTTTGTCATTTTCATCCATACTATTATATTAATACTCTGAAAACGGAGGAGGGGTCTACACTCTGCTTGAAGCTTAAATTTATTTAAGGGATCAATGCGTGCAATCTCTGAATCTCCAAAATTGAGATATTCAGCCTTTAATTCATAGCTTTTATTTATTTTTCTCCTGTTTAGAGAAGGATTGAAAACTGCAGGCATTAATTCATGGATAATTGAACAGTAGTATCGGGTGATGAAGTTTTGGCCTTTGGGAAGAATATGGGACAGAACAGAAGTTTTTAAATTACATGGAATCTACGATGAAACCCACAAAGTCCTTGAGCTTTTCTATCCAACATGAAGATACATTATTTGCCTGAATGAACCTTGTTGAGTACGCACCCAAAGAATCAAGGACATACATTTACCAACACCACTGATCAGTCGTAGGGTGGACCCATCACAGAAATGACTTAAAAGCAAGACCTTTGTTGTCAATTATAGGAGAGCCCTTTCTTTTCCCGCCTAAGAAAAACTCTGCTGCCCACATTCTGCAACAGGTTCTCAAATACCATTAACGGAGGAGGAAATTAATAACCTGAAATATGACCAACTTGGGTCTTGTATGCATCAATGTTGTTGGACTTGAACCGGACAAGGTACCATTTTAATGATTGTAAAGATGAACATTATTCGGTATGGTTAATTCGATTATTTGAACAGTTTTCAGAATTGGAAATTCAGTTAACTGAGAAAATCAAATTAATCAAATTTCATCATATAATCGAAAATTCCAGTTTTGGTTATTTTGGTATTTAAAAAAAATCTGCTTCACTTTGATTTTCCCTTTTATGATGTCGGTTTATAAAATTTTGGTTTATTTGGATAGGTTTTTAATCAAATAAATCAAATGCTCACCCCAAGTGACTGAGTCGCGGGTTAAAGGGTTGATTATCTTTAGGGATGATAAATTCTACCCTACCCGGTGGGTACCCGTCCATATCAGGGGTGGGGACAGGTTTTGGTATTCTATAACCTGTATGGGTACGGGTAGGGTATAGTATTAGGCTAAACCTGACCCTCCCCGATCCACATATTATTGGAAAATATATATGTTGAATTTAATAATATTTTAAATTTTGCGTGAAAGATAATTAATAGTTTATATGTTCCGTACATGTTTTAATCAAATAATTGGAAATTTGATTGTTTATTTTTTGTTATTTTACTTATTTATTACTTATATATGACAAGAAATAATAAGAAATTAGATGTAGATTCTAAATCCAACCTACCTCTACCCTTGAATGCGAGGAAGGTTTTGCATTTAAAAAACCCGCTACGGGTTTTGGGGCAAGTAGGATCTAGAATTTTAAAAACTCTTCCCAAGCCCGCCCCGTATCAATCATTTGACTTTTCTAAATAAAATTAAAAAATTAAGATGGTCCTAAATTATCATATGCTCGTGTTGAATGGTGGGTGGGTGGGTGGGGGGATGAAATGTACATTGCAATCAAATATCACTAGCCACTCCAAGTCTCCAAGCACCCTCGCCCTGAATTTATTATCACTATTTTTCTGGTTGTTTGTTTAATTGTTTTATTTTCATTTTAAGATATCTGAGTATTTAATTACAAAGAAGTCACATGGTTTTCAGGTGACAGGTTTCGTTTCTCCCTAAAATTAGGATTTCTTAAAAAAATGTTGATTTTGATCAGCAAACCGTTGATTCGGGCGATTAACCGTTCGAACGGTTTTGACCGTTTTTTAATTTTTTTGTTAGAATAGACCGGTCGTTCGATTTGAATGGTCAGACCGTTTAACCCAATAACCAGACCATGACCGATTCAGTCTCGTGGTCGATTTTAAAAACCATGAGAAGTCATATATAAAAATAGAAATACATAACTTAACAAATACATAATGAGAGAATGTAGATATAATTGTTAAAGTAAATCATAAGAAATTATATGGATTTTGTAATGATAATAATGATAATATTTAATATAAGAAAAGTAATTATATAAAATACATAAAAACAATGTTTAATACAAAAACGTAATTTTTCTATGTTTAGAAGTAGTAGTAGTGGTGGAATTCAAAACTGCTTTTCAAGAGTATTATTAAATTCTATATTTATTAAAAATATAATAAACCAATTAATCAGTCAGTGAGAGTGATCTAACAATCATTTAAACTAATTTTGACCAAGTGAATGAATTCTCATTTTTTTACCCAAATAATAACATTTCAATTCACAAGAGTTTAAATACGTGGATATTTTAATTGATATGCATTTGAATTTCCATGTGAATCCCAATTCACATTGTCTTTTAGTGGCTTTAGCAAAAAAGAAAATAAAAGTTTAGGTCTGGCACATCTTTCCACACGGTTTGTTGGCGATTTTAAGTTATTTTCGAGAAGCTCTAAGTAGAATTTTTTGGTTTTTTTCAATTCGTCTTTGCATAGAAAAATACGCCTCATAACCAAAAGGTTTTTATATTATCAATATCTGGATGCAAAAGCTTATTAGGACTTTTAAGGAGGCTGTGGGCTCCTTAATGGCTAAATCTGAAATTGAATAAACTACTATATCTTTAAAAAAATTATTTTTTAATAATTTTAACAACTAAAATACAAAACAGTAAACTTTTTAGAACAGCAACTTCAACTGTTATAAAACAGTCCCTTACCTATTTCTAATAATGGCTTTAAGTCTCTAGTCCACAAAATTCCTCCAAGTCCATTCAAAAGGTGTAATTGTTACTCGGTAAGATTACAGTTTATACTACCAAAGTCACCAAAAGTTACACCATATTGCTTCCGCCTTCCAGCAAAGGGCCCAAATACTCACAGTCAGAGAAAACCTACCCGAAATACAATGCGTGAATGATTCAATCTTTGGAGAAACATACAATCTGAAGTGGATACCACCGAAGATAACATCATAATTCCTTATTTTGCAAAAGTAATAAAAAGTAATGGTAAATAAAGAAAAAAAAATAACACTCCAAACAAGACCCATTTATCTACAAAAGATTGTTTTGGAAAAAAAGAGTAAAATAAGAATAAAACGATCAATGGATTCAAATTTATCTGCAAATAAGACATAACTCCCCAACCAATGTTGGCAAGAACTTCAGTTCACTTTACTCTTATATAATATAAGTATATCAAAGTCTTCGGAAAAAGGTCTTTTCCTTCAAACAAATAAAATGGAGTTTTATGTTCTTAAAGAAAAAAGAAACCCAGCATATTTCAAGATGTTACATCATTTGTGGTCCTGCTTTTTTGGTAATTTAGGCTGTGTTTGGTTGCAATTGTATTGATGCAAAATCATGATAGCGCAAATGATTCCAGTGTAAATTATGATTTATTTTTAATTCAAAATTTACCTTATTTTGTTTGATTGTAGTACAGATGGAGTAAAATAAGACCTCAAACAGAATAAAGTAAAATTTAAAACAAAATTAAACAAGAATTTGCATTATTTTCATTTGTACTCCCAAACATTTATACTGGTGAAAATAAAATAGCACTGCAACCAAATAGAGTCTTAGGCTCAGTTTAAAAATTGTACAAAATCTTGTTTTTTGCATTTCTAAACCTGTATTTACACTGTACATATTTGTATCAGCTTGAAAAAAGTAGGAATACAAATATGTACTGTGCGAATACATACAAAATACAAGGTTTTGTTTCAAATTTTAGCTTATTTTGTTTGATTACAGTACAAATAAAGTAAATTAAGACATGTAGCAGAATAAAGTAAAATCCAAAGTAAATTTGAACAAAAATTTGCATTTTTTACATTTACACTCCCGTGCATTTGTATTAGTGCAAATAAATTTGCACTGCAACCAAACACAGTTACAAATCAAACTTAAGTGTTCTAAATCAATTAAATAAACTTAGCAAAAAGCTTCAGTTCTTATCCCTTAGAGCGTGGGTCTCAAACTATATGGAAAATTTTTTACTGTCTAAATCCTAGCATGACATGTTAGTTCACACAAATTCCATGTAACAGTTCAACGATGGATGCATTGCTAAGAGTTCAGTGTCAATCTCTAGTTCAATTAATATTGTTTTTTTTAACCTGTAGATAAATTTATTGCACCAAATCACCTTCAGGGCCTGACAAAATCGGGAGAAATAGACCAAAAAATAGTCATGGAGGCATTGTAACCAAATTTTAAGATAGTATGAACAACTCTGTTGACTGTACGGAAAATATAAGAAACAAAAGATTTAAGACTTTGTTTGGAATCAATGTAAAACCTCATCGATGTAAAAGTAAGTGTGGAGTTTCATATCAATTTTATCAATGTAATGTTTACATCAATAATCAATGTAAAACTTTATATGTGATGAAATTTTACACTTCATCCAAATGTCGATAAATCTAAATTGGAGTGGAGTTTTATGTTGATCTTGATTTACATTCCTTTCAAATGCCTGTAAGACCGAACCGATGTAAATATTTACATCAATCTTGGTTTATATCACTTCCAAATGTAGCCTAAATGAAGTGTTATAAAAAAAAATGAATATGAGAAAACAGGATTAAGATTAAGATTAGTTTATGCGCATCTCTCCTTCTAAAATGAATATGGGAAATACTGAGGTCTCTAGCCCTCTTATGGCCTATATATCCTTTTAGAGCTTAAACCTTCAATAATTCAGGGTTAGCCAATTCATTTTTGATGGCTTTAACAAAGACAAAAGCATCAATATGATGTGTAAAAATTATAAGCCCAGAATTTGAAATTCCCCTAGCTCCATCCACAAGGAACAAATTAGAACCCCTTCACGGAGAGCACCATGTAAGTTATGCTACCAAATGTATTAAATACCATTGTCACTTCTATTTGCAATATTTTAGATTGGTCAATACAAAATTTTGAGAAATTGTCTTGTCACATCGTACCAGATAATCACTTAACTAAAAAAGTATGGGCATTAGATTGGGTGTTGGCATTTATAGTAGAAACACTAATTATACATTTGGTTATGTGAGTGTTTATAGATGGACAGTTTATTGTTTTGAGTGTTTATTTGTAAAACTTTACTTTAAACGTTTGTTGCTTTTATTGTTTGGTTGAGCATTACTTTAAATATTGTTTACTTTCCACTTCAATTTAACACCCCATAAAATTGTGCCACATAAGCATTTCGTTTCAAGAAATGTTGGGGCATTGGGGAAGAAGAATTTGGCGTTTCCCCAACTGCCTTGTGCATAAAAATCCATGATTTTTAGTGTTTATTTAATAAACAGTGAAACTAAACAGTGGTTTCATACACAATAAATGCCAACGCCTATGTGGCGCTAATGTAGCAATGTTTTTTCAATAAATGCTCATGAAACCAAACACCCTCTAAATTGGATATTTTATGATAAACAACAATAGTACCAAATATTGTATTAATAACTCATAGCAGTGTGGTAAAAATATATTCTCATATAGTATTGACCAACCTAAAATGTTGTAAGTAGAAATGGTAGTGGTACCAAACACAACCTAAGTTATGCCTTGATCATCAATTAGCACCACTTGAGTAGCACTTCTCTCTTGTATTTAAACCATTTATTTGAGTGAAAAGTTGTATGGGGCAAAATGATGACAAATAAAATAAAATTAATAAAAGGTGAAAATTCCAAACCAAGCAAGAGCATAGGGAAAATAGTAGCTGCATTGTCCATTAGGCTGCATTTGGAATCAGTGTAAAACGTCGTCAGTGTAAAAATACACTAATGATGTTTTACACTGAACTAGAAAGTGACCGTTGCTTTTTTTTTGAAAATAGTGATGGGTGGAAGAATTTAAAGTTTTACATCGATAAAATCGATGTAGTTTTTACATCGATTATCGATGTAAAACTTTAGACCTGATGAGGTTTTACATCTATTATTGACGTAAAACTACATTCCATCCAAACGCATACAAAACCGAAGCAATGTAAAATTTACATCGATTCTTGATTTACATTGCATCCAAATGCAGCCTTTAGATCCCACAGGGACAAAAAGACTATTAGAAAAAAGTTTGTGTTTGAGAAAGATGATGTACAAAAATTATGGGGTCTAAACGCCCAAAATTAAAATGTTGACAAAGAAATCATCATCATCATTTTCTAAGCCTTATTTCAACTATATGGGAACTAATATCCAGAAATAAAAAATAAAAAATAAATTAGCTTTATCATTTAGACTCCATCCATCCATATAGTATGTTTTTAGCTTGAAATAAGATTTTCTCTATGGTGCAATTGGAGTATTGGCTAATATGAATGGTTTTATTTTCAGTAATAAAGCCACCCACAATTTATTTATATATTTTATCCTCCTGGTAGGCAGAGGAAGTATTCCTTCTTCTGTCTTAATTTCTTCTTATTATAGCTTTCTTTCTTTCTTTTTTCTGTATTTTCTTGTAGTTTTTCTGTTGGCAACCAAAAATGGATTTATGTTTAGGGTTTTTTATCTGTGTGGGGTGGGGTGGGGTGGGGGGGCTATCTTGAATAAAGTTTGGAGTTCTTTAGTTTGTAGTTGATTGGTCCAACTACTATAGGTCTTGTATGATATGTTAAATAACGTGCATGCATTTCGAGAAGCTAACTCCGTAGCAGATTGATTGGCAAACTTTGGTCACTACTCCGAGCTGAATGACCCTACATGTCTCCTCGCTGATTGTCTTCATCTGTCTAGGAGATAGGTGGGGGTGTTCTTGTATTAGTCGATTTAGGTCATTCATGAGTGTTTTTTAATATCTTAAGATTGTGTTTGGTTGCAGTGCAAATTTTAATTGTACTAGTACAAATGTATAAGAGTGCAAATTCTGATTTAATTTTGTTTTTGGATTTTATTTTATTTTGTTATATCTCTTAAGTTATGTCATTTGTAATGCAATCAAACAAAATAAGTTAAAATTTGAAACAAAATGAGTCAGAATTTACACTCAAATCATTTGTATTATCATGGTTTTGTATCAGTATAAATTTATTTGCATTAGAACCAAATACAGCCTAAAAAGCTAACTTAGTTTGATAGATTTGTTAGTATTAGGGGTGTCCATGAAAAATCGAAATGCCGAAAAATTGAACCGATCGGTTCGGTTCAATTTGGATTTTTTGAAAAATCGAAGGATCGGTTCAGTTTTCGGTTAACCTAAAAAAATTGACGATTAACCAAACCGACTGGTATATATATTTAATATATGCCACATATTTTCTATATATTATATATAAATATATATTCATTATATATAAATATATACTTATATTATATTTATAATAATCTATTTATAAATATATTATATGTCATTTATTATTTATAATATAATATTATATATATATTTACATAATATATATTATAGATATAAAAAACCGAAAACCAAAGAACCAAACCAGTCAAAAGCCAAAACTGGTGGACCAGTTAATCGGTGGTACCGATTCAGTTTTGGTTAAGAAAAATAAAAAACCAATACCACCAGTTCAGTTTGCAAAATATGCCCATGGTTCGGTTAACTGAACCGTGGACACCGCTAGTTAGTATATTCTACCTCCTCTTTGTGTAGCCCCTTTTCTTATCCCTATCACAAAAAGAATGGACTTAGAGATTTTGATATGTAATCTTAAGCGAGAGATTAAAAGAAAGATATTTTTGGAAAGGGACCCAAGTGAGAGATTTTGATAGAACTCAAAATTCTTTGGACTAAAATGAGAATCAAGGCAGGGGCCTGAATGGGTTGACGAGTCATGTGGAAGAAACTTCCCAACAACTAAACTTTTCTCTTGCAAACTAATGCATATGGGCAGACAATAAAAGTATAAAACTATACAACAAAAATTTCCTTACACTGTGTTTGGTTTGAAGGAAAAAGTAAGAAAAGGTAGTGAAATCTTTACAAACTTTGTATAAGTTTTCTGACCTTTTCCTTCCTTTTCGTACCTTTTCCTTCAAACCAAACATAGCCTTAATGCTTGATTTATATAATAGAAAATAAGGGAGAAATATAAAGTTGACGGAAACTTCTTAAAAATTTTCATGAAATTCCTTTAGGCTCAATTTGGAAAGAGTACAAATATAAATATGTAAAGCGCAAATTCTTATTTTGTATGTATTTGTACCGTACATATTTGTATTTGTATTCTTTCCAAATTAAGCCTTAAGGACTTGTCCTCAACTTTATATTTCTACCTCTCTATCAAACCAAATACAGACAAAATGAATACTATCAAGCTAAACCTTGAAAGATGAAGCTATGAGGCTTTGAAGTGCATATCTCATATGTCATAGATAATGCAATTTAGGCCAAGATTCTAAATATCGATACGCCCGAAACGTTGGTAGGGGTGTATCAAGCGATATCGATAATGTTTTTTTTATTTTTTATTATTATTTTTTTAAAAATGGTTTAGGGGGGCCGGTTTAAGGCTCCTCCACCCACTGAACCTGTCAAAACCCCAATACACCCTCTAATGGGCGTATTGGGAATCTCCCAAAATGATACATATCGACCAATACGGGCCGACACTTTAAACCTTGATCGAAGCAGGGTCTTGGCCTCTTGGGCGGACCCTCCCTCACCTGAGGCTTGGCTTGTGTCTCACCACCCTTGTTGCTTCAGTTTCTTAAAACCATGTCCTAGTGTTGCTACAATCAAGACGAGAGAATATAAGGACAAACTAGTTGGTACATTAGGGGTGTTTGACAATATGATTGGTTTTATTTTCAATTTGTTTTTACTGACGTGATAGTTGTTTTTGCTTTCAAAAACAAAATCAACCATATTGTCAAAAATCCCTTAATCCCTGTGGTTGTAGATATTAGTGAAATTTCACGGATGGATTTCTAGCACCACCACTAATGACATATATAGTTTAGAGGCAATTCATATGTGATTAGATAAATAATTTATTGGCACACTTATTTTACATAAGATTTTTGAATTTTGATTATTTATTTCATAAAAAATAATATATATATATATATGATTAGACCTGTTCACGGGATGAGCTTTGAGCCTGACTTTACACTGTATTGGACTTAGACCCTTTCAAAATTTAGCAAAAGCCAAGCCCGAACCCGGCTGATAAACATGTCTACACTTGACTAAAATACTTATTGGTTAATAGTGAAAAGTGGGCACATTGAATTACTTGTTACTTTTGTCATTTTGGGTCGATTAATACAAATTGACATACAACTATCACTTGCCAAGTTGTGTTTTGGTTAAAGCAGACATACTTAAAATTGCATGTGAGGGAGGGGCATGGATCTATTGCTTGAATGGCTATATATTATGTGAACCCCTCCTCCTTTGAATTGGTATGCATCCCACTTTCAATTCCCAACAAGTGAGAGACTAGGTTTATCCCACAGCCTGAGCTATTGTATATTTCATAGGCTAGCAGGACCTTTAAGTTATTAAAGGAGATTTTGAACTTAGATTGATTATTTAACCCTTTAATATATGTTGGAATCATTTAAATCTCCCCTATGTTTCTTGACAGACTTTCTTAAGGAACCATGTTTTTTTGGCATTTGGCATTGTACGTTTTCCATTCAAATAAATATGTAAACATACTCCCTCTTTTTATCTTTTTGATGAAAAATGCTAAGTAATGGTTTAAATTTTTTAAAATTATACTTTTACCCAAAAAAACTTGATTGAGATACATATTTATTGAATTACTCCAAAAAGGTGATTCGCTTTGTCAGTAGGTTTCATTGGTTCGCTTAAGTGAAAAAAAAAATCCCATATGTTCGCTGTACATATTGATCGCAAGGGCATAGTGATAATTTAAATATTAAATATAATCTCTGATAAAACGTTGCATGTTTATTTACAAAAGTAAAGGGAAAATTTTGTAAAAGTCAAAGTTCAGGAGAGGTTTAATAGGCAAAAGCAAAGAAACAAAGAAAGAGAAGAGGAGATCAGAAAAAAAAAAAGGGTTAATTGTGAAAATAGCGAAAAAAATGGAGAGGTTCATTTGCCACTTGATCGACCATGTGGCTGAAAACCGCCCGCAGAACCTCGTAGACCCACTTATGTAAATGCTTCCTACTCAGCGAACATTCACCGACGGCTTGACTCATGCGGGTCCCAGATTTGCCCCCAAAGTACGGACAAATCCAGTTCTCAACTTCCTGACATCTGACTTACAGACCAAAAGCATGTCTCTCTCTCTCTCTCTCTCAATATCCCTAAACCCTGGTCAAAGTAACCCATGGTTCAATCTAACCCCGGTTTACTTATTCCCATTCACCTTTACATACATAGATATGATAGAACATCGTCATTCGTCTGTCAATCGTTCTATCTTTTTCAGTTACGGACTTAAAAACGGGTTTAAATTATGTTAAAGATAAAACAGTGGACTCCAACTCTATCTTACGCCACACATTTTGTATTTCATCGCGTTAAACCCTCGAAAAGATAGTCCACGTGTCATAGTAACCCTACCTTAAAAGGATACGTGGGAGCCGTAGATAAACCCACTAAGCCAGTATGTTTGGACGGTTCCTCGAATAGGTTAATAGTTGAGTCACCTCGTCAGTCGTCACGCACATTGTGTCTGGTTTGGCGAGGTTCACCGGGGTCATAAAAATAATTAAATATAATCGTGGCATTCGGTGGACATGACGTCATCGGTATTTTAATTCCATAATTATACTAATTAATCATGATCAGTATATATTTAACTAAGGTAAATAATAAACTTGTCGCACTTGTATTGAGCAAGTAGGTTCTTTGAGGAAAAGTAAGCAGGTTGGCGGGTGGGAGCGAGGTTGGAAGTTGGAAGAGAGTAGCTTAGACTAGACAGAAGACAGGACGGGGGGAGGGGTAGTATGTATAATATGTCTCCTTCCCCGCCTCAACTAATCATGGATTAATGATCAGATCAGCGATTAGGAGGGAACACGTCTTCTCGTTTGTGGAGCGCGTAGGTTTGTATGATGATGCGCGATGTGCACGGTGGAGGACAGACACCACATGAAAGAGTTGCGGGGGACAAAGCGTCCACGGTTCGTCCACCCATCCATCCATCCAACATCATGTGCATAAATTAAAACGCAACATTTAAAAGTCAAGAATAATGATGGCGATTCAAATTTTATTAGCAAGAATTCTGGGAGTGTGGATGGAAGGGTATATAAAAATTTGGTTTGGTGATTAAAATAATTAAGAGAACATCATATTAAGTATATTTGTTTAGTTAGTAATTAATAAATTGGAGATGACTGAAAAGGTTAATTAAGCATGATTAAGTTGGTTGGGTCTAGGGTGGGGTGGGTCCCATCAGTGTATATGTGTTGCTCAAATGTTGCTCCACGTGTATATATAAAATAATGGGTTGTTGTTATAAGTAATAATATTGGATTTGACTATGATATTGAAAAGATATGATATCCGCAAAACTTCTTAACTAGAATCATAAAATTGGTATATGTTTGGCATTGCAGATACGGTGCTGTTGATGTGTGGGTGGAAGTATTTTTAAATGGTGTCTTTTTTTTGGAAATAAATTATTGTCGGATAGAATGTTTTATGAAGTAATAACAATATTTTTTGTTTTGTACAATCTATTTTCAGCATCGATACCCATCATACGAAGTCCATGTCATTGTCATATCATGTCTTCGTTGGTAGCAATGATCTCTAATATGAGAAAATGTCAAATTTGATGTTACTTCAAACCATGCCTTATCGATTTCCAAGGCATGGTTTGGAGCATCGTTTTTTATAAAAAAAATGGTTTTAAATATATTGATGTTTCTTGGAGTACTGTTTTTTCTAATGTGGCGCTAATGTGTCACCGTTTTCTAGAGCAAAGGCATTGATGCTAAACAAAAGATTGGTATCCAATCAGGTGTTATTTATCAAAATTCATAAATGGGTTTTGATTGGACAAAACTCTTCCAATACCATGTCTTTCCTGCATCATAGATTTTCCCAATAATATTACATTTATATATATTGAAGTCGTAATTGCTTATATTATAAGAGATCGGAGATTTTAACTTTCATGATAAGAAAGAAAGGGTAACCTGGTATCTTTTGCCTTTTGACGATGGGTCATGGATGGATGTGCAATTGTGAATTCGTGCCTGGCCTGTGACATGGACATACGTGAGTCGCTATCCTTACACTATAATAATAATAATAATAATAATAAACTGTATACAAATTAATAAATATATAAGTAAAGTTGGTAAGAGATAAGAAGAAACTAAAGTATTACTACTCCAAAAATATGCAACAACTTCAACGCCTGTTCCTACACGATACGTAGGAACCCTTGTTGGCACTTTCGGACATGGATGGGGGGATTGATGGTCAAACTACACTAACCACCTTGAACCCTCATGCAACAAGAGAGACAGTGGTGAGCCTTCGGCGAGAGTCTAAGCTCTCTAATTGCATCCATAATTAGATTCGAAAATTGGTTGCCGGATGCTGATAAGAGATGAAATGATGGACAGTGTCTGTGTCATCCACTATGTCGATCGAAATCATGAGCCCCACACCCCGCCATCTCTCACATTTTTTCATGTTCTTTATTGGTCAATTGACATATATTATACCCCACGCTAGGTGGTTGAAATGCTTCAATTCAAACCCTCAACCCCACACTGGTTCAATCATGGCAACATGGGATGAGAATAGACAATATCATTCATGCAACGCACAAAACTTTTGTATGGAGGGTTTCTTGCTTCCCTCACAACGACGACATGTACAAGTGATAATTTAGGGTTGATGCGTGATTGTGTGTGGATTCTAGGGTTGAACACGTGGCTAAATCAAAGAATCCCCTTCTACCTTCTACCCCTACTCCCTCTCACCCCCAAATAAATTTGTGTGGAATGGTCACATCATAACATCCCTCAATATCCATTTGGAAATGATGCAAATATGTGTAAATGCAAATATGTAGAGTGTAAAATGGTTTATATAAATTGTAAAGTTGGGTTAGTTTTGCATTGACAAATTTACCTTATTACCAAATAGACTTTTAGCTATAATGGATGCAAATACGGATTCCAATAAAGCATATGTTTTTTTTTTTTCTATCAAAAACTCACTTGAATGCAAATTTATTTCTTTTTTATTCATGTATTTTTACATCTTATTATCAATGTAAATATGCATTGGTCTGTCATTTGCCAATGCATAAATGTAATGTTGCCAAACACAAGCAAAAATGAACCAAAGTGCAAATTTACCCTGAACTGGGATTTACACTCCATTTGCATAATTTCCAAATGCAGCATAAACCAAATCATGAATATCCATCCATTCACACATAAGAAATTAAGAACATATGGACTAGAATCGGGGATGAAAATAGGGCGGGTTTTCAGGGAGGTGGGATGGGGTGGGGGGAGCGAGTGTCAAAATTTGTTATCTCCATCTCCAAGCAAATTTTCAAGGTTATTTTTCTTTTTATTTTGATTGGTAGAGAAGTTGTAAACAAGGTTTTTAAAACTGACCCGGACAACGAACTGGTCAGGGGTCTGGTTCCCGGGTTGAACAGTCCGACCGTTTGAACCGAACGATCAGTCCATTATGACAAAAAAAGGTCAAAACCGTTGAATGGTTCTACCTTCCGGGTCAGCGGTTTGTTGACCAAATCAACAATTTTTGGCAAAAATCCGTTTTAGAGAAAAATGAAATTTCTGATTTTTCTGGTTCGACCGTTCGATCCAGTCCAGTTTTGAAAACCATGGTTGTAAGCGTTGAAGTTGACATGTGAAAGAGTGGAACACGTCTTTTGGACCTTGAGGCTAGTTAATTCACCTTTGTGTTGAAAATTAGGAAAGGACCAGTTACTGGTTTTTCCGGTCCAACCGTCCGGGTCCGGTCCAGTTTTAAAAACTACGGTTGTAAGCGTTGAAGTTGACATTTGAAAGAGTGGAACATGTCTTTTGGACCTTGAGGCTAGTTAATTCGCCATCGCGTTGAAAATTATGGAAGGAATTTCGCTTTTGTGATGTGATAAATCATAAATCCACGACGATGACAAAACCACCAGCTTTCCCACAGCACATTCCCAGCGTTTATTGGGAATATCTCCCAATGACAAATTTGGGAGATATGCATGTGGGGCATTTTTTGGGACGCATTCTGTGGAGGTAAATGTGTGACAACACATTGGAACTAGTCCAGTAACCCCTTTTTGCCTAGGAGAAATAATAACCGGGGATGGGCAGGGCAACCTTAGAGTAATGCCACCCAATCATACAACGACCAGTACTACTTGTATTCTTCTTGTCAACTCACAAATAACCTAGGCAAATATCTATCAAATCATAGAATAACCTAGGCAATGCCTTACTTGGCCACGCTCTCTAGGGATTTCTAACTTGTAAATTGTATGGATCATGGTGTGGTGTAGATTCAAACTCTCCCTTTTTCCTGTTTTGTGAATTGTGATGGATGGATTCAACGTTAAGTATTGAGCATCCGTCTCTTATTTCTATTTTTAATTAAGGTTCAATTTGAAAAAAACATAAATACAAATATATATAATGTAAATGCATAAAAAAAATACAAAATTTTGCACCCTACAACTCCTTTCAAATTGAGCCTAAGGGATTGGACAGTTGGAGTAGACCTCCAACCTAAATATTAGGACTGTTCATAATAAGACCCAAACCGACCAACCCGATCAATCCGGTCCGATTCAACTCGAGTTGGTCGATTTTTCTTCAACACCGATTGATTTCGGGTTACAAAAAAACATAAATCGATGGTTCAGTTCAGTTTCGGTTTTCATGTGTGAAAATCGAAATCGAACCAATCAGATTGATTTTACTTAGTACTGGGTCGATTTCAATTTTATTTCTAAGTAAACCGACCAAATCGGATCGATTGGAAAAATACCAATAAACTAACTCAACCCGACCCATAAATAGCCCTAATAAATAATAATAGCACTATAGCACGTGACATTATCATGCTCACACAGACGGACGGGGAATGAGCGCCCTTGCTAATAATGATTACTCGTCATCAAGCTAACGCCTTCCCTAGCGGGTGGATTTGCTACTAATATAGGAATGGTGTGGAGCTTTGAGAATATCTTTCGTACTTATCATTGAAAGATATTTTCAATACACGATAAAAATATGCTGTAAAACATTTTTGGGGCGCATCATGCGGGGGGCATATGTATGTGACTTCCTCACCACTTGGGTCTTGACTGTGGGATTTTAGATGTGTGATGAACTGGAAATAGTAGTAATCAATCATGTCCCCCGAAATCTTATGCCGATTGCTTACCACGTTCAATAAGCCCTCCTAAATGCCCTCCCATGTGCCACCAACCAACATGAACAATTTATTGAAAGAGAAATGCAATTCAAAAAAAAAAAGAATTAATAATAACAATAATTTCCCTCTACTCTATCTTTCTACAATCTCTTCCTAGCTCTGTTATTTCAGAAACGCTAGAAGAAAAATATGCAGGAGCGAGCTGTTTTATTTTTGCATATCTCAAGTGTTGATATTTTGATCCAAGGTTTAAAATATTAATACACCCTGTTATATTAAAAGGTGATATGTATGGGTAGTTTGAACTTAGGGAGAGGTGGAAAAATCTATACAAGGTTTGTAAAGATTTTTTTATTTTTTCTTTCATTTTTTTACTTTTTCCTTCAAACCAAACACGCCTTGAGCAAATATTTTTTAAAAACCTTAAAAATAGCATATCAGTGACGTATGGACACAATAATAGCCAATACATTACCAAAATTCGATCTTTGCTTTGATCATGCAATTTTTCCATATCGGCCCTTTGAATTATAAAAAAAATAACCATTAGAACCATTAATACAGCATCATACACGTAGTAAATAGGCTGAAAAGTCTGAGAAGTGTTTTGAGATTGATTCCTTTTGAGATTTTCTTTTAGGAGGACCACACGTTGAATATATTCACATGAAAAGGATGTTTAAGTAATTGCCAGTGCATTTCCAATGACAGGAACGATCTTTTGGTAATCCTACCCCTTACATATCATGTAGCAGGTAATCCTCCTACGCTAGATAGGGCATATTGGCTTGTACCCTTGACAGCTTTTGATTTACATCTTTTAATTATTTTTTTCAGAGAGTTCAGTATAAGACCTGTTTACCCCCAGAAAATGAAATAAATATTGTAGTGGAATATTGAAGGGTCACCAATATGATATGTATCGACTATACACCAATTTACGAAATTTCAATCCTTACCCTGTAGCCGTGCTGCACCTACTCTTGCTAAGTTTGTTTCTGTCTTGTTCTTGTTTATAGACCTACTCTACTGAATTTCTTCTTTCAATTCTGAACTATCGATTGAATGGATTTGCCTTCGGGACACTTTTGCCAAAAAAAATTGCCTTTGGTCATCTTTCAAAAAAGATGTCATACAACAGGTACAGTTACCTCTTTTTTCTTTTCCAAAAATTTTAAGAATATATTAGAATAATTGATATGAATATGAAGCATAATATAAGAATAATTGACCCTTTCAAAATATTACTAAAAATAAGAAAAGTGGGATAACAATACTCAATAATCAATATAAACGACAATGCTTTAACACCTATATTATTTCGTAATAATATAATATATCATTGTAGGCCTATGCGTATAGATAAAATATTGAAAAGAAAGGGCAGAAATACACGTAGGTCCAATAATATATTTTTGAAAATCCATCCATGATGTTAGGCATGACTTTCAAAATAAATATCAAAAGTCATATTTATAAATATGATTTTGTTTCAAGGCATGGAATATTGCCTTTGATTTCCATTAAACAATTTTTTAAACCTCAAACTAGCCAATATGGTTTTTGAAGGCGATGTAAAATAAATTATAAATTTTTTATAGCTGTGGTATATTCACACCGAGTCTAGATCTCCTGTCCACGTGAGATCGCAGTCACACATGAAGAACATTTCATGCTCTTACATATTATTATGCATGACAGACGAAAATAGTATTTGTAGGTAGGAGATCCCGATTCATTTACACCTTGATAACCGATTGCTGAGGTCTCCTAAATCGCCTACATTTATTCTCAGTCTCTTATATTAGAAGACAAGCTAACATGGCTGTTCATATAACAGCCCGGCCTGATGGCTATTCATTGTAACAGGATTCAAACTTGGTCGGCTCGCCCTGATTTCTTAGGAGTTAGAGACATTGTCTCCATTCTAATTGCTGAGATGAATGATAAGCCAAGTTCCCCTCACTTTGCATGAATTAATAGAGAATCAATTGAAAATGAAATGCATAAATATATAAGAAAACGACTGATTAAACCATCTCGGGCTAATCAGCATGAAAACGTGGGTTTGAATTTGATTGGTCAGTAATTCGTGCACTCAAATGCTACCGTTTCTTTCTAACTTAGTTCACCCTTCCCAAGAATAACCTGTATCAGCATCGGTAATAATCTTTGTAATCATAGTAAATATAGTAAAAATACAAAAAAAAAATGTCAGAAGGCAAAGAAAATGATATCTATCCTAACCCTGAACTGATTATTTATTGGGACAAAATTAATTAAAGACCCATAATCATTTTGGTTAATAGTCAGGTCTAGACCCCATAGACCTGATTATATTGAAAATTATATTTGTTTATTTAAATTTTAAAATTTGATAATATAATCTTAATAAAAATGGTAGAAAAATTAAAATTATTTATATGTTAATACATTAAACAATTTTAACTAATATTGTATTATGAAATTTACTATTTCAAACATAAAATATGATGGAAATATAAGAGAATTGCAAAAAAAATCTTGTATATATTTAATAAAATAATTTGTTCTAGGTCTGAATCAGTTTAGAACAGGGAAGAACTAAAACCAATATAATTATTAATTATGAAACTAAAACCGTTATAATTAGTTCAGTTGGTTTGGGTCCATCAGATAGATCATAAATACAAGATTGTCCATGTTTGAAGAATAAATAACTAAGAGATCTTTATATAATAATTTATTTGTTAAATCAAAAGCTTCCCTTTAACTTGTTTTGTCTTCTTTTTGGTACTGATTAGTAAAATTTGAAGGTAATAAAATTTGGGTTAAAAGAACAAATGGTTAGAGGAGCTGCTCTTAGTTTAGTAGATGAGATCTATTAAACGAGTTCCACAATACTTGTATCGATACAGGAACTACCTACAGTTTGTATAAAAGTAAAGTAAGTAACGAGAATAGAAATCAAAATCAGATTGATTCAAACGCGGTTGAGATTTAAAAAAAAAAAAAAAAAGGAGAATGGGATGTGAGATGTGGGGTTCACAGTTCACTCCACTAGCAGTCTATAAAAAGTATAAATGAGGATTTAAATACAAGCCGTGAATTTGCATGATATGTCACGTGATATTGGGTGAGTGTGACTAATGCGGTCGGTTCATACGAGGACAAAGTTGTGACATGGACCGGAAGATGAGATCCCCCAAACCAAATATGTAATTTAAAGGTCCCCCCAATCCCAATATCCTATCCAGATTAAAGCCCGACCCTATCTTCCTACTACACTTAATAGGACATGTGCTTAGTTCTTTGGATCTCATCCCAAAGAAAAAAAAAAAGAAAAGAAAAGAAAAGCAGGCCACATTTATGGAGTTCAGATCCCCTACGGCATGGTCTGATCTAATCTGATCGTTGGGAGGGAAAAATCCTTAGGCTTCGAATCAATGAATGGCATCTTTCACATTTCTATACGTCCTTGTCAAGCCAATGCGCAATGCCCTTCTGGTCCCCTTCCAAGCTTGTTTAGTGGAAGATGACACTTCTTTCGACATGTGTCAAATATACATAATCACAGTTGTCTATGTGTGTACTTATATCGTTCAATGGTCTCTTATATATTTGTCAGTTTCATTTTTTTTTCGAAATTCAGTTCATGTCAAAATTGTTGATTTTGAGGCTCTATTTGTTCCAATACATGAAGCGCAGAAGATTTGAGATCGGAAGTGCAACAATTCTCTTATGGGTGGTTTAGGAGTATCCACCATCTACTTTGGACATTAAAATAAAACTTTGATTGCAAGTTTGTTACTGGAATAACATCAATAATAATTGCTTTTCACAAATATGATGGTATGGACATAGACCCATGTTTATTACAAAGGGCGGAAAAAGGGAAAAAATAAAACGAACCCAGGTCTAGCAGTGTCGTAATGCCGATATTAACGGTTGTAACTGCTGTTTTGGAAAACCATGTAATACAAATCCATCCATGATGTTGGACACCTTATTGGAAAAGTTTGTATTGAATGCCCACCTAGACTTAAATCTTCAAATTTAGTATTAAATGATCAAATCTTCACTTTTAGTCTTTTAATTGTGATAGACCTGTTCACAGGCCGGGCTCAGGCTGAGATTTTGCCAAATTTTGAATTGGCCCAACCCAAAACCCAAGTCTTGAGCAACGTAAAATATTATTTGCAAGTTCTAAATAGGGCAGCCCAGTACATGAGGCTCCCACCAATGTGGGGTCTGTGGAGAGATAGATGCATGCACCTTTACCCCCTGCACACAAAGATTGTTTATAAGATTTGAACTCTGGTCACAATGGAGCAACCCAATCGTTGTGCCAAGATTTGTGGGTTCTTCTTATTTGGTGTTTCAACACTTGAATGTCAGATTATTATTATTTCCATTTAGTGAAGTATTGCAAGCCAAAAGAACAGTTTTGCAAGTCAAATGGTCAATTAATTAGGATGAAATCGAGTAAATATTAAAAAATAACAATAATTAAGAAAAATAAGTAGGCTTGGAAAGGGTAAACATTACTGTAAAAGCGTGTTCTGTTAATGTTGGAGGAATTATGTTGTTCGGACAAAACAGACGTAAGATTTTGTTTCTAGACCATTCCATAAGCAGTTTTCTAGCCAATTGTTGATCTCTACATTTGATCTCGAGCCTCTTTATTTGAGTGAGGCTGAGCGACCATCTGAACTAGTGGGTCATGAATTAAATATGAAAATTATTTGCATATCCCACATCAAGAGAGTGTTGAATTGAACTGAATCATAAATTGTAAGTTTATTATATAAATTTATCACAACATAAAAAAATAAATAAATATACTAAGACCCCATTTGGTTGAGTGGAATCAGAATCCCATTCCCATTCCTGCTGGAATGGCATTCCCCCATTTGAGGGAATAGCCATTACAATTCTGATTCCGAAAGGTTTTGATTCCGGTTCTGACTGCAAACCAAACGGACCCTAAAACTTTCAATAAATAGGAGTACAATTATCCATTTTCAACTCTCACTTCTATGATTTATCTTGTAAGTAAATGCTAACATGCAGTGATTAGTTACTAAATCCACATATTTGATATTTTTTTCTAAAGGATTAAAACAATTCTGATAAACCTATAATCAAGTTGCCTCTATTGAATGCCTTTGAATCACCACCACCACTATCATCATCATCATCATCTAAGCCTTCTCCCAACCATATGGGGCCAGTTATATAAATCTTGTTTCGCCATTCTATTATGTTAATGCCATAGCTTATGTTGTTTCTAGAGAACTCCCAATTATATGGGACCAGCTTTATTTTCAATCTTGAAGCTATACAAAAACTACCCAGCATGCTTTTAACTTCATGGCAAGCATCCAGGTTAGCCTCCAGAAGAAGCAGACAGTCATCCGCAGACATCAGATGAGATACACCTGGGCCCCCTAATTTAATGCTGAATGGCCACTACTAAATGATGGACATTGAAATCGAATTTTATCGGATTGGACTCATTTTCTTTAGCGGATTGGCCTCGAATTGGACCACTAAATAATGGCAACCAGGCCAACCACGCAATCTTGGGGTTGTTAATTAATCATTTTTAAATGTTATGTTTTCCCCATCTTCAGATGACGGGATAGTCCAGACTCCAGATTCTGTGGAGAAAAGAGGATGGAAATATACAACCTCCATGCGGCATACTAGAATGAAGCAAGGACGAATGTGGAAAGCAATGTATTGAACCAAATCTTATATGACTGATCATCCAAGGCCCAAGTTATCAATTATTATCATCCCCATTCCCGAAGATAAGGAGAAAATTGGGGGAGCAGATGATGTTTCCCTAGGGGATATACGGGGTGCTGAAAGCATAATTCCTGCAATCTAAGGAATCGGTGCACTTATTATTCTAACCAGTGCTGTGCCAAAGATGAAGCCTCGTTATTTATCAAAAAAAAAAGATGAAGCCTCGTTTGACCCAAGAAAAGGTGGGAGGCCCGAGTTCTATTTTGAAAATGAAGCCTATCCTGAGCAGGTCGACTCGGTTGGGCAGAAGAATCAAATAGATGCAGCCAAATCTGTAGGACAGGAGTGAAGCAGATTGTTTTGGTTGGGTCTATGGGTGGAACAAATCCCAATCATCCCTTTAACAGTATTAAGAATGGGAATATACCGATATGGAAGAGAAAGACTCGAGCAATATCTGGCTGATTCTGGAATACCGTACACAATAATCAGGGCTGGAGATTTACAAGATACAGATGGGTGTTTTTGGGAGTTACTTGTTGGGAAGGATGATGAGCTTCATCAGACTGAAACTATAACCATTGCCAGGGCAGACGTAGCTGAAGTCTGCTCTCAGACGTTGGAGTTTGAAGAATCCAAGTTCAAGGCATTTGATGTGGCCTCAAAGCCCGAGGGAACTGATACTCCAACAAAAGATTTCAAGGCTCGCTTCTCTCAATTTTCTACTCGTTTCTGAGATATGGTGTCCTGATAATCAGTCTGGAGCTTACACCAGTCATTGGTAGCAACAGTGGAAAATTACTGTATTTGCAGGTTTCTAGCAAATCCCTGAGTTTCAAGAAGGTTTAATGCGTTTTGAGATCACTCATTACCCAAGGCCCCATTTTGTGTATCATCCAGCACCGTTTCTTATTAATGTCGATGGCTATATCATCCATTGAACCAACACCATGCCGAACCTGATGATTTGACAACTAAATTGGCACGGATTTACCTGGCGACAAAGAAATCAAACACATTTTCCTAGAACAGAGCCTAGGAATATAGGTAACGCTGGGGAGGGCAGCCCTGATAGTGGGCTCCTAATGGTGCGCCAGTATAGAGAGGAATCTGGACGTTATAATGCCTTGGTGGAGTTCAATACTCACTTCCCAGTCCCGTCTCTCTCAGCCTATGCCTTCATATCTCGTATCACACCATCAGCTATGATACAGTGACAAACTAGACATGCCTTGTGGGTAAAGCTGGTATAGGTTCTCTGCCAATACCTACAAAAGTAATGTTGCATATCAATACCTTATTTTGTATCCAAAGTTCTTAGGACAATCCCCTTATGATGGTGATGTTGTACTAGAAGGGCATAAGAAAGACAGGACCTTCCTCTCATGTGATCAAATCAAAATGTCATATAAAACAATTGCCTGAAAACCATCTACAGTTGAAGCTCCACTTAACTCAGGTTTAATGCCAACCATTTGGAGATGGCCACAAGAATCTAGTCCTGCCATTCTTCTCTATCAAGAGCCATGTTTTCTTTTCTCTTTGCTTTGTTCTTTTAGAGCCTTCTACTTATACCAATTCACTCCTCACTGATGCAGTCATTGGTTACCCATACACATGATCAAAGCAAGTTGACTCTCCCTCATCTTGTCATTAATTGGAGCCACTCCTAACTCCTCTTTAATGCACTTCTAATTCTGTCCTTTCTGGTCTTGCCACTCATCCATCCCAACTTCTCAGCTATGTTCTTTCCATGTTGATTCTTGATTGCCCAGCTCTCTGTCCAATATGGTAATGCTAGTCTTGTAATTAATTCATGGAACTTTCCTTTGATCATATAAAACAATTGCCTGAAAACCATCTACAGTTGAAGCTCCACTTAACTCAGGTTTAATGCCAACCATTTGGAGATGGCCACAAGAATCTAGTCCTGCCATTCTTCTCTATCAAGAGCCATGTTTTCTTTTCTCTTTGCTTTGTTCTTTTAGAGCCTTCTACTTATACCAATTCACTCCTCACTGATGCAGTCATTGGTTACCCATACACATGATCAAAGCAAGTTGACTCTCCCTCATCTTGTCATTAATTGGAGCCACTCCTAACTCCTCTTTAATGCACTTCTAATTCTGTCCTTTCTGGTCTTGCCACTCATCCAT
Source organism: Nelumbo nucifera (assembly GCF_055504915.1). Lineage (NCBI taxonomy): Eukaryota > Viridiplantae > Streptophyta > Magnoliopsida > Proteales > Nelumbonaceae > Nelumbo > Nelumbo nucifera. Next base: position 1,902,856 of record NC_142651.1, on the reverse strand, counting down.
CCCAACTTCTCAGCTATGTTCTTTCCATGTTGATTCTTGATTGCCCAGCTCTCTGTCCAATATGGTAATGCTAGTCTTGTAATTAATTCATGGAACTTTCCTTTCAGTATCGTTGTTGTATTCTGGTCACACATCACTCTGTATGCACCACTCAACTTCAACCACCCTGCTCTTAACAATTGCAGCCATTAACCCTAATTTTGTTCTGACACAATAGGATTACGTGTCTATCATTTCCTCTCATTTTTTAATTTTTGTGGTAGGTGGGTGGGAGGGTATCTAGAAGGCAAGCCAATCATCTCAAAAGACTAAATCATCAAAAATAATTGGGAGGTAAACAAATTTGTAAATAAGAATATCTAGCCATAAAGTTACAAGTACAGATTGACCCCATCTACCTATGGAGTCAAAATGAGAAATTTGACACAGTTTACAAAAACATAGTGCACCATTACTGATAGACTGAAACAAAATGAGATTCAGACCATGGTAATCCATATGGTAAATTTGAATAACACCAGTGGCCTAAACATCTATAAGTTCATGGTCTGCACCATCTAATTACTAAAAAAAGATGGAAACAACCTGCATCCAAATGCATATACCGGGTTAATTTCACCAGCTTTCAACCGTACCATGTGCCCATGTCTGACATCTGACTCATCCATGACTATCAACTCATATTACCTATAGTTTCACTGTAATTGCATCACACTTAATGACTCAAGTGGATGATCCATACCTGAAGCTTGAGCAACTGAGCACAACAAATCAAAATGCACTCATTAACACATCAAATAGAGTGGGTGCATTGTGACAAGGAGCAGAGCTTACTTTTTAACAATCAATAAAAATCCACCATAATCTGATACCATGAGAATCAAGGACTGACATTGTGTGGATCAATGACTATGACTGGGCATGAGAAGCAATTGACCTTTCTTTGGAAATGTATGCTCAATCATCCTTTGATTCATGTGAAATGGAACTTCATGCTGAATTTTTAAACCTGATGAACAGCACAGTAAATTCTTCATGGAAAGTTCTGACAAAGGAATCACATGGCAAACCTAATAAATATTGAAACCGGAGAATCTCTCAAGTCCCTAGGTTTTATGCAATTAGACTAATGGTGAAACTTGGATTATGGGTGGATGTGCCTTTTTTTGGGGCTCATTTGCTCTACTTGGATTTTTTTCTCTTTTTCTGGATACCACCTTTTTATTAATTTTTAGTCACATGTCCTGTTAAATCTATCATATGAAACCTTGCATCATATAAACAAATACTCCTATCTAAATTTTAACCATTAAGGATCAACATGAAGAAAGAGTAAAACATATCAACAAAGGATGACATGAAAAAATATAAACTTCTCAGTTACTCCAAAAATGAAACTAAATTAGAAGAAATTTCAGTCATCTTAACACTGAATAAATCCCAAGAATCATAAAATCAATCTAGCTCCTTCTGAACCTTGATCCCCATTGTGTTAGCAGTTCCAATAATTGATTTGCAAATTGCTTCCAATGACATATACTGACAATAAGGGTCTGACTGTTTCACCTTAGCAATCTCATAAATGTGTTTCAGAGTTATTGTTGAAGCAATGACATGGCCAGGACGGCTACTACCAGACTCAATTCCTGCTGCCTTTTTAAGGTACCAGGTCACTGAAGGAGACTTAACAGTAAACTCAAAAGTGTTGTCTTTGAAAGCTGTGATAGTGACGGCCATAGGAATATCAGGCTTGTACTTCTGGGTTCGAGCATTGAAGTCCTTGCAGAAAGCCATTAAGTTGAGCCGGTACTGACCCAGAGCTGGGCCAACAGGAGGTGCTGGTCGGGCTGCACCAGCTGGAACAGTGAGCCGAATAGTCGCTGCCACTGGACGGCGGGTCAATATTTCTTTTAGAGAAGACATAGATGAGGGGATTGCCGTCTGCAACAGAGGGTATTGGTTCAGAAAGTAAGCTCATAAATACGAAATACTGACAATTTCTTTTACTAGTCTTATATGAATTGACTGCCAATACCGCCACACGTTTCAAACATTAACCGAAATGTCCAAAACTGCCAATACAACCAATCTATTTATTTGAACTACAGATGAATTGACTAAACGTATTCAGGAGAAGGCCCCATGGTGCATGCTATTCATTGATGATGCTAGTATTAATTGATGAAATCAAAGAAGGATTAAATGGAAAATTAGATTCATGGACAAATTCCTTAGAAACAAGAGGTTTTGAAATAAGTAGGACTAATTCAAAATACATGCAATATAAATTTAATAATGATAGGAGTAGAAATCAGGATATACTTAGGACCTGTTTCATTACCTTGGTTTGATAATCCATAACGAGGGTGAGATTGAGGGTGTTGCCTATGAAATTAGGGCAGAATGGGCTAAATGGAGGGGTGCATCCAAAATTTTATGTGATAGGATAATACCAATTACGATAAAAGGAAATTTTTATAAAATGGTTAAAAGGCCAGCATGCTGTATAGAACAAAGTCTTGGAAAATCAAGAAACAACATGTCTAAAACAATAAGTCATAAGTGTCGTGGAAATGTATGTGTGGGAAACTAGAAAGGATAGGGTTGGAACTTAGAAACAAACCTATTTAAAGGAACCCAGGAACAGCTCCAATAGGCAAAAAAATGAGGGAAAGTAGACTAAGATGGTTTGGCACATGTAGAGAAGACCTTCTACAGAACTAGTAAGAAAAAGGTGATCTATTATATGTTTTAAGGGGCTAGAAGAACTAAGGTCAGGCCAAAAGGGACATGGGTTGAAATAGTGAGAAATGATTTAAGGACCAACAATTGTAAAATGGATATGGTACTGAACAGGACAGAATGGTGGAATAGGATTCATGTAGCTGACACCATAACCCATAAAATGCAAACTCGAAACTTCTTGCAAAATGGAAATGTTTTACTATTAATCATACCAATAAAAAAAGTTTTCATAAATCAAACTCTTGAATAAAAAATCTGAACTCCAAGCCCTATTTTGGAGTAGTTCAAATTAAGCTCGATTTTACAAATGCAGATATGCTTAGGTCACATTTGGGAGTGCTTTTCTCCTAAATGGACTTCTACAAAACCAGCTTTTTGAAAAAGCGATCGTTTAAAAAGTGCTTTTTAAGTGTTTAGGAAGGTGCTTTTTCCACCTGCTTTTTGTGCAAAAAATCCCTTATGCAATATTGTTTGGCCATTAGAAAGCAGAAAAGGGCTTATCTGTACTACAATTTCCACCATGTCCTTGCCTTAGCAATTAAGATGGGTTTCCACTTAGCAATTTACAGAAATTATACTTACATAAGAAAATTACATGTATAATATGTTAAAACCACTAACAACACTTTGGCTTTGGAATTTGGAATGAACATCACCATAAGAGTATCAAGATTGGTCATAGTATTTAACAACAAAATTGTTAACTTTTAATAAAACTTAGTTAACCTTTCTTAAAAAAAAAAGAAAATCATTTAGTTCAAATTCCAGCAAACTATACTAGGTTGATCTCAGTGTGGTTTTTAAGAGACAAGTGATGCATAGTTATTGCCTGTCTTCTATGTTGTTTATTTTTTATCCTTAATCTCATGTTCCCAATGACTTCCTATATTTTATCAATGAAAGGGCAGTGGGACCACAAATTTAGCTAAACAGAGCCACAAAAGGAAGCACAAACAACTCCTTTCACTAAGCTAGCACTGAGTCACTGACCCAACAGATCTAGGTCATTTTCTGAATGAACTGGAACCACACCCCTGGCACGGCTGGTGTGATTGAAGTCTTCTAAATGTGTACTTGTGTTTAACAGTATTCTTCTATACTTTAATGTGTCAATATCCACAAGCATTAGGTTTCACAAAGAATTTTTGGTTTTGTTGCAGATTAATTTTCCACATTACCCCTAGGCTTAAATATTGAAATGAATTATTACCCAAAAAATAGAAAAGAAATGCATTTAGCTTTGAAAAAAAAAATCCTAAAGCAAGAAAATCAGGACTGTTGATCATTCAAATCAAGGCTTTAAAAGGCAGAGGTGAGGTGGTTGAGTGTCAATGGGGCAAGGTGTAGACCTCAAGCTCTATGTTTAATTTTTTAGTTTTTATACATATATAAATACAAATATACAATACACAAGGTATTTACAAAATATGTAAATGTGTGTATGTTTATATATATATAATTTATTTCTTTTTATAGCCAATCTACATATTTTTTTACTGTATATATTCTTTTTAATATGAATATTATGCTTTTGAATCTTTATTTTATATTTTGTTTCATATTTATAAGTTTTTCTATCTAAATTAGATAATCTATACATACTAAAACTTCTGTGATATTTTATGCATTAAGAATACAATCAATTTGTTTCATATCAATTTTTTATATGTACTTTCAAATATATCGTTTTAAGCAGACCCCTAATCTCTTTCTCTCTCTTCTCCTAAAAGGAAGCACATAAGTCCTTCAAAATCCCAACTTCTAAGTTATAATAACTAAATTGTGTGAAACATGAAAAGCCAGCCTTTCTCTTCCAAATCTGAATGAGGGGAGAAAGTCCAAAACAGTAGCAACATTGAGACACATGAATCCATCTAGCCCCTATTCCCAACCTTCTTTTACAAAGTACAAGAGCAATCTTATAGGTCTTTGCTTTCTCGTCATAGGGACCTTCTCCCTCCCTCCCTCTCTTCTTCACCATATGATCTTTGATAATCATATTTAACAGTTTCTAAGCTAAGAAATATAGACCAGTTTCTCAATTATCATCAGTGCATGCAAACGAGAAAGGAATTAATTTTAAGTAGAGTCATTCATCAAATCAAATAAAAAAAAAGAATCTAATAAATAATAACACTAATAATGGCAATGGTAAATCAAATCTGCAATGTCCACCATCACCCGTTATCCACCACCATTGTACTAATCACAAAACAAGGATAAAAATAAGAAAATAACCAAATAAATGAATAAATAATTCCACCCAAGGAGGGGGAGAGAGAGAAAGGGAACAATGAAAGAGATCTAATAGCAGGAGAGCAGCGGTGAACAATCTGCCCATGGTATGGGCAGATGCACCTACCGTAACTCGATTCAACAGTTGTAAAGTGACTTTCTTTTTGGGTAATCAACCATAACAAAGAGCAATTTTGAGGAAAAAAATCCTGTTTCAAATTAAAGAAGAAGAAGAAGACGTAAAGCACTCACTTGTTCTTCGGCTGTAACCAGTCACCAGCAGGTGGCAGTTATCTCCTTTGGTTAGGATTTATATTCCGCGGGCAGCAGAAGTTCCAGACCACTTCTAGCTTTCAGAGTTGAGAAGAGATTAACTCCATTTGGATAACTCTTGCTTTTGAGCTTTGGGCTATGAAAAAATAAAAAAAGAATCAAAAAGCTTTCATGTTGTATTGGCTACAAACTTGTTACATATCAGACCTGATTGGGTTAGTCGGTAGTTGTGCTCTAAAGGAAGATGAGGGAGTTGGGGTTCAGCCTCATTTGAACTCGGATCTGAATGTTTGGGATAACCATCAAACACAACTTGAAATAATTTAGGGCAAAATCACAGAGATTAACAAGTGATTTTGGGTTCAGCCTCATTCCAAGCTGTGTTTGGGTTCAGCTTCATTCAAATCATTACAATGCTAAAGATTGAAAGGTTGGATTTATGGCAAAATCACAGAGATTCGAGAGAGTCACACCAAATAAATGATTTAGGGCAAAATGAAATTCAAAAAACCAATATTTAACCAACCTGGACGCAGTTCCGACTCAAAGTCGAGAAACCCCAACCTGAAACAGAGGAAAACATATATTAAGGTTGATCCGCAGAACAAAACGATAAAGAAAAAACGAAAATGTTGATCAATCGAGGATGGGTAAATGAACAAAAAAGGGGGATCATATATTACCTGGTTGACTAGAGAGCAGTAGATTTCCGCCGCTAGTACAGTGAGCAGATGAAGGAGAATAACAGAATGAAACAGTGAAAAAAACGAAAATAAAAAACTGTTGGATCGATTGCTCAGTAAGGCTGCGTTTGGAAGGAGTGTAAATGCAAATTTGCAGTGTATAAAATTGCATTTCACCGGTTCAGAAAAATGTAAAACAGTTTGTTTTTGCATGCTTGACTTACGCTCTTCATGTTTGGCACGAGATACAAAACAAAGGTGTGTGCTTTTGCTACCATTTGGATACTTAACCGATGTAAAAAATACTTTGTAGACTTGTGTCACCCGGTTTTGAAAATTAATTGACCATTTGGTGTCAACCGGTGTACTTGACTATTTACTCACATGAAGCCCACAATCTCTCACCTGCTTTTCTCACATGAAGCCCACCAACCGGTGTTCATTGATTGATCAGCCACAATCTCTCATCTGTCCTACATGCAGATGAGACATCTGCATCTTTTGCCACATATGCAGAGGCCAGCTATATAATAATAAATATTAAGCTGGTCATTGGCCCAATGACCAGTTTATATCCCAATTTGTATGAATATCACTGAAATTTATTGAAATTGCACAGAAAATTCACTGAATTTTCACATAAAAATTCATTGAAATTTCACATAAAAATTCATTGGAATTTCACATAGAAAATGTACTGAAATTCCACAAAAAAAACTACAGAAATTCCACAAAAATATTCACTGAAATTTCCACAGCCAACTGAAACATATTGTATTTTCCTTGCCACACAGCCAACTGAATTTTATTCCAACAGCTAGTTAAGTTCACATCAGAGCTAGTTAAGTTCACATTTCTGAATCTTATATTTTGTAAATGGTATATACACAACAATAACCCTATAAAATAATACAAAATAAGAAAACAAACATTCTTATTAGGCAACTTCCTAATATCCTTACAGACAAAAAGGATTTCATGATCAATATTAGACTCCTCCCCTGTTACGCTCTGAATTAGTGAAGGCTATTATTAGACTCAAAACAAACATTCTTCAAGTCTTGTGAAATTGCAAATCTCAGTGCTTCCAAAAAGGCTTTAGCTTCAGTAACTAGAGGGGAGGCTTTCATCCCAACCAGATGTTTACCTCCCTTTGTACTTATTGTACTTCCACGAACCAGTACTGTATTTCTTCAGCCACCCCACTACATTCCTTCTAATTTTTCTCTAAAGTCATTTTTCTAAACAAAGGGTTCGTCATCTCAATTCAAATGTTGCAACATCTATATATTTATCTAGCATATTTTCCAAGTTAATCCAAACACCAGAAAAATTAGGAAAATGATTCAATTTCCCTTTGAATATTGTTTTCCAAGTTTATCATTCATTTTCTTTTGTTTTATGTGCAAAACAAACACAGATCAGATTCATAGTAAACATGAAGAATTCAGATGATTGAAAGGCAGGTAAGTTTAGTGAGATGGTAAAATCTCAGATGATAAGCTTGAAAGTGTAGGTTCATGTCTGAGAGTAGCCACTTCATACAAAAGTTGTCAGAGGTTAATAACATCATCCTCTCCCAAGACCATGGATAGCTAGGACCAGGGCTGGGTAATATAGCCTTGTTTAGCCACAAAAATCTTGTTTCCATATGTCAACTGAAATGAGTTATTAATTAAGACATTAGCACAAAAACTGTGGGAATTTATGATTGATAGGACCTGCTTACTGCAGATGTCTTTCCACCTTTGCAATCATGGAGACCAAGGTCTTTTTTTTAATGACTTTTGTTAGAATGGGCTATTCCGATTCCATCTGGAATGGCATTCCCCCATTTGAATGAATTGCTATTCTCTGCCCCTCCCTTGGGAATGAAATCCCATTCCTGCTGATTTCAATTCCCATTCCAATTCCTGTCTGAACCAACCTATTCCAACTGGAATGGCATTCCCCCATTTGAATGAATTGCTATTCTCTGCCCCTCCCTTGGGAATGAAATCCCATTCCTGCTGATTTCAATTCCCATTCGCATTCCTGTCTGAACCAAACAGACTATGAGAATGGATCATTCTGATACAAATTTGGGAGGATTTTGATTCTAATTCCGATTGCAAACTAAACAGACTTTTAGTACTTCATCTCAGAAACATATAGCCAATATTATGCAACAAAAATGGGTTCAATTATTCTACAATAGAAGGAATGACATTTGATAAAAGAAGGAAAAGGACACTTTTGTCTTATATGGAATGTTTTAAAGTAAAAACATAGAGTTGGTCCAAAGCTAAAAAAGAAAATTGAGATGAGAACAAGTAGCTGAACAACCTCCACTTTAGCCATCCATATGCCTTGAAGTTTGTGAAATCTAGGAATTTGCAGTGGAATATCTATCCAAATGGTTACTCTTTCTTTAACTTCATTGCTTTTCTATCAGTAATGATTACATTTTATTTATTATCAAGGGGAACCCCTGTTATGTAGTCAAGACTAAAAGCATGGGAATAAAATAGCTAAATGAACTGAACAAACTTAGAAGGAGAAAGTATATAAAAGAATTCAAAGTACAACAATGAGGTAAGGCATCTCCCCAATCTACTTCTTTCTAAAGAATCAGCTAAGGTACTAGACTATTAGTAGATCTTGTTTTCAATGTGTTTTCTGAATTTACAAAAATAACTTTTCACCTTACTTTCTATTAACAAAATTTCATCAGGTTGGGAAAGGGTATTATGGAAGCTCTACATGAATGACAATTTTAAAATTTACAAAGGCTTTCTAAATTTGAGAAGTTGATCCAAGAGAATAAAATGATATTTTCAAGGTTCTCCTATGTGATGTTATCAGAGTGAATAAGAAAACAGAATAACTACAACATTGTAATAGAATGGCAGGAGGTATCTTTTCTGTTGCAGACTTTTTCAATCCACCAAAAATGGTGGCAGTGGATACCACCATTTGAAAACAGAATTCCTAGTTCCAATAGCCAACTTTTTTTGTTGAATCTAAAACAGTTAGATCAGCTTTTAAACATCCAAATTTTCTAGCAGCAATGAAAGAAAAGTTACAGATTTTAAATGATTAATCTACTTAGACATGGTTCCTTGTACTTTCTGGCATGAATACTGTTGGTAGTGTATGTATGCCAAAATGAAATTGAAAGTATATGAGTCATTAGAGGACCTTAAAGCATGTATTTTTGCTAATTGGTTTAACCAAGTGCAAGATGTCGACTTCTAAAAAACTTTCAACCCTGCTTTATGCACAAATGATATAGCTAGTTCTGACAATTGCTTTCATTCTCAAATGGGAAATCTAACAATTTAGACATAAAAAAGATGCACATCTTCATAGATTTCTCAAGGAGCTAGTGTACATGTGGGAAAAAAAACATCAGGCTTTCAAGATGCAAAATATTGCATTATGTTTGCAAATGCCAAACATATATAAAAACTCCAAATCTTGGTTTCACAGATTTTCTACTCATTTGTTATATGTAAGCTAGTTAGACTTCTTTTGTAATTTACATGATGTTGTTCATTTTATACTATCCCCTAAATGTACCATTCTTCTATAACTCTGTGTAAATGGCATTGTATTAACTATAAGTAACTCTACTTCCAAGAATTTTGCATGGTATTGGCATAAAGTTTGCAAAAAAAAACTGCAGGACAAAATACACTGAGTTAGACTATCATTTTGTACAAGAAAAATGTGGGAGTTGGATATCTTGTTACTCATTGTGTCCCTCAAGGCAACTTAGTCACATCCATAGTGAAAGGGGAATTTTTATTTATTTATTTTTTTTTTTTTTTTGCGGGGGGGTGGGGGGTATTTCTGGGTTGGGTGGGGGGGGGGGGGGGGGGGGGGGGCGGCCCATTCCCTGCTCCATCTCAGGTGATATACAAGATCAATTCGATGCACGACAAGGTTAGACTACAATTCCTCTCCATATCACTCATCAACTTGAGGACGAATTGATGATACGAAGAAGATTTCAACCAGTGTGAACAGATCCTAACCCAAAAATGTAATTGAGGACGAATTGATGATATGAAGAAGATTTCAACCAGTGTGAACAGATGATGGGTCTAGGAGACATGAGCCAGTAATATGTCAATAGGGTATGCAATTAGTGTTTGAAAGAAATCAGGTACAGGAGAAATCTTGCAGCAGTATTTGAAAATGAAAATCAGGTACAGGAGAAATTTTACTTTCACTTTTACGTTCTAAAAACGATGATGGTCAGGAGCTTTGAACAAGAGAAAAACTAAATAAAAGAACAAAATAACACTACATCAATATCTGTTCAGTAAATCGGATGGAGAAATGAAAAGGTTCGTTGTTCTCTCACCAGCTTAAACGCAGACTTCAACAGAGAAGAGGTTCGTTGTTCAGATCTCAACGCTAAACGCTGACGCTCGGACTTCTCAAGGCTGTTGGTGGATGTTTCGAACTCCTCAGATCTCAAATCTGAGAATAATAGTCGTTGCTCAGATCTCAGAGTGCCGTGCCGGTGGAAGAGCGTAAACTCCTCTTCTATTTCCCTCGATGAAATAGGGCGTGATTTTTTAGTTCGAAAAAAGCATGTAGTTTTCCACCGCTAAATCGATGTAAATCATCGGGTGTTTGCAAATTTTCATCGATAAGACGATAATAGAGGTTTTTTTACACTGTTTTCAAACACATTCAATTCTGAACCGGAGTACAATAATGCACTTAACCGGAATTTATACTCCTTCCAAACGCAGCCTAATGAAAAATACGAAAGAAGAAAATAAGAAACCAGAAGATACATTACCAGATTAATTGGCAAAGGAGAAAGTTCGGCCGCTGGTTGCAGAAGTTAGTAGAGAAGAAACCCTCGATTGGCAAAACCCTGCGTTTTTACATTCGAAGGGCATAAATGGAATTTTAAAACATAAATGAGATAGTTTTGGAAGAAAAATATTCTAATAACATTAAAAGAAGGCTGGACATTTGGGATTATCCAAACACTTATTTTGGGTTTATTTCCCACACACAAACCCAAAATAATTATTTTAAGCATTTATTTTTAAATACTTCCAAACTTGGAGTAAGGGATGTTCGGTCTGTGCGTTCAATACGAAATTCTTACAAGCCTTAAACCCTAATCGTTTTCATCTATTTGGACATTTTAAACCCTCTTACAGAAGTTATTTCCCTGAAAAATAGATGCATAAATACCCAACCCTGATTCTGCATCTGTATTTGCAATGGTCAAATTGACTTCGAGCTCTAGCCATCTAACGCATGTTTGACAGTGCTTAAAAATTAGTGTTTATTCAAAATAAATTCTTATTTGAGTTATTAAATACTTGGGAAATAAGTTTAAAATAAGTATTTATTTTAAAAGTAAGGGTTCATTTTTTAAGCCCAAATTTTTAGTTTTTTTTAGTGCTTATACAATAAGCACTTATTCAATTTTTTTCTTCCAAAATTATCCCTAGTTGAATTTTAAAGTACCACATAAAATTATCCATATTTAAATTTTATAAAAGTACTTTTACAAAAGCATGAAAGTACTTTCATAAAAGCACTTTTGTGAAAGTAATTTTATAAATAAAGTGCTTTTATAAAAGTGATTTTGTAAAAGTATTTTTATAAAAGTACTTTCATAAAAGAAAATAATTTAATAAGTGCTTTCAAAGGGTATATTTTGAAAATTTGAAAGAAAATGAAGGACAAAATAGTCACAATTGCTTATTTAAGTGCTTATTAGAGAAAAAGACTACCAAACGCCCAATATAAAAAAGGGGTAAAATATAAAAACCTCCCTTGAAGTTTCTTACAATTATAAAAACCTCTCCTATAATTTCACTTTAATACCTCCCTTGAATTTTTAAAGAATTCGACAAAAACCTCCCTTCCATCACTAACTCAGACGGAATTGCCCTTGCTTCCCCTTCCTCTTGTCACTGAACGAGGGAACAACAAGAAATCCTTCCCCCAATCTCCCCTCATTGGTTTTTGTCCTTGATTTCTTCTTTCTCCATCTATCTTCTTCGTCCCCATTGTCCCTCCTCTCTTCCTTCAAGCCAGAGTAACTGAAAGGCACTGTTCATCTTCTTCACATCGGCATTGAACAGTTTCGGCAACTAGCAACTGCGACCTCCTCAAATCTCTCTCTTTCTCTCTACTCTTCCCTTCCCTCTCCTAACAATTAATCAGGGGCACTCTTGTAATTTTAATGGTTTTTTCGTCTGAGTTAGTGACGGAAGGGAGGTTTTTGTAGAGTTCTTTAAAAGTTTAGGGGAGGATTTAATAAAGTGAAACTATAGGGGAGGTTCTTATGATTGTTAAAAACTTTAGAGGAGGTTTTTGTATTTTACCCTAAAATAAGTGCTTGAAAATGTTGGGTGCCAAATTCAAATAAGTGCTTATTTGAATAAGCACTTATTTTTAACTTAAGCACTCCCAAACATGGCCTATTCAAAAATGACATTGTCAGAATTTGAATTACCTACCACTTTTTTTTTGGGGGGGGGGGTTAATAACAATTCATTAAAGGGCCAGAAACGACCAAGAAAACAACAACAGGAAATGAAAGAAAACAACACAGAGGGAAACAACATGAAAACAACCCCGAACAAACAAACAAAGACAAAAAAAAAACTAAGCATCATTCTAGGCTCATAGTAAAAAATAGAGGACAAACATCTAGCAATTGCTAACTAGCATCTAAACCGATTAGTTAGTCCAAATTTTGTTGCAGCATGAGCTACAACATTTGCTTCTCTAAGGCACTTGCGGAATTTAAAAGTTTTGCCAACCGACAAAGCTTTAATGTCTTCCCAGAAGACTATCGACTAAAATAGAGCAAATTCAAAAATCACTGAATTCATATCATTCTCAATCACCCAGATGCACACACACACACAAAAAAAAAAACCTACTTCCAAAAGGGCTTTTGCTTCAACCACAAGGGGAGAATATGCAATAAACTAACCAAAACCAGATCCCCAAACATATCCATCTGCATCTCAAACCACAAAACCAAAAGAAGTCCTCTGCATGTTGCAAAAACCTCCATTAGTGTTTATCTTTATCCATCCTTGATATGGAGGGGCCCAAAAAGACTGGGTCACCTTTTTAGCTTTTGAACAATTTCCCAATTTCTGAAGCCAGAATTGAGATTTCTTCACTATTGACCTACGAATAGCAAATAAAATAGTACAGAGATTTACTTCATTATTTTCAAAAACAAAGGTATTATTATCTTTCCAAATTTCCCATAAAGCAATAGAAATGTTCGCGATTTGGGCCAAGTTATTTTTCTCAAGAGATGTAATGTTGTTTTTGAACCACTTCTCAGAGCCACTAAGGTTTCTTGTAAATTCTGGATTTACTCCCATGCCTGAACCAAGCCACACACATCTGGCCTTATCACACAACAACAAGGTGTGTAGAATCAATTATGGTTATTTTTATATCTATCACAGAAGTTAGAGGAAACAATGTCTCTTGAAAAAGGTTTTCTCTAGTTGGCACAACATTGAGCATACATTTCCAAAGAAAATTTTTTATTTTTGGCTTTATAGGAAAATCCCATATTTGTTTCCAAACATTTATGTCCATAGCAAATGAGGAGGGGATATGTTGATCCCCTTTCTGAATTTGAAGGGCTAGGAAATAGGATGATTTGGCAAAAAACTTGCCATTCTTGCTCCTCACCCAAATTAGTTTATTCTCCCACGGTAAGTGAGAGAGGTCAATTTCCATAATTTTTTGAGCTACAGGTGGGAGGAACATATTCAAAATTTTCCTTCTATTCCTACATCTATTTTCATGGTCAATGAGATCCTCAACCATAAGATTTTGATCCCCTTCATTCTTGGGTCCCATTGGCCTAAAACTTTCTAGTTTGAGAATCCAAGGGTCCTCCCAAACTCTCACCTTGTCTCCTTTGCTAACTTTTCACATAATACCCCTTTTAAGGATATTCCTTCCTTCCAAAACACTTCTCCAACCCCATGAGGGTTTACTTCTCACTTTTGTTTGTATCTTGCAGGAAATGGGTATTTGGGAAGTATTTTGACTTTGGAATCTTTGACCGAAGACTACTTACATCTTAACAGAGTCTCTAGGCTAATTTTGCTAGTAGAGCTAGATTGAAAGAGTGAGGGTCTCTGAAGTCAAGACCCCCATTTGATTTGTTTTTACAAATTTGGCTCCATTGAGTCCATTTTACTTTCTTTTGTCCTTCCTTATCTCCCCACCAAAATTTCCTTTGGGCTTTTGAGATAGAATTGCAAGCCTCTTTTGGAATTAGAAAGTTTGACATAAAATAGGTTGGAAGGGTTGTAAGGACCGACTTTAGAAGGACCTCCTTCCCAATTGAATTAAGGAAATATTCTTTCCAGCTTTTTGCCTTATTTTCCACTCTCTCAGTAAGATAAGCAAACACCTGGCTTTTCTTCTTGCCAATTAGTGGGTATGCTCCTAGATAAATTGAAGGTTTTTCCACTTTTTTAATATGGAGACAACAAGAAATCATCTTTTTTAATATAGGATGCAAATTTGGACTAAAGAAGACTTCAAATTTATTGTAGTTCACCTGTTGTCTTGAGGCCCTTTCATAGATGGAAATGACATACAGAAGAGTACCTGCTTTTCTAAAATCCGCTTTTAAGAACATGTAACTATCATCTGCAAAAAATAAATGGGATATAATTGGAGCTTGTCTACATATTTTAATCTCAATCAACTCATTTGTGCCTAATTTTTTATTTAAGATGGAAGAGAAGATATCTGAGCAAATTAAAAATAGATAGGGAGAAAAAGGGTTCTCCTTGCCTTAGACCCTGATGGGGATAGATTTTCTTTGATGGGGAGCCATTCACAAGGATCTAGTAGGTCACTAAAGTGACACATGTCGTTACCCATTGGATCCATTTTTCACTAAAACCTAACTTTTTCATAGTATTTTCCAAGAAAACCCATTCAACCCTATCATAGGCTTTACTCATGTCAAGCTTGATAGCCATGATGCCTCCCTTAGCTTTAGATGTTTTCATGTGGTGCATTACCTCATGAGCTATAAGAATGTTATTAGAGATAGCTCTGTTTGGAATGAAAGCACTTTGGTTTTTGGAAATTAAACCGTTTAAGAGAGGTTTCAGTCCATTGGTCTGAATCTTTGCTATTATTTTATAATCTGTATTGCATAAGCTTATTGGCCTAAAATGAGAGACCTTTTCAGGGTTATTTACTTTAGGAATAAGAGTTATGTAAGTATTGTTTAAGTCATTGTTTAGAACTCCTTCCTTAAAAAACTTTTGGATTTTTTGGATTACATCATCCTTAACCACTTCCCAATATTTTTGGAAAAATAAGTTTGGGAACCCATATGGACCCAAAGCTTTTTTAGATGCCATCTTAAATTATCTACCACCTTAGGTGTTTTAAAAAGAGCATGAGTTTCACCCAAAACTGGAGAAAAGACAACATCCTTGACACCTACAACCCACAAAAAGTTTTATTGGGCGAGACAAAAGCACCATCAACATTCCATTTTAAAACACCCCAATCTGGTGGCATCCAAAAAGATTGAGGTCCTCCTGGACCCCTAAGTTAGGGGCCCTAACTTTGGAAGTTGGAACAGTTTTCCAACTAAAATGTCTCAAACCCGTTGACATCATTAAGCACCATATTAAGGATTAGTCATAGTTTTAGTGGGGTTCTTTTTGAGGAAAGAAGAAAAGTGAATTGGATTGGGTGGGATCATATCAGTAGAAACAAGCTGAATGGGGGGTTGGAATTCAGAGATCCCTTGGATTTTAACAAGGCTCTCCTAGAAAAATTGGCTTGGAGAGTGGCAAAAAGAGAGGATAGGCTGTGGGTCAGTATCATTAAAGGAAAATATGTTAAAAATAAATCATTCTTAAATTATTTTCTTCCTTCCTCAGGTTCGTGGGGATGGTAGAGTATCCTTAAAGGGAGGGAGCTGCTCTTGGATAGGGTTTGTTGGGCTGTTGGCAATGGGAACAATATAAAGATTTGGAGGGACCCTTGTGTTATGGGTTTTCCAGGTTGTAGGATTCAAGAACCGAGAGATGGTGATGAGAATATTAGGATAGTTAGGGATTTGATCGACCAAGACACAAGGTCTTGGAAGGAGGGGCTGATAAGGAGTTAATTTCTTACCTTAGTGGCAGAAAAAATCCTAGCTATCAATCTTTCTCATTTTGAACGGGAGGATAAGTTGCTTTGGTTACTAGTCTTCACAACCAAATCTACTTATTTCTTAACAAGACAACAGTCTTCCTATTTCCCCCCCGGAGGAACTCAGTAGAAGAAAAGAACATGTGGGCCATGCTTTGAAGTCTACCTATTCCCCCCAAAACTAAATCTTTTGTTTGGAAGGCTGCTCTGAATGCTCTACCAATTAGGAAAAATTTATTTAGACGGCATATTATTGATTTTGAAATATGCCCGCTGTGCCAAGAAAATTTTGAAACAACATTCCATGCTCAGTGCTTCTGTTCTTTTGCGAGCATGTGCTGGTTTGGAAGTGCTTTGAGTATGAGGTTCCCTTCCCATAGTGGAGAGTTGAATTTTGAAGACTAGTTGTTGCAGTGGTTCAAATTCTACTCTTCTCGAGAAGAAAAGGAAGAGAGAATTGTTGTCTTATTCGGCCCTATTGCTATGGAATGTATGGATCAAGCATAATGATTATGTTTTTAATGATATTAATCCAATCCCCTCCTTAATTATTAACAGGGTGCAGAGGCTGTGGCGGAATCTTCAGGTTCAGGAAGTTACTTCATCACCAACACAACTCCCCTCTAGAGGAGCTAGTAGTGGGGCATCTAGGTGAACACGCCCGAATCAAGATTAATGTTGATGTTGGCCTCTTAGGTCCATCTCATGCTAGGTTTGGTGTTATTGTTCGTGACAGTTATGGGGGATGTTTTGCAATTAAATATGGTCGGATTAAGGCCGATTCAGTAGTCTAAGCCGAGGCGTTGGCATGTTTTGAAGGCCTTCTATTAGCTAAATCTCTAGATTTTGATCATGTAATTTTGGAAAGCGATAACAAGGTTTTGGTTAATTGTTTTTTGAAGGAGTTTGTGCCTCAGGTGTATTTCTTTTCATGTTCTAGAATGTCTTTGACTTTGCCTCATAAATATCTATCCTTTTGCTCACTCTGGAAGAAAGTCAAACAGTGTAGCTCATGTTTTGGCCAAAAAAGTCGTAACCTCCAAAGGTTTTTTGGTAGCTGATTTTCCAAGCTAGGTTTTGGCCCTCTTACAAGTGGACTCTCTTGATGCTGCTTAAGTTTTTGTTGAGTGTTGTTTTCTTTTGTTTCTATGGTTGTAGTTCTTTATTATGTTTTTGAGTTGTTTCGCCTTTAATGAAAATCTTTGTTTCTACCAAAAGAAAATAAAATACATTTGTATCCTTTTAGATTATCCTCAAAGTGACTTCAATGTTTTAAAAATCAATACGAAAATAGAACCGCTTTTGCCTCATTTTCGATTAGTGATTCTATTGTCTAGGTTAAATGCTTTGACCTGTGATAGCATAAATAATAATTATTCAAAGAGATTCTGATAAATTGATATCAGTTCTTATCATGATTTCTAATTTTGGAGAAATCAGAAAAAAAGAATGATGTTTGAGCAAAAGTGGCAAGTAGGACAATCTTGCCAGTTTCACAAAATGTCAATTTCTTGTGCTCCAAGATGCATCGTACCTTGTAAAACATTGTTTTAACACAAAATTAAAATTTTGAAATCTTCATGTCATAGAACATACTACGCCACCAAAGTATTTTTTTTATATGTTTTGAAGGGCTACACAATGGGGGTAGCCAATCCCCTAACTAGGTGGGAATCGATTCCAAGTCTTTGCTTCGACCAATACGAGACCTTACCAACTAAATGGTTGGGACCTTGCCTATGCCACCGAAGTATATAACATTGTCGTATGTTCCTAACAAGTTCAAACATACCATGATGGGTCTCATAGCTTAGAATGCACCACACTTTTTAACATCACAATATAGATTACCGACCACACCTTTATTAGAAAAAAATAGCTAGAGAAATAAGTATTTATTTTAGCTAAATAAATAACAAGTGTCCTATTAGGGGTATGCCTTACGAATAAGTGGTTTGATAAATAAATATTTATTTTATAAGTAATTATTTTTAAGTACTTATTTAAATAAGTACTTAATGAGGGTATTTTCCTAAGCCATTTATACTTATTTTAAGTATTTATTTAGGTTACAATGTTTGGTGAGCCACTTAACCAATACATACTTGTTTTTGAAAAAAAAATGACAATTATAACCCTAACTTAACAAATATAACCATTTTAATGAAAAAGACAATTATAGCCCTCATAAAACACATGGACCCACTGATGAGAATGAAAATTATCATATTTTTATCCCTTAATATGTAGTATTTTATACTTATTTAGTGCCTAAATGGACTTATTATTCTTATATTTCGATTTAGGACACGAAAGGAGGCGTTAAGTGGAAAACAAGGCTAATCGGGTAATTCTGGACAATTTCTGCGCCGCATGGTAATTTGGACATAACTCTCCCATCCGGACTCCAATTGAGATGATTCAAGATGCGTTGGAAAGATAAAAAAAATTATACAACTTTAATGTTTTGAGTTTTGATAGATACAGACTGAATCGAGGTCAAAATTAGGCCCGAATTATCTGCAACCGCACTGCTGACGTGTTGGAGCAATTCCTTAGCCTGCAAGTTTTCATCCGGGAATTCACCACTCCCCCACTTACACGAGAACAGGGTTTTATCTGAAGAGAATGATATAAAAAGAGGAGAAAAAGAGGAGATAGGGGTTCAAACCCCTGAAAGAAAATTGAAGAAGAAAGCTGCTAGGGAGAGGAGGAGGCTGCTGAATGCGAATTGAAGGATAATCACAGTCCTCTTTGGTTCTACAGTTTGGTAACCTAGATTCAATTAGGGTTATTGAGGTTTCTCTATTGAATCTTTCTTCTTTCTTCCTTTTTATGTCATGATCAGCTTTAATCCTGTTTTGTGATTAAACTTAGGCAGATCCGATTGAGTATGATTTGTTCTTGGGATTCTTGATTAGGGTTTTAATTTTTAGAACAATCTTGGTCGAATTGTTCTTGCATCTATGATTACTTGAACTGCTTGAGAAAGACTTAGGTAATTAGATCATCTAATCAAGAAATGGACTGAATGCACCTTAGAGATAAGTTGCATGGTTCGGTTGGCAATCATTCATACCTGAATTGATGACCTACAGATTTTGTGTTCTTAATGCATCTATGGTGATTCAATTTTTGATAGAGATATAGGAATTGTCATCGTAGATAGGGTGGGCTGCTCTCGAGAGAGACTGCTCATAAATTAGGGTTTCGCCAACCCAAGACTAACTTCACCTCAGTCGAATAGCTTAAAGATTTGATTGCTGAATCGGTTCTGTCAATTCTTGTATGCAGTGACTTCTCTTATCACGAAGAGTGGTTTGATCCGAAATTAATTAGGGTAGTTTGCTTGTTCTTAATTACATCATGAGTGGTTAGGTTTCTATTGTTAGGGATTAATACTTGATCATGCATTGATTTTCAGTCATTAGTAAAATCGATGAGGTTCTTGCTATATTGTGTTATTTGTGCTGATTACTTATCATTGATTGATCACCAATGATTTGTTCTTTAATCAAGATTATGCATCGAGAGATGATAATCGAGGTGGAACTAATTAGGTAGAGATATCATTTGTTGGTAGGATTTCCTCATAGGTGTATTTTATGCAAAGAGGATTTCAATTGAGAGAATGAGAATTCCTTAATTGTAATTCTATTTAATTAAACATAGGTTTAGCTAATCGACTCTTGAGAAAGATCGACTAGTGCTTTTAGGAAACACCTTGGAATATAACAGCCCTCGTGAGATTTTATTAGTATTGAAACTTGATGATCGTGATAGAATTAAGCCCTAACAACTTTGTTAGTCTAAATTCCTTAATTCGCAACCCAATTGATTATTGCTTTAAACAAGTTGAGAAGAAATTAATAGGTGGCTAAATAAATCATTCCTTATGGGAACGATTCTGTACTCCTTACTATATTACTTGCATGACTCCGTACTCTTGTGGATAGTTGACACCCACATGTCACACACATGGCACTATTAATTAAAACTTATTTTGTTTAAGAAAATATAACACACGAGCTGAAAAATAATTTCTTGTAACGATGATGATAATAACAATAATAGTTAATTTAACAATTGTAAAATAATAGTCATAACCCACAAAAAAAGAAAATAGAAGATTAATTTCAGTTCAAAAGTTATTTAGAATATTTGTGTAATGTTTTATGAAGAAGGAAACATCAATGGAAAATTTTGAAGAGCTTCTATATTTTGCTGTTGGGAGATCCACTGCGTGCGGACTGGAAATAATGCACAAGAGAATGAAAGTGACAGTTTACCAAAAACATAATCAAGCAAATTCAAAACCAAAATGAAACTAACTAGCTCAGACCATCTGGATCCCCAAACAAACTGCCATTGTTGTTGATTTTAAGACTTGAATTTGACAAACTGAATGAGAAAGGGAAGAAATTAAAACTGAAACCAAAAAAGCAATCACCGCCCATCTGGTTGCAACTTCATTGTTGCCATTGCTGGTTCCATTGTCTTCTCTAATGTTGTGTTCGTTTTGAAGGAAAAAGTAGGGAAAAGAAACGAAAGGTAGGAAAGTCTTTACAAATCTTGTATGGGTTTCCTTATCTTTTCCTTTAAACCAAACATAGCATAAAAAGAGGGGCACTAAATGGAATTTTAGAAAGGGGATAGTTTTGTCCTGCAGAAAAGAAATAAGCACTTATTTAATAAGTGCTTAAAATAAGTTTTAAACCATTTGTTTTCAAAATAAGTATTTATTTTGATTTTAGGCTTTTTGCCAAACATGAATAAATACTTTATTTCCACCTATTGTGGTCCCACCACTTATTTTAAATACTTATTTGAATAAGTACTTAAAATAAAAGATACCAAACAGAGGCTAAGTAGGATAATTAATACAATTTGTTAATATTACCCAACCAAGTCATTATCCCCAAGACCCCATCAAGTAGATGATGACTTCCTGACATGACAAAAGAAAATTCTTCAATTTTGATAAACATCAACTAATTGGTTACTGCTGTTATGAAATGGTTGATTGGTTATTTTTTTGATATTATGTCTTTTTGGTATCATGATCAAATCTCAGTATTTTTATTTGAAAAGTTTTGGATAAAATCTCAGTATTTTTATTTGAAAAGTTTTGGATTAAACATCACATGCAGTTTTTTAAGGTATACCTATTTCAATTATAAATAGCCTCAAATAACTATTATATGTTAATTTATATTGATCAACCCAAAGCATTTTTGGTAGAAAATAACAAGTATCAATCACAAATTCACAACTTAAGCTCAAAACCCCTTTGATCGGACCTCTCACTGAACTGCCAAACTGTGGGCTTCCTTCACAGTCCATAATAATTCCACCAATTTGATTGTGGTGACCAGTGATCTCAATGATTAATATGTATAATATAAATACATACAAAGTAATACAAAATATAAGGTTTTGCACTTTATATATTTATATTTATTCTCAGTTCGGGGTACAATACAAAAATACAGCCCACGTTAACATGGCACTTTTATGCTTCGGCTCGAGTTGATGCAGATCGTGGGATTTACACGAAAGTCCAGATAATTATTCAAGCTTACTAACCTGTTAGATAAGAAATCCAAAGAGAACATCAAGCACTTGGCTTTTGCCAACAGGATTCTCATCTAGCTTAATTTCACGTGATTATATAATAATACGAAGTGAACTCTGTTTTTACATTAGGTATTAATCACCATTTACATAAAAAGAAAACAAGTGTATGGTGAAAGAGATATCATCCTCGTTTATTTTTTCCATGACACTTGCTCGTTTCTCCTAGTAGACCCCCTTCTGATACTCTGCTTCACAGAATTCTCCTCCGAGATCATCACACGCTTCTCCTGGAAATACCCTGTAATAATGGCGTCAAGAAATATAATCTATATTTAGTTCTCTTGTTGTAATTGCTTTGCTTTGCACATTATTTTATGCCAAATTGTTTTTTTTTTTCTTTTTCAGAACTACCAATCTACGTGTTGGTCTTAAGAGCAGCTTACGTCTTCGGGTTATCATTATACTCGATATACTCTCTATCAACTGATTCTGAAACCATTCTTGCTACATTATTGCTGCTGGAGGCCTCCGTTTTGAGCTTCACTTCTGGATAAATTTCTACATCACAAGCCTCTCCACCAATTGTCTCACAAGCTTCTGCAGGAAACACACTAAAAGACGTATATACAACCAGGGTTATTCATCTAATATATATATCATTGAGACAAGCTCTTGATGATCAAGTAAGAGAAAGTGAAGGGAACAGGAAATTAAGCCATCGACTCACGATGTCATGGAGCTGTAATCAACTGTGAAAGAAGTGTCATAGGCCACGGCACTGGCTTTGATCGAGGGACATCGGGAATGTAGAGTGGTCTCTAGCTTTGGAGGAGATCTCAAGGGCGAATGAAAGCTCCTGGTGGTTTTTGGAAGTGAGATAGATGGTGCAAAGCACAGAGCTGCCTGCATTTTGATGGGTTAGTGTTAGTTGGTGTTGAGCTTGTGAGCCGTGGAGTGCAGATCCAAATTTATCAACTGGGTTGGTGGAGTTTCGATAAGATGGCAAAGATATCTGCGACCGGATAAGGTTCAGCGCTGTTTGACCCTGAATGAGTGGTGGAGAAATTTAAAGAAAGAAAAAAGAGATAAAATAGGACAGAGACAGAACATTGGACGCTTTCTGATTTCTGAATAATAAAGAAAGCCTTTTTATCCTTCTATTTTGATCAAAATGTCAAAATTTCAAAAGAAAGAAAAAATATTTAAAAAAAAAATCCGAACTTGAACTTAAAAGTTAAAACCATGGTTATCAATCAAGATTGCCCTAGCCTCCTTATCCTTATACAGATCAGACAAAAAATCTGCATTCACCATCCAATCACTTGCATGCTTGCACTGAATTGATGACCCAAATAATGAAAAGGGTGAAATGCAGAACGAAAACTCGATGCACCATCCCTGTCGTCGTGTAACTGTTACCCTTCTCGTGGAAAATCTTAACTTCCTTCATCTGCAAATTTCTCTTTCATTGACCAACGGCCATAACCAAAGCAAAATTTGAAGTTGCAGCTCATTTATATAATTTTTTATGCTACTGAGCAAGCTGACGGTCTTGTGAATTCTGACGGGCCTGAGACCACATTTAGGCTGCCGCTGCCGCTGCCGCTAGGTGCTAGCGTAAACCCTGCTGCATTGGTTTCAGTCTTTCAGACCCTTATAGTCCTCATTTTCAAGGGATTTACCACAGACAATTCTTCCCAAAAGTACAAGTACAACAGACTTAAAAAAATGTATTTTATCTATAACCTAATGAGTAATGAGGCCCCATTTCATCCTAACAGAAACACAGGCTACAAGCAGACCAGACCAGATTGGAAAAAAAAACATAACAGAAAACCATCTAAACTAGCGCTCAAAACAGGCCCCATCTAATCTTGAACTTCGAGCTTCCAGAAAATGTCTATATCTTTTTAAGACTACACTCAAGTACCTTGTTTTGAGGTGCAGACATAGTTTGCGTAAAGAAGCTAGGTTCTGGCTTTCCTGAGAAGAGAATAACAAAAGGCATAATTCCCACTAAGAGAAAAATTCTTCACATTTTATAGGAGATGCAGATCAAGACCCTGTAAACCACAACCCAGCAATACCGAACTTCCAAATTCTGGAGTTGTAAAGGGCTCCGGGGTTCAATAGTTTTTATACATTTTACATGTATTTCCCCTTCAAAAACTATGCAGCTGCGTGAGCATGGGTACAAGCTCATCACTAGAAGGCCGATCAGCAGGCAAATCTGACAGGCATGCAACAGCGATTCTCACTGCCATCAGCATTTCATCCTCCTCTCCTTCTTCCCCTAGAATGCTCTTGTCTAGTGCTTCTCGTGTCTCCCCTGCTTGTTGCAAATGCCGAAGCCAGCGCACCAAACTCCCCCCACTTGCTGCTTCCCCAAAGAATGGATCCATAGGGTCTCTCCCAGTCAGCAGAATAGTCAAAATCATCCCAAAACTGAAGACATCACTCTTATCAGTGTACCTGCAAATTGGATCGGTATCCTCTTAAATAATAACACTACTAAAGTCTACAATAATGTATTGCAAGTGAACTGAGAAAGTAAACAGAACAAGCTTTAATAACTAATTGAAGTGCTGAGCCCTGCCTAGAAAACACCACCATATAACAGTTGGGCATCTTTAGTTAATACCGATTCCATATTCTACATAATAAACAGAGAAACTAAAGCCCATGTTTTCTTTTGTAGAATACCAACTTCTCATATTGCATTAATCAACCGGAGATGAATTTCCAGTATTATAGGATAACATGGACAACAAAGAGTCCAGCCCTTACAGCAAATCCTGTGTAAAATGCTTAGTATGCGTTTCTAGGAATCAGGGATAATACCTGAAATAAAGATGTAAATAAACAGAAAAGTCCGATATTGGTTCTAGAAAACAAAAATCGGCTGAGCAATCAGATGCAACTCAGAACCTGACAAAAGATAACCAATTAAAATTTCTTCAACTGTGCACCAGGCAGATCTCTAATCAATAACACCAAGTTCCAGTATTGAATAACAATTCATGCTACCCAAAGACTTCAATAACCTAATTTTAAACAAGGCAATAAAAACAGAGAAACCATGAACAAGCAATTCATCTACTTCCAAGATCCACATAAGCACAATATCAGTTATCAAGTTCCCACTAATGCTTCTGAAAATAAGGATATTGGGAGGCCGAAAATACAAGAAAAGAATATCTAGAGTCAAACTACTCCATAAAATTGCAACTGCAAATTGTCATAACTGATAAAAAATTACCTGCAGCTCTGGAAACATTCTGGAGCAGTATAGCTAGATGCTGCTCGGTCCAAATTAGGTAAAAGCTTAGCCAACCCACAATCTGCCAGTCTTGGCTCAAAGTCTGCATCTAACATTATATTTGTAGGCTTGAGATTGTAGTGCAGAATTCTCGGGTTGCAACTGAAGTGGAGATAACTTAGACCCTTAATCACCCCGACTGCAATGTGATGTCGGATTTCCCAACCAAGCTGGAGCTGGTTCTCCCGGACTCTGTTCATTGCATCTTCAAGGCTGCCATTAGTCATGTAATCATAAACCAGAGAAAACCGACTGTGTTCCCGAACATAAGCCCGTAAGGTCATCAGATTCCGATGCCTTATGGTAGCTAACGTTTCCAACTCCTGCTGTATCCCTCTCTTGACCGACTTGTTCTGAGTCTCCGGAGAACCGGTTTCAAGGGGCTCAAGCCTTTTAAGAGCAACCGCTAACCCATTATAAAGAACAGTTCTGTAATACTTCCCATTTGGGCTCGACCCGAGTAACTGATTTTCCTTCGAGAGGGCCGATTGAAGTGTTTTAGGATCGATTTTGGAGGAGAAGACAACGGGGCCTTTAAGGATTGGAGTTCTGTTTAAGTACTTGATAACGAGTCGGACTATGCAAGCAGAAATGATGGCACAAATTAATCCGGTGAGAGTTCCTAACACAATGCCCAACATAATCCTCCGAACGCCATTCCTGTATGTGGGAAACTGTGGAGGAGTTGGAGACTCTGTCAAGATGTGCTCTGTCATGACTTCTCGGCATTGGATGACACAGAAAAAGCAGGGGAGAAACAGAGTCAGTTTTGCCGAGCTTCTGCTGTTAAAGCATGCGTTAGAGTTTCTCTTGTCCATGGAGGGAAAAGCAACACATAACAACGAGAACCCAAGTTTAGTACCACAAGAAGTTCTTCAACAGTTCACAGAACATCAAAAAATTCATATGGATTTCTAAAAATTACAAGCTTCAAATCAACGAACTTGCCCTTAAAAGGATTGCAACAGTTCAGAAAACATCAAATTCTAGAAATATCTCACAGTTTCGAGATGCAAATTAACGAACCCAACCTGAAGAAAGTCCTGAACTTCATGGTTTCTTAACCTACAAAGTAATGAACCTAACTTAAAGAAGGCCTTCGGCACCAAAAAAAAAACAAAGGAAAAAAGATTCCCGTTAGTAGCGAGCAGAAAATCAATCATTTCAGCTCTACCCAGAAATGTATAAATCGAAATCTGCATTTTTCCCGTTTCATTCAACAGATTCTGACGAAAAGGAAGAAGGAAGAAAAACCAGTATTTCTAGAAAATGCTCAAAAAGAAGAGAGAGATAAAGCCGTTGCTGAAGCTTCAACAATTCAGAAACCCGGAGTTGAAGGCCGAGAAACCGTCTTTCCGAAAGTGTGTATACAATTCAAGCCAGAAAACTGATCCAAAATAAATGCTTTTTCGTTCTCATAGGAAGGGCTCGCCGCTCACTATCCTCCAACTCTCCAAGAGCCCAAAATAAAGGAAGCGACAAACCCAATAACCCATGTTTTTAAAACCCCAAAAGTCCGGATTTGCAACACTTTTTTTTTTCTTACTTCCTAGTTCCTACACCAATAGCAACAACAGTGTAATGGAAGTATGGAACACCTAGAAATGAATCAACTCTGGTAGACCGTGTTAGCCCATCCGATCCGAAGTAACAGGGCTCTCCGATTCAACTGGTTTGATTCGGAGAGTTGAGATAAGTTCAGACGAGAAACTCGTACGAGTGTGGGGTTGACTCGTCGGGTAGTCTGGAGTGGAGAGAGAAATGGCGTTTTTGTCAGTTGTGTTCTCTCTCCCTAATCCCGGGCACGGCGGGGCCCATTTGAAGCACACACGGCTCTGTCGCCATCACGGGCCGAAAGCGAAATATTGAACTTTGTGCGAGAAACCAGAGGGGACGAGATCTTGGCCATTTGTCCATTTGATCAAATCAAGACTGTTAGTAAAGAATAAAGGGAATTTATACGGCCCTTTTCGATTATGATTTATGTCTCATCTCTCAACGTTTCAAAAAAAGTAAAGTTATTCGAAGAATAAAATAATAGCTTTTTGCCTATGATAATTGTATCAAAGACTGAATTAAACCAGCAACGTTTAATTCAGTCTTTGATACAACTATCATAGCCCACTCAGGATCCAGTCCGTTTGGACTCGAAGGGATTTTCAGTTCGAGTCCACTAAAATTTTGACACGTCGATCGATGTTCAATTGGTCATGCAACCACCGGTTGAAGCTTATATGACTAATAAAATATTTTTAAATAAAAAATTAAAGGAAAAAGGATTACTTGTGGTTTAATATAAGCTCTACTCCGATATATGAGTAATACCATGACAATCACTACACCAACCGGTGAATCAATTTTGGCACGTGTTCGTTGAACAGTATACCTGAAACCTTTGACACCATATCATGAACGTTCACCCCCAACCTCTATAATCGCACCTTGAAGCTCACAATCCCAACTCTCAGTCCTAAGAACGAGAAAACCATCATCAGATCATCCTCCATCACGTTTACACCCATCTCTGCTATGTCATAAGCACTTAGCATCGCTAGCATGCTATCTAGGCTGTGGCCAATCATGTTTATGTTCAGTTCCTTATCTGGGTATTGATGCATTAGCCGCTTGACTTCGCTCAGGATCTGCTCCCGAGCCGAGTATTTGCAGAACTGACACAAAAATGTTATTGTACCATATACCGAGATACCGCTTAGTACTTGGTAGAATTGCCCAGACTGAAGAAACCTAAGGCCAAGGCACCTCCTATGGATGCTAAAATCTGGTTCTCGCTTATCATTTCCCTTGATTTAATTCCATCATTGCCGGTGATTCAAGTTAGCAAAATCGATGAGGAAAATGAAACAATAATAGAACAAAGCACCCCTGAACGGTTCTTTTGATATTGAGATCTTATCTGTTTTTTAGTTCTCTTTATTTCATTTTGCCATTTGGCTTGCCAAAAATAGGGGTAAACTGCAATTGTTATTGATTGAGGGAGCAAGGTCTAATTCTGAGAACAGATAATAGAACGTGAGGGCTTTGGATTTTTGTCCGTATAAAGAAGAACATTTGCATGGAAGAAGAAGAAAACAGCCTCATGTCTTGGGTTTGTCTTGCAGATCTAGAGTCACAACCGCAAGAAGACGTTATCTTCCCATTAATGGTTGGAGAGTTTTTTGAACAACGAATACAAATTAATTCAAACAACAAATGTAAAATAGCACAAAAAAACCAAAAAGAATACTCAATAGATACAGAGGAAAAGAATTTCCAAACATTCATACAACATTACTATTTGCTGGAATTAAAAAGAAAATAAAAAAAAAATGATTCTATCATCGGCATTCAAGAAGGAAAGATGAAAAACCCTAGACATAGATATCGGCTTTCCTCTGAATATTAAACTTTTCTCTAACACCGTTGCTACTACCGTTAAAATCCACAATCACCGTGTTGCCCATTGCTGTTCTGTTGTAGGTTGTACACCGTTGAAAAAGGCTTGTTGCTGTTAATGGTGCGGTTGGGTGAAAAAGGTTAGAGTCTTAGAATGTGAGGGCTTTGGAAATTTCTGTCATATTAGTTTTAAAAAGTTATCAATTTTTATTTAAAATTATTTTTGTCCCTTATAAAATTTCAGCAGATTATAAGTAATAATTAGTAGAGCACTGAATGATGTGTCAAAATTTTAATGGGATCGAAGAGAAAATCCTTTCGAGTCCAAATGCACTGAATCCGGAGTAAAACTCATTCATCATTGCCAACAGTGGGCCTTGATTTGGTTGCCTTTGGGTCTCGCCGTCTCAGGTCGGGTTCCACCGTTGAGCCTGAAAAGGGCGTCGTCTGATAGTATTAGCGGCTCAACTGGCTGAATGACAATTTGGTGAATGATGATTAGTTGATTAATAATTTACTACAACAACACCCCTGAATGTCTATCTCATTTTGGTTCTATTCGTTTTTTTTTTTTTTTCAGCTTCATGAGACTACACAACGGGGGTAGTCCATCCCCTCCCTTAAGCCCCCGAACCTGGTGGCAGCTGGGTTTGATCGAAGGTTTCTATTCCGACCAATCAGAGATCTTATTAACTGAGTCACCATTTTGTATTTTTGTTGAATACGGGAAGTTGAATGGACGAAAAAATTTTCATGTAGATGACTTTGAGATTTTTTTTACTTTTCAAATAAAAATTTTATTTTTCTAATTATTTACATCAATATAGATTGTTTTTTTTTTTTGGTATTTGGTGCCATACACCATTAATAACTTCCTCTTGACCCCTTTTTTCCCAAAGTGTTGATTATGGGATTCGGTTCTGTTGATCTGTGTCAACGTTGGAACAAACCAGCTAACACTAAGAACCAGCCCTTGGTCTAAAACAAACAATCCTCCCATAATATTATCAAATATAATATAAACTATGAAAAAATAAATACAGCTTATATAACTATTAAGAAATGCAATCACATAAATCATAATCAATAAGGTGGTATCATTACCATTTCTTAGGCTGGGTCTCTTAAAACAGAAATCAATACAAATAAAAAATTGCTTTTAGGATTTTGTGTAGGAGTTACTTCCCTGAAATATAAGAAAAAAAATGTTGCCTAGGCAATGGTAGCAAACACCACCCAAGAATAATATATTATATAAAGTAGATATTTGCTTTGACTTTGGTAGGTCATAAAAGTTTTCTTGCACGTAGTGTGGACTGTGGAGAGTGCAGCTTTAGATCTGATACCGCACATCTCATAAACAACATTTACAGCACAGATGTGGGCTCATGCAAAAACCCTTTTTACACATACTAGCAATAGGGGTGAGCAAGAAAAACTGAGAAATCAAAAAATTGAACCAAACTGATGAAACCAAGCAGAAAATTTCAATTAACCGAATCGTTTGCTTCAGTATTTTGGATAAACTGAAGGTATCATTTTGGATTTGGTGACCAATATAAAAAACTGATGGTTAACTGAACCGACTGGTGTACATATATATATATATATATATTTATGAATATTACATATACTTTTCATATATATTTTATATTATCTATATATATTATAAATGAATATATATATATATATATATGTATTATATATTATATAATTTTGTAATATATAATATATCATTTATTATTTACAATATAATATTTTATATTTGTTATATATAATACTCTGAAAATAAAAAACCAATGAACTGAATCGATTGATCGGTTAATTGATCGGCTTCAGTTTGATTTCAGTTACCAGTTTTCCAAAAATCAGTATCACTGGTTTGGTTTGAAAAAAAGATCCATAATTCGGTTAACCAAACCGTGATCACCCCCTAATCTGCAAGTGATATCTCCATTCCAGCCATAAGTTATGGGCCGTTTGCACTTTATGGTTGGAGCGGGCATTATGATTGGCCCTACAGCCCAAAACAAAGTTATCAAGTTCATCTAATCCTTTATTGTCAATTTGTCACATGGCACCCCTTCAAGGAGGCGTCTATGGAATTGCAGTGCAGATTCTTTTTCTGCGGTATAACCAGTGGGCCTCATGTGCATAGCTAGTTGTAGTGGAAACCTAAGATCTGCTTTCACCAGGTTGGGGAGCCAGAGAGGCTTCCTCCATCTGTCGGCATTTGCCTAACAAAAGAGAGAGAGAGAAAAAAAGAGATCTTGTCAATATCTGTTTGGTTTTAGTATGTGCTTAACTTGGGGGATTTAATCAACCCGATTCAATCTGAAAAAATAAGATTGGGTTGAAAACATGGGTTAGGTGATGCTTCAGAGTTCAGACAACCCGACCGGACCCAACGCAACCCATCACGTATTATTACATTTATCTAATGTTACCACAATAGGTGTTTGCAGAAAAATTAGTTCAGCCCCGACCCAAAACCCAACTAGCAACATGAAATCCAAGTCCGATTACGATACTGAAAAGGCATGATATCTAAAAAAACTGATAACCTGGTATTCATCAAAATTCAACTAGAAATTGCGTATTTTTATCCTTCAAATTTTTGCAAAAGCAGACACCAAATTATTAAGGCCCCACTTGATTCGCAGGAATAGGAGTCTAGAATCGGAATTGAAATGGGTTATTTCAATTCCAACTGTTTAATTGGGTGAGATTGGAATCCCATTCCTAACCCTCCATTGGGAATTAAAATCAGTAGCCATTCCTATCAAAACCAAACAGATAGACCATTCCAATTCCGACTACAAACCAAATGGACCCTAAATGTAATGCACAATCCTTCACATAGGCCCACATTTTAGAGAATGCGCTTCCATATCAAAGATTCTGATCTTCCACTAGGCCATCAACACCAGATTATAGTTGATCCAACCGTATAAAGGCTACAAACGAATCAGATTCAATTCGCATATACCTAAATGCAAACATGATATGTTAATATTCAGATTTGAGTTTGATCCATTAGATTCGAAATTAAACTAAATATTGTCAAATCAAAATATTTATAGAATGTACTAAAAATGACTTTGATTTTGTATATAATGAATACGATGGCCTAAAAATAATCAAAATATTATATTTTAATAATCGGATTGGATTGGGGGTGAAGCAGTGTATTCTTAGCCAAAAACCAATTTTACCAAAAACAAACCGAACCAATAATTACACCATGAAATTCAAGGCGCCCTTGAGTGTTTTCTGCTTGGTTTCCAAGATCCAACCGCCATTTCAAAATGGGAAAAATAGATTTCAGAGACTAGTCTTATTCAAACAAGGATAAAGCACTTTCAGGTCCAACTAATTTCCCTTGCGTCTGGGCGGGCATGGACCATCATCTATGACCTATCAGCACACCCCTAGCGTCACTTTTGAACAAGGCCCGCTGAATCAAGCAGCCAGTCTATGATAGCGTACACATGAGCATGGCATTAAATCAGTGAGCAGGCTTCCATTAATTCTGCAACTGATAGATGTCCAAAGAATGAAACTGGGAATGCGTTCTCCCTCTCTCTCTCTCCCTCTACACTTCTTAAATGTTAATAGTTTCTTGAAATGAAGGAAAAATGAAGAAAAGATTAATCAGTTCAAACTCATTTCCCTGCACCGTAGCCATGTCTTCCATATGAATCCTGTAGTGTCACAATACTGATGATTTCCTCTCCTTACACGACATTCAAAAATGGCTATTGCATTGCGTTTTTTCAATGGCAGCACCAAAAAGAACATAAAAAGTAACATTTTATTCACTCTACCCAAGTACTGATGTTTGCACTTCATATTGGATGTAGCAACGGAAACCAGAACCCCAGAGCCTTTCATTAGCACATCATACCTGATACAGCCCGAGAAATAGTCAAAAGGAAATGGTCCCACTTGCATGTACCAAAGGAAAGAAAATGCAAAACAAAAAAGAAGAAACTAATAAAGTAATAATCAGCAAGGACGGTTTGTGCCATCTAGTGGAAGGAATTGTGGGCATTTTAATTTTGATTCTGTGGCAGGTGAGGTTAATTTTGAGGTGGTAAATAAAAGATTCTGGATCTGCAAAAACAAGGCGTGTACAACAAGCTACATAACCCAATCAAGAGTGAACAAACCAACAGTAATATACCTGTATGGATCACTAATGTGTTCACTCTTGATTGGGTTATGTAATCTATTGTATATTTGTTTGTAGCACATTCAGCCCCAAAACAAAATCTACTCTATGTCTAGATAGAAGACTAATCTCTGATGTTTATATCTGTCAGAACTAGACTAGGGATGTCAATGGGTTGGGTTCGGAACGGGTTTGCCTAAACCCAAACCTGACCCAATCCGACAAAATGAAGAGGGGCTACCGAATCCGCCCCACCCCGCCTCATGTATAGTATACCTATATTCAAATTGATATTTTCTATACTAATAGCTTCAAGGCTGCAGCATCAACAGGTTGGGGCACTGCAGATTCTCCCCAACTTGACCCGACCTGAAACCCAATTGAGACCAACCCGACCCTAACCTGATAGGGTCGGGCCAATGTGGATTTACCACCTAACCCAACCCACTGACATCCCTAAACTAGACCATTAAAAAAGAAATATTTATCCCATTAAAGATGGCGTTCTAAGTTTAGGTATAGAGAAAATAACATAATAAAAATGAGAAGATTTTGAGGCAGAAGTAGTGACCTTCAGCTACGACAAGGGTCCTGGAGACAAGGACCTGTCATTTCTTGTGTGAGCAGCCTGAGCCCGAAGTGTAGGGACATGGACAGTGATTGGAAGAACCCACTCCCCTTTATCTCTTCCCTCTATAAGAAGGGGATGCTCGTAACTGAAATGAAAGAAAGAATCAGAAACAATTCTCTAGCTAAACACCCACTTCTCACTTTTTTTTTTTTGGATCAATCCCCACTTCTCACTTTTCCCCTCTTCACAAAAGAAAATCTAAGTGTTTAAATACACAAATAGCTTTAGAATGAAATATCATGATCTTGCTAATGCGTACTTTTCTTAATGCAAATATGCAATGGGAGATTCTCCTATTCAAGCCTTTTAAATTAAAAAAAGAAAGTTGTTTATGTAAAGTCTCGTGTCATAGAGAAGTATATGCTTTGGCAATGTTGCTCCCTATCATTCAGAAATGTAGTCCACCATGGATGTGAGACACTAAGAGGGTGTTTCCCAACATGATCCGATCCATTTGCACCCCTATCTACTACCGTCAAAATTTTACTTTGAAAAACAAGAACATGTGTTCATCTCCATCAGGCTGATATGGTCTACTATGGTGGTATATAAGTGCTGGTTTAAATGCACTTAAATGGATATGGGTCTAAATTATAAACAAAAATAAAAAATAAAAAAACTAAAGACGAGAAAATTGTATACTTCATGAAAGATACTGTTAAATCTCCAGAGAAAAACATGTTTTTGAAACTAGATATTGAATAATGTCTTTTCTGGTTTCAGCTTTTGGAAACAGGAAATACACTGCTAACCAGGAACTGTTTCTTTGTTTTTTTATAAGAATCATTTTTTTTTTCCCAAAATCATGCATGAGACTAAACTCAGAAAATATTCATATTGCAACATCACCACCTAAATGAAGGGTGATTGAATTTGTAATATAACTGTAAGCACCTAACCCCCAAAGGTTGTTACATGAGTTACCTCCAAATTCCAATCCCTATTGCATAAAGTTATAGGCCTTCTCCAACAGATTTTTGACAAAGTTCTGAAAAAAGGTTTGGGAATTGATATGATCTATTTTGGCAACTGGACAGTTGCCTGAATGTTAAATGTACACTCCACTCAAGTTTCCTGAGCAGTGGTAGTGACATATAATACCACTAAATGACATGGACAATTTATTATCATCAACATAAACCTAACAACAGACAAAATAAAGCATTAATGATTATACACGCTGCAGTTATACCTAGTCCAGTCAACATTCTTGGGAGTGGTAAAGAATTCAAAACGAAGAGCCCATTGCACTGAAACATGGGGCGAGGAAAATGACATGGGTCCATCTACAGGAATGGAAAAAAGAAAGCTTGTCTGCACCAAGTCTGCAACAACTTCATGGTGATCACTCTGAACCTACAAGCGAACAAAACATTGTCAGGAAAAAAACTTAGATTAATACCAAGTGGCCAGTTGTGAAGTACAAAAAAACTGAAGATGGAAAAACCATGGAACACAAAATAAATGAATGACAATGAATGGGCATGGAAGTTCCCATGGGAGAAGAAGATTAATACCAAGTGGCCAGTTGTGAAGTACAAAAAAACTGAAGATGGAAAAACCATGGAACACAAAATAAATGAATGACAATGAATGGGCATGGAAGTTCCCATGGGAGAAGAACAACCTTTGGGCCTTTGTCATCTGCAACAAATATGGACATGCTAGTGGGCAGGATATTGACTCAACGAAAAACTCCACTTCTCATCTGACAATCTTTGTAATGGTATACCCAAGATCTATTATCTTTTTATCCCTCTTATTAGTTCTGGCTTGGGAATTGTAATTCTCTCAAATTCTGGTTTGATAATATGGTGGGGTGGCAGTCACTTATGCAACTTCTATCCTAGAATCTATCACCACTCCTGTAATAAGGAAGCTGTTGTTTCAGCAATCCTTTCTAGAAATCAATCAGCCATCACTTAGGGCCCATTTGGTTCACGGGAATAGGAGTCTGGAATTGGAATCAGAATGGGCCATTCCGATTCCAACTGTTTGATTGGATGGAATCAGAATCCCATTCCCATTCCTGATGGAATGGCATTCCCCCATTTGAGGGAATGGCCATTCCCTCCCCCTCCCTTGGGAATAAAATCCCATTTCAGCTGATTCCAATTCCCATTCCAGTTCCTGTTTGAACCACAGACTATGGGAATAGACCATTCCGATTCTGATTCTGATTCCAACTGTGAAGCAAACGGACCCTTAACGTTACCATCATGATACCACCTTCATCTTTTGATGTTTTTTTAGCTGATAAGCAACAAGGAATTTTATTAAATGAGACAAATAGCAATATACAAGAGTGGCAATCCCTTTACATTTACAAGTACAAAAGAGCCCATGAGAGCATAGCCCTTGCTATCTCTTCCCAATTACGTTATAAAATCATTGCATCACAATCGTGCCCCAAAAACATGATTCCTATTAATCCCTAGCTCTGCAACCAAATTGACAAACGAGTTTGCAGACCTCTGTATTCATCTAATTTTCAATTGTATGTTTCTTTACAACCACTTGAACTGTTTAATTTCATTCTTAAAGATCCATTAAATTTTCTCCTTATTCAGCAACTAACTTATCACCATCTTTGAGTCCCATTCAATGATTAGTTTCTCCACTTTCATGTTGACAACATTTTGCACTCCATATTTGTTTTTTTATCAGCAACCACAAGAAATATTTTCATTAAAGATTAAAGGAATTAGGTACAACAAGGAGATGTGAACAACAAGCATGCCCAATACGAGGCAAGCCTCCCAACCCTTATTACAAATGTGCCCAATATCTTTGAACCCTTTACTTAGCTAAATTGTCAGCCAAACTGTTAGCAGATCGTCTAACCCAACGCACTTGAATGTTCATGTCTTTTGACAGCCACTGAAATTGCCTGAATTCATTCTTTAGCTGCCAAGTGACCCCCTCTCCTTTTTCCAACCATCCCACACTACCTTCAAATCCCCTTCAATAATAAGCTGTCAATTCCCATAAATTCTTCTTTCACCGAGTCACCTTGCTCAATTGGGCCTGAAAATATTGCACAAATAATGTCTCCCTCATCCCTAATAACCCCTCCAATACCTGAGGGACCCAGGTTACCCGTAATACTACCATCAAAATTCAACTTCTTCCACCAAGCCATCGGGGGTGACCATACCTCTAGATGTTTATGTTTCCTAGAGGAAGAGCGAACAATTGTCCCCCCAATTCCGGAAAAAAAAATCCTCCACTCAAAAGTCTTAAAAAAGTTTCAAGGTTTTTACCTAACGAGCAACCTTAAGGGTAATGCAATTAATTACCTTCACCAAGCTCCTCTCCTCCTCAAAGATTCTTGTGTTTCTTTCTTCACACGCTGTCCAGCATACTGCTGCCCTTGTACATCTCCACAAAATCCTACCTCTTTATTTGTGCTTCTCAAAACAGAAGGGCTGAAGAGTCCATCCAAACTGGCAGGAGGGTTTCACCTACAGTCAAAAAGAGAAGAAAACCATTCCCAAATACAACAAACAAAGGGACAAGCTTAAGAGGTGGAAGGTAATCTCACCATTCAATTTACACAAGAAACACTAGTTGGGGGACAAGGCCCAATTTGGTCTTTTCCTTTGAAACAAATCACAAGTATTAATGCACCCATGGAACAGTTCCCCACAAAATGCACTGACCTTCGGAGGAATAGGGAAACACCGGATTTCTTTCAAAGGGAAGGTGCGGGGAGAGGAAGTGGAAACAAGGGAGTTAAAAAAGGATTTACAAGAAAACTGCACAGCAGGGTTACGACACCACCACCAAGCATTTCCCCCATCATCAACAAGGAAAACGGACTCTAAAACACTTAACAAGTTAGACACCAAAAGTATTTGACTCTCCAAGATTTCTAGTGAACCCCAAATTCCAATTCAAACCAGAAGAAGAAGGGTGAGGTTGTAAAAAATCAGGGGAAGGAAATACATCTTTCAAAGGGGATTCACCCATGTTGATCTTTTGATGTTAACATTATAATCATATATTTTCAAGAGATGTGTAATATGAATTTGATAATAAACATCAGGTGTCGACATCCAAAATAACCTTAACCATAACAAGATTATATTATTTTGTGATTTTAAACAATGATCATATAGAACAAAACAGGGGTACCTTTGTAATTGTTGGGGAATTTCTTCGTGAAGGATGGACAAATTGTTGACTTATAGTTTCTGATGCCTCCAATGTTATTGAGAGCTGGAAAGTTTTAACAATTTAGTCATTATTCTCTGTGACTAGTGTAGTTCAACTTAAGTAATAGAAGTATCATATTTACTTAATGGAGTGCTCAGATGAACAATTACCTCAAGGCATCTCCTAGCTCCTTCATGAAAGAAGGTGAGAGTGCCACCAATCTGTGGCCAAAATGATATAAGAAAACCATATTGGACATTGGAAAAATTAAGAATATGGAGTAAATATATAAGCATACTAACCATGTCACTGAAGTAATAAGTTGAATCAGAGTTCTTTGGGCAAAATCGAAGCAAAACTTGGTCATCCAACCTGATATTGTAAGACTTTCCTCGAATAAAGCCTTCTGCTGTAGAAAATATTTGTGGAAAATAAGGTTACCAAGATTTACATAGACAATCATGATATCCTAGGATAATCAAGATAATGGAAGTGCGACAAATTACATGCTACAGATTCATCAGTTCCACATGTGGAAGGAACTTCTGTATCATTGGCAGGAATAAGATATGCATGCTTTGCCTGCTGTCTTGGAGAGAAAACTGGAGGCATCTTATTGGGTGACACTACATCTGTTGGCAACAATTTCATGATTCCATAAGTTGAATTTCAGAGCAAACCCATATACCATAACTAGCAATACCATGTTAAAGGCAAACATTGACCATTTCCATAGATAATAGACAAAGAATGGGACAAAGGCCAACGGTTTGTAAATGGTAAGGTAAAATTGAAGGGCTGAAATATATGACAAATTTAATGAAACTAATTCATGTTCCCAGAAATAGCAAACACGCACCATGATCATACGAGTCCTCGGCTGTAGAGAGACGTGGAGGTCCCATAGAAGAGAAACTTACACGGTCTCCTTGCATGCAGGGAGTTTCCTTGTTTGAATGCCTTGACAGAGATGATTTAATGGACAGAGATTTTTCAAATTGTAGGTCCAAATTTCCCTTTGTGGGATTGTAAGAAGAAACAGACGATATCTCATCCCTTGAACTTTCATATCCTTCCTCAACTCCATCAGATGTATCATTGGCTCTAGCCTGGAATGAATACAACCCTCCCAAACTCAGATAGATGTAATCATTATCTTAATAGTTTGCCTAAATTACTAGATGAAAGAATATATTCTGTGACTGGTTGAACATAACTCTAGAAGCATGAAACAAGATAGTCAAAAACCTGATACTATTTGCAAAATAACACAGGGAACAGAAAGGTTGAATATTGTCATTACTGCTTACCCATTCAGAATCTCCATTGTTCTCTTTCCAATATATATCCATTTGGAAGGCCATGGCAGGAGAGGTCCCTGCCAATGTTGACAGGAATAGTTAAGTTTCTCATGCTTCTTTTACAGTCTATATGCCAAGAGAAAAACTCACCATCACTTTGATCATCTTCATTTAGAAAGCTACTAGCCTTTTGTGTGACCCATATTTGCAGTGGAATACGATCTTCCTGCAAGGATCAGAGTTTACAAATATAACAAAATGACCTAAGAAGAAGAGGCAATAAAATATAAAGACTCTGTGCTTTTCTCCTTTTTCACATTCTCATTGTTACACCATGATGATGAGTATGGAAGAAATGCAAATGTTGAGGTGGATAAGTGGGAAAATAGAAAGGATAGGATCAGAAATGAACTTATTTGAAGGTCAAAAAGGGCATGGGTTGAAGTAGCAAGAAATGATTTGAGGGTCCATAATTTAACAATGGATACTGTAGAGGAGATGGGCCGAATGGCCCTTAGGCTGTCATTCTATGTTGTGTTTATGTTTTCCTCTGTAATGGGCCTTATTCTAGGCCCATACTCTTATATACTCTATTTTTGTAATTTCTTGCCCACCCAAGGGCCTCTCTGTAATAATTCAAAGATTAACTTAATAAAATGTTTTAGAGTGTTAGAGGGAGGTTTAGTTCGAACCTCTCACTCTCTAACTCTCATTGCCGCCAGCTCTCTCTCTCTCTCTCTCATCTTCTTAATCTTCTCTTGTTTGTTTTCTAGTTTTGCATCTAATTTCAAGCAGTTCTATACTTCAAGAGGGCTGTTTTCAACTTGGTATCAGAGCAGGCCAGAGCTTGGCATGACCCTCATGTGGTTCTAGTCCAGCCGACTGCATGAGGATGTTTTAGGGCTAGAAGTTTAAAGTCATTCGCCTGGTTCTTGGAGGTCATTGGAGGGTGCCCAAGCCTCTACCCACTTGGAGAATAGTTCGGTGACCAGGAAGAATCAGAGAGAAAGGTGTTCGGCCTGATTTGAAGCTCAAATCAGAGATTCACATACTGTAAGTTACCGCAGTTATTGCTAGGTTATTTTCTTTGCTTGGGAGGGCTGTTAAAGTACTCGAAACCCCTCTCCATTCTGCCCTACTGTTCGGCTATTGCTGGACTAATTCAACTCAGAGATTTCTGGGTTATTTTGGGGAGCAGTTCGGCTATTGTTGGACTGTCAAGTTGCTGAAACTGGTTTGGACTCAGTGGTATTAGTCTCTAATTCAGCCCAGCCTTTTCTTGGACCTATACGAAATACTATTGAAGTGGTTTCTACTAGTTATCAGTAGGGTGTTAACTACTGCACACAGAGTGTTTGTTAAAAAGGCCTCTTAAGGACTATGGACTGTTATTTCTTTTCTTTGGGACAACGGTTGTTGGGGACTTGGAATACTTTGTGTTTGGAGGTCTGCTGGTTGCCCCTTGAAGGCTGAAATAGTATTTCTTCTTCTAGAAAGAGCTGCCACCGAGCTTGGCTGTCACAATTGTCAAGACTGAACTGATTTTGTGAGCTGTGTGGTGTTGCCGATTCAGCTCAAACCAAGTTCATCAAGAATCCCTGCACTTTGAGAAACTTATTAAAACCCTAATTGGAACCTTTTCATGATGGACTTTGGGAACCCCAGCCAATTCTATGTTAGCTATAACTACAGTTAAACTTGATGGGACCAACTACTTGGCATGGTCACAATCAGTGAAAATCCATATTTGTAGCAGAGGAAAATGGGGGTTTGTTTCTAGGAGCAAGAAAGCTCCCCCATAGGACGATCCATCTTATGAGAGATGGATGCAAGAGAACTACATAGTGCTTGGGTGGCTTGTGAATTCAATGTAGCCACAGATTAGTCAACACTATCTTTGGATGAATTCGGTTAAGGAAATCTGGGATAATGTTGCAGAAACCTACTCCCAGAAATTGAATGTTGCTAGAGCCTATAAACTGAGGAGTGATGTGAAGAATCTAAGACAGGGGGAGAAATCCCTTGCGGCATACTTCTCAACCCTGAAATCTTTATGGCAAGAGATTGATCTGATAGAGGCTATAACATGGGATACCCCCAATGATGCTGAAACATACATGAAATTAATTGAAAGGAATAGGGTCTTTGAGTTCCTAACTGGGCTGAATCCTGAATATGATATCACAAAGCGGAACATTTTGTCCAAGGAAAGTGTTTCATTGTCGCAAGCATATGCTTTGGTCAGCAGTGAAGAGAGTAGAAGACAAGTACAGGTTCAAGGAGTTGGCATCAATGATCATTTTGCAAATATGGGGGTTAAAACCAAATGGGTTATAGGGGCTCCCAGTGGCACAGGAAAGGAGGTGGTCTATGAATATTGCAAGAAGCTAAAATACACCAAGGACAAGTGCTGAAAATTGCATCCCAGTCTTGTCCCTGTTCGGTTCCAGAAGAAAAATGATAATAGAAAGACAGGGAGTGCAAATGCAGCCATGGGTACAGATACAGAAGTTGAATCTGCCTGTGCACAGTTGGCAGCTATGAAAGTTGAATATGAGAAGTTTGGAAAGATGATAAGCCATCTTGAAGGTGTAACTTCATCATCCAACCCTTCTGGAAATTCAGCCACCACCGCATTTGCTCATTTAGGTATAAGAGCTTCTACTAACCATGCATCCACCTCAGGTAATCCTAAGACCCCTTGGATCATAGACTCAGGTGCTTCTGATCACATGACCAACCTTTCCACTCTGTTTGTTTTGTATGATTTGCTTCCTGGTCGAGACAAAATCACCTTAGCTGATGGTTCTCTTGCTTCTATTTCTGGCAAGGGAACTGTCAAGACTACAAACTCGTTACTCTTATCTTCCACTCTTCATGTACCTAAATTAAATACCAATTTATTATCTGTAAGTAGCTTGACCAAGTTATTGAATTGTTGTGTAACCTTTTTCCCTTCTCACTGTGTGTTTCATGACCTGGAGTCTCGGAAGGTGATTGGGGGTGGCCATGAAGCGAATGGAATATACTTGCTCGACACTCCTGGCCAATGCTTTGATCATCCCAAGAATGCTGCCTTTGGTTCTACTTCTTCAGAGTCTGTCAGTCGAATTATGTTGAGTCATTGTCGGTTGGGTCATTTACTTCCCGAATTGTTTAAGGGAGTCAGTGTGTCGAATCTCAATTGTGAGTCATGTCAGTTGTCAAAGCATTGTAGAAACAATTACCCTATGAGCAATAAAAGATCTTTTCCTTTTCATATTGTGCACTCTGATGTGTGGGGGCCTTACCACTTATTTTCTATGGGGGGCTACAGATATTTCATCCTGTTTATTGATGACTTTTCTAGATTCACTTGGATATACCTAATGAAATCCCGTGATGAAGTCCCAAGACTTGTGAGGCAATTTCATGAGCTTGTTTTAAAACCTGAACCTGAAGTAAAACTCCTCTTGGAACAGTTCCGCTACAGTAACAATGGTAGCAAGTTGGCCTCCTGTGCGGACATGTAGTGATGGAGGGATTGGAAGGTGCCAAAATGGGTCGACTCCTCAAACGAGAGAAAGAACCAAAAGACTCCTCTAGAAACAACCCCCTTCTCTTTTATAAGACCCAATGGCTTGTTGGAGAAGCCAATTAAAATATTTACACATAAACCCCTAAATGTTTCCCTCTCACAAGCAACTCCTTAAGAACAAAACTAACTTCAAATGAACCCCCAAAAGATAACTTTTGTTACAAAAAGATCCAAGAGACCAAAAC
Organism: Nelumbo nucifera; assembly: GCF_055504915.1. NCBI lineage: Eukaryota > Viridiplantae > Streptophyta > Magnoliopsida > Proteales > Nelumbonaceae > Nelumbo > Nelumbo nucifera. Next base: position 1,860,423 of record NC_142651.1, on the reverse strand, counting down.
CTAACAGATATGCACCCAACTGCCCCTGACCAGAATCTCACTTATAAAATGACGAAAATACCCCTGGTCCCAAACTATCAACAAAACTACCAAAAACAGCAATTTGGGATCCTGCTACAAAACATGCAAAACAGAATACATTCACATTTTTTTTTTCAATTTTCTTCTTTTTTTGCCTCATCATTATTAGTATCTTGTTCCCACTTTGCAAACTTAGGGTCTTCAATTTTTGTCTTCACCTCCTTACCTGTAATGAATCATAACTTACCCCTTCCTGTAATAGTAAGTTTAGTTGATTGGGACCATTCCCAAAAGTTGGTCCCAGCAAATTTTGTGGTCGTTATCATGCCACTGGAAACATCAACATTTCTAGGAAACACACTGAAACCCATCCGTACATCCTTTGGTGATTCCATACCTCACAAACAACTATCTCAGCAACCAAGGAGCACCCCCAACACCCAACCAAAATACATACAAACCCAAAGAAAGGGTCAAACACGACTAAAGGCTAGAAAAGGGGCCAAAAAGCTGGCTGGCGGTAAAATAGAGGGAGAAGAAAAACTCCCAAAAATTTTTAATGTCTAGAAAAATACAAGACCACTTCTTATCATTCCCAAAATATAAAACAACCTAGAAGAACCGGGTTTTGCAAAATAAAAACCCTCAAACAAGAGATGCAAGCCTCTAAACCAGATTTGGAATTTCTACGATTTTCCACTTGAAAAATCCCAATAAATCATATAGGCATCAAACCACAATGAGACATATACCAAATTCATCTAAAATCAGAGTGAGTCAAATCCGATGGAGGTCTGACGTCAGCAACTCTCCCTCCGAGCAAAAACCAATAGAGAAAGACTCTCAAGACCTTCTAGTTGCTCTGATACCAAGTTGAAATATCTAGGGTTTTATTGCGAGAGAAAACAAGAAGAGGAGAAGAGAAGAGAGTTATTTTTCACTCTCTCAAACTTAAGATTTTATATTATTGAGAGAAATTACAAGTAAGCCCTCATAAGGGCGCCTAAATACAAAAGACAAAAAAGACAAGAATACCCTTACACCCAAACAATCTCAGCATTATCCATTAATGATCAGGAATAAAAAACCACACAGACTAGCTCATGGCTGGTTTTGAAGCTAGACCTCTTTATACACAAATACACACATGATCTGTTGCAAATACAAGTGTGAAAACCAGGCTACATGACCAATCACGAGTGAACACGCTAGTGTTCCATAAACATGGGAGCCACATTCTGGATTCACCCAATACATCTCTATTACCTTAAAGATCACCCTTTAGAGCTTTTAAAGTGTCCCTATATACTTCTTCCCCAACTAGTGCACCTGAAAACAGAATTAGACCGAGGGCTTCTCCTCCTTGCATCCATCTGATTGCCACTTGAGAGTTTCCTTACCCAAATTAACATGCAGGCCAAAGAATTTGTCAAATGAAGCACCCATATAGGTGATATCGTTTCCACCCTCATTAAGTCCCCTTGCTCAATTAGACCTGAGTAGACAGAAATTGTGACCAGGCCTATTGCTTGGTGTAATGGAAAAATCTCAGGTTGACAAGTACAGGAATGAAGGTCCGAGTTTGAGAGAGGCTACTTTGTGCGAAAAAAATACTAAACTTAGTTTTATATCCATCCCACCCTTCCCAAGACCCCAGCCAGCTGGGACAACGTTAGATAACCTCTAAATTCACCACTTATATCTGATTGGGCTCATATTACCAAAAGAAAACCACCCAAGTTCAGTTTGATGGTGCCAACTAAGGAAGGGTTCAATTCCTCAATCAACAGATCTATTAATTGATGAGTAGGCTACACTATTCAATTCCTGACCCAATTGCATAATACAAATAAATGTCAAGTGTCATCAAGTATCAAACAGCCAGAAATAAAACCTAGAACAAAATTGAGAACCTTTGGTTATTACATAACTGAAGAAAGTGATTCTCATGCTTGATCAGCATCTCCAAAACACATCATCCAAAAAAAAACCAACTCTGACAAATTCATTCTCCATAATCATATACACCATTTAAACAATGGAAAAAGGTAAAATATTAGCACATATATTAGGAAAGAAAGAAAAACTAAATCAAGAAAGAATATGGGCTAGAACCAAAAGTTGGATCCATGAAAGTAAAATACTAAATCAAGGAAATGCAGGTCAATGGAAACACCAAAGCACAGAACAAGTGACCCAACCATCTGAAAGTATAAAGAGAATGAACTGTTGTAGTGATGCAAATCTAATATATATATATATATATATATTAAAGGTCTTCAGACTACAGCCCCCCACCATTCAAACACGTGGCCTTCTCATTTTTTTGGAAATCTAAACACATGGCATTTTTTGAGAAGTTGTTGTTAAAGCCCACAACCCACTACCACCATTCAAACAAGTGGCTTTATCATTTTTTGGAAAGCTAGACACGTGGCAATTTATGAGATATTCTTGCTAATGCCCATAGCCCACTAGCAAGCTACAGCCCCCCACCATTCAGACATGTGGCATTCTCATTTTTCTAGAAAGCTAGACACGTGTCATTTTCTTAGAAGCTGTTGCTAAAGCTTACAACCCACTACCACCATTCAGACACATGGCATCTTATTAATTCAAGAAATAAGATTCAAAAAGTGGGTAGTTTCACTCCTAAACATTCTCAATAGATAGTTATTTATTAGCTTAACACATGTTTACCCAGAATCTATTAAATACAAATGGTGGGAGCCATTAAAAGATTACCATAAACCCACGTTTGTTTTTAAATGATTTTTTCAAAAAGAAAATACTTTATTAATTACAAACTTGATTTAACTTTTAGGAAGCAACCTAATTTAACTTTAAAAATAAATAACTCAAAATAGATTTATTAGATAAATAGTACATACCAGATAAAGTGCGTTATTGTTTACCAATAAGATCTCATTTAATATCTTAAATCAAATTAAAAACACATAAATTAATAGTCGGTTTCAAATAAAATAGGTCAGAATAGATTGCCAATTACAAAGATGTAAGACCCATATTAGTTTTTTTTAATTTAATTTTTGATAACTAAATAGTAAACTTCAAAAACTGATTGTGCATTAAAGTTATGTAAATTACCAGAATTTAGTGTAATTAGAAAATCTATTATAACAACAACACTCAGTAATTAAATACTAAATATTAATAAAAATATAAGAAAATAATAATTACCATTACTAATTAAAAATAATATTAATCTTTAATAAAATAATTAAGTAAATATTACATTTTGATTAATCTTTAAATTTTTACAATAAAAATTTTAATTATAATAATTATTATGATAATAAAATCATTAATTAAATACTTACTAATAACAGTAATAATTAACTAACTAAATATTAAAATACAAATATTATTTAAAAAATAAAGAAATAATAATAATAAGTTAGACCTTTTTTGTTTAAACAAAATAAAAATTATCAAAAAATACTAGCCCCGTACTTAGTACGGGGTCATTCTCTAGTAAACTAACAAATGAAAATATAATCCATCTCTGAAAGACCGAAACCCTATAGAGCTACTAGAAAAATCATCAAAACTAACCAGCTGAATCAGATTCTCTAGGGACTCTTGATGAGGATGACCATTCTCCAAAGTCAACCATCGTCCAGATAACATGCTTCTGACATGATAGAGATAGCGAATGGCGGTACCCCTGTATGATGGAGGTATGACCTTTGGTAGCTCTGTTCGCACCAAATCTGCAGAAGGTGCAAATGTTATAGAGAACAAAATAAACAAAAAAAAGTACTGGCTCAAAATGATGTTAAGGGGCAAAAATGCTTGCTGTAGATAGAGAAAACTTGAGTAAATCTGAAGCGTTTTCCAATCTGTAAGTGCCAATTACGATGCAGCACAATTAATCAAGAATATATCAATCAGAATCTATCTATACCATGAACAGCATTATCCAATGTAACCAAGTCTTTCTGAATGCATCCATAATTTTTTTGATTGGAAATGGTAACTTCATTAAAGATCCTTTTTAGTTTAGAGTACAACTGTCCACTCCTTGTGTAGGGTGTTGATCCAAAAGACAAAATCAAATTACAGCACTACCCAAAACATATTGTCCTTGTCAAATAACATAGAATAGAATAACAAATCAAGGAGAAAACAAAAGAAGAGGAAATAGAGAGAACACCAAGATTTAACATAGTTCAGCTTGGTAGCCTACATCAACGGGAGGAGAGATAAAATATCCACTATGAGAACAAGAGATACATGGCTTCACTCTCACACTCTTCTTCAAACCCTAATCTCACACAACAACTAGCTTAAATAAACAAAAGAGATACATGGCTTCACTCTCACACTCTTTTGTTCACACTTTTTTCTTAATATGATGAATATAATAATATCAAATATGTGCATAAATGTTTACTATAAAATTTCTATATTTTGTATTTTTTGTGTTTTTGTCTTTTTTAAGTATACATTATTTATTTTTTGAAATATTTATTATTTAATTATAACAACATGGGTTGACTCTTTTGACCCAAAAGGGTGGACTGTTGACCCGTCATCTAGACAGGAAAAATGGTTTCATTTTTTGGAAGTTTTCAAACTTCATGTTTCATACACATCAATAATAGAAAGAATTTTTTTTGATAAATCATTAATAGAAAAATTTTTTGTTTATCATATTTATTTTTACTTAATATGATTATGTAATATTACAGATGTACCCAAAAATTTCTATCTTTTGTATTTTTGTATTTTTAAATTTTATTATTTAACTATGACATTATGGGTTACCCCATTTGACCCAAATAGTTGAACCACCGACCTGGTTCTTTTTGCAGCTACAAAGGTTACAGGTTGGGGAAGAATATTGGAGAGCATCACAGAAAAGTTTGTGCTTGAGTGTCCGGTTTCTGTTTTTCCGTTTGAGGAGCGAAGAGATTCATTATAAGATTTTTAGGACTCCCATTTAATCTCTGGGTCAAAGTTTCCCTTGACAGAATAATCAAGACTTTGGGAGGAAATATTATTAAATACAATATTTCAGATCTAAAGGCGGTGAAGGTTCAAGTTTCGGGGTTGAAGCCGAGTGATGTTCCTCGAGTCATTGATCTCTTTTCCGACGACTTATGGTTAAAAGTCTGGTGTTTGACAAAATTTGAAACGTCTTTGTGGAGGAAGAGTTCAAAGGTTGAAGTAGGATGGGTGACACATGGAAAAGGAAGGTTGGGGGAAGTGGAAAGGTTGCAGGGGCAAGCATTTTTGGTATCTGAAAGGTTGCACTTTAAGGATTGTTTGGGGTCTATACTCGAAAGTGAAGATGTTTCAAATGGTCTTGATATTCGAGAAAGGGAGAGGGGTAGTAATTCGAATATTGATGAATCCCATGGAGGGTCCACATCAGACTCGAGTATGGGCCCAATTAATAACAAAAACATAAAGTGGCATTTTGGGTCTAGGAGTTCTAATGTGAGAAGAAAGAACAATTCTTTGAACCAGGCCGGGTTGACGTTTTGAATAAGAGGGGACCACGTGAGGGTTTAAGTGGTCAGGTGCATCGAGGACCTAACTCATTTAGTAGGCCCTTAGAGGATGGTAACATTCGTTTACTGTCTTCCCTAGTCGTTAGCTCTGAGAATCTTATTTTGAAGAAAGTGGGCAAAAAAAAGCAAGTTTTCCATCAAATTCGGTCAGAGGCGATGTAGTTTCATCCTAAGGGTGGGTGGGCAGGAACAAGCAGCTAAGAGCGAAAAAGGCAATAAGTTTTAAAAACTGATTTCCTCACCCTGTTAAAATAAAAAAGAAGAGACTTGGGAGTGGGTGATCACTAAGTTTGTTCATTCAGGCGATTTGTGCGAATCTAGGACCTTGGAGACTGAGGTAATGCCAGAGAAGTTTGACTCCCAAGAAACCTTAGTGGCTACTCAAACCAACATTTCACAAGGAAGGGCAATGGACAGGACTAGAACAGTTTCTCTTGAGAAAGGTTCTCATAGTGGCGAGCAACTTCTGTTAGTTAGAGAGGGGGTGAACCAACTTCACAAGCTTAGTAGTAAGGGGAGCGTGGAAGACATTTTGGAGAGAGCAGAGGTGGGAGAAAATGAGGAAGGCAATAAAATGAAAAGTTCTAACTTCAATGGTACATATAGATGCTTTTGTCCCATTGTTACTGATAACAGGGAATTGAGCATGAAGTTGGAGACTCAAAATGCCAGGGCCAAAGATGGAGTAGGGGTTGAGGAGGAGATGGAGTAGGGCCTAAAAAAGCAGACATGAGGAGACCAGAAACCAAATCGATTGCTACGAGGATGTTCGGCAATATGAGGAGGTGACGATTGGAAAGTTGGGTGTCAATTTGGGTAGAAAGAGCAATCCTGAAGTGGAGGGGGATCAAACCAATGAAATAACAAGAAAGAAAGTGCCTAGTTTGAGAAATCATAATGTTGTGCATGTGACCAAGATTTTCGCTAGGCTAAAATTGGGCCTGACAGGAGCAGGCCCTACAAAACATTTCAAATGGGTATATAGGAGAAAAAGATTAAGAGATGTTTCTACCTAGAATTGGCCAGGGGCAACACTGTCAATTTTCTTCCGAGCCGAGGCGAGGATGAGTCATTTGAGGCTTGGATGGGCTGAAGGCTGGTAGGCCCGTCCTACGAGGAGTGACAAAGGAAAAGCATCAGAGGCCTCGGGTGAGTACCCAAGGCAGAGACTACGACGGTCAAGTTAGTCCAAGGTAGTATGAGGTGGATGAGGCCTGAGACTGAAGCACTTAGATGAGGTCACAAGTAGTCTAAGAGTCCTTAGATCTGTGTTCTAGTATCCAAGATGTTTACCTTGAGGGGGTTGCCCCCAATTTATACTTGAGCTTCTTGGAGGTAGGTGTGCTCGGACAGTCCATATGCAGTCCGTACGCGAGGAGCGCGGTCACCCGAGATCGCCAAGTGACCCCGCACTATTGGTTCTGGAATGCATGCTGAGCTCTGCTCTGTGCGTGCCTTGATTGGGTCCACTCTGAATGCTGCTGTTGCATACGTGGTGTCGTCCCATTGGTTCGGGCCAGGTGCGCCTACATCAAGAGATAATGGGATGCATGGTATGGATCATTGGGGGACATTGAGACGGTCTCAGTCATTAGCCTCCCTGGAGCCGAAGGAGCATCAGGAAAACACTTCGCGTGGAGGTGATCTCGATTCTGAGGTGAGGCAGACAATGCAAAAGGATAATAGTAATGATAAGGAATTAGGTCAAGGAGCCCTCCAAAAAATAGTGGACAAAGATGTTGCAATTGGGAAGAGCCTAGGTCTGTTTTATTAGGGTGGCGAGGAGTTTGCTAGAAAGGCTTTTGAGGAGTTTGAGTAGTAGTAGTAGCAATATATATTATACATGAAGTAAGAGATTTTTATAGGGAAGTCAAATAAGAAAGAATAATAAAAATCAACCTGACATACAAGCTTCATAGAAAAAAGTATTCCAGGTTCAACTACATAACCAAGGAATTTCCAAAGAATTTGTAGGATTGGACCTGGAACTCAAGGATATTCAAAAACATAAAATAAAAGCTACAGGATGCCAGGATAGGTATAAATATATTGATAAATAGCTGAGGTGCATAGTGGCACATTTAACTTACATGTTTTAGTGCTACCAAAGGACACAATCTGGTTTGAAATGAGGGATGGCGTTGAGCAGTCCAGGAAAACCTGTTCACCTGCAGAATGTTAAGTAATGGAATGAATCCTTGTAAGTATATGAAAAGAATCTATATTAGCCCGTTTTTTCCCCAAATAAACATTGATGCATCAATTAATTAAAATTTCTATTTATTTGATTGCTATTGTAGCTTTATGCAGAAAAGGTTTCAGAAATAAAGTAGAAGTTCCATATTTATTCAATAGAATTGGACCCAAGCTTCTGATTTGTTGTAATCCTGAAGTCTTAGCAAGAGTCAAATGGGAAAGGTTGTTTAATCATGCAATAATTTCATTACTAGTGTCTGTTGAAATGACATGCTTATAAAGGAATATGATTTAGATCTGATCTAATTCAAATCAGAGTTTATGCCAGACCATTTATTAACCAGATTGAATTTGGATTTACCTAATTCAATCCATTAGGAACCAATCCCATTCAATTATGTGTATGCATCTGAGTTTGATTAAACTTTTATGGGACAAAATGGGCATTAGGGATTTCACTAGAACAATGGCCTGAGATAGTAAAATAAGGTCTATTAGGGATTTGAGGGAAAAGGATTAAACAATCTAATCCTTACAGCATTTGGCCTTTCTTCCGACTTTCAAATAAGGTGTAAGAGGCAGCTATCTCTCTTAGCTGCAAATATTCTTCATCTTGAATGCACCTAATGCAGAAATTAGATGATTATCAAAAAGGGCAAGACAACTTGAAAAGCAAACACAACCACTTTCATGAATGCTTGACCATGAATCTTCTACCAGAATACCAGATAGAGAAGCAGTTGCAATCTCTATTCTCTACCTTCTCATAACCTCAATGCATAGTTTCTTTTTGGTTTTGTCATGGAAATTGGAAGTAATTCAATAAAGAATGAAAAATGAAAGATCTTTTCATCAATTTTCCCATTGATCTAACAATCATGATGAATTTAGTTATTTTTTCTATGAGTTCTCATACTTTGTAATATTAATGATGGATCCCTCCGTAATTGTACATGTAATATTGTGACTCTCTTTACTTTTTGTTTTTCATTCTTTATGAGTAATGGTGAATTTCTATTAAATGTGGTAAAGAATGATATCTACAAGTGTCTGAGGCTCTTAGCTCCTAAAAGTAGTTAAGCTAGTATACTCTACCTAACCCCTCCTTTTTTTCAACTTAGAAATTTTCCTTTCCCCTTTTACAAGAAAAGAAATACATCATCATCCCCACAAAGAACTGAACCCTATTAACCCCTTGTCTTGTGGCTCTTGCCATTGGATCTGCCACCACATTTTCTGCTCTATTTGTCCAAGACCATGTGATCACTCTAGCAAGTTCTTTTGTCTGTCATAAAGTATGCCAGTGCTGCCAAGTCCCCAAGGAATCATTCCTTAACAAACCCACCCACCACATTTTGGATTCACCTTCAAGCTCAACAATTCGCAAGTTCTATATTTTGCATAATGTTAATCCTTGGAGTAGAGACAGTAATTCTGCTCTTGTGGAATCTCCTTCCACTATGAGTCCAGAGCAAATAGCAAGGAAGTAACCACAATTGTTTTTCAAGATTCCAATACCCGAAGGTCCTGGATTCCTAATTTTTGGCTTGGTGAGACCCAAACAATACTTGTATTGATAAGAAGAGAAATTTCTTAGGTACTCACCCAATTTGTAACTTTGCAGAAGATATTATAAAAATATAGTTTCTTTGGTAGTTCCCCTGCCCTTGAAGATCCATCCATTTCTTTCTTCCCAAATAGACTATAGGGTATCAGTTCTTGCACATCCCCATAGTATTTTCCTCCTTTTCGTTTGTGGCTGAAAAAAGGAACTACTAAATAGCACTTCAAAGGAAATGCAGACTCCCCACTAGCATCACAAAGGAAACATTTATGAGGTGATAAAATCCCAATCAGGTCTCCTCATGTACAAAGTCTCATAAGAATTGATCTTCAAATATAAAACTTTCCAACAGAAAACTCTGATTTTGGGTGGAATAGGTCCATTCGAAGGGAATTTGATAAGAAAGCCAACCAAACCAGATCCATTGTATGTTAGAGATTTAAAGAAAGAAGCACACAAAGAATACCCCAGGAGAGTTTTTTTTTTATTTGATCAATAACAGAATTCAATATTATTAAAAAAAATCAAGAATACATACAAAATTTCAGGGAGAGATAAAATGACTTAACTCTCCCCCAAATAACAAGAAAATTACAGAATTGCCCAAAACAATTGACTCCTACCCACCCCCTGTTTGGACAAGTTATCAGCAAAGGCATTTGCAATTCTTTTCACCCAATGAACCTGGATTTCCACTCCCCTCAGCAGCCACTTAACCTCTCTTCTCTCATTAGCATAGATCCAAAAGCCATTACCCTTCCTTAACCAATTTAACACTAGCCATGAGTCTCCTTCAATAACCAATTTTTGGATAATATTATATTTATTCACAGTTTCACACAGCTGCATCTTGCTTCCATGGATCCTTCACTTGCGCTCTCAGCACTGAAGATTACAGCCCAACTTTATCTGAAGTCAATCTCAGTGAACTGAACACAAGCACTCAACTCATGGATAAAAAACTTCCGACGACAACAGTAGCGACCGGTGTGAAGACTTTCGATCTGGAAACTCTTTCAGAGGGACATAGCTTGATAGAGGTGACGGAAAGAAGCAGAGGAGCTTGGACAAGATTGACTTTAACTCTCGAAGAGGTGAAGTGGTAGAGAAATTTCATTCAAAAGGCAATCAGAGATACGAATCAAAACCTCAGGGAATAATATCGAACTGAACAGGGCAGAACCCTCCTCATTCAGACCCAAGAGAACAAGTGGAGAAGGTTCATCCGCTTGAGCAGTTTGGAAAAAAACCTTAAATGGAAAAACATTTGTTTACCTGAAAAGCCTTCTAGCGGAGGTTGGACGAGATTTGAAAGTGTGCTGAACCTCCTCTCCCCTCCAAAGGAATATCCCGCCCATCCTGACCTCTCTATAAATTTTTTCCCTCAGCTTCAGAAGAAAAGCAAAGTTATATAGACAGGAGGGTCTGCTTTCATTTCAGTGATTCACCAAGATAAGCCCTTCGGTTTGTGGAAGCAAGCCTTCGTTTGCACCAAGCATGAAGCTCTTTCTTGGAGGGAAGTGATGCTAGGTCTCTCGGCCAATCTTCACTCTCATGAGCTAGTAAATCTCCACCCCATCGATGCTGATAGAGCGGTGGAGAAGCCGCGGAGTTCATGCGATTCCCCGCTCCGTTCCTCTGTTAGAGCGCGGAGTCTGGTTCTACCTCTCAGTCGAAGTGGAGAAGACGACCGAGTCTCCTCCCTAACCCGCCGAGTCAACTCACCTCCCCCTTCCCAAAATAGGAGCTGAAGACTCTGCAGGAACAAAAAGCTTTCCGGGGTTCTTTCGTAAGCTAGAAGGAAGGAAACCAGCAGAAAAAGCCCTTTTGGAGAAACCTAAAGAGTTACCTAAAAAAGCTTCTTCTGGGCTCTATAAAAAAAGGAGCCAAAAAAGCAAGGCGGGCCAACCCCCTCTCGACTTGAATTTTCAAAATTCAATTTTGAACCAGAATCTGGGCTGGCCCCCAAACAGGCCTCATTTAACGGACCCATATCAGAAATAAGTGCTGGACCGAACCTCCCCCAAAGCCCATCTGTCAAGATCGAGAGAAGTTCTGCCAGGCCCAAGCCCACCTGAGACCTCTTCCTCTCTCACCGAGCCAATGCCTGAAACTCCCCCAAGTTCAGGAAAACATAACAGGGAGGTTTTCAGGCCTCCTTCATCTCCAGAAGAAGAGCCAAGCTCATCCTCTCCACTCGAGGCAGACAAATCCGAATCTGAAGAAGAGGCAAGTCCCTACAAAACAGAGACTGAACCAGACCCCAGGGAGGTGGCGTTCTCAAGGGCTAAAGCTCTGTTTTCTGGAAAGGAAGCATGGGGCATCATGGATATCCTCGAACAGACACTCCTCGTTCACCCTGAATATGGAACAGATTGTGAACCAGCAAGCCTAGAGAGAGATGGAAGACGAGAATCTAGCCTTCGAACCAGAGTTTCTTTTTCTCCCTCCCATACCCCGCTTGTCTTTCATTCTTTGCCGTCTCCAAATCTGGGCTCATTTTACTTCTTCCCTTTGTGTTTCAGGTTTGAACGGAGACCTCTCCCAACCATGCATTAACCCAAGAACCCACAAAAAGTCAGAGGAAAGGCAGCTCAGTTCTGATAGACACAGACGGGACAACAACCCGGGAAGAGAAGTTACCAAAATGGCCAGGAAATTGGGGATAAGCAAAGAAAAGGGACAGGACTCAAAAAAGGGGGAAGAAGCAGATCAGAAGGCTGAATTTGTGACCATTGGCAAAAGGACCTCAAAAAGGGAGTTAAGAAGACTTCAATGGGGAATGTCAGATCAAAAAACAACAAGGCCTAGGGCGGTTAAGGGAAAATCAGCAATAGCAGCTCAATGAAATTATTAAGCCGGAATGTCAGAGGGTTGGAAGGCCAACTAAAAAGATGTCTGGTAAAGGAAACCCTGAGAAGAGAAAAACCAGATATTGTCATCCTTCAAGAAACAAAAAAAAAAAAGAAGTGGATAGGAAGCTTCTGAGAGCAATTTGGGGAATCCGTGGCAAGAAATGGGTCTTTCTTCCAGCTTTAGGTGCCTCAGGGGGAATTATCCTAGCATGGAGTGAAGAGGAGGTTTCTGGTACTGAAATAGACAGAGGAGAGTACTCAATCTCTGTCCTTTTCACCAATAAGTCTGATGGATTTAGTTGGATTCTGACAGGAGTATATGGGTCTAATGCACCTTCAGACAGGCAAAGTTTTTGGGAGGAATTGGATGCTCTCCACGAGTTTGACGGAATCCCTTGGGTTCTAGGAGGTGAATTTAACGTAACAAGGTTCCCTCAAGAAAACTCCAACAGAAGAACTACAACTAGAAGCATGAGAGGATTCTCCAGTTTTATATCGAGGTACAACCTCTATGACCTTCCTCTCCACAACGGACAGTTCACTTGGTCAAACCTTCAAGAGAATCCAATAAGCTGCAGACTAGATAGGTTTCTGGTTTCCTCGGACTGGGCAGAGAAATTTCCAAATCTCCTCCAAGAAATCAGACTTCCCTGTACTTCAGACCACTGGCCTCTAGTCTTGAGAACAGATCTGCCTTTGAAAGGAAAACACCCATTCAGATTGGAGAAGATGTGGACTCATCACAAAGATTTCCTGAAAAATGTAGCTTTATGGTGGAAGGAATGTAAAGCTGAAGGTTGGGCAGGGTACAGATTGCTGCAAAAGCTGAAATTCTTGAAAAGAAAACTGAAGTACTGGGTGAGAGAAGAGTTCAAATCATTCACAGAAGAAAAGAATGCCATCCTCATGGAGCTGGAAGAGTTGGACAAAAAAGAGCAATCAGGAGACCTGGATGGAGAAGGAAGAAGCAGGAGAGATGCTCTAAGGAGTTCGTGGGAAAAGGCAATCTGAAAAGAAGAAATTTTTTGGAGGCAAAGGTCAAGGGTCAGATGGTTAAAGGAAGGAGACAACAACACAAAATTCTTCCACAGCTATGCATCAGGTAGGCGCAGAAAGAATCTTATCTCAAAAATTAAGGTGGACCATAGGGAAGTAGAGATGTAGAGATCACTGAGACTTTTCTAAACCACTTCAAATCTCTTTACTCCAAGGAAAGGGCTAGGTGCTTTAACTTAAGAAACTGGGAAGGGCCGACTCTAGCAGAAGACAAGAGAATTTGGCTTGAAAGGGAATTTGAAGAGCAAGAAATTAGAGAAGCAGCCTTTGATATGGATGGAGATAGAGCACCTGGGCCTGATGGGTTCCCGATCTTCTTCTTCCTGATCTGTTGGGAGGTAGTAAGAGAGGACCTTCTGGAGGTCTTTAAAGAATTCCACTCCACGGGGGTGGTCAATAAAGGAATTAACTCCACTTTCATATGCCTCATTCCAAAGAAAAATGGTATCTTGGAAGTAAAAGACTACAGGCCAATAAGTCTAGTAGGGAGTGTGTACAAAATAATGGCAAAGGTGTTCTGCAAAACGACTCAGAGAAGTCCTAAAAGAGTTCGTTTCGCAAACCCAGTTTGCTTTTGTGAAAGGAAGACAGATTGTAGATGGCATCCTAATTGCAAATGAAGCCATAGAAGAGAGAAGGAAGAGTGGAAGAAAGGGCCTTCTAGTGAAACTAGACCTTGAAAAAGCTTATGATATGGTTGATTGGGATTGCCTGCTCCAGATTCTAAACTTGAAGGGTTTTGGTTCAAAATGGCTGCAGAGGATGAAAGGCTGTATTAGTTCTACCTGGTTCTCGATCATGATCAATGGAGAGCCTAAAGGTTATTTTAAGGCCAGCAGGGGTCTACGGCAGGGGTGTCCCCTCTCCTTGTTCCTCTTTACAATGGTAATGGATGTTTTCAGCCAGCTTATGGAGAAAGCTAAAAACCTCAATTTAATCAAAGGTTTTGAGGTCGGAAGAGATGCCATAAATGTTTCCCACCTCCTCTTTGCTGATGATGTCATCTTATTCTTAGAAGCCAATTTGGAGAACATCTCAAATGTGAAAAGAGTGCTCCAGTGTTTTGAACTAGTATTAGGGCTGAACTGCTTAAGGTAAATTACTCTAAGAGCAGCCTAGCAGCAATAAACCAAATTGAAGAGTCCCTGATGGAAAGTTTCAAGGAAACTCTGAATTGTCGAGTGGAAAATCTCCCCCTTTCTTATTTGGGCATGCCACTAGGAGGTAACCCAAAAAATTCAAGCTTTTGGGAACCTGTGGTGGAAAAGTGTGAAAAGAAGTTAGCTACTTGGAAAAGCTGCTACCTATCAAAAGGGGGTAGAATCACTCTTATTAAAGCCTCCCTTGTGAACATGCCTGTCTATTTCCTATCAGTATTTCAGATTCCTGCAAGAATCAGATCACAGATCGAGAAAATCCAAAGAGATTTCCTTTGGGAAGGTGGAGGTGTCAAGAAAGGGCATTAGGAATCGGGCATTTAAAAGAGAAAAACATTGCCCTTCTTGGAAAATGGCTGTGGAGATTCCCCACGGAATCAAATTCTCTCTGGACAACTATCATCACCAGCAAGTATGGGTTAAATGCAAATGGTTGGGACTGCAATCTCCAATCAAACCGATCAGCTCTCTCTAATCCCTGGAAAGGTATTTCTTCTATTCACAACCTCTTTTTTTCTTTCATTAGATACAAGGTGGGTAACGGTAATAGAATAAAAATCTGGACGGATTTGTGGTGGAGCAACTCCACGTTAGCAGATCTGTATCCCAGGCTCTACAACCTTACTATAAATAAGGGTGCAACCATCTCCCAGTGCCTTCCCATATCCAGCAATGAAAGAAACCTAAACCTGAACTTCAGAAGACCCTTAAGGGATCCGGAGATCAGTGAGCTAACTGAACTCCTTTCTCTTAGTGAAGCCTACATCTCCCCAAATTCCCAAGATTCCCGAGTCTGGAAACCCCACCCTGGAGGTGAGTTCTCGTCCAAGTCTTTCTTCAAAGCTCTGGTTGCAGATACTCGAGACAGTGATTTCCCTCACAAGAAGATCTGGTGCAAGGTTATACCCTCAAGAGTGAGTTTCTTTGTTTGAGAAGCTTGTCTGCAGCGAGTGAACACTTGTGAAGGAGAGACACTATGCTTATGTGAAGGAGAGACAACAGACCACCTCTTCATACACTGCCCAGTAGCTAGCAGCATCTGGAACTTCTTTCTTCAGTTAGTCGGCTTCAGTTGGGTGGCTCCTAAGCATCTGCAGGATCTGATTTCTCAGTGGCAAGGAATAGGTCTGAGCAAGAGAGGTAAGACCTATTGTCTGATAATACTGCACACTGTTCTTTGGGGAATTTGGGAGGAAAGAAACAATCGGCTGTTTGAAAATAGGTCCAAATCTAAAGGTGAACTGATCAACCACATCAACCACTACTGCAACTTGTGGGCCTCTAGTTCTGAGGAGTTCACGGGAGTTAGTATCAATGATCTCAGCAGAAACATATATAACTTCCTGGTTTCTTCCCCTCCTACCCCACTCTCTACCAGAGCTCCTTTAGTTAGAAGGGAAGGAATCTGGACTCTCAGCTTTGATGGAAGTGCTTATGGTAACCCCGGAGCTGCCGGCATTGGAGGAATTCTAAGAGATGAGAACGGCCACACATGCTGGGTTTATAGTGGTCCGATTGGGATAGCTGACTCAACAAAGGCAGAAGTGTTAGCAGCTCTAACAGGGATTTGCCTAGTCAGCAAACTGGATATCCAAAGCTTCTCAATTGAAGCTGACTCAGCGAATACTATAAGATGGTTGGAACAACAGGAAACTGGACCTCGGAGACTTCGTCACTTCCTATCAGAGGCAAGGGACCTCCTGGCTCCTTTGAATGTTTCTCTAACCTGGATCCCAAGGGAACTAAATGCAATGGCAGATGGTCTAGCAAAATTAAGAGTTATTCTAGAGACTCTGTACTGTGATTCCTGTCCTCCTGTGTAATTCTCAGGGGTCTAGCCCCTCTTTTGTATTTGTACACACTCTTGTTTACCTCTCCTTTCATCAATAAAATTGTTAACTTTTCTCAAAAAAAAAAATTTGGATGCTCAGCTCCTTTGCTTTCCTTAGCCCTACTAACAATGCAAACAGTTCAGCTCTAAGAGAGTCACTCAACCCAATGGGACTTGCGTATAATACAACCACCTTCCCACTTTCATTTCTGATTACACCTCCAACACCTGATGGTCCCAGGTTGCCTTGACTACTCCCATTGAAGTTTAACTTCAAAAACCCCGAGGGTAGAGGCGACCACAGAGGGCACACCATTGATTGAATCGGCACAGAGGAGGCCACTTCCTTCCAATTGTTTAGCAGCATACCCATAGAGACATCAATAAACAGCTCCAAAGTTTTTAGCCATTGCATCACCCTAATTGTTATGACTTCAATCAGCTCTTCTTTCTTTCTTTTTTTCTCAGAAAAGGTTATTTGATTCCTTTCTTCCCACAAAGTCCAACAGATGGCAGTTCTCAAACATCTCCACATGATTTTACCTCTTTTCTTCGGCCACCTAAAGAAAGAAGCAGCAAACAAACCTTGTATGCTTGGGGGAGGGAACCACCTGCAACCAAATAGATCCATAATCCAAACCCAAATATCAGAACTGAAAGGGCAAGAAACTAATAAGTGGTAGAAAATGAACAAACCAATCTAAGCTGTATCTTGTGAGGTAAGTGCAACCCCTGCCCAGCTCAGTTATCTTGAGCAGTTCGTCACTGGATAAGGTTACATGGTGAAAGGAAAAACATTTGGATTCAACTTGAAGGGACAAGATATGGGTAAGGTTTAAAACAGAGCTACTGGTTTAAGGTATTGTGGCTTTCACAGAGTGGGTAATGATTGAAGCAGGGTTACTGGTTAAGGTGTTGTGGTTTACAAGTTGTGGGTGAGGTTTTCATGGAGGTTTGGCAACGTTTCTGGAAAGTTCAAACTCTGATACAATTGCCATTCGCCTGAACGCATAGCTTTGATCCCAACTTCATAAACTTCATCTCCCAATACCTAGAACAAAAAATCTCAGAAAAAGAAACACCAAAACAACCAAATAATTCGCTCGGAAAACTGATTTTGAACACTAAGGGAACTCTTCATTCACACTCGGTAAACAACCCTTTATCAAGATGAAAGAATCAAGAAGCTGATAAAAAAAGAACACAAATAGGGTGACAAACTACACACAGAGTTAGAAGGAAGAAGAGACGAATGGCAGTGGAGGAAAGTTTTAGGCTGGCGGGGAGGTGGAGAAAAGATCTGAGCATTGAAACGAAGAGATTCATCTTCGAGCAGGGACAAGCAAGAGGTAAAGAGTACCTAAAAGTCAGGGAAGGTAGCAGGGCTATGATCCTTTTACCAAAGGAAGCCTGTTTCTGGCTGAAAGGCTTCGTAGATGGAACAGTTAACTCAATCAAGGCAGAAGGGTGGAAAAATTCTTTCGGCTACTCTGGAAAAAGATACAAAGCGGTTCTGAAGAGGAACGAGAGAGGCTGGTTTTTCACAGTTTCAGAACACTTTGGCATTAATAAAAAGCAGATGATTTGCATGCCTGAAGGTCTGAGGAAACAAGGGTGGGCCTCCTTTGCTGGCAGTCTTCAATCTTTCCTCTTGAAAGTTGAGAGTGAGGCAGCAGAAGAATCACCAAAGGGAAGTAACTCCTCCTCCCAGTGGTTACCTAATACCAACCTGGACCAGACCCCTGTCTGTCAAGAAGTAACAGTAGCAAGCTCAACCATACGTCGGAGATTAACAGTTGAAGAAGGGAGGAAAAATTGGGAGCACAGAATGGTTCTAATGGTTGAAAGGGAAGTAAAGGACTGGACAAAAATCCTAGATGCAGTAGCACAAAAGTTAAAGCTGGAAGGTGATGCTATACTATTGCCTTTCTCTGAGAAGAAAGCTATCCTGGAAGTTGATGTTCAGAAGTGGAGCTTCAACATGATACAGATCGATGGCGGATTGGTACAGATACAAAAATGGGTCCCAATCTGTAATGAAATCGAACCAGAAGAAGGTAGCTTTTGGATTAAGTTGCTAGGACTTCCTTTTCACCTCTGGAACGAAACAACTTTCGAAAAAATAGCAAAAACCTTGGGTGGAGTAGTGTTGGAGATAAACCAGAGGAGCTTGTGAGCAGCGGAACTTAGAGTTGCAGGACTGAAACCAGAACAAGTGCCCCATTCGATTGAGATATGCTCGGATGGTGCCTGGTACAAAGTTTGGATTGCCTCAGAAGCTGAGGCGTCGCTTTGGGGAAGACAAACAGCTGAAAAGGGAGATGCTGAGGTGGCCGTTTGGAGTACACGTGGCTTTCAGGGGCTGAAGAAGAAGACTGGTACAATGAAAACAGAAGGGGATGTGACAAGAGGGGGTTTGGGTTCAGATGGTAATAACCAGGGCGCACACTCTGAGCCGGTTCGAAGATTGGGTGAGCTGGATAGCATAAACACTCTTAGAGGCCCACGTGACACTTAAGTTGTTACGCGGGTCGGGAAAGAAAGAGGGAGATAATAGATGAAAAATCCCATTTATCATCTTCCAAAACTGCGCTGGCCGAACTGAAACAAAAGGAAAAATGCCAAACAGAGAGAGAAACTCGATCTCTGTGTTGGGTCCCTCGACTGGGTGTTGAGGAACAGGAAAGTAGGGCAGCAGATCGCCCTAATCCGCGCTAATTGAGGGATAAGAAAGAAGAGAGGGATGTAGAAGACCAAGGGTGGATAAGCTGTGGTTCAGACAGTGACTTTGAGGAGGAGAGTTCAGACGACATTTCAAGTTTTGGAAGCTTTGAAGATGAAGGATCTCAAGAGGACCATAACAGGGAGTCCCTAAACTTGGACCTCCTATTCCATGGAGATTTGGTGGGAGAACAAGAAGGGAATGAGGAGGCAGATATGCACAACACAGAGGCTGAAAACAGATAGACTCACAATCAAAGAGGTGGGGGACAATTCTGGTGCTCAGAACTGGAAAAGCCTCTCTCAAGCACTAGTGCTGTACGGAAAACCGAGGTGTTAGCTTACGTTAACCTAGAACTGAGCAAGAATACATCACAGAATGGTAAACAATTGGGTAAGGGGAGCAGTCGTTGTGAAAACAGAATGACGGGGAATATTTCACTCCAAAACGAGGAGACAGAAAACTCCAATTTTGACACACAGGGCTTGACAACCATCTGTCCGCCTACAATCCCAATTCCCTTTGCCCAGCCGAACCCAGGTAACCCTGCTAACCCTATTCATTTAGCTTTTGCTACTGATGCGGCTTCTGCTTCTCTTGTTCCAGATTCCATTCCCAGTCCAGTCTCAGAAGCCCATGAGAAGGAGGCACATTGAGTCCTCAAGGAAAGAAGGGGGGAGAGGTGAGGATGGAGGAAACTTTAAGGGAAGAAAGAATATGGGGAATCATTGAGAGCACAATGGGTGAAATCGAGGAAAATGAGCTACAAAGGAGAGTTACAAATGGGTTTGAGCTGGTGTGCAATGAGGAGGAGGTTAGAATGGAGGAGAGGACTAGCTATGGAGAGAACAGAAATGAAAAAGGGAAGGAGACTAGGAAGGATAATTCGATAGCTGAATTTGTTGGAAAGCTGGGGTGTAAGCTGAAGAATCTAAATGATCTAAAAGTTTCCTTAATAAAAAGAAAGGAGGAGAGCAAGATTAAGAAAAGAAAATTGAGTGAAGTGGAGAGATTAAAGAGAGATATCGAGGGGGATAATAAGTTTGGGGTGAGAGGGGATAGAAGGAAAGGATTCAAATAGATATCCGGTGGTTTTTTAGGGTTAAATTCTAAAGTTGAGATGATAATTCTAAGCTGGAATGTGAGGGGATTGGGTAATAAAAGGAAGAGAGCAACTATCAAAGAAGTAATTAGGAAGTTCAATCCGGATGTGGTGTTAATCCAGGAGTCCAAGAGAATGGACTTTGATAGTAGATGGGCAAGAAGTGTCTGGAGTTCTAAAGGGATAAAGTGGGTGGCTACTCCATCTTGGGGAGCCTCGAGTGGGATCATAACATTGTGGAAGGAAGATGCGGTGGTAAGTTTGGAAGAACCGATAGGGGATCATTCAATTTCTATGAAATTCAGGCAGGTGGAAGATGGTTTTGAATGGGTACTAACAAATGTATATGGCCCCAATGACTATAAGAAGAGGAAGAGGTTATGGGAAGAATTGAGTGATATTAGGGGCCTATGGGAAGGACCTTGGTGTGTGGGGGGGGACTTTAATGTAGTAAGATTCACAGAGGAAACCAACAATCCCAGACAGAGAGTGACAATCAGCATGAGAAATTTCAATCAATTTATGGATACTTTTGAGCTTAAGGAATTCCTGATCCAAAGCAATATCTACACTTGGTCCAACCTTCAATCTAGCCCAATCTGCTCTAAGTTAGATAGATTCTTGTTCTCAACAGATTGAGAAGAGCATTGGGGGAACCTAAATTCTAGAGCACTCCCTAGACTCACTTCAGACCATTGGCCTATAGTGTCATGTAAGGAGGACATAAGAGGAGGTGGACCTGCTCCCTTTAGGTTTGAGAATATGTGGTTGATCCATCCGGGATTCATAGAGAAGATCAAAGAATGGCGGGAACAACACAATCTATCAGTTGAATGGGAGGGGATGAGATTCCACAAAAAGATTCAATTCCTAAAATCTCAAATAAAGGAGTGGAACCGTCGGGAATTTGGAAGAGTGGAGGAAAGAAAGAAGACTTTAATGGAGCAAATTGAGGAACTGGACTTGAAGGAGAAAAGGGGTTCTTTTGGAGAAAAAGACAGAGAATTGAGATGGAGGTTAGAAAGCAGTTGGAGCATCTCTTATTGCAGGAAGAGATAAGTTGGAGACAAAAGTTTAGATGTAAATGGTTAAAGGAGGGAGACAAAAACACTAGAATTTTTCACTCTGTGGCAAACACTAGAAGAAGGAAGAATATCATTTCTAAGCTAGAAGTTGATGGAGTTGTTCTTTCCCAACCAGCAAAAATAGCAGAGGCTTTTGCAACCCAATTTAAATCAATTTTTGGAAGGCCTCTAAATGAGAGGATTTGGGTGGAGGGGCTGGAATGGCCAACTCTTAGTTTAGAAACCAAAGTGGGATTAGAGAAAAACTTTGACTTAGAGGAGATAAAGGAAGTAGTATTTTCAATGGATAGAACGAAAGCTCCAAGCCCAGATGGATTTACAATGGCATTTTATCAGGATTGTTGGGATATTGTGAAGGACCTAGTGTTGGTTTTTGAGGAGTTCCACAAGAGGGAAATCATTAATCCGGGTTTTAACTCCATATTCATTGCATTGGTCCCTAAGAAGAAAGAGGCATCACATCCAAGGGATTTCAGGTCGATTAGTTTGGTGAATAGTTTGTACAAGATAATTGAAAATGTCTTGTCTCTAAGAATTAAGAAAGTTCTTCCAGCCATTATCACACCCAATCAATGAGCTTTTGTGAAGGGAAGGAAGATCACTGATCAAATTTTGATTGCAAATGAAAGCTTAGAGAATTTTAGGAAATCCAAGAAAAAGAGAGTGGTTTGCAAACTAGACTTAGAGAAGGCTTAGACCTAGTTGACTGGTCCTTCTTGGTGGAGGTAATGAAAAGTTTTGGTTTTGGAGACAGATGGTGTAGATGGATCTGGGGTTATATCAAGAGTTGCCATTACTCGATATTGGTGAATGGAACTGCGGTGGATTTCTTTCCGGCCGTGAGAGGAATAAGACAAGGTGATCCGCTCTCTCCCTTTCTCTTTACTCTGATTGCAGATGGCCTGGGGAGACTGTTACATAGAGCCGATTCTAGAGACTTAATAAGAGGTTGGAGAGTCGGAAGGGGGGAAGTACCACTTACACACTTGCAGTTTGCTGATGACACAATCCTATTTTGTGAAGGTGGGGATATAAGATGGATCAGAAACCTAAAACTAACAATACAACTCTTTGAGCAGATGTCTAATCTTAAAGTGAACTTCGATAAGAGTTGTGTGGTGGGAATGAATTTGGAGGAAAGGGAAGTAAGTGATTGTGTAGGTGTGTTAGGGCGCGCTATCTCGGAGTGGCCTATCACTTATTTGGGCCTCCCCCTAGGAGATAACCCCAAGAATGAAAGCTTTTGGAACCCGGTAGTAGAGAGATTTGAGAAAAAACTTGCTTCTTGGAGGAAAAATTATCTTTCTCTTGGGGGGAGAATCACCTTGTTTAGGTCTACCCTTTCCAACCTTCCTATTTACTTCATGTCAGTGTTTAAGATTCCTACAAAGGTCTCCAACAGGATAGAAAAATTAATGAGGGATTTTTTATGGGAACCAGGAGTGGAGAAGAAAGACCATAGGGTGAGGTGGGAAGTGGTAAATAGGAGCAAGAAGCTAGGGGGGCTTGGGATTGGGAATATCAGGAAAATGAACATGGCATTATTGGGGAAATGGTTGTGGAGATTCCTGTTGGAAAGGGACAAATTGTGGATGAAGATTGTGGCTAGCATACATGGGCTGGATGAGAATGACTGGGATCCTGGAATTTTGGCAAGGACTACTGCTGTATCTCCGTGGAAAGCCATTCATGATCTGCTTCTAGTTTTCTCCCCTTGGACCAGGTACAATTTGAACTCCAATAATCGAATAAAATTCTGGGAGCAAATTTGGGTTGAGGACCTACCCCTGAAAGACCAATTTCCATCATTGTTTGCTTTGTCAGATTTGAAAAATGAACCCATTTCCTCCTTCTTGGTTCCTTCTGATTCTTCTTCTGGGTTTGGGTGGAATCTGGGGTTGAGAAGGGCAATAAGGGATACAGATTTGGGGTGTATGTCATCTTTGCTAACCATCCTTGAAAATGTTTTCTTGAACCCTAGTAAGGGAGACACCAGAATCTGGACCCCTTCTTCATCCAGCTCCTTCTCTTGTGCTTTGTTTTTTGAGGCATTAGTCCAACCTACTACTCCACTTGGGCTGTCATTCCCGGTTAAAGAGATTTGGAGCAAACCCATTCCTCCACGGGTTGGTAGTTTTTGTTGGGAAATTTTCCTGGAAAGAGTTAACACAAATGACTTGCTTCAAAGAAAGAGGCCCAACTGCTGTTTACTTCCCAATAGGTGTATTCTTTGCAAAGCTGATGGGGAAACGGGTTATCATATTATGGTTACTTGTCCAATTACCAAGACTGTTTGGGAGTGGGTGTTTTCCCTTTTTGGGTATACTTGGAATCCCCCCGTGAGTGGAAAGTGGAAAGAGGAAAGAGGTTGCTACTGCTGAGAAAGTGGAAAGAGGTTGCTCATTGGCTGAAATCAATGGAGATATTCTCTGAATTCTCTATGGAAGACATGCTGAGAAAGTGGAAAGAGGTTGCTACTGCTGTTATGTATAAAAGGAACTGTAGTCCCACTTGGACCCCCCCTCCCGCCGTTTTCATAAAACTGAATTTTGATGGATGTAGCTTAAGGAATCCAGGGCCCTTTGGGATAGGGGGTGTTTTCAGGAATGAGGAGGGGTATATTACTGCAATGTTCTCCGGACCAATTGGAGAGGGTGACTCTCTTAGGGCCGAAATTCTAGCAGTTCTTGAAGGAATCCAAAGAGCAAAAGAATTAAGCATTAGATGCTTATGATTGAGGGGGACTCGAAGGTGGTGATTAGGTGGCTGAAAGGAGATATCAGTGGCTTGTGAAGCTACAGCAATGAGAAGAAAAAGTTTAATTGGCTGTGTAAGGACTTAGAGGTGCAATACAGCTGGGTGAAGAGAAGTGCTAACTCAATGGCTGATGAGTTAGCTAAGCAAGGGGTGGCTAAGGATTCTTTGTTTTGGGCACATTTTTAGTATTTTGTTGCCATTTTGATGTTGGGGGGTTAAGATAGTTAAACTCCCCATTTTCTGTAATTAATTTTCACAAGTATTATTCATTAATAAAGATTTCTGTTATTGATCAAAAAAAAGAAACTAATAAGTGGCAAGGGCTTTCACCATTAGCCTTGCATAAGATGCATCAATGTGGAGACAAGCACCTATTAGGCCTTTTCCTTTGAAGTAAATCATAGGCATTACATCTTTCCAAGAAGGCTTCCCAATAAAAAGCTCCAATCCTTGGAGGGACCGGTTTACCCCAAACTTCCTTCACTGGGAAATTTTAGAAGCTATTGTTAGCACAGTACACCAAATACTTGAAGGAGGCACAGGAAAAGAAGCTAGAAGGGGTTAAGGTCCAAATCCTATTATCCCTTTTTTGATGGGTCTAAAACCACTCCATTCAAAATCTGAACTAACTCCAGAGCATCCTCAAGTTCTGAGTCCCTAAGGCCTCTTCTAAAACCCAAATCCCAATCAAAACCAAAGGTAAACTCAGAAGAGACCAAAAAAGGAAGACACAAGTTCCCCTTTAAACTGAGAGAGGGAGAAAAAGGATGGCATGTATGGATCTCCAAGGAGAGGCTCTAGTAGCCCTTGCCACCAGTCAAGAGTCCCACCCATATCCAAACTTGGGAATCAATAGCAGTAGTAGTAGTATCAAGATGGATACCCTCCAAGAAAGAGATAAGATCAGAAATTTGAGACCATTCAAAATCTCTCAAACCTCTCCTCAAACCAAAGTTACAAGAGAGACCGCTACAGCACTTCTAGAGGAAATAGGATTCTTCTTGTTGCAACAAGTTGTTGATTTCCAAGGGAAATCTTCAAAGCCATTTTCCCAGCAATGTAATGTTCTTTATACCCAATCTCCCAACCTTAATCCACCTTCCTTCCTATTCTTGCACACCGATTACAAATTGAATATAGTGTTTTAAAGTGCAAGCCACAGGGAGAGGCACACACCTTTTTGAAACAAGGCATGGAATTTAAAAATTCAAAATAAAATTAAAATAATATTAATTCAAAAAATAAAAAATTAAATTTTAAAAGAAACTAAATGGTTTAAAAAGCCTATTGGTTCAAATTGAAATACATAGCACTTGAAACATATTCAAAATGAAAATGTAGAAATAAAATCAAACATAACATATAAAACATATTCAAGCATGTGAAACTTTCAATTTGTTTATTTCTCTCCCAATTGCATTATTTCATGTAGTTAATGTGATGTTAAACATCTTGAATTCCTATTTCTACAAGAATGACCATCCACCTCTATACCAAGCCCCTTGAGACAAGACCAAACATGCACATATAAGGGGAAGATGTTTATTGAGTTTCATCTATTGAATCGATTCTGAAGTAAGATTTTGTCATTTTCCATGTCAGTACTTTTGTTTCTCTATTATTTTTCTTCACAAATGTAATGGTAACCCCTAACTCTTTAAAGTTGCATTATCAAGAAAGGGCAGCTAAATAGAAAATAATTCTTTTTCAGGTTCTGACTTAGAAGAAAATTAATAAGATAAAGCAGTAAATATGGCATATCCCCATGGTATTGATACAACAATAATATATAATTGAATAATCTATCTACCAATCCATCTCACTAATGATCAGTTCAATCAAATCAAATACTGAGGCATAGAAAAAAATAATAATGATCCATGTAAGAAGATATAATACATAAATAGGTAATGCAGATGAAGAACCAAGAAAAGAATTCATGGGGGAACAAACCAATTTCCAATTTCTATGCCAATTTCAGAATTTTTGGGTTATAGGATATTGGTACTATTTCAGTTTTTTTTAATTTATTTTCTAGTTGTTGGTATCTTATGAACATGGTTCTGCTTTTCAGATTTTTATTACTATTTATGGTAACTTTCGGACTTACTATTTATAATTATTCCTGTAATTACTATTTTTGGTAAACTCAGGGTTTACTGTTTTTAGTAATTTCTGGTGACTTTAAATTAAGTTGGTTTTAGTGAGATTAGGAAAGTGTTACTGTTATTAGAGTAGTTTAGGAGTTGGAGTCCATATTTAAGTGTCCTTATGCGTTTTATGGATTTGTCCTAGTTCTAAAACAATTAGAAACTTAGAAGTTATTTTCAGTCAGTTTCCTAGTCCATATTGGAGTCTATAAAGGGACATCCGAGTTCATCTATAAAAAGAGTCATTGTAATTAGAGTTCAAGAAGAGTTGATTTGATGAAATCAAGATTGGTTTAGTGAATTCTGGTTGTTAACAGAAGTTTTTCTCTTTTTTCTCCTTCTCTCTCTCTTATCTCTTCTTCTAAGTGATCTATCTCTTTGTTGTTTACCCCAACAGCAAGAGTTCTTTTTTCTTCTAATTTCTTACCCATTCTTTTCCACAAACCTCACCACCAGATCTTAAATTAGTGGGACCCCTACCCTATCCTATGTCAGTATGGGACAGCTATCCATATATATCAGAAAAGATGCCAAGGCAACCAAAGGAAATTGAGCACTGAAGAAGTCTTCAGAGGCAGAAAGGAGGAGGTGGTACTTGTTTACTCAAGTCCCACAGACCATGATACTGTTATCTGGGCTGAATTTTTGTCTTTTCTCCAGGGTTTGAGGCTTATGTTTTCCTTGGGTTATGACTTATGAGACAATGAGATCAAATCAAATTCACTGGTGGTGATTGGTTGGATGAGGAATGGAGAAGGATCTTGTTGTCTACACAATTGTATTAGAGAGGCTAGGCTACCTCTAGAATAAGCATCTCATTTCTTTGGGTCCATACATCAACAAACTCCATAGCTGACAGCTTAGCTAGAGGAGATGTAGTCAGGAAAGTGTTGTATTGGGAACTTCAGTTCCAGATATTTATAGTGACGGTTTAGCCTAGGGGAGTCTGGCCTCAGTTTGTAGAGATCTGTTTTGTTCTTTCTATGTTGTCTGCAATTAAAAACATTTTTCTGTTTCAAATAAAAATATTAGAAAAATGCAAATGAAAAACACGTAAATGCAATAAATAATAAATTCCAGATATTGTGATCTATCTTGATATTTGCACCTTAATGAGTTTACACAGGAATAGCATAACCACACCTTGCCTCTGCTTTGATCCTGGTGATGGTTTCTGTGTGGCAAACCACTGAGTATCCAACTTCTCAATTCCTTTAACTTCAAAACTTAGCCTTTCAATGACAAATGAGCATACATCATCAGCCCGCTCATCCGGTTTATGTATCTCCTTAGTGCCATTCAAGTTACAAATCTCTATGGTAACAATAACTGAATCACCGGGCCTATAGACATCTTTATCTGTTCTCATTTTGAGAAATGGAGGACATTCATTCTTGACACTACCGGAAGATTCATCAACTCTCTTCTCATCAAAAACAAAAGAATCTCTGCTACCAAATAAGGAGAAACCCCGAGAAAGCTTTGGAAGCATTTTTGTCATTACAGAGTTACAAACCAAATTGGTAAATGATGCATCATAAAGTATCTCAGATTTCAGATCTTCCAATGTAACAGTTGGCTGAAATACCTATGTCAGGATATGTTGGCTGCATTACACTCAAGAAAGTTTATAAGAGTTAGATCTCTCATCTTTATGTAAGATAATATCCACTCTGTCCCTTAGTTGCTAATAATTATAAAAGCATGAAATACATTTAACAGTCCCCAGTAACTGGCCCCAAACAGTGAAGAATGTATTGTTTAAGTATCCTCAACCCTGCATGAAGAAAAAAAAGCAGGAAACTTTGAAATGCCCTACTCTTCACGCTTGTCATAAAAAAAAAATGTTATAGGCTTACATCTTATCAGAAATTATATCATTTTGTACAAACTACAATTTTTTTTTGATTGGAAACGGTATATAAACTACAATATAATAAAATAAGTGGACAACAAAATTACATGTATCATGGGCCCATCCCCCTAAACTATTAGCAAATACTAAAAACCTATAACACTTCGCTTATCAAACTGATAAGTTTGTAAAAGATCCAAATTACATGGAAATGTAACATTGATATAAATTATAGGGGAGAGCATAAAAACATATAAATAAAAAGGCCACTATCCAATGCTAATCCTGGCTGACCAGGGTTTTGGGAGGGGTGGAGTGGATATGGACCTAAACTTGAGCACTTTTTGCATGAAGGTGCTGCTCTTAGACACAAGCCCACATTCTCACTCTTGTCAGCCTGGGATTTTATGCAATGGCCCCTAAATCAAAGAAATGTGAGTAACATTTTTAGCACTAATTATAACACCAGCAAGAATGGATGTTCTTCCCTTATTGCTGAGTGAAGTCAAACGTATACCTATTTAACAACTACAGCAGATTTGTTCTACATTAATAGATTGATAAATGTTAAGCTGAAATACGAGCCCAATACTCCAATTAATGGTTTTTGTCTTATAGATAAACAAAGGAAAATCAATCAATAGCCATATTTAGTCAGTTTATTTGAATAAGTGGGCACGTCCCAGTTGCACAAAATTTAAATTAGAATGAAATTGAAACTTGTTTTTTTTTTTTTTTTTTTGTAGAAATCAAAACTTGGTTAGATATAATATGAATTGAAAAATGTGGGCAATCAACCAAAGAATTTCCGAACAAAATCAATTGACTTAAAACTCGAGTACCTAGAGGAATAGAAACACAATTCCGAAGTTAGAGCTCCTAAACGATTGCAGGAATCAGTTGCTTCACCGATATAGATTGGATATGGAGCTCAATCTCTATAAATGGGCATTTATCCATCAGATAAAATTAAAAGACAAAAGAATGAAAAAGAAAAAAAAAATAAAAACTTGGTCCAATATACTGCCTAGTTGTGGAATTAGCAAACCACAGAAAAGACAAGCAAATTGTTTGGAAAATCCACATATAAGAATGCAATGCCGAATTCAGAGTTCATCAGTTGAACGGGAAATGGAGGTTAATCAATAAAAACGATTTATTATTCCATTGAATCAATCGATCAAAATGCATGGGCATGCCTCCATCACGCAAAATTTAAAATAAAAATTAATGCTTGGTTCAGTGTAATATCCAATTGCGATAGTTACATAAACAACGACAGAATCTGGGAACAAGTAAATTGTTTCTGAAACTCAACTAGGTAGGGGATCAATAACGCAATGCTCAAGTCAGTCGGTCTAGTTTGTCGATTTGATTCAAATCATTGTCAAATAAACTCGAAATTGATCGAGAAAACGTGGAGTGGAATTGGACTGTTGATACTTGGTAAAAGAAATCGAATAAAAAGTCGAATCAATCATTAATTAAAAGAAAATTAATAATTCATTCTTGCCATATAATTAAAAAAAAGAAAAAAAAAGAACAGATGAAGAAAGCACCTTGGGAGCAGAAAGCATGGTTCTATATTTTCTGATTCTTCAGATTCTTCCCATCTCGCTTCATTTCTCACAGATGAAAATCAATCTGGGAGAGAGGACATCAAGGCGAGAGCGGAAGCTCGCAAGTAAAATCTGCGTTGATGCCGGCAATTTTATTACGAAAATACCCTTTTCACTTACAAATTAAAAATTAAAGGGTTAATTTGTATTGTACATGTTTGGAAGGAATATAGTATAGAGTGCAAAGCCTTGTGTTATGTATTATTTTGTATATATTTGTAGTGTACTTGTTTGTAATTATACTCTTTCCAAACCGATTATAAGGAGCTCTTAAACTACCCTAAAAAGTTAGGAAATGTATTAGAACTATTATCCCTAAATATTTGTAAAATTCCTTAAAGTATTCGTAAATTTTCTGACAATTTATATTGATTAATTAATGAAATATCAATTTTGACCTTTATTATTCTTCAAATTTTCAAAATAAAATCTAACTCGATACATCTAAATTTTCAACAACGCCTCTACGTATACATTGAATGTTACTTTTCTTTTCTCCTTGAAAATGACAAGCAATAGATTTATATATCTCTAAAAATCAAAGAAAAATACATCTTCTAATCTTCTATGATATAAAAATATAAGAGTGATTATAGTAAGAATATACCATACTTTGAGTAATTATATACACACAGGTTGAGTTACCAATGTCTCTGTACATTCTCCCCAAGCATGAGAATCCGATGGTGTCTTTTGACTTTTGAAAGTCTTGTAATTATCAGTAATCTGTTTCATAGAATGTCAATTACAGTTGGGGTGTTTCGTTTGTTGCAGTGTGGAGAAAAGAAGGGGTGCCTTCAATATAGGGTAGAGTGCTTTGAAAATGACGGGAGATTAATGAAATCCTGAGAAAGCCCATTTTTGGATCTCATGGCGGAACATATCGTCACCATTACCAAAGGATCCCAAAGCGAAAAAAAAAAATTAGGAATCCGAATTCATAGTCCAAACCAGTTCAATTCAGTTTAATTATTGTCCAAAAGCCTTATAATTGTTGATCATAACTCTCCAATTTGAAATCATGTCGTGGAAAATAAAACCTCGAGAAATCCATTTCAGGGATTCCATCGGTTATTATTTATTAGATGCCCGGTCAGTTCTCATGGATAGCAATTAGTCGCATACATCTCCTAGTTTTTAAACTTCCGTGAAGGAATCAGGTTTGAGCCATCCAAACTTGTTGGACAAGTTCATAGCAAACCAGGAGTGCGTTAAGGAGTTTGAAAGTCGCAGCTTGCCTTGGTTACTATCCATCCCCTTTATTTTTCTTTGGTATTTTTAGGTTTTCATTTGTTTTGTTAATTCATAAAGGAATGGGTAATATCTTGTCAAAGGTTCAAAGCAATGTTTATTTTTTTATTCCATAAAGAACTGGGTTTTAAAAGAAGGGGTGCCTTCAAAGGCATTGCTTTGGGCCTAGTGACGCTTTGGTCCTTAAATTTTAAAATGTGATAATTCAGTTTTCAAACTTTCAAAATGTGCCAATTCCAATACATGTCATTAAGTAACTGCTAAATATCATTCAAAAAAACACAAATGTCCTTCAAGTGTCATTTAATTCTCTTTATCAAGAAAGTTGGGGTTACATGAAATTTATTGAATAGAAGAGGTAAGGATTTGAGACTATTCATTTTCTATCAACATTTGGATGGTTGATAAAGAAAATTAAATGACACTTGAAGGACATTTGTGTCTTTTTAAATATCATTTAATGGCTGATTAGCAAATTGATTAACAATAGGTACTAAATAGGTACGCTTTAAAAATTCAGGTATTGAATTATCGCGTTTTAGAGTTCAAGAACCAAAGCAATGCCTGTCATTGTCGAATATTTATCCAATAAAATCTCATAATACATTACAAAGCAAGCCTCATTCATTTTTTTGTAGTGCGAAGAGGTCTGATTCATTGCTTTTTGAACCGTATTTTAATTTTAGGCAAATCCAAATGGAGTCCGAATCTCCTACACATCTTCCTGTACATAAATTCAGAGGGGGCCATGTCAGCACCCTCTCATGCATAAATCTAGCATGTGCGAGCCATATTAATACACAGACGTTTCAAACCTCCTTCCATCACATGTTTTATATATTAAAAATGACAGTAAATTTTAAATTACAGGGGTTAAGGATTTATTCTTCTCCTCTTTCGCCAAATATTTCTCCAACTAACTGAATAATTCTACCAGAAAGAAAAACAGGGGATAACGCTTCAGACTTCAGAGAATTGAATGCCTGAGACGATTATCACATCGTTTGCTCAATTTTGTTAAATATCGACGAAACTCCACCTGGATCAACGTTCAAGGTATTGAACTGATCTTCTCTATCGATTTCAATAAAAATTTGAAAATACAGGGTATCTATCACCACTCATAGTTTTTTGTTAATCAGACTCAACAACTAATGATTTTCACAATAAAAAGGATTTGCATCTCAAATAAGCTATAGCTGATCGTTTCATTTTTTTTTTTTTTTGAACTCTTATCCCATGTTTTTCTTTTTGGTAGGGTTATTCAGTTAGTTGGAAAATATTTGAGGAAAGATAGAAGAATAAATCCTCAACCCCTGTTTTTTATTTGATTTAAAATTCATTGTCATTTTTAATATATAAAAAATATGATGGGAGGAGATTTGAAACATCTGTGTATTAATATCACTCGCACATGCTAGATTCACGCATGACATGACACCCTCGATTTGATGTACAAAAAGATGTGTAAGAATGAATGTATAGGAGATCCGTACTCATCCAAATGGAAGTTTTCGAAGACAAGGAAGTCTGGATTTCTCCTACACATGTAACAACAGACTCAATAGTGCTGGGTCTGAGAGCAATGAGATAGCTTGAAGATTTGGATATTCGAGGATTCCAAAGAGATGGAGTTCATCGTTGACGGGAGAAAGAGTGGAGAATGTAATTCGTGAGACAACATTCTGTTCTAAGTTCTAATTCTTCCCAAGAGCCCATCTTCAGATCGTGGGACACTGGATTTGAGCATCGGCTAGTTCTGGTTGCCAGGGAAAAGAAAACGTGATTATAACTGAGCATCTAAGGTAGGTAAAACTAATGTGAGCAAAAACTGAAAAAAAAAAAAAAAAAAAAATCGAGGGGAGATCAGAAGGGCCGAGTTGTTGGTGGAAGCCTAGAAGGGATTTTGTTGTTTTTAATAGTTAAAAGGGTAAAATTGAGTTTTACAAAGATTATATCTGTTACCTGCAATCACATGCAGATAGAATGTGACTTCGGTGTTTGGGATGGATGCCATTCTCAGAAAATGATGCTTATAACATAAGCATTGCTGATTTCTCATAAAATGTTTTCTATTGGTGTTTGTAGCTATTAGGTATTTTTCAATGTCACATCAGTAGTATATTATTGCTAGCAATAGTAGAAAAAATATTAAAACGGGTGTTTTCTCAGACCAAACCTTTCCCGATTTTTAAGACATCATTTGAGAAATTTTTTTTTTCAGAAAAACGGTTAACCAAACAGCAAGCATTTTCTTAGAAAACGGATTTCTGATGTATCACCATTTTCTGAGAGAACGTCATCGATTCCAAACACCTATCTATTTCCTAAAACTTATGAATAGTTTTAGAAACTAGAGAATGACACCTACCCTGTGATGGTAGCACTTGAGGGCATGAGCTTTCAAGTGCAACAACTAGGTACCTGAGCTTTCAGAAATATGCGTTCAAGTCCAGGACTGTTATCCATTGTTACCATGGGTGACAAAATTATCAAACCATCCATTATCTCATATTTATTTAAGATCAATGTCACAATTCGAAAAATGGTTTTTTATTTTTATTTTTACTAGTGGGGTGCACGTGCGTTTATCATATTATTGCTACGAAAATATATTTGAATTATTATAAAGTAACCTTCAAATTTAAAGTATGAAAAATAATAATGGACCGTGGGATCTACTTTGTCCAAGCTGTTGATGAACTATTATGACCTGTCAGTTATTGTCCTCCTTCCCGTGGAACTTGTAGCACTAGAGGGAGAGGTAGAAGAGGTAGAGGCAGAAGTAATTAGGTCCGCTAGTTTTTTTTTTTTTTTTGCTTTTGCCTTTTCATGGTTTAGGGGGTGCTTTGGGCCTCTGTAGGTAGGATAACCGAGGTCTTTGTGTTTGGGTGCTGCCTTTGTTAGATCTTGTTCTTGCAAGCTTAGGCCTACTCAAAGTTTGTTTTGTTGGAGTGACTTGTGGGATTTGCTTTGTCTCTATTTTCTGCTTTTCATATATGTTTTGTATACTTTGTTTTCTTTTCTAATAAATTTATCTTGCATTATTCAAAATAATAATAATAATGATGATGATGATGATGATAATAATAATGATGATGATGATATAAATTATGATTGAAGATATAAATAACCCAATGAATGTTCATAGCAAAAAATTACCCAATGCAGTCAACTTTAAAGCTCATCAACTACCAAGGCCAAGTTTGGGAGTGCTTAATAATAAGTGTTTATTTGAATAAGAACTTATTTTGGGCCGGGACCATACCATTAAGCACTTATTAGTGTTTGGGAAATAAGCTAAAAATAAATGTTTATTGAAGTAGCCTAAAATTTCAATTTTTTTAAAGTGCTTATACAATAAGCACTTATTCAAAATTTTGATTACAAAATTGTCTCCAGTTAGATTTCAAAATGCCACTTATGCCTTTCAATCGTCCAAAAACATAGGGTTAGGCTCTT
The DNA here is from genome assembly GCF_055504915.1 of Nelumbo nucifera. NCBI lineage: Eukaryota > Viridiplantae > Streptophyta > Magnoliopsida > Proteales > Nelumbonaceae > Nelumbo > Nelumbo nucifera. Next base: position 1,826,200 of record NC_142651.1, on the reverse strand, counting down.
CGACACTTTCTTCTCCAACCAATGGTAGAATTGCAACTCAACCAATTAACTAGGTAAGGTTTCCCCTCTTTTTTTTCTCATTTTTTCATTCTCGAACGATCAACTTGACTGGTTTCAGTAGTTCCATTGCGACCCAAATCATCAACTAAGCACTTATTCTTAGGACCTTTAAACTAAATTGGTTTGAAATTAAAGAATTGCTAGAGCATCTTTTTTGTTCTGCCATGCCTACATTGACAACTTGAAATCTATCTATGAATCAACATATCATAACCCTCAGTCGTGATACTCATGTTCTAAACAAAACACCACCCTCCTATCCTCTTAAAATAGTACAAAAATTCACAGAATTTGTTAAGAAATTCAAAATCCTTACTAACACCCTAAAAAATGCCATAAGAAAACCATTATTTTGTTATCCAATAATTTGATAATTTATAATTATGCCAATTCCAATAATTACCATTATTTAAAATAATTTTCATTAATTTTCTTATTAGAAATTATGAAAAATTATTTAAATTTTGTTATTCAAAACAATTATTGATAACTATTTTTTATTCAATAATTTCATAATAATAATGATAATTATTGAATAATAATAATTGTTATTAAATAATAATAGTAATTACAATAATTTCGAAAATGATAGTTACATAATAATAACAATTATAATTATCCCATAGAAATTATTGATAATTTCAACTTTATTGGAAATTATTGATAATTCAAAAATAATAACAGTGATTTTTAAAATAACTTTTGTTAAAATTATTTTTTATTTGATGATTTGTTATGTTAGAAATTTGATAATTATGGAAATTTGAGTAATTACAATGATTTTGTTATTTAATAATTTGATAATTTTGAAATTATTGATAATTTCAAAATTATTGAGGTTATTATTAGTCAAAATTATAGATAATTTCAGTAGTTGTGGAATGGCTCTCCGTCAGTGTCTCGCTTTCTCTCTATCTCTCTTCGTGAATGACTCTCTTCTCCATCTTATCCATCGTGCATCTGGTTCCATTTTCTTTATCCTGCACCTGGTTGAGAGGTGATTATCAGGGAAAAGGAAGACTGAAAATCTTTTGAGGTCTGTGAGGGGCGCACGAAGCGTCTGTGATTTCTTCTAGGAAACCCATGATCCCACCAACAAAGAATATCTAATAAAAAAACTATAGGCTTTGTTCTTTGCTTTCTTCTAATGATTTCTTTGTTCTTGATTTTCAGGTCTGTGGCTTTGATTTCTTTATCACAGAGATGAGAGAACCAACATCAGATGTAGTATTTGCAAAAGAACTAGAGGCTTTGTGAGAGCTTAACTTTGTGGAGATGTCTGTTTCTTAGTTTTGTTTTTCCCAATAATCATCTCCAGAGAAACAAGACAAGTATCAAAAGCCGAGCCGAGTGTAGAGAAATGGGACCCAACAAATGTCAACAGCTTTTAAAAATTTACACATGGAGAGCATTTTTTGAAACTGCTGTAGAGCTCAGGTTTGCCGGTCAAAGCTTCAACGCTGACAATCAAAATGTGTTGGAACTCAACTTTCCCCTCTTTTTTCTAACCCAAGAGAGGAGGAAATGCTTTCGACTTCAGAGTTCAAACTCTGAGTTCTGAGAATCATTTCGTCTTTAGAGGAGAGTTGGGTTGGGGAGGGTGGAGATTTGCATTTGATGAATATTCTCCAAACGCATACAAAAACATGACACTTTGTTTACATCGATCATCCAAACACATAAGAGTGTAAAATGAGTATAATGCCGGTTCAATTGTTATATTTCATCGATGTAGTTTTGCATTTACACTAAAAAAAAGCAGCCTTAAGCCCTTAATGGCCAAATCTTTAAACTCTTTTACAGGTGGCCCAATTGGAACATGAAAGCGATCTTTTTCCTGAATCCATGGGAAATCCCAAGCACTCACATTTGAATGGCCAATTGGCCATAAACCTGAACCCCTAAACTAGGAAAAATAGATGACATTTTATTCACCAAAGTTTTTCACAAGGGGAAGAAGATCTTGAGACTTTCCTTGGTATCATTGTTTTATTCTGACGATATTTACTTTGTAAAACTCGAACCCACAGAGATTCTGATTCTATCAAAAATCTCCACACAAGTTTTTCCTGGTCGGTCTTACTTGCTAATTCTCTATTCTATGCCAAACGTCTAAAAGTCTGAATAAGTAAAAATAAAATAAAGAGGTAGATAATTTTAGTTTAAATTCTGAGCTTGAACGATTTTGAATTCAACACAACATAGAGTTTTATTAATTTATTCTTTTGCGTTTTCTTCCTAATCTATCTTTGACCTCATTTTCATGATGTTTGCGTCAACTGTTTTCTTTGAAGTCCAACCAGCTACCCTTCTCCATTTCTCTCTATTGGAGATAACCATATCCGATCCAGATCTAGCCTGGACTCTAAGATAGATAATGATAAGAATGATCTTATCAATTGTAAATTAGGATCAGCATGATCCCTTCTAATTGTACTCTATCTAGGACTCCTATTATTTATCTTGTATGAAACCCTATGTAAATCAAATTCTATAGAGAAATCTATAAATACCTAGAACTTTAGTGATCTAAAATACACTAAAGTCCATTCTTCTCACATTCTCATTTTCCATTATTCTCAATATTTTTTGTAGCTCAAACTTGGTATCAGAGCTGATGGAGTAGGAAGGTTCTTATGGAAGCAATGGCAGCCGAACCAATGTTGATACTAGTTCGAACAATCTAGGATCGATGCCCTCGATTCCTCCTCTTCAGAGTGTGACACATTATCTACCCATTAAGCTCGACAGTGATAACTACTTGCTATGGCATGTGCAATTTATGCTATCAAGCGCATTTTGCGTTACCTTAAGGGCACTCTTGATCACAATCTTCATTTTTCTTCATCATCCACTTCTCTACATCTGAATGCCTTCACAGATGCTTATTGGGTCAGTTATCCAGATGACCGCTGGTCTGCGAGAAGTTTTGCAGTTTATTTAGGTCACCATCTCATCAGTTGGAGCTCCAAAAAGCAACACATTGTGGCTCGCTTCAGTATGGAGTCCGAGTTCCGGTCTCTTGCTAACACAGTCACTGGGTCTTATGGATCCAGTCTCTTTTGACCGATTTAGGCTTCCCTATCTTGAAGCCAGCAGTATGGTGTGACAACCTTGGTGCTACATATCTTGCTGCACATCCGGTATTTCATGCCCGCACCAAGCATGTTGAAGTAGATTTCCATTTCCTCTGAGAACTCTATGTGGCTAGCAAGTTATCAATTCGGTACATCTGTTCTGAAGATCAAGTTGCCGATATCTTCACAAAGCCTCTAGCCACACCACAATTTAGTCTTCTACGGTCCAAGCTTCACATCCTATCGTTCAGCTTGAGGGGACATATTGGAGATAACCATATCTGGTTCAGATCTAGCCTGGATTCTAAGATAGATAAGGATAAGAATGATGTTATCAATTGTAAATTAGGATCAACATGATCCCTCTTAATTGTACTCTATCTAGGACTCCTGTTGTTTATCTTGTATGAGACCCTATGTAAATCAAACTCTACAAAAAAATCTATAAATACCTAGAACTTCAGTGATCTAAAATACATTGAAGTCGATTCTTCTCACATTCTCCTTTCCATTATTCTCAATATTTTTTGTAGCTCAAACTCTCCACCATTTCTTCTTTTTCTTTTTCTCCTACATTTATTTCATCCTTTTTCTCTTAACAAGAACTCAGGTATGGTTGAACAACACAAGGATTTTAGTTTCCAAGCATTGAAGGTTTCACTCAGAGTAGATGAAAAACCAACCATGTTCTTGGTTCCATTAAGAGGGTGCTTGAAACCGATGTTTTCAAAAAATGGCATCACATCAGTGTCATGTCTGAAATCCATTTTGGTGTTTTCTTGTTTGTGTTTTTTTTTTTTTTTCCAAAAAACATTTTCTCAAACCATGCCTTGGAAATCGGAAAAGGTGTGGTATGAGAAAGTGCCCTTTTTCGTGTTTTCTTGTTTTTTTACTATTGCTAGCAACAATATATTGACAATGGAAATGAAAAAAAAAAGCCTATATGGCAGCAACACTAATGGTACCAAATAGAAAAAAAAAGAAAAAAATGTTTTTTTGAGAAAAAGACATGCCAATGCAGCATTGTTTTCTCAAAAACACCTCTCAAGAAACGACACTCATTCCAAACACTACCTAAAAGGATAAGCTGCTATTTTATAAGAAAATGTTGATTTGGTCATAGAACCGCTGATTTGGATGAACTGTTGAGTGTTACTTGGGTAATAGTTCGCAAGTTGATGTTAATAAGGAACCTTAACATTGTTCTTTGTTTCTTTTTAATTTATACCAAGATAGTAGCCACCAAACTCCCTGATTTCTCTCCTCCATTTCTTCTTTTTTCTTTTTCTCTTACATTTATTTCGTCATTTTTCTCTTCACAATAACTCAGGTATGATTGAACAAACAAAGGGATTTCGATATCCAAGCATTTAAAATTTCACCTAGAGTAGTAGATGGAAAAAAAGATAGTGAAGATTTCATTCTTCTTCTCCTCCTTCCTCCTTTCTTTCATTTTTTTCTGTCAAGAACTTGGAGAGAGAGAGAGAATGACAAACGGTTTCACTTTCTTTGGTCTCATTTAACTATGCTCGAAAATCAAAACATGAAAGACAGGGGGTTTTTACTTCTCAATTTTCATGATTCAAGAAAATTTAATCCAAGGTTCTTTTATTTTTGTCTCATCTACCAATTCTTCTCACTTTCTTTGCAATTTTTTTTGCAAATTTTTAGTGTGTATTTCAGTTATCTTCTATCAAACAAAACTCACATTCTATCTGTTTCTAACAATTAAAAAAAAACCCAATTTTACTCTTACCGTTTTCTTCTTTTCAGCAGCGACAAACTAAACTACCTCGATCTTTAACCGGCTCCTCTCTCTCTCTCTCTCTCTCTCGTTTTAATGTTTCTACCGAAAGAAAATGACGATGGGTTTATTCTCCAAGCTTTCCTCTAGGGATATACATCGGGGACGAACAAGTCATTCACTTCTATCATGAGGAAATCCCTCGTATTTCTCCAGCTCCTCCTGGGGTGACTCCAATGTTCATCAAAACCCATGCACAACATGTCACAAGTCCAGCTGTGAAGGAGTCGGCAAGTGTTGTCAACATCCTCGTGAATTTCAATATCTGATTGGGAGAGAGCGACAAATAAGACAAAACACACATCAAGAAGATTAAGAAAAATCTTGATAGGCAGAGCAGGAGCATTAGGAAGAGAAACGCTCATGTTGCTGTCACTCCCACTAAAGAGCTTCAGAAGATATGCAACGATACTCCCAATTTTCGCTCTAATGGCATCCGAAAGTTTGCCCTTGCCGAAAATCTCCGGAACAAAATAACAGTGGACTCCACTCGTCGGTTCTAGAAACAGTTGTTTCGGAGAAAGTCGCGTAAGGCCTTCAGATTCCCACTTTTATGAAGCTTCCCAAGAAAGCATTTCAAGAACCCAACTTGTCCGATCTCACAAGGCTTCTGCGCGATCAAGCCGGTGGAGCAGTAGATCGCAAGGTTCTCGCAATTGTTATGATAGTTTCCGAACCCATTACGCTCTAGGAGGTACTTGGCGCGGTGCACAATCACATCAAGAGGGCTGGATTTAGCATGGCTGCAAGTTCCTGCTCGGATCCTGGAGAGCAAATAAATTCGCATGAGGTTGTATTGGAAGCGGTAGAGCTAATTACCCAAGAGAAAGCAACTCCGGCAGAACCTTCTCCTCCTCAGGCAACTTCTGTGCTTCCGTTGGGGGGCGGAGCCTCCTCGTTAGTGGCGACGCTCCCTCTTTCTGCTCCTCAACTAGTTCATCGTAATAGTAAATTCTCAAGCCAATTTCTCCTTTAACCCAAGACCCAACTAAACACGCTCCCTCGGTGAGTGCTATCGCCGCCGTTGGTTAAAGACCAAGCCAACTCGATTTGTCACGGAAGAAAATTGTAAGGGTAAAATTGGATTTTAAAAAAATTATACTTCACTTATGGACGAGTTTCAACGGAATATTAACAGATGCTCAATTGTCAGAAACAGTAAAGATGAAACAGTAAAGGTATTTAGTTATTTAACAAAACTGTCGCCGAATGAATGCATTTGAGTCTTCTCCATGGAACGAGAGAGGAGAGCAACCAGTCCAGCGATCCGTTCAACCTCCCCTACCACCTGACTCGCAGTCTTCAAGGCTTCTCACTCTCTTAATAGCCTGAAGAACGCCGAGACATAAAAAATAGAGAGAATAACCCAAGGTAGTAGAGGCTTGGAACCCATGGGAGTTCTTTCTCGACTTTCAGTGCCTCAAAATTCAAACAAAACAGTCGGAAAACCTGTCAGTCCGTCCCATAAATTATGGTCTTCAGTCACTCACGGGCAATTTCCTTGCAGGAAAATAAGGCCTCGCCCATCGGATATTTGATTTAAGGATAGCATCGTCAATCCCTGTGTCGACGGGAACTTCAGCAGTGTTGTTTGCCTCAAGTCGATGAAGACAAAGGTCCTGCTACATGAATACATGATGAATCCACAAATGAAGTTTGGATCGAGTATGAGGAGTTTAAGACGTATGTGATGCCTTTGTTTCTCGCAGTTCATAAAAGAAATCTGGAAGTGGTCCGAAAGCTACTGATAAGCGTTTATGTTCTGCAGCTTCTGCTATTTCATTTATCGCTTCTTCCAGCACCTCAAGTTTCAAACTAGAGAGTATCTTTCCGTACAAGTTCTAAAAGCTTGAAATATGGTTATTTCAACCTGTGTTCTATTCAAAATTTGAAACCAGGCATTTTTCAGTTTTCTCGATAGATTTTGAATATTGGACTACCGAGTCTCTTTGTTCAGTTGTTGAAAATTTGCTAAAATTGGGAGTTTTTATCTGAGTGCTCCTAGTCGTCTTCATTATGATTTGCTTTTAAAAGTTATGAAAACGAAAGAAATCATATTTGCATTTTGAAGCAACATAATTTGAAGCTCAAAATCTTCTCTTTCTTAATTCCTTCAGATTCTTCAATTTTCATTTCAAGTTTTAGAGATTAGTAGAGGTTTTATGATAAGAAGTTTCAATTATTTTAATTGCACATTTCATTTTTAAAACTATTTTGCATGCCACTTTTGTTCTTTTAGATCAACGATATTTTAAGTTTAGATTGTGGTTCAGACTTCGGATGGAGGGTTAATTTAATAAATTTATAAAAATCATTCATGTCGTAATAGCAGATCTCTGACATGGGTTACTTTGAAGGCTTGAAAAAGTTATGGTCAGTTTAAGAGAAATAAAAAAAAAGTCATTGAGTTTTAGATAATATCTGGACTTGACCTGCTCAACCCAGACGGTTGAACCACTGACACAGGACGGCAGGACCCAGAAGAAAAAGCAGTTCTGTTTCCGGATCACAGGATCAGTTTTTAAAATATTGTGTCAAAGTTCTCCGGTATCATGTGTCTTTTTGGCAGCATAAAATTTCGCCTGTAAGTATCAAGCTCTTCCGGTAGGGATATGTTTCAATTGGAGAGAAGTAAAGACTAAAGAGAGGCTTTAGATAATAACCCTTGACATTATTGAGCAACATGAATGTTCCCATTTTGGAAAATAGCAATTTCCATATCTCTTTTTCCGTTTTCTTCACATTTTTAGATCACTAGGAAGAATTTCCGCCAAAGAAATCTTTTCACACTGAGCAACCAGACAAACAAATGTACAACCATAATACCTGAAGCTACAACCCCCCAACACCACCCCCCACTTAACAACCACCAGAAAAGAAACCAAAAGAAAATAAAAGATATAAACGAGGGGTGTGGACTTGATAAATAAGAAAAGATACATATTACATTACAAAAGTTGAAGCTAGAAAGCCTGCAGAAGCTCTCAGATTCTGGGAGAACAAGGCCGCTACAAGTTACAGTCATGGGTCTACTATTCAGGGGCCCCAACAAGCAGGCATGCCAACCTGCCTGGTCCTTCAATTCCCAAGATCACTTCTGACAGCTTCCTCCAATGGGTATCAGATACCAATTTTTTGAAATATAATTATCAAAGAGAACCCAAACCCTTGGATATCCGTCTTTTTTGCACTACTGTCTAATAATCATCTCCCTAACAATGTCATCTGTCAAGCATCAGTGAATAGAGACAGTACTTCATCATTGAAGGTTGATTCTGCTGCATCAAGAGGGGTATTGCCTTCTCCGTCTACAGCCTTAGGGTCAGCTCCCCTGCAACCAGTCCAGGAACCATTGAGCAGATTTTTCATACAATAGAGAATGAATGCTTAAGAAATAAGGGGACCGAAAAACACATCCTGATAGGCTGAAGCCCTATAATGTCATTAATAGCTGTAAGTTACAAAATTCAACAAACTATGAATGACCAAGAGTGCAAAAAAATTCCACTTTCTGCTAGATGTTTATAAATGGATTTTTTCAAGTCATGGAGTGCTTATGCCGATTGTTAGTTCAAACAATTACGATCTTCATGAATTGAACCGTTTCAAAATTGTGTAGTCATACCATGTCATGTGCATATAGGGATCTTGCACCCATAAGCTCAAAAACTTCCTCTAAAATGTTTATTCTTTCAAGCACCACTCCCCAAAAACCAAAGGTTATTACCAAAGGCTCCTCCCTCCTCCCCAAAAATCATTAAATAAAAAAACATAAAGATCTAGCTCGACATACCAATAAATAAATCTATTGGTCTACTACAGAATGCCATGTTATTACTCTTGAATCTCAGGGAAAAACAAATTCTCAACATATCTATTCTGAGCTAAATGAACAGGTTGTTAATGCAAATCAACAGCATAATGTAAGTTTTTATTAGAAGGCTAATCCTATTCACATGACCACATCAGTAAAAGGAATGTTAACTGAAATACATCCATCAACGTGATCATACATCTTAATCTTTTGCCTGCTGTTATATGCTTAATGCTACTATTTTATCTAAATGCACCTACCATATTTAGCTTCCCAAGGACTCCGCTGTACATTATCAAAATTCACTCTTTGATGCAAGGATTACTCAGCTCTAGTTGAAAAGGCATTATATCAACATCCAATCAGGTCTTTGGATTTGAAAGACAAGTGGATTTTTTTTGATCAATATTAAAAGGCAAGTGAGCAATGATTTGAGGATTCATAATTTTTTTTGATTGTTGACTAGGCTTCATGATTTGAACATGTCAAAATAAAGAGACAGATTACAAAGGAAGAATGCTATGTTCTATCAAGAGCTATGAAAGTACCTCCAATATTAATAATGCCCATCTCAACTCAAATCAGCATTAATGCCAAATTCAACTATTTGGTTTTAGCTAAACGAGTCCTGTCCTGCCATTATGTTCTATCAAGAGCCATGTTTTACCTCCATATTAATGATAGAAAATACCTCTATGGTAATGGTGACAGCAATAACAAGAATGTTCACATCATCCATACTGTAATTTTAAGCAATAAAAGTAGAGCAATAGGCAATAATCAACACAAACCCAGAGTGACAAAAAATTAGCCTAGTCTTACATAGTGCGGTGACAGAAGAACAAGATTGGGACATGATGACTCTAGTAAGCTCTAAATAAAGATCAGACGAAATTGCTAGTAATATCACAAAAGCCTATAATACTTGTTGAGAATTCTAAGATATTTATGATGTGAAACAAACAAATGAAAAAGAAAGATTGCTTTTAAATATTAGGAGAATATAACCCACAGAGATGAAGTAAATCACCATGAAGAAAAAAAAAAAAAACAGAGCAATAGGGGTAAAGATAATAAGAATCACCTTGAAAGAAGCAACTTTGCAATTGCATTTCTGCCTCCAAGAATACAATGATGAAGTGGTGTCTGGCCTCTTGAATCTGGAGCATTTATGTTTGCCCCATACTGGAAGAGGAGCTCTATCATGCCTATGTCTGCAGTTTGACAAGCAAGGTGAAGCAAGGAACAACCATCAAAACACTCTTCTACATTCCTGTCCTGGCTTGCATCTACTGATTTCATAGAGCTCTCTGTAAAGTCCTTGTCCAAAGAATCCTCCTCTAAGCAGCTAGAGTTGCACTCAAGATTTGACTGCTCTTGCAACAACATTGTTTTTTCCTGAGTCAAAGATGTGCTAAAAGATGTTTGCCCATGCACAGCATTGACATCTGTCTCAGAGTTAACAATGTAATGATATACTGCTTTTTTGTCATTGGTACGGACACTGTCCCACATTTGCTGGGCCACTGAAAGGAGATCTAGATCATTTGTGGCCTTGCGAACAAAAAGCTTTTCTGCATACTGCAGATGTGAAAGGAAAACTTCAATTCAATGCTCCTGAGTAGCCAATCAAAGATAGAGAAACCTGACTAAGCAAACATTTCCAAACAAGCAACACACATAAGAGCAGCTAGCAAAGCGGATCTGTTTGTTTGTTTATCCTGGGGCCTGGATCTTTGGGGTGTAGCTACCATTGCTACATTCCTCACCCCATAGTTGTCAAAGTAACTAAGTGATTCTAGGTGAAATGAAGGTGATGCAAACATGGAAGCAAAGAAAGAAATGGAAGGCAAGACATCAGATGGCAACTTTCAGAATGCACTGCAGACCAAGAAAGGACTGGTTGGCCAGTCAAACCTTGTTTGATTTGGCTGAAATTTGGTGTGATGAGGCAAGAAAAAAAAAAGAAATGTGTGTATGTATTCTGTTTTGCATTCTTGTAGTAGGATCCCAAATTGTTGTTTTTGGGTAGCTTTGTTGATAGTTTGGGACCAGGGGTATTTTCGTCATTTTATAAGCCAGATTTTTGGTCAGGGGCAGTTGGGTGCATTTCTGTTGGGTTTTGGTCTCTTGGATCTTTTTGTAACAAAAGTTATCTTTTAGGGGTTCATTTGAAGTTAGTTTTATTCTTTAGGAGTTGTTGGTGAGAGGGAAACATTCTGGGGGCTTATGTGTAAATATTTTAACTAGCTTGTCCAACAAGCCAGTGAGTCTTATAAAAGAGAAGGGGGCTGTTTCTGTAGGGGTCTTTTTGGTTCTTTCTCTCTTGTTTGAGCTGTAGCTCAGCCCCAGCTAGGGTTTTCAAGCATTGGGAGCTTGGGTTTTGAGGAGTCGACCCATTTTGGCACCTTCCAATCCCTCCATCGCTGCGTGTTCGCACGGGAGGCCAGCATGCTGCCATTGTTACTGTAGCGGAACTGTTCCATGAGGAGTTTTACTTTAGGTTCAGGTCTGAAATCCCTAAAATTCCAACTTATTTTGTTGTTTTCAGCTTGGTATTTCTTGTGCTTATTGCTGTATACTTGAGGTACTACATGTAACTTGTCCTTCTGTCCACATTAAGTGGTATCAGAGGAAGTTCTTTCCTTGGCTTTGTTTCAAAGTTCATCTCCTTCTTGTGTTTTCTATATTATCATGGCTGCAAGGGGTGGTAGAAGACTACAACATGTCACTGTAGAGGTTTTCCAAGAGGCTATAAGAGGAGTGCAAGAACAGATTAAACATCTTGCTCAACTTGTAGCTCAAAATGCTGCTAGGTATGGTGACGTAGCGAATGATTTGGGGCTAAGAAGAAGAAGACAAGCTCCTAGAGTTGATGATCAACTCACTGACATTATTAGTGAAGAATCAAGTGAAGACATTGAGCAACCTGAAGGTGATCAGCATGGAAGGAATAACAACCAGCGGTGGGAAGACCAAATAGTGCAAGTTTTACAATCCAATCAAGGTCATGGTGTTCAACTTCATATTTCCAAGTTTGATGGTGAATTGGAACCTAAAGAGCTTCTAGACTGGTTGGACAATATTGAAAATTATTTTGATTGGAAAGAAATGAATGAAGAAAGAAAAGTGAAGCTTGTGACTGCCAAGATGCGTGGGACAGCCTTAGATTGGTGGAAAAATTACCAAAGGGACAGAGAAAGGATGGGGAAAAGAAAGGTTAGTTCTTGGGGAAGAATGAAAGGGAAGCTCAAAGCCCAATTTTTACCACTAGACTATGAGCAAACTCTTTACCAAAGGGTGCAGAATTTAAGGCAATGGGAAAAGAGTGTGAAGGAGTACACAAAAGAGTTTAATAGATTAACTCTTCAGAGTAATATGTCAGAAACTGAACAACAAAAAGTTAGTAGATATATCAATGGTTTGAGGTTGCCAAAACAAGATCAAGTCAGCCTACATTGCCCGTATAAGGTAAAGGATGCATATCAGCTAGCTCTAAAGGTTGAAGCTCAACCGAGTCGGAGCTTAGGGCAGAGGCTAAGTGCTCTCCAAGCTTCATCAATAGGTCGAAGTGTTGGGGCTGGTAGGGGTCGTGTGATCAACCAAACACGACCTACAGTCCAAGGGACTTCAAATGCGACAAAGAGCAGTCAAGGGCAGCCTACTATTAGATGTTTCAGGTGTATGGAGTTGGGACATCGTTCAAATGAATGCCCTAAGAGAAGGATTGAAGGGCAAACACATTTGGTTGATGAAGTCACTGATGAACAACAAGGTGATATGGGCCATGTTAAGGATGAGCAAGTGGCTGAAACTACTGAAGCTAATGCTTTAGAGGAAGAAAACTTGGATGGGGATATTGAGGGTGAAGCTCTAGTGATACGACACTCTATGGTTGCACCTCAAGAACCACTACCGGGGGACTGGTTGAGAAAGAATATCTTTAGAACACGTTGTACAGCGGGTGGGAAGTTGTGTAACCTGATTATTGACAGTGGGAGTAGTGAGAATCTTGTTTCTCAAGAGATGGTGGATAAATTACAGCTCAAGATTGTTCAACACCCCCGACCATATCGTATTCTGTGGTTCAACAAAGGAAATGAGGTAAGAGTTTCTTCTAAATGCCTAGTTAATTTTTCTATTGGTAATACATTTGAAGAATCGGTATGGTGTGATGTTGTCCCAATGGATGCATGCCATATTCTCTTGGGTCGCCCATGGCAATATGATCGCAAGACCATTCATTATGGGGACAAGAACACATACAACTTTGTGAAAGACAATAAGAAGATAACTCTTAAACCAATGCAACTTGATTCATTTCCAAAGAAGGAAACAAAGCCAACCACTACTCTCTTCACCTCAAATAAATTGGCTCAAGAAGATGGGAATTTGGATGTTGTTTACGTGCTGGTTACAAAAGAAGTTAGCAAAGAAACATCTGTTCCAGAGTTGGTGAAGAAGCTACTTCATGAGTATGCTGATGTGATGCCTGAAGAACTACCCAATGGCCTTCCTCCCCTAAGAGATGTACAACATCATATAGATTTAATGCCGGGAGCAGCATTGCCTAACCTACTCCACTATAGAATGAGCCCTAAGGAGCATGAGGAGCTCCAAAGACAAGTAACAGAGTTGTTGAAGAAGGGGCTGATCCGTGAGAGCTTAAGCCCATGTGCTGTACCAGCTTTGCTCACACCAAAGAAAGATGGTAGTTGGCGTATGTGTGTTGACAGTCGTGCCATTAACAAGATTACAGTTAAATACAGGTTTCCCATACCCCGCCTTGATGACATGTTAGACACATTGGCTGGTTCACAAGTCTTTTCAAAGATAGATCTGAAGAGTGGATACCATCAAATTCGTATCCGAGAGGGGGATGAGTGGAAGACTGCATTCAAGACTAAGGAAGGTCTTTATGAATGGCTGGTTATGCCATTTGGATTGTCTAATGCTCCTAGCACCTTTATGAGGTTCATGAGCCAAGTTTTAAGGCCATTCAGGGGGAAGTTTGTGGTAGTTTATTTTGATGACATACTCATCCACAACAAAGATCATGACAGCCACTTAGAACACTTGAGAGCAATCCTAGAAGTCTTGAGACAAAATCAGCTATATATAAATTTGAAGAAGTGTAATTTTATGACAGATCGGTTGGTGTTTTGGGGGTATGTTGTTTCAGTCAAGGGGATTGAGGTGGATAAAAAAAAAGTTCAAGCTATTCAAGAGTGGCCAACACCAAAGACCTCAAATGAAATTCATAGTTTCCATGGGCTAGCAACATTTTATCGTCAGTTTATAAAGAATTTCAGCACTATTGTGGCACTCATTATCGAATGCTTGAAAGGAGGTGAGTTTACTTGGACTCTTGCAGCTGAGAAAAGCTTCCAAGAGCTAAAGGTGAGGATGACGAAGGCTCCGGTATTGGCTTTACCTGATTTTAACAAGCTCTTTGAAATTGAATGTGATGCATCCCATATTGGGATTGGAGCTTTCCTTAGCCAATAAGGCCGTCCAATTGCTTACTTTAGTGAGAAACTCAATGATGCTAGAAGGAGGTATTCCACTTATGATGTTGAGTTTTATGCCATTGTGCAAGCGTTGAAGTTTTGGAGGCATTATCTTATCCAACGGGAGTTTGTGTTGTATTCAGACCATGAAGCATTGAAACACCTTAACTCCCAACAGAAGATAAGGGGAAGACATGCTAAATGGGTTGACTTTCTACAAGAATATAATTTTGTTTTGAAGCATAAGGCTGGACAGCAAAACTAGGTAGCTGATGCTCTTAGTAGGAGAGTTCACTTGGTGTCAACAATGTCTATAATGTTGTGGGATTCAGCTCCATCAAAGACCAATACCAAGATGACCCTTATTTTGGCCCTATTTGTAGAAGCTATACAGCAGGCAACAAGGATATTCACGCCAAGTTTGTGTGGAACGATGGTTACTTATTCACGGGCAATAGGTTGTGTATTCCATCAGGATCCTTGAGGGCATTACTCATTGCTGATTTGCATTGCAAGGGACATTTTGGTCGCATGAGGACACTTGAAATGATCTCCAAACGATACTTTTGGCCAAGGCTACAAAAGGATGTGTTATATTATGTTGATAGATGTCACAAGTGCCAAACATCTAAGGGGCAGCATCAAAATACAGGTTTGTATCTTCCCTTACCCATACCAAAAGCACCATGGACTGATATTACTATGGATTTTGTGTTGGGGTTGCCAAGAACAGCTAGGGGTAATGACTCTATTTTTGTTGTAGTTGATCGTTTCTCTAAAATGACCCACTTTATTGGTTGCCAAAAGACTTATGATGCTTCTCATGTAGCTAACTTGTTTTTCAAAGAAGTTGTTCGGTTGCATGGATTGCCAAGTTCTATCACATCAGATCGTGACACAAGATTCCTTAGCCACTTATGGAGAGCTTTATGGAAGCGTATGGGTACTACCCTACAATATAGCAGTACATTTCACCCACAAACAAATGGACAAACTGAAATGGTTAACCGAAGCCTAGGCAACTTGTTGAGGAGCCTAGTTGGAGACTACTTAAAGCAATGGGATCTTATCCTACCACAAGCTGAATTTGCCTTCAACGATTCAATTAATAGGTCTATAGGGAAGACTCCTTTTGAGGTTGTGTACGGTCGGTCACCTAAAAGTGTTGTTGATCTAGCTCCTGTAACAGGATTGCGGCGAGTGAGTGATGATGCCGAAGCTTTAGCTGAATCCATTCGAGAGATTCAAGAGAATGTACGATAGAAGCTGAAAGAAAGCAATCAAAGGTATAAAGAAGCTAAGGATAAGCATCGTTGGATGAAAGAGTTTCATGAAGGCGATTTAGTCATGGTTTATTTGCGGCTTGAGAGGTTTCCTGTTGGGACTTACCATAAGTTGAAGCAGAAAAAGATTGGTCCATGTCAAGTGCTGAGACGGTTTGGTGACAATGCATATGAAATTGAGCTACCAATTGATTTGTCCATTTCACCCATTTTTAATGTAGCGGACCTCTTTGATTACCATGGGAACCTAGAACCAGTAACAAAGGATGGGTGAGGACAAGCACAAAGGACCAATAGTTCTAATGAGTTTGAACAAGTAGAGGGTGTAGAAGATGTTCGAGTCACCAACACTCGAAATGGGGCCTATTTTAGGTTCTTGGTCAAGTGGAAAGGGAAACCATCAATTGAGAACTCTTGGATTAGTGAAGAGGAGTTTATGAAGCTAGATGGAAACATGCGCAAGGCTGCTAAAATTGTTGCTTGCATGGGGTCGGGCTCTTTTTAACCCGGTAGGAATGATGAGGTAAGAAAAAAAAAGAAAAAAAGAAAAAAAGAAAAAAAAGATAAAAAAGAAAAAAAGAAAAAAAAAAAGAGAAAAAAAAAGAAAAAAAGAAGAAATGTGTGTATGTATTCTGTTTTGCATTTTTGTAGTAGGATCCCAATTGTTGTTTTTGGGTAGTTTTGTTGATAGTTTGGAACCAGGGGTATTTTCGTCATTTTATAAGACAGATTTTTGGTCAGGGGCAGTTGGGTTTTTGTCTCTTGGGTCTTTTTGTAACAAAACTTATCTTTTAGGGGTTCATTTGAAGTTAGTTTTATTCTTAAGGAGTTGTCGGTGAGAGGGAAACATTCTGGGGGCTTATGTGTAAATATTTTAACTAGCTTGTCCAGCAAGCCAGTGAGTCTTATAAAAGAGAAGGGGGTTGTTTCTGTAGTGCTCTTTTTGGTTCTTTCTCTCTTGTTTGAGCTGTAACTCAGCCCCAGCTAGGGTTTTCAAGCATTGGGAGCTTGGGTTTTGAGGAGTCGACCCATTTTGGCACCTTCCAATCCCTCCATCGCTGCGTGTCCGTGCGGGAAGCCAGCTTGCTGCCATTATTAGTGTAGCGGAAATGTTCCAGGAGGAGTTTTACTTCAGGTTCAGGTCTGAAATCCCTAAAAATCCAACTTATTTTGTTGTTTTCAGCTTGGTATTTCTTGTGCTTATTGCTGTATACTTGAGGTACTGCATGTAACTTGTCCTTCTGTCCACATCATGGTGACATTAAAGTACACTTGCAGTATTAAAATACTGTAGATTTTCAGCACAATCTGACCTATTGAAGTGCACCAACTAAAGGGTTCACTGTATAATCTTCCTAACCTCCATGGAATTTGTAGGCTAGAAACAATTTCCTTCACCTATCACAGTTGCCCCACCTGCAACTCCTTCAAACCCTTCTCTTCCCTCTCCCATCTCTTTCCTTTATGTTGCTCCTTATCAGCAAAATAAAGATATTCCTGAATCACTTCTGCAACTAGAACCTACCCTCTGGCACCTTTTCCTTTTGGGATACAAATTATTTAAATCCTTTCCCAAATAACTCAGTTAACTCTAGAAATCTTCCTTTTCTATTAGACCTTTGGATTACTAAATATCTCCTCTCTCCTTACTATGTCAACTGCTTTCACTCTGGGTTTCAATAAGACTGTAAAACTTTTCATAGAACAACCAAGTCAATTTGCCCATCAATTACCCATCTATATAATCTTCAAAGCTACTCTATCTCTAGTCCAAAAGTCTTCAAAAATAAAGAACCCACAGCATTTTTTATTATCATGTGATAGGCAAATACCACTTAGACTAGGAGGAAAATTCTATAAAATGGTTGTGATGTCAGCTATGTTGTATGGAGCAGAGTGTTGGGCAGTGAAGGAACATGTCCAGAAAATGAGTGATAGAAATGCGAATGCTAAGATGGATGACTAGAAAAACTAGAAGGAATGGGATCAGGAATGAAGTCATCCGTAGGAACCTAGGAGTAGCCTCAATAGGTTATAAAATAAGAGAAGGTGGATTAAGACAGTTTAGTCATGTGCATAGAAGACCATCAACAGCACCAGTTTGAAGAAGCGATCTAAGCTCACATTACCAAGGTCAACATCTGCCAAATCTGATTGCCTCTTATCATTCATAACACCCTTCTTCAAATCTTGATCTTTGACTAGTGGTAGATCTTCCTGTATTTCCTTGTTTTGTCTTGCTTTGACTAAAGTCTTCCTTTTACACTTTCTCTTATATTTACTGCAAGGACCAGCCCCAAAGAGCCCCTCTTTCAGCCGGGAGAAAACTTTGGTCACATGTACCAACTGGCCAGTGTTGGAAATCCTTACATTTTTCAGCGTTAGAGAAGTTCCACTGATACCTCCGTTCTCCTTTGTCAAACCTGCCTTAACTTCTTTGACCTTCTTCCACCCCAAATCTTCCCCATAGAGCACCCCAACCTTAAGCCATGCATGAGTGTGACAAGCATGGTTTAAATGTCCCTAAATTTCCTACGATTTTCATGATGTATTTCCATTTCCATGGGTAGTGTGACATGAAATCTTACTGGAATCGATATACTCAGTGAACACTACCAGCATTATGTGGAGTACAAAAGATAGTTTCCATGACATATTTCCATTTCCATGGGTAACAATATGAAATTTTATTGGAATTGACATATTCCCCAATGAACACTACCAGCACTATGTGGAGTACAAGAGATGGTATTATAACATAAGTTGGTCACAATATTCTAGATATGTAGAGTAGCAATGTTATTGCATGCCTAACAAGATTACCACTTTGAGCCAGCTCGATATTCATTTCAAACATCAAATTAAAACTTAATTTTTGTTTGTCTAATAGATTATTTGATTGATCTTTTAGAACCATTTGCATTTTCTGTAAGTTTAAATTTTGCTTTAACTCATTCTATCATGTACTTTTTAATCCTAACGTTTGTTGGACAACTTTAAAACATATTCTCTTGTCAACAACCTTAGTTTATTAGTTTTCTTTAAGAATTTAGAACAAAATAATGTAAAAAGGTGTGCCTATGCTTCTTTATCATCTCATAAAATATCATTCTATATTTTTGCATATTTTACAATGTTTCCACCATGTCTATAATTTTTACAATGTTTCCATATGATATTTTCGACATGTTTCCCATATTTGGACAACCAACATTTCCACAGTCACTGATATTTTAAACCTTTTTTATATTAGCAGAAAAAATGAATTTATTATATTTGGTTATAGATAAGGATAGTACAACTTGATGATAGGAATGTCATCCCCAACAATCAAAATCAAGTTTACATAGGAATACCAAAAAAAAATCAAGTTTACATAGAAGCCCAAAACAGTTGTTACCTCATAACCCCTTGTTTGGCAAGAGAATCAGCTAACCCATTTGCACTCCTTACCCACTTGAATTCAGCCATAGTTGTCAAGGCGACGCCTAGGTGTGTAGGCGCTTTTTGGGTCTCGCCTCGCCCAAACACCATATGGTTATATATGATTATATATAACCTGTGTTAAGTTTTGCATATTTAATATTCTTTTATATTATAAGTCCATAATATAAGCATAGACATGATGCACCGAATCATTTTTTTTTATTTTTCATGTTATAGTAAGTTTTTTATTAATTCCTTATCTTCTTAATTGAGAGATATGATATTTGAAGAGAGTTCGAGAGAGATCCTCTTCAAGGTGTCTCTGAACAAGAAAGGGAAATCAATCACATACACTGATACGAGGTATGCTTTTCTTCTTCTTCTTCTTCTGGAACAAAAAACAGGGGCTCCGCCCCTTATTTTTCTTTTTTTTCTGAGCAAAAACAGGGGCTTCACCCCTTCTTTTTTTGGAACAAAAACAGGGGCTCCGCCCCTTCTTTCCTCCTCTTTTTCTCTTCGTCTTCTACTTCTGGAACAAAAAACATGGGGTTCTGCCCTTCGTCTTCTATCTTTTCTGGAAGAAAGATAGGGGCTCTGCCCTTCTGATAATTCTATTTCAATGGCAAAAATAGGGGTTCATCCCCTTTTTATTTTATTTTTTTTAGACATTAAGCGACGCCTAGGCACCCGCCTAGGCGACTAGGCAACTAAGCGCTCCCCTGTCGCTTAGGTTCGCCTTGGCGCCTTGAAAACTATGAATTCAGCATTTATGTCTTTTGCAATCCTTTCCACTTCCCTTTAAACATGTTTGAGAGTCCATGGGGGTATGTCTATTATAATTTTCCCATGAAATAATTACTTTTGGATCCCCTGCCACCTACACCTGCCCAGTTGCTTTGCTAATCAAAGGCCTTGCAACAAAGCCATCTGAATGAGCTTCCCAAACCAATATATATATATATATATATATATATATATATATATATATTGAAGGAAGGTTGTCAGGCTAGAGTCCTCTCCTTTCAGACAAGTGGCATCCTATTAATTCAAGAAATAGGATTCAAAAAGTGGGTAGTTTCACTCCTAAACATTCTCAATAGACAATTATTTATTAGCTTAACACATGTTTATCCATAAAATTTAATTAAACAACATCCTAGAAGTGGGCTCATCCACTCCTAAGAAACTGTCAAAGTGGTTACTTTCAGTCACAAACAAATTTTAATTAAGAGCCCTACGGTTCAAAAACTGATTGTGCATTAAAGTTATGTAAATTACCAGAATTTAGTGTAAATAGAAAATCTATTATAACAACAATACTCAGTAATTAAATACTGATTATTAATAAGAATATAAGAAAATAATCATCATCATTACTAATTAAAAATAATATTACAATACAAATAATCTTTAAAAAATACAGAAATAATAAAAAGTTAAGACATTTTTTGCTTAAACAAAATAAAAATTATCAAAAAATACTAGCCCCGTACTTAGTATGGGGTCATTCTCTAGTTAGCCCTGAAAATAAAGACAAAATCCTACTCTCAGAAGTTCTGATTATCCCTTCTATCCTATCATACCCAGGTTACCAAAGGAGCTCCCATCAAAATTCAATTTTACTTTGTTGACTTCTGGGGGTTTCCACTCCACTCTTATTCTTTCTTTCTCTCTTGAGGACTGTGCTACATTGCAAGGATCAAAATATTGCTACACACCCCTATACTCGGTGTTTAGGGGTTAGACGGGCCTTAAACCAACCCCTCTGAACCAGTTTGAAAGGGAAAAGAACTAAAAAAAAAGGCGGTCTTCGATACAGGTTTTGAACCTTGCTACCTTGGTCCAAGCTCTTAAGATGTCAGTGACTGAGAAGAGTTCAGCCTGTGTGGAGTTTCCTAGCCCAATATGGCCGGAATAAACTCTATGGTTTGTTAAGGCTCTACCAATTCCTGAATTCCCTAGAACGCCAAGACTAAGCCCATCAAAGTACATCTATACTTAATCAGTTGGTGGAGGGAACCAATCAATAGCTCCCTTATTTCTTCTAGTCATTCATGGTAAACAATGAGAATTTATCAAATATTTGAAACCAGTAAACCACTCTACAAATATGCTCAGTTAATGTTGCTGGAGTCTGCATTTTTGTTGGAGAAGATTCTTAAATAGTCCATAAAATAGATGCTCCCATGCATCTCCAAAGGATCTTGTCACTTTCCTTTGTGGACCGAAGGATGGACAAGAAAGGTTATCAGAAGGATGTTAATAGCCATGTTGTTTTTACTTTCAGTCATATTCTCTAAAATATGGCCATGTAACATAATAAAGGATAATTTGGGGCTCCTTCATTTCTTCTACAAGTAGTTAAAGATTGAATAGGGCATAGGTCATCATCATCATCATCATCATCATCTAATCCTTGTCCAAACTCTATAGGGTCAGCTACATGAATCCGGAGTAGAAAAGAACTTACAAAAAGGACCCTCAAAATTAGGCTTTCTCAACAGGGACAAGATTCAAATTATGGTTTCCCCCTACAGTTTCATTGTATAGTTCCTAACCTTAATCCCCTGACAATAAGTACAACTTTGTATATCTCCTTTGTTCTTTGTTTCAATGATTGAATAAAATAAACTAAATCATCCATAATAAGCCTGTTCACCCAAACATTTCCACACTTCTAGCAAAATGCCATCTAAGAGCTATCCCTGTCTTCATCTTTCTAAGGGTTTTCCTCTCTTCGTCTGCCTTCATCTTCTTGCATTGTTATCTATTTATGTACAATATGAATTTAGGTAAGGCTTTTAGTCATATTCTCTAAACTATGGCACTGTAACAATCAAGGACAGTTTGGTATTCTTTCATGTTACTGCAGGGATATAGTAACTACATATTCAGTAGGAGCATAAGCTTGATTAATAAAATGGGCTAATTGTAAAAGAACATTTGTTGATATGCCTCAAAATTAGTCTGTTTAAATAGGACCAAGATTCAAATGATGGTTCCCCCCATGGTATCATTGTAAAGCTTATAATATTAATCCCACAATAAATAGTGATTTTCTTAATTTCTTCAATTTTTGATAAATAACTAGTAATTTACATGACCTTTGCAGAAAAAGGAATCAACTACTACATAAAGGATTAGAAAGACATGATGATGCACCAATAGCAACATAAATAAACAAATAACATATACCTAGCCCAATAACATCTGATAAAAAATGTAAAAAACAGGATATCAATTCTCACAATGTCATCCTGTGGAATTTTGATGTCCATCTGATTCAAGTCCATAATTTGTTCAAGGACCAAAACCCAATCTGAAATGCACAAAGAAATGTCTCTACATATTTCATGTATCCTTCCCAATACCCGAAATTATAGCAAAGGATGTAATTCTCCAAAAGATTGCAACACTTGGCACTAAACCCATCTCTAAGTCAATGCTGCATAGGAAGAATAGAAAATGGAAGCTACCAATTAACCATTATTTTGTTGGTTCCAAAAACATGTATTGTTTTTTGAAACAAAACCAACTTGTGTTTCCCTTTGGAAACAAAAACAGAGTTCAAGAACATGTTTTTCTATTTTGCTGATGTGACAATTTCAAAAACAAATGAAAACAAAAGCAGCCATGTTATAGAACATCCCCAAGCTTTCCAGTTCCACACCAATGATCTTCCCCAAACCTTACATTTTCACTATTTCCAACTTGCAACTTAATCATTTCATTCTTTATTAAATTCTTTGATCTTCACTCATATTTTTACCCTTCTTCCTCATCCTTGCAAGGTTGTATAAATCTTTTTCACCCTTTTTTGTACCCACCTTCTTGTAAAATTCATCATAGGCCTTAAGCTTCACCTATCTATGCTAATTGCATTTTGAAAAATTCATGTAAAATTCTTAAGACAATTATTGTTTTACCTTTTGATTCACAAGGAACTTCTTTAATATAACTTGTCTTCTACAGACTACAAGTTGTAGAAAACATGTAGGTTAAACCAAATCTGAATTCCACCTTGCATATTCAATGGCATTTCTTGCTCTGCCATACCTGCCACTGTTTCTATTTTCACATAAAAACTTGGATAGTAGAATAGCATACACATGTTTGCAAGTCTCCATGTGTGTGCATTTCCATGTTAATATGTTTCAACATGTGCTCCACCCAGAGTGCAACCGCTCCTACCAGTCATAGTTTATTCTTATCTCCGCTAAAAGGTAATGACCCCTTGAATACTATGTATACAAGGGGAAAGGAGAATTTCATTGCTTACTTCTAGCTGCCCTTCAACAAATCCAACCTGCTTAAACAAGAAAGGATCTGCTACGATCCCCAGATATTGGATATTGTCTCAAGCATGGAGGCAGAAACGGAAATACATCTATTTATTTCTTGAGGTCCAAGACAGGGATATAACATTACAAGTTTATATATCAAAAAATTAAAAAAACAGTACTAGTTTCACATTTAATATACTTATCCAGGCTCTTATGCCTAATTATTTAATCTACTATCATTTCTCAATGCATACATATATAACCAAATTTATATTTTATAGACATTTTCATCATGTATAGATTTTTTATAGAATCATTTGTTAAAATATACAATTTTAATATTTTAGAATGAGTATCCATGCAGCTTCCTATGTCATATTGTCTACTACCATGTCTAACACTGGCATGCTGAACATGCATGGGTATCCAAGTATCATAAGGGACATAAGACTCTTTTACATACTAAAGCAACATATTTCTATCTTCATAACCTTTCAGCAGCTCATCAAACATAACCAATGAAGTTGTATTTCTTTTTTAAATAGTTATTAGCAGTACTCGATTATTATATTTTAATCAGTTAACTTAAACATGTGTTCACCAATATAGAAAATATTTTTTTTTTGTTGCTTTCACTGATACCACAAGTATAAACTACTATAATGATTTAAAACATCAGCAACAAGAAATGAGTACAAGACAATTCCTTAGCTTCAGTTGAAAACAAAATTAACATGTTAGGAGTACATTTTGTCAAGTGAACCATGGTGCATCATTTATAAACGATTGATAGAGAAAAGCTTTAAATTGAAATGGCTATGAGACCTGTAGCACTTATTAGACAAATACCTTTGCATGAATGAATTTCTCTTTTATTGAAATAGGGTCAACAGGGCTAGGCTTGTTCATAAGAAGCTGTTGGTGTCCAACGGATTTGGAGCAACTGCACCAATAGCAAATTTCAGCAGTATATAGTTAATTACTTACAATACACAAACTAAAGGAGGTTATTCAAATTCTACAACGAAGAAACCATATTTGCTTAGCTATTATCCAGATATGTATTCTATACCCTGTAGAGCACTCATCAGCTTGAAAGGAACTTTGTGATTGCAATAACTCCTCCCATATTGAGTTTGCAAATGTATTTCCCAGTGACTGAAACAAAGCTATAACAGAAGGCTCCCAGATTTTCACATCAAGTGTCAATGATCTTACCTGCAGCAAAGAGTTAACCATGAAAGAAACACAAATGAGCATGGGAAAGAATATGAATTGCAAACATACATAAAAGGTAAACCACTAAAGCAATGTAAATGAGAATAGAAAAAAGAGTGAAGTACATAAGTTCCCATATCTAATATACATAAATCAAGGCAAAGCCATTAGACAAGGGAGCTTCTCCATCAAATGCGTAGCTAGCCTTCAATTCATAAAAAAGAATAAATAAATTTTATTTAGAAAAATTTAAATTTTACGCAGAGCAGGTTGGGTCCTACTCTAGCTCTCTAATTGTGTACCTCATACAAGTTAGAAAGTTGGATCATATTCTTTAATAAAAAATCAAATCTAATTTTAGTTTCCTAACCCACATAAAAAACTCAGCGTAAAAGGCTTTGAGGAGATTGCATTGGTGTTGGTCCCATTCTTCTAGATAAAGTGAATTGTTCAAAATCTAATGAAAAACTAAGCCTGAATGTTTCAAGAATTGTTAGTGTCCTAACCAACAGCATCTGTAAGAAAAAATGATTTGTTGCAAGTTGAAGGGGCTAGAAGGATTAGGGTAGACCAAAAAGGACATGGATTGAAGTAGTAAGAACTGATTTAGGTTCCCATAGTTTAGCAATGGATATGCATTAAACGGAACAGAGTGGTGAAACAGGATTCGTGATTCCAACCCTATAGAGTTGGAATATGGCTACGATGATGATGATACTTGTGCCTGAAGCCTAAAATTGCATCATGGAAAATTTCTTCTTCAGACAGACAAAAAAGCATATAATAGTATTTTTTTGGTAAGTAATGAAAGTTTTATTAATATCAAAAGGGAGTTACAGTGACATCTTTCAAACTGAAGCGTGAGGTGCGGCCCCCATTACAAAAACAGAATTACATTTGAGCCACAAACAATTCAGACTTATGCACCCCCTGTTTTGCAAAAAATCACCCAACCGATTTGCTGACCTCCATTTCCAATGAACAATAATTGTTATATCTCTAATTAGCTATTTAAATATTTTCATAAAATCCCTATACTTCCAAATCACTGTTTCTGGTTCCTTCAGCCACCCTAGTACCACCTTTGAGTCATCCTTAATTACCAATCTGTCAAAGCATATAATAGTATCAACAAAACTAAAGTAGGAAACATAAACAAACTATAATAAGTTCTTATTGGACAAT
The DNA here is from genome assembly GCF_055504915.1 of Nelumbo nucifera. Lineage (NCBI taxonomy): Eukaryota > Viridiplantae > Streptophyta > Magnoliopsida > Proteales > Nelumbonaceae > Nelumbo > Nelumbo nucifera. Next base: position 1,800,540 of record NC_142651.1, on the reverse strand, counting down.
TACCAAAACCTTGAGTTAATGGTGAACATAATTCAGAAAAAACAACCAAGTATGTAAAACCAAATATGCAAATTGAAACAAAACCAGTTTATTCCTCTTCACCAACAGTTTATTGTACTTGACAGTAAGGCATGTGGCACCAAAAAAGTAACAAATGGTAATTTTTTAGAACTTACCTTAGATATATGTACACCAAGGTTACGATGAACACCGGAACACTCAATGCAGACAAGAATACCAAGATTTAAAGAAGCCCAATCTGGATCTGGGGCACCACAATCAGCACATTTATCATTCCCACATACTCTTCTTAGCACATCAATTGGCTTCTCAGTTTTCACACCAAGTCGTTGCTGCTGAGAACTTCTAGCAGTAACTAAGCTCCTCTCAGATGTGCATTCATCAATTGCTAAGTAATCAAAATCAGAGCTTTCTAACGAACTACTCTCACTGGTACCCATAGGACTAGAAGGTAGATACTGAAATATGAATGGAAATCAGAACTATGATGACAAACATAGGGAAACTAAAAATTATAAAAAAAAAATAAACGACAATAATGCACAAATTCTTATTATTTACCTGCTCAGTTAACTGGGAACTCAGCAACGAAGCAATAACTCCTGTTATCTTTTCAACCCAGTCCATTTGATCCAGTGTACTCTCTGCCTATATTCACAAGAAAACATAAATTTAACTGGAACCTTCCATTAAAAGATAATATAATTCCCCAATTTGCAATGCAACAAGGATTTGGTGGAAGCTTTATTTGACAGTGACTTGAAGCACTTAATCAAAAGAAACCAGAAGTACTTTACACCTTTGCTGACCTCTAAATTTGTACCTGCAAGGTATAGGTCTTTGTCGGAGAAATAATTCTGAAGCAGAATCTCAAATCTGATTGGTCTGCATCAACTTTTATTGTTGATGTCAACAGGTTCACAGTATGATGGGCCACGGGCTTCTCTTCATTTACACCTCCATGGTAATGGGAAGAAAGCCAACGACTAAGCAATCCAGAACCAAGTTCAGAGGAATTCCGCTGACTGGAGAGTTGATTGCCAGCTCCCTAAACAATATATCAGTCAACCTTAAAAGGCAGGAATAAATCTAAATGGGGGGGGGGGGGTTCCAGCTAATGGCTTACAGATGGTTTGGTCTTGCGATAGTAGTACAACATTCCACGGCTATCAAGAACGAAAAACCTTCTTTTCCAGTCACCCCTTAGGTTTGAGGAACGCTTTGAGAGATAACCTTGTCGAATTGTTTGAACCTATAACATCATGTATTCTTTCAGATATAGAAGAGAAGTTTTGAGATGGAGAAGATGCAGAGAAACCAATTTTTTCTGTTAACAAAGTAACTCAAATTTCATTAGAAAAAGAAGATACCTACCTATGATGCCCAGATATAGATACTGACATGGACATGGATACAGTAAAATGTGTGTCAACTCTCCATTTCCTAAGAATCAGGACACAGGGATATGTAGAAGTACTTCAATGACCCATCAATCAATGACCAAAAAGAGGGGGAAGGGGGGAGGGGAGACCTTAGGTAACTTAGTTGAGCTATCTTGAGATCCAACTGGATTGGACAGGAAGATATGATGCCCGTAATTTGGTCCAAAGATTCTTTATGCAGTAAATTTGCATATCAAATTTTTCTATACTCAACCAATAATAACTTCCACATTATATATTATAAAATTAAGTATAAAAGAAATGGTAGAAGACCTTAGGTGACTTAGTTGAGCTATCTTGGGATCCAACTGGATTGGACAGGAAGATATGATGTTCCTGGTTTCGTCCAAAGATTTCTTATTGCAGTAAATTTACATATCATATTTTTATATACTCAACCAAGAAAAACTTACAAATTATATATTATAAAAATGTACAAAAGAAATGGGGGAAGAAATTTCCAACTGAAAACATTTACAAAAATGCCACCCTCACCCAAAATACTAACCCTGTAACCAAGCTACAAGCAAAAGTCAATCTATCATACCTAATTACCCATGAAAACCCCTCAGGGTCCAATCAGAAAGAAAGAAGTGATGCCAAAATAAATTCAGGCAAACAGCAAGAGAATTCATTAAAAAGAAACTGTGATCCTCTCCTTCAAATTCCAGTTGCAGATAACTTGTATTGATAGTGCTTTAAAAGGTTCAAGACTTTCTACCTTTCCATTAGCAGAAGATTGCATGACTGCCTCTATCATTTTGTGTGAACTTCGACCTATAGTTTGTATACCATCTCCGTTTTGTGAACTATGTGTGCCATTTGAAGACATTCGACTTTCCCTATCAATCTGCCTCTTGTATTCCTGCATTCTTTCTGTAAGAGCTGCCTGTTCATAGTTTGACCTTTCCCTTGACTGTTGCACATATGTCAAGACCTTCACAACAAGAAGAAGCCTGGAAGTCATTATTCCTGGAATAGAAGAGAAATAAAGGTATATCTATAGTTCACTTAGTTGTCTGAACATGGTTCACAATTTCGATATCGATGGATATTTCACCATGCAGAGATGGTGAAACTTTAGGGTTTTAATTTCATTAAAATCATGAAAAGATAATTACATGATTAGGAGAGAGAAACAAATTTCAGGGATATTTCACTAAGATATTTGGATTGAAAAATCTAAAAAGTCAAGGAAACTTTCTAAAATCATGGAATTAGTTAATAAGCCTTCAAGGAATCAAAAGAATAAGTACAATTGCACATAGAAGGCTAAAAACCATAGCAACCAACTATACAAATCAAATATATAAGATTAAAAGACTTAAATAGGTATCTTCCTCTCTATCTCCCTTTTAATCTTTTATCTATCTTATCTTTATCACGTATGCCATTTTCTTTCCATTTTGACTTCTGTTTTTTCGGTTACTATATGTTTTGATTAGATTGAGAATCTTCTTTTATAGTTGTTTGATTTATTTTTCTTTTGAATTATTCAAATTTAGTAAGTGAATCATAGCAAAATAGTAAACTAATAATTCAATCACTCAATTGTCATTTGTTCTTTTAGGAACAGGTCTTTAAAAAACTATGATGATTTTAATAAAATATTGGAAATTTTCTAATAATATTCTAAACTTTGAAATCTTAAATGTATATTCTAGCAGTAAAACCTGAAATATCACCAGCATACCAACAATATATCAGAAATATTAGGAAAAAAAGATCCCTGGATAATTTAGTATCTCCCACTTGGAACAAAAAACAGGTGTTAGATGGTCAAAACCTCATGGTATAAGACTAAGAAAATTGCTGAGCCATGGAGTACAAGCAATCTTTACAGGAATAATGTTGCCCAAAGAAGCAATCATCCAGCCCCACGCCTCCCCCCCGCCCCAATGCAGGAGCTGAAGAGGCAAAATTGGAATTTTATGAAATTTTATGTATTTCTGTATTTTTGGACAGTAGGGGTATTTTTGTCATTTTGCAATTTTTCTGTGGGGTCCATTGATAGGGTTTAATTTGTCTAGTTATAGTTTGTTTACGTTTAAAATTTCAGAGTCATTGCATAAGTAGGATTAGAGTTATTGAGTCTTCTTTGAATTGAAATAGGATATGACAGCTTAGTTTGAGTCCTACTAGGATTATTAAGTCTAACAGTTTGACTCCTAGGATTATTATGAGTTTAGAGTCTACAAATATGTATGGACGTTTTACACAAAGGCAATGAAATATATTGAGTTTTCTTCAACTTATGCTAACTATGGTGAGTGATTCCCATGCCCTAGAGTGATTCTAGGTACCCTGTGAGTGATTCCAGGTATTTTCTCTCTTCTTTCTCTCTCTCCCTATTTTCTCTCTTATTCCTCAAGACGCCATTACAGCCATCGACAGCCATAAAACTCTGATCAAGAAGACCATTCGACATTCTCAAAGGACTAGAACTGAGCTGGTCCTACATCACCCCCCGAAAGAAAAAAGAAAATAACAGAAAAATGGATACTACATCCGTGCAATGGCACACGGAATAGCCGAAGGTATATGGATAAAGAATCTATTGGGAGAGTTGGGTTTTCTAGTAGACAAACCCATGACTCTACTCTGTGACAACAAGGCAGCTATAAGTATCGCTGCCAACCCGGTACTACATGATAGAACAAAGCACATTGAAGTTGACAAGCACTTTATCAGAAAGAAAATCATCACAGGCGAAGTATGCACTCCATACATCAGCTCTGAAGACCAACTAGCAGACATCTTTACAAAAGGGCTAAACCATTCCAGACACCAAGGTCTCTGTGACAAGTTGGGCATGATTGATATCTATGCTCCAACTTGAGGGGGAGTGTTGACAGGTGTATTATATGTACTGTACGCAGGTTTAGTGCCTGTAGGGGTATTTTTGTAATTTTGTAGTCCTCTTGTGTTGTACAACCAATATAGTATAAATACAAATGCTTCACTCGCATGAAGCAGTTCTTTTGAGGCCTTAAGTCTGCAGCCTCTTCTTTCTTCTTCTTCTTCTTCTTCCTTCCTTTCTTCTTCTGCTCAACAATAACATTTATTATACATGCAGAAATCTAACAATGGCAGAACTTGGGAAACTATAATGAAATTCACTCTTTATGTTTGACCACTTGTATGAAGTTAATCTGCCAGATTAGCACGAAGTCATTTAATTCAGGATAAATGAAAAACTCAAGAAATTTGTTCAGTTCCCAAACAAAGAAAAGAAAATAAACTTCTATTAAACAACTGCCAGATAAAGTGGAGATATTGGCCAAAAGGAAGAGAGGGAAGACATCTTTAAAGGCAGAATGAATGAAAGGAAAAGGGAGGGTGAGAGATTGTGGGGTATCAGAGACGACGGGTTCAAAAGTTTTTATGAGAGAAAAAGGAAGTACAGCACTTTTCCATTGGACAAAGATAAGGAGAAGGAAGTGGAACTTGAGGCCGATCTGTTAGAGGAGGAAGATGGAATTTTTTTTGGATGAATCTCTTGAAGTTGGTAAGGAAACAAACTTCGAGACAGTGGATAATAAAGATGTGGAAGTAAAACTTTGGGCTTATTTTTCTTGGAGGGGAGGAAATTGCAAGGAAGATGTTCAGGGAGATGGAAGAAGATGGTTGTAGGAAGTCAGAGTTGGGAAGAAGTCAACAGAATGTTGGATCAAGGGAGGTTCACAAGTATCTTGTGAAGATGTTGGGGTGTGGGAGGCAGTTCAAGCTTTTGAGAAAAATGTGGTGATTGAATTAGAAAGATTTATTGACTGTTCTAAGGGGATAGAATTGAGTGAACAAATGCCTAATGCAGTATGCAGATTTAGAAACAGGAAGCAACTCAGAACCGTTCAAGTTTCAAGAGTTTTCAGTAGAATGAAGATGGGTTAATGGGGGTGGTCCTATCAAGAAAATTAAGAAAGCCAGGAAGCAGAAAATGCATTGTTACGATTAAGGTGGGATGACGGGTTTTTTGAAGGGCTTGGATTGAAGTTGGGTGTTTTTATTGTTTCGTAGAGATTAGGGTTGGGAGCAATCTTTGTCTCATGAGTGTCGGTCACTGGGCTTGCTTTTGAATGGGTTCCGTCTTTCAGCTTTTGTCTTTAGTCTGAAGGGTCTTTGGTTGCATTTGGGTCTGGTATGTTGGAGGCTGTTGCTGGTTCTGGCTTAGTTTGTTTAATGTTGGGAGATTTGGTTGGGTTTCGTTGTATTTTTTGGTGGGTTTGCTTCAAAAAAAAAAAAAAATTGCCAGCTAAAGTAACCAACCTGGTTTATATATGGTTCCATCTGATGCAGTAGCTCATAACCCTACATGAATATCCAAGCCAAAAGGCTCAGCAGCAACACAATCAATATAGCAATGTGAAGCACAAAAAAATGGCACAAAATTATATACCTGTTTGAAGTAACGAAGATGAGCATCCATTGTCCCACTAACAGCCTCTAAAAATTCAAACCTCTTTTTTGCTTCAACATCAGAGAGAACAGTAACCTAGACAAAGAAAGATAAAGTTGATGCAGCCATGTATCTGAACCTGCTAGCTTGTCAAGAAAGAGGAGCTCTTGACAGGGAAAGAAAATGGTTCAAGATATTCACCTACCAGATTAAAGCGAGCTTGCTCAAATGCAGACCTTGCATTATGAAGCTCCTGCAATACCTCTTAGCTAAATTAGAAGTCAGAGGATGAGGATCACACAATGAAGCAAAGATCACTTTACTCATCATAATGATATTTTCCACTCTCAGAAAACTGACATTAGCTAGTTAATGATGGGATACCTCCTCCAAGACAGTAGCAACATCTGTTTTTGTGCTTTTCCTCAATGAAAGAAACTTCTCACGAGCCTGTTTCAGTGCACAAAGAATAGAGTACTGCATTAACCAGATGCCACTTTCTTATATCATTAGTGATATAGCAGAATTGAGCATGATTGAAGGTTTTAAAGTGGGAAGGGAAGGAATTGCCATTACTCATCTTCAGTTTGCAATGATACTCTTATTTTCCATGATGCTTCAATGAATCAGGTGGTGAATTTTAGATCTATATTGAAGTGCTTTGAGAGTTTGTCTGGACAGAAGATTAACTTAAACAAGAGTGTTATGATTGGTGTAGGGAATATTTCTCAACCATGTTTTGAAGAGTGTGCTACATCTTTGGGTTGTTTGGTGGGGGAATTTCCATTCACATATTTGGGTTTGTCAATAGGTGCAAAGGCATCACTTCACCAATGTGGCAACCAGTTGGATAAATTGACCAAAAATTGGTAGGATGAAAAGGGACTCAAAGAGGGGGGGGGGAGGGTGAAGGAGAATAACACTAATTAAAGGTGTTTTGACTAATTTGTCAGTGTATTATCTATCTCTGCTTAAAATTCCATCATCTGCGGCAAGCTCAATGAGAAGAGATGCAAAGGAATTTTCTTTGGGGCATTAAAGGGTTGGAAAAGAAATATCACTTAGTCTAGTTGGAGTGGGTTTGTAAGGATAAGAAGGATGGAGGGTTGGGGATTAGGAGAGTGAAGCTATTCAATAAACATGGTTATGGAGATTTGGGATTGAAAATAATGCTTTATGGAGAAGGATGATGGCTTGCAAGTATGGTGTAGTGGGTTTTGGGAGGGATGCAAAGGACGTAAAATCTTCTTATAGGGTATGGAAAGAAGCTAATGAGTTTTCAGTCAGCCTTTTTGAATTTTGTTTCTTACAAGGTGGGTGATATCTATAATGTTTTGGGAAGACAATTGGGTGGGGAATGGAAAACTATGTGATGCGTCTATTGCAAAAAGTTTTGAAATTGTTTTCCTGGAGAGGTCAAAGAGGAGAGGAGAGAAGAGATAATAGAAGAGAGGAAGAGAGAAAACAAAAGTTTGGGGTCAAAAAGATAGGCTGGCGGCGCCAGCACTAATATTTATAGTAGGGCATCTCAACAACTAAAAAAAGAGTAGAAAGACAAAAAAGCCCTTGTGGCTTATGTACAAGTACTGTTATTTAGAAGTATTTGATTGGGAGATGGAAAAATGTGTGAGCTTGCTATCAAAGTTTCAGCTAGTAGAAATGCTGTTGAGAGGAAGAGACATAAGGCGGTGGAAGGAAGTGAAGAATGGCATCTTCTCTAATAAATCTTTCTGCAATGCTCTGCAAGGAACCAAGTGGAGAAATCGGATATGAGAGGAGAAGCCTATTCCACCTAGGGTTGAAGGTCCAAATGGCAGGAAGATATTATTTAAAGCTGATTAAGAGAATGTGATGCACCTGTGCTTTGATTGCTGCTGCATGAAATATACATGGGGTTTTTATTTGATCCATCCAAAATTGATGTTTTGGAGCCTAGAACTTCGGGAGAGGTTTTTGCTTGATGGACAACAATATGAGGAAACATCAAGGTGAAGATTGCTTGGAATTGTGTACCTTTTGCTATTTATTGGGAAGTTTGGAAAGAAAGAAATAGGAGGATCTTTGAAGACAAAGAGAGAAGGGATGAAATAGTGGTGCAACACAGCAAAAGAGAGTTATGGAGTGGATTATGGTTCTACCAGAATTTGATGTAGATTCCAAGGAAGACCTTGAGAGTGGTTTTTGTTCTTTACTTGAGTTAGGATCAAGAATCTAATGCTGTTGTCTTTGTTTTTTTAATGTATTTGTTTCATCCTTTGTTGTGAAACTTCTATGTGCTTTGGTGATCTCTCATCACTGAACTTGGTGTACTCTTTTTTTCTTTCCTTAATAAAATTTTATTTTTTATTTATTACAAAAAAATAGTTATACCAATAAGAGAGAGAGAGAGTGAGTCAGTAAAGAAACATGTCCAATAATAAGTGTCGCAGAAATTGGAATCTCTAGATGGATGAATGTGGAAACTATAAAGGATAGGACCAAAAGGTGAAGGGAAGGGAGATCCATCATATGGATGGCCGAACCATGCAGGGTGGCTAGGCGAAATTTCAAAAATTTCTCTCTTCTGGGAATCGTATTCCTTGATTTAGAAAAACTGCATTTTTCAAGGTTCGTTCTTCAAAAAAACCGGACCAGATCTGTAACCAAGATTAAGGGAGGGATATACCTGATACGGAATCCACGAAAGTAGCTCCCAACGTAGGTGTTCACACCCAAAGAGGTCACCAAATCCCACCTCCACTGAAGATGACATAGCTTAAGACGAGGCAAGATCAACAAAGCAATTATTCAGCAAGAATTGCAATCCTTCAGCAAGGATCCCGCGTGGGATGTGTGCACAACATCAGATCTGATTTTTCTAGCAAAAATCAGAATCAAGAACAATTCTTGATCAGTCCAAGACTATGGAGATTGAACTGGGTAGGGCAGCAAGAACAAAGAGAAGAACTGGATTATGCAAAAGTGTTTAATAGAAGGATTTCACCCTCTATTTATAACCTCTCTGGATTAGCTTCCTAATCCTATCAGGAAAGGGTTCTTTGATCCAAATCTTTATTTGGATCTGAACTCTTAGGTGGATAAGACATCTTATCCTCTTGCTGATCTAGAAGCAGATCTAAACTCAAATTCGCCCACTATTAATTAATCTAATTAATCCAGTTCGAATTGGGCTTTAGGCCCATTAAATTATCAGGCTCACTTCCCTTTTAATTTGCTGGCTAGCTTGGCTCTCTTTGTATGGCGTGGGACCCTAACATTGATCTCCACAAAAGCCATATGGGCTCAACCCAACCTCTATTACAAGGCCTGGCTAAATTCACTGCTGAACACAGTGAACCCCTGAGCCCATCAGTATGGGCTCTTAGCAGGCCCAACATTTACATTAAATGGTCCTTGCGTCCAGCCATCAGTATGGACTTAAGTGAGATTAGCCCATCAGGTATATAAACCCTAAATGGTCTTACACTTAACCTCTCAACCCATAATGATCAAATACTACCCGACAAGAAATGACCTCTCCCTCAACTGCAAGGTACAATGTCGCACTCTCTACTCAAGATGGATCCCGGGAATTAAAACCTTTGGAAACCTTTTTCATAAAACATAATATATATATTTATATCTATATAAATATATTTTGCAAAACAAATCTCAAACAAGTTTGAAATCCACTGCCAGCAGTTTAGGTTTCCATCAGAGAGAGTGCTGTCCTTGATCATTCACTTTGTCTAACAAAGGGACTGATTCTGTCACTATGATCATCCACTCAGGTGAATTCTCAGACTGCCCCAACATACCAAGGTTTTTGTAGAAAAGATGGGCCGAATGGCCCATAGGTTGTTTATTCTTTCTTGTTATTTATGTTTCTTTTCTGTAATGGGCCTTATTCTGGGCCCATCCTGTCTATATTAAGTTCTTTGTAAATTCTTGCCCACCTAAGGGCCTCCTTGTAATTATTCAAATATATCTTAATAAAAGAAAGTTAGGGTGCTGAGAGAGAGATGGTTCGAAACTCTAATTCTCAGACCCTCATTGCTGAACTCTCAAGCTCTCCTCTCTTCAGTTTTCTTCATGGTATCAGAGCATATCTGAACCTGAATATCATAGGGCTGGAAGCTTAGTCACATACTGCCTGATTCTTGGAGGTCAGTGGACGAGCCCAAGACTAGAATCTCTTGGGGAAGGGGTTCGGTGGCCAGGAAGAATCAGAGAAAAAAAAAAGGGGGGGGGGGGAAGGAGAAGGGGAACAACTCGGTTCTGTTTTTGAAGCTCGACTGTGTTTGGACTGTTGAAGCTTGAACTGTAAGTTGTGCTCAGTTTTTTGCTCTGAAGTTCGACTGTGTTTGGACTATTGAAGCTCGACTGTGTTTGGACTGTTGAAGCTCGACTGTGTTTGGACTGTTGAAGCTCGAACTGTAAGTTGTGCTCAGTTTCTGGTTGTTCTGTATTATCTTCGACTGTGTTTGGACTGTTGAAGTGTCTGAAAACACTAGCTGTTCTGTACTACCTTCGACTGCATTAAATCTGGTTTAACCCAGAAATTTCTGGGCTGGTTTTTCTCTTCTTCTTGGACTGTTAAAACCTGCCGAAACATCCTTGTAACAAGGCTGTGTATTGTTACTCATATTTTGGCTGTTTTAAGGGGCTGTACGAACTGTTTTTTGGGGTCTTTTCTCTTCCTTGATAGTGGGGCTCTCTCTATTGCCCACACTGTGTTTGTGAAAAGGCATGTTCAGCAATACCAATTGGTATTTACTCTTCTTGGCTGAGTGCACAACTTTGAAAAGGTACTTCGGCTGATTGCACAATGCCTAGGAGTTTCTGATTACTTCTTGAAGGCTGAACTCGGTATATTGTCTTCTTGTGGTCGGCTGAACTCTGTTTAGAGTGTTTACATGATGTACTCCTCAGAGTTTGAAAACAAAAGTGGTGCCGAATATGAACTGGTTCAGGGAACTCCAAATGATTCCTTATTGACTGTGACCACAGTTAAACTAGATGGAACTAATTATCTGGCATGGTCACAATCAATAAAGATTCATGTTTGTAGTAGAGGAAAGTGGGGATTCATTTCCGGGAGTAAGAAGGCTCCCCCAGAAGATGATCCATCCTACGAGAAGTGGATGCAAGAAAATTACACTGTCATTGGGTGGCTTGTGAACTCAATGCAGCCGCAAATCAGCCAACACTACCTATTGATGAATTCAGCAAAAGAAATTTGAGACAGTGTTGCGAAAACCTATTCACAAAAACTCAATGTGGCCCGGGCATATAAATTGAGAAGTGATGTAAAGAATTTAAGACAAGGGGAGAAACCTCTTGTTGTATATTTCTCAACCTTGAAGTCCTTATGGCAAGAGATTGACCTAATAAAAGTTGTACCTTGGGACACCACCAATGATGCAGAGACCTACAGAAAATTGGTTGAAAGGAACAGGGTATTTGAATTCTTAACTGGACTAAACCCAGAATATAATATCACAAAACAGAATATTCTTTCCAAGGAGTGTGTCTCTTTGTCACAAGCTTATGCATTGGTGAGTAGTGAAGAGAGCAAAAGGGCTGTTCAGGTTCAAGGGGCTGATATGAATGATCACTTTTCCAATATGGGGATTAAACCCAAAGGGAATGCTAGAACTTCTGGTGGCATAGGAAAGAAAGAAGTTATATGTGAGTACTGCAAAAAGTCAAAGCACACCAAAGATAAGTGCTAGAAATTACATCCTAATCTTCTTCCCAGTCGGTTTCAGAAAAGGTATGATAGTAAAAGATCAGGAAGTGCAAATGTAGCTGCCGGGCCAGATAGTGAAGAAATGTCTGCTTCTGCACAGTTGACAGCCATGAGAGCAGAATATGAAAAGTTTGGGAAGATGATCAGTCAGCTGAGTGATGTGACCTCTTCTTCCAACCCTTTAGGCAATTCTTCTGCTGCTTTAGCATTTGCTCATTCAGGTATAAGGGCTTCTGCCAATCATGCTACCACTTCAAGTAATCTCAAGATCCCTTGGATTATTAACTCAGGTGCTTCTGACCATATGACTAATCTTTCTACCCTATTTGTTTCATATGACTTGCTCCCTGGACGTGATAAAATCACTTTAGCTAATGGTTCACTTGCCCTTATCTCTGGTAAGGGAACCATCAATGCTACGGATTCCTTGTTCCTACCTTCTACCCTTCATGTACCTAAACTAAATACAAATTTGTTGTCTGTAAGCAGTTTAACCAAATCACTAAACTGTTGTGTAACCTTCTTTCCTTCCTACTGTGTTTTTCAGGATCTGGAGTCTCAAAAGGTGATTGGGAGTGGCCATGAGGCGAACGGAATATACCTGCTTGATACCCCGGAACAATGCACTGATCATCTTGGGAATGCTGCTCTTGGATCTGTTTCTTCAGAGTCTGTTAGTCGGATTATGTTGTGTCATCGTCGTTTTGGTCATCTATCTTTTTCTGCCTTGTGTCATCTTTTCCCTGAACTGTTTAAGGGAATTAGTTTGTCTAGTCTTCATTGTGAGTCTTGTGAATTGTCAAAGCAATGTAGAAACAATTATCCTTTGAGTAATAAAAGATATTTTCCTTTTAATATTGTGCACTCTGATGTGTGGGGGCCTTACCACTTACCTTCCATGGGTGGCTATAAATATTTTATCCTGTTTATTGATGATTTTTCTCAGTTCACTTGGATATTCCTGATGAAATCCCGTGATGAAGTTCCAAGACTTGTAAGACAATTCCATGAATTTGTTTTAACCCAATTTGATACCAGGATTAAAATCTTCAGATCTGACAATGCAAAAGAATACTTTGAGAAAAACCTATCCTGCTATCTCTCTGACATGGGGGTTATTCATCAAAGCTCATGTGCTAGGACCCCAGAACAGAATGAGGTTGCTGAGAGGAAAAATAGGCATATTGTTGAAGTTGCAAGAAGTATCTTATTTGCCTCACATGTTCCTACCAGGTTTTGGGGTGATGCTGTTCTTACTGCTACCTAATAAACCGTATGCCATCCAGGGTTTTGGGGTTTAAGTCTCCCTTCAATCTTCTTCATCCAGACAATGACCTTTTTCCTGTTCCTATTCGTGTCTTTGGCTGCACCTGTTATGTACATGTTCCAAGTGTCCAAAGGCATAAATTTGAACCCAAAGCTCAAAAGTGTAACTTCCTTGGTTATTCCCCCACACAAAAGGGTTATTATTGTTTTGATCCAAAGTCTGGCAATAGGTATGTCTCAATGGATGTCACCTTTGATGAGCTTTCCCCCTTTTATGGTTCCTCTCCAGAAGGACATTATCCACAGGGAGAGGATTTGTCACAGGTGTTTGCTGTTCCTCTTCCTGTCCCTGTTGAGTCTCTTGATGTGTCTACTTCTCCTTCAAATGCATCAAGGGTGGATCAGTCGTTCCTTTCCCCTTGTCCCAGTACTCTACCTCCTCGTCCTATCCTCAATCCCAAGGTGTATCAAAGGCAAAGATCCAGAAATGTGCAGGTTGTTTCTCCTACAACACATGGGCCTCATACACTTCCAGTCACAGAAGAGACAACAGGTACTGTTTCAGCATCTTTGGATTCATCCTTCCCTGACCTTGATATTCCCATTGCTGTTAGGAAAGGAAAACGGAAGTGCACTGCACACTGCATTCCCAAGCACCTTTCTTACAGTTTGCTTTCACCTCCATACTTTGCCTATCTCTCTTCTGTTGCTTCTCATCCTATTCCCAGGTCTGTGTCAGAAGCTCTTAAGATTCCAAAGTGGAGGGATGCTATGAGATCTGAAATCGATGCCCTATACAAGAATGACACATGGGAAGTGGTGGATTTGCCTGAAGGGAAGGATCCAGTCGGTTGCAAGTGGGTCTTTACTATCAAATACCAAGCTGATGGCACTATTGAAAGGTACAAGGCCAGGCTGGTTGCAAAAGGCTATACACAGACATGGGATTGATTATTTAGAGACCTTTGCACCTATTGCCAAGATGACATCTGTGAGGGTTCTTCTATCTTTAGCTGTTCACTTTGACTGGCCCCTTTATCAATTGGATGTGAATAATGCATTTCTGAATGGTGAATTACATGAAGAGGTTTATATGTCTCTTCCTCCAAGGATGTATGGAACTGATATGAAAGGGAAGGTATGCAAGTTGAAGAAATCTCTTTATGGACTAAAACAGTCCCCTAGAGCATGGTTTGAGAGATTTAGAACAACACTTGTTAACTTTGGCTATGTGCAGACACAGTCCGATCATACTCTTTTTGTGAAGAGGAGTGGACCTCGGGCAGTATACCTCATTGTGTATGTAGATGATATTGTAGTGACTGGTAATGATGTTTCAGGAATTCATGATCTAAAATCTTTTCTCCGTACAGAGTTTGAGATTAAAGATTTGGGGGACTTGAGATACTTGCTCTCCGAGACTGGAAAGATGGGTGCTAGACCAGTTGCTACTCCTATTGATATGAGTCATAAACTCTCAGCCTCAGAAGGGACATTGTTAGAAGACAAAGGAATCTTTCAGAGACTTCTTGGGAAATTTTTGTATCTATGCATGACTCGGCCAAATATTGCATATGCAATCAATTGCATTAGCCAATTCATGCATGCTCCCCGAGACACTCATCTGGCAGCAGCAGAGAGAATCCTATGTTATTTGAAGGGCTCCCCAGGAAAAGGTATTCTGTTTGCCAAGCATGGTCATATGAAACTTGAAGCCTACACCGATGCTGACTGGGCCGGAAACATTGATGACAGAAGATCTACTTCTGGGTATTGCAACTTGGTGGCTGGTAATGTTGTTTCTTGGAGAAGCAAAAAACAATCGGTTGTTACTCGGTCCTCTGCTGAAGCAGAATACAAGGCCATGGCACATGGAGTTTCTGAATTATTATGGCTAAAATATTGATGGAAGAACTTGGAGTTGAATATGACAAGCCAATGATGTTGTACTGTGATAATCAGCCTGCCATCAACATTGCTCACAACCCAGTGCAACATGATAGAACCAAGCATATTGAAGTTGATCGACACTTCATTAGGGAAATGATCTCTTCGGGTGAAGTGTGTCTTCCTTTCATCACATCTGAAGGACAGTTGACAGATTTCCTCACCAGGCATTCCCAAGGCAAAACTTCAGCATGATACCATCAAGCTTGGCATGATTGACATCTATGCTCAGCTTGAGGGGGAGTGTAGAGAAGATGGGCCGAATGGCCCATAGGTTGTTTATTCTTTCTTGTTATTTATGTTTCTTTTCTGTAATGGGCCTTATTCTGGGCCCATCCTGTCTATATTAAGTTCTTTGTAAATTCTTGCCCACCTAAGGGCCTCCTTGTAATTATTCAAATATATCTTAATAAAAGAATGTTAGGGTGCTGAGAGAGAGATTGTTCGAAACTCTCATTCTCAGACCCTCATTGCTGAACTCTCAAGCTCTCCTCTCTTCAGTTTTCTTCAGTTTTGACCCCCGCTAAGGATCTCACTGATTGGCATATCAAAGACCGCCCAATCCAACACCTAGTGCAGTACCATAATCGAGTCTAGGGGTTAGGTGTGACTTTCCAGTTTTGCCCATCTGTCTCCAAGGTCTAGGGTATAACAGGAAAATGGTCCGGTTCAGAGTTTCAAGCAAACCCACACTACATGTGCTTCGGGTCTCACCCTGGCAGCTGAGACAAACCACCCCAACCGACTTGGCAGCACATTAGTGTCAACCTTGGCAAGATAGACCTCCCCGGGTCTGTCCAACGGCTGTGAAGATTCTAAACTAACACGAGTCTCATAAGTGTCCAGTTTAAGGGTATTACACAAAAACACACTAGATATAACATGAATCAATTATGTACTATTATTCATTTACAATAAATGTCAAAAGTACATCATTCTGATTGGAGCTAAGGGCATACATTGTTTAACAAAAGGAACTTATGCTAAAGAAATTAAAAAAAAGAAACTTAGGCTCCATCTGGGAATAGTGCAAATACAAATGAAGCCTATGTGTATCGTGTATATTTGTACATTTTCCAAACAGAGCCTTAGGAGTAAACCCAAAAGGTGATAAAATGAGGGAAAGTAGACCAAGATGATTCAGTGACATCAGTGTTTTAAAAGCGTAAGGCATAGGGGTAATTTGCGCCTGAGGCGCAAGGCGAGGTGCGCGCCTTTTTAAGCAAGGCACAAAAAAAGGGCTATAAAAATGTCAAAAAAATGCAAAAAATAAAAAAAAAATTGTTAAACATAATATTAATAAAAGTATAAACTTTAATTTTAAAATAAATGTTTTAAAAAACCTATTATCTAAT
Source organism: Nelumbo nucifera (assembly GCF_055504915.1). NCBI lineage: Eukaryota > Viridiplantae > Streptophyta > Magnoliopsida > Proteales > Nelumbonaceae > Nelumbo > Nelumbo nucifera. The sequence goes on along the minus strand of NC_142651.1, from coordinate 1,784,382 downwards.
ATTAAAATACATAAATATAACATGTAAAGCATATTCAAATGAGAATAAAAAGATAAAATCAAATATATAAACCATTTTCAAGCATATAAAACCCACAATCTCTTTTTTTCTCAATTACATTACTTCACGTAGCTAACATGATGTAAAACATATTACATTCCTGATTCTACGAGCCGCCTTTGTACCACACCCCTCGAGGCAAGCCCAAACAAGTCCACGTTAGGTCTTAAATTCTTAGTTCTCACACAAAAAATAATAATTTTATAGTTTTTATTGCTTTTTAAGAAGACATTTTATTGGGATGAGTGAATGAACAACATTACCAAATAGGGGCGTGGCACGGGGGTCCAGTGGTGGAGCCCCTGGCCCAACCGCTAGACATAAAAAAGGAAAAAAGCGTCAAAGTTTCAAAAGGTGCACACCTAGGCTGAGGCACAACGCCCAGTGTGCCTTTTGAAAGGGCTGCGCCTAGGACCTGGGCGAGGCACCTACCTTGAAATGCGCCTCGCCTGTGCGCCTGGGCGCACTTGAGGCGCGCTTTTTATATCACTGGGTGACATGCAAAGAAGACTATCTATGGCATTAGTGAGAAGAAGTGATCCATTGCAATTCACAAATTTAGGGGTCTAGAAGAGATAGGGGTGTTAGACAATGTGTATGCCCTCAACTCCAATTGATGTATGGTACATACTCTTGTTATGAATAAAAGAATACCATTTCATATGTCATCGGATTGTTCTGCTACAAACACTTAGTTCATATAAGTATTATGTATGAGACCACATGATTGTTATAATATGGACTTAAAACTTCACAAAGTGGATACACTTGGGGAAGTCTATCCTGACAAGGTCGTAATTCTCACACTACCCAAGGTAGTAGAGTAGTGGGTTTCAATTGCTCAAGTTGTGACCTAAGGTGTGAGAGTGTTTGTTGAAAACACTGAATTGGACCGAATCTAGCATGTTTCTAGGCTTTAGCAGGTGGAACATCTCGGTGTTGCTTTTAATCCCTAGACTTGATATTGATATTAGATTGAATATCAAACTTGTTTGTATTTGGTATACCAACCAGTGAGGCCCTTTTGGGGTCAAATATCTAGGTATGTTGGGACATTCAAGGATGGTATGCCATGTGATGATCAATGTGATATGATCAACTACTATGTTAAGGCATAAAGAACATTTTGTACAAATTTCTCCTTGGAGTCCTAAATCAGCTGCAATAGGATTATTTGAATCCTCAATGAAGGATCCAATAGTGTTGGGAGTTGGACACCATGTCATAAAGACAAAGAGGGAAAAAGGCATTCCCTTAATGTGGTGTCAAGCGTTTATAGCAGAGAGATTGATTGCAAGTGATTAAATGGGTTATTTTGACTTTATCACATAATGGGCTGAACCAATAGGCTTGGGCCTTTAGGATGGTAAAGTTCCAAGTGTTTTTAAGTGTTTAGACACTTAATGGGACTAGCCACTTAAGCCCATAACAGCTATGGTCAAATTAGCCTATAATGGTTAATTAAAATTTAAAGTGGTGGCCCTATTGTATAAAGCATGTGTCATGTTGGCTCTCCCATTAAGTTATGGGTCTCACACCATACAAGCAATAATCTCCTAATTGGATAAATAAAGTGCTAATGGATAATTAAGTCTTTTATAGGAGTCCTAGTCAAATTATGTTCTAGATAAGTCTAGTAAGACTAAGATTTGACTAATTTGACTAGTTAGATGGATTCTATTGAGATTGCTTAGACGGGTATTTTTGGAACTTTTTCTCTTCCTTGTACTATTTTTGTATTTGGGCGCCCAAGTAGGGGCTTCTTTGTAATTACTATTTTCAAAGTATAAAGTTATTCTTTTGAGGGTGTGAACAATGACAAGAACACACCTCTCGACACCTCTTCTTCTCTCCTCATGCTTGCTCTCTTCTAAACCCTAGTTTCAACTTTGTTTGTCAACTTGGTATTAGAGCGGGTAAGGGAACTTGGAGTACCTCTCCTACTGATCCTCTCTCATGAGGTGAACTGCTGACATCAGACCGCTGCCGGATGATCTCAGCAGTCCGTACAGGTGTTGGCGGCAGTCAATGAAACTTACATGGTTTGATTCGACCTGATTTTAGAGGAATTTTGGTATGACTCTTGCCCTCATTCGAAGCTTCTATGATTTTTAGTGATTTTTTCAAGGGGAAAATCACAGAAATTTCAGATCTGATGTCGAGCCTTGTGCATCATGTTTAATGGCTTCTTCTGCTGTAAAACCTAGGCCATTTAGGCCGTTTTAGTCTTTGGGAATGACAGAAAGTGGTCCCGTAATTTTCTGAGACTTGTATAATTTTTGGGAGTTTTTTTTCTCCCTTTATTTTGCCGCCAATTTGGTTTATTGGCCTCCTTTTGTATCTTAACCATGTGGTGACCTTGGTTCTTGGGTTTGTGGCTTTGGTTAAGTATTGGGGTCTTTTTGGTTGGTTAGAAAGTATCTTCATAGAATATGGAATCATCTAAGGATGTTCAAATGGTTTCCAACGTGTTTCCGGGAAGTGCAGATATTGCTAGTGGGATGATAACTACAATTAAACTTGATGGAACCAATTTTTTAGAGTGGTATCAATTTGCTAAACTTACCATTACTGGGAGAGGTAAACTAGGATTCATCACAGGAAACTACATGGCTGATTTGCTCAATGCAACCTCATATTGCCTGAAACTACATGTTTCTTCCAATGGCCAAGGATATTTGGGATAGAGTTGTTGCCACTTATTCCCAAGTTAACAATACAGCTAGAGTGTACCATCTCCGGAGGGAAGCTTGTAGTATGCGCCAAGGGGAGAGATCTGTGGCTATGTATTTCTCTTCTCTACAATCTATTTGGGAAGAAATGGATCACTTGAAAGCACTTGTATGGAAAAACCCTGAAGATGGTGAGCAATATCGAAAGTACATAGAAGATAATAGAGTCTTTGATTTCTTGGTTGGCTTAAATCTAGAGTTTGATTTTACCAGGCAACACATTCTTAGTGCTGGCATTGTCTCTCTTGCTTTCGCTTACTCCCTTGTACAAGGGGAAGAAAGTCAAAGGACTGCCATGATGCAACCTCCTATGATTGATCACTCTGCTTTTATGCCATCTCGACCCAAGCAAAATACTAGCAAACACCCTATTATTGAGAAGGCTGAGGATGTTATTTGTGATTATTGCAAGAAGCCAAGACACACTAAGGAAAGGTGTTGGAAGCTCAATCCTCATTTAGAGCCGGAAAAGTATAAAACTGGTAAGAAGGGCAATGCTCACTTAGCTACAATTGGTAATGGTGCTCAACCTTTTGATGTGCTTGACTCCTTTGACGTAATGGACAAACTTAGGAATATATTGTTGCAGCTGGAAAAGGGTGGTACATCCTCCTCATCTGGTTCTGGACCTAGTAATCCATCTAGTTCATATGCCAAAACAGGTATTGCACTTGCTTGTTCCACATCTTTTAGCCCATGGATTGCAGACTTTGGGACCAATGCCCATATGACTGGTATACCCTCACATTTTACCTCATATAAGTTAACCCCAAGGAAGGGCAAGATTACTGTTGCTGATGGATCTCAAACCCCTATTTCGGGTCAGGGTGAAGTCAAACTCACTCATAACCTTTCTCTTGGATTTGTTCTTCATGTGCCCCAGCTACATAAAAATTTGTTGTCTGTTAGGTCTCTCATGAAATCCCCTAATTGCTCAGTGACTTTTTTTCCTATCCATTGTGTTTTTCAGGACCTGAGCACGGGGAAGATGATTGGAAGCGGGCATGAAGTTGATGGAGTCTACCTCTTTGATGGACCTTTGGAGCATGGACTATCAAGCCAAACTAAGTTTTGTTCAAATGAAAAAATGTCTTTTGAAATTATGGCATTGTCGTCTTGGTCATATGTCTTTCAATTCTGTAGAACTCTTGTTCCCATACTTGTTTGACTCTGTGCCAAAGTTGAATTTTGAATGTGAAGTTTGTCATTTGTCAAAACAATGTAGAACCACATATTTTGCAAGCAGTAAAAGAAGTAACGTTGCTTTTCAGTTGATCCATACTGATGTTTGGGGCCCATATGCTATCCCTTGCATGGGTGGGTATAAATATTTCATCCTCTTCATTAATGACTACAGTTAGTGTACATGGCTCTACTTGATGAAAAGTCGGGATGAAGTTCCTATGATTGTTCAAAACTTCATGAATATGGTAGAGACAGTTTGAGAAAAGAGTGAAAATAATAAGATCTGACAATGCCAGCGAATACTTTGAACATCAATTGCATAGATTTCTTGAAGATCGGGGTATCACTCACCAAAGTTCATGTAGTCATACTCCACAACAAAATGGGGTGGCTGAAAGGAAGAACTAGCATGTCGTTGAAGTTGCTCGTGGTCTACTGTTTCAAACTCATGTTCCCACTCGCTTTTGGGGTGATGCTGTTGAGACAGCTGTGTATCTTATTAACAAACTCCCGTCAAGGGTCCTAAACCTTCATTCTCCTCATCAACTTCTCTTCCCCGATGAACCTCCTTTTAATCTACCCCTCAAGATCTTTGGTTGTGTTTGTTTTGTTCCTGATATGAGTTATTCCCGAAATAAGTTTGATCCTAAATCACCTAAATATGTATTCCTTGGTTACTCTCCAGTCCAGAAAGGCTATAGATGCTTTGATACTTTATCTGGCAAGAGATATGTCTCTAAAGATGTTACCTTTTTGGAGTTCTCTTCCTTTTTCTAGTCATCCCATCCTTCTCTTCAGGGGGAGAATGTGAGTGAAGATTGGACTCCCTTTTGTCTTCCTGTACCTACCTCTATTCCTCCCTCTCTTCCTTGTAACAATGGTATTCCTCCTCCTCCTCCTCCTCCTCCTCCTCCTCCTCCTGTGTATCAACCTCGGTCCTAGCAACAGTTTTTCATCAGGCGCAGTAAGAGGGTGGCTCCTGAAGCTAAATGCCCATCACAATTTGATTTCCCAGACTCAGGTAATCTTGAAGCTCCTAACTATCCTATTATTGATTCTGATCTTGATCTTCCTATTGCCATTTGAAAAGGGAAGAGGACATGTAGCAAGTATCCTATTACTAACTATTTGTCTTATGATGCTCTCTCACCTTCCTATTGTGCCTATATTTCTGCCATCTCTTCTGTTTCCATCCTTCGCAGTGTTACAGAGGCAATGCAGTCCCCTCATTGGAAGGAAGCTATGAACCAAGAGATGGAGGCCTTAATAAAGAACCAGACTTTGGAGGTTGTTCCTTGCCCAAAAGATAAGATTCTCGTTGGGTGTAAGTGGGTTTATACTGTTAAGCACAAGGCGGATAGCTCAATTGAGAGGCACAAAGCTCGACTTGTAGCCAAAGGATACACTCAAACTTATGGCATTAATTATCCAGAAACCTTTGCTCCGATTGCTAAAATAAACTTTATTTGTGTGATCCTGTTTCTTGCTGCCCATTACTCTTGGCCTTTATATCAAATGGATGTAAAGAATGCCTTCCTTAATGGGGACTTAAAAGAGAAATTGTATATGGACTTACCACCTGGGGTAAGCTTTCCTAACAGTGATGGAAAAGTCTGCCGCCTGAAGAAGTCCTTGTATGGACTCAAACAATCCCCGAGAGCCTGGTTTGACAAGTTCAGAAATGCTATCTTAAAGATTGGGTTTGCTCAATCTCAGGCTGACCACACCTTATTCATTAGAAGAGTTGATGGTAAAGTAACAATGTTGATAGTATATGTTGATGATATTGTTGTGACAGGTATCTCTCAATTAAAGTCCTTCCTCTCTTTCGAATTTGAGATTAAGGACCTTGGTGATCTCCTATATTTTCTTGGCATTGAAGTTGCAAGATCCAAGAAGGGAATTTTTCTGTCACAAAGGAAGTATGTACTTGATTTGCTTCATGAAGTTGGGAAATTAGGGTGTAAGCCTGCAGAAACTCCAATTGATCCTAACTACAAGTTGAGTTCCACTAAAGAAGTTCTTCCAGACAGGGGGATATATCAAAGATTGGTAGGCTGTCTTCTGTATCTTTGCTTGACTAGACCTGACATATCCTATGCTATTAGAGTGGTTAGCCAATATATGCATGAACCCAAGACATCTCATATGCAGGCAGTTAACGGAATTTTAGCCTACCTGAAAGGATGCCCTGTTAAAGGGATGTTGTATTCCAATCACGACCATCTAAAGATCGAGGCTTACACAGATGTTGATTGGGCAGGGTCCATTGATGATAGAAGATCTACATCTGGTTATTGTGCCTTAGTGGGAGGCAATGTGGTTTCATGGAGAAGTAATAAACAATCTGTGGTTGCTCGTTCTAGTGCTGAGGCAGAGTACAGGGCAATGGTTCATGAAGTGTCTGAACTACTCTGGTTGAAGACCTTATTGATTGAGATGGGGATCCAAGCAGATATCCCAATGAGACTATATTGTGACAATCAAGCAACCATAAATATTGCCCACAATCTTGTCCAACATGATCATACAAAGTATATTGAGGTGGATAGACACTTCATTAGAGAAAAGGTTGCTAGCGAAGAGATTTGCCTTCCTTTTGTAAGGTCGGAAGACCAACTAGTTGATAGACTTACTAAAGGTGTCAACCATCCAAAGTTTGCTAAGAACCTTGACAAGCTGGGCATGATTGACATATATGCTCAGCTTGAGGGGGAATGTTGAAATTGCTTAGACAGAGGTATTTTTGGAACTTTTTCTCTTCCTTGTACTATTTTTGTATTTGGGCACCCAAGTAGGGGCTTCCTTGTAATTACTATTTTCAAAGTATAAAGTTATTTTTTAAAGGGTGTGAACAATGATAAGAACACACCTCTCGACACATCTCTTCTTCTTCTTCTTCTTCTCTCCTCTTGCTTTCTCTCTTCTAAACCCTAGTTTCAACTTTTATTTGTCAACTATTCCAATCTAATGGCTGATTTAAGAGAGTTGGACTCTCTCTAATCTTACCCTAAATGAATTAGGAGTTGTAAATAGGTTAGAAGAGGGCTCTTGCAGCCCTCCCAAGTCTATAAATAGAGAGGAATGGGAGGGTATTGAACCATGCTTTGTTCTCCCTTTTAGCTGAATTCGATCCCCCATGTGAGACATTTAAACTAGGGTTTTAAACCCCACTCGACTAGAGCTTATATCCATTGGTTCAAGCTCTATTCCAGCCTTGTTTTGGGTCAAGAAAATCACCCAAAAACGTGACAAAGGTCGGACCATTGCTTCAGTATATTTTGGAGAAGATATCTAAGACTGCAAGGATAGAGTGGCAACATTTTCAACTTGTTGCAGTGTTATCGGGAAGATTCAAACTTGGGTGTGAACACCACTTCAAATTCTGCATTTGTGGACTTTGAAATCAGATAATGCACTCAATCTTTATCCAAAATGATCTGATCTTTCATGATCCAAGAACCCAATCAGTCCTATGAGCAAAATCAGTTTTCTCATGTGTGATTTCAGCACTAGGGTTTTGTGAACTTTTGAAATTCTACCTTTCTTGTTGCTGGTTCGAGGGGCAAGCGAAAAGGACATGTAATGAACGAAGTGGAATTGTAGAACAAACTTAGTTTTGCGTGTGTGTGTGTGTGTGTGTGAGAGAGAGAGAGAGAGAGAGAGAGATTAAAACATAGGGAAGGAAAGATGCAGGAGAGGTAAAGAACTTAACTCTTCTCTTGGAAGTGGAGTTGCAGGGAAGCTTTTTCTTAAGGGGGTTTTTGGTTTATGCTTTGCTGGTTGACATTTGAGGAGAAAAAGAGTTTGAAGTCTTTGCATTCACTGGTGAGCATCTAAGTAAAGGGGTTCCTAGGTTCATTGAGGTTTCAGTATTATATGCATGTCATTGCCATTCCATTAAGAAGTTAAAGACAGTAAGCCACACTTTATCATAAATTAACTAAAAGACACTAGGACATACCTGGTCATAAATAAGGCTAGCTTTCTCAAAACGCTTTCGTGCTTCCTGCACCAATATAAGATTCGTCGCATAAAAAAATACAGTTTTTATAAAGAGATTAAAGAAATATAAAAGCTGTAGGGAGTATATGAAGAAGACCTAAATATATGATGCATCTAACTATTTAATTCCAGAACAGTGCTTTAAATTGGCAAACTACCAAGAAGAGGAGAGAGTACATGAGGCCCAAACCCATGCCTTAAAATCAAGGCCACCCCCAAAACAAAATGAAATGCGCACAAGCTACAATGCCATAACTCATAAATAACCATGGAAAACAAAGCAAGGCATGGCAGTTCCCCCAAAGTAACACCTCCAATGAATTTTCACTCAATCTAAGCTATAAGTTAATGAATTGGCTGAACTTTGCCACCAGATGAACAAGATTTTCACTCCTGCTGAAGTGCTAATTTCTTGACTCTGATTTCAACATACCCACATTGTCACTGAAAACACAAAGAAAACTATTTTCTTAGGGATTTCCAAAATAGCACATTATAAAACTTTTAAGTTCAACCAAAAAGAGGAACATAGGAGAAATGGTATGAGTGGTAGCCCCAGCAATAAAACACCAATACAGTAGTCTTAGGCAGTGTAACTTTGTCAAAATATATTTTAGCATTGTTCTCAAAATAGACAGAAATTATGGTGGTTTTGCCTTCTATATTAGGTAATAATCCTACATAAACGTTGATGGGGTTTATCATGTCATTCCTTTTTATCAGAAACTGAATGTAAGTCATCACAATTTCTCTTGTGGATTTCTATTCCAATCATTCATTTTTAAGACTCCAAATCCTTCACCTAGAACTTAACCTGCTTCAGTTATTACAGTAGTCATTAACATCAACACTGTTCAATCCTAAATGCCTTATATCTTCTCACTTCAAAAGTAATGAGAATATGAAAGAAAATGGTAAAGAACATTAAAAAGATGAAGCAAAAAAAGGTAGGGAATTCAAGGAATATATAGAGAAATGCCAATTATCAATCTCATATTGCTCCAATGGGTTTGAATCAAGCAAAATCATTTTTTCTATGCAAGAGAGTACATACACCTATTGATTTCAACTTTCAATATGCCAAAACTTATTGTTAGAGTTGGCCAAGTAGGGGTAACTTAGTCTTTTTCATTTTACTTTAAGTGGTGATTTGGCAATACTGTTTTATTTTAAATTTCTTGTCCCATACTTAAGTAGGGGCATATTTGACTTTGTACCCTTAATGAGTATAATAAAAGGTTATGGTCGACTAGGAGGGTTTAGACTCTCTAGTTCGACAGATTTCTCCTTTCTCCTCTCTTCTTCTTCTTCTTCTTCTTCTTCTTCTTCTTCTTCTCCTCTCTATCTCTGAACAGAACTTGTCTGAACCATCAAAACATGGTATCAGAGCAATAAATACGAAAAAGGAAGGCTGTGATCTCAAAGTTTCAGGACATGCGATCTCTCCTCTTCTTAATTTCTCCTTTTTTCTGGGCTACGATCTGGGTTACACCAAGTAGAAGGTTGTGGCAACCTTTTTGGTGATTCCAGGATTGCCGCAATCTCCATTACAGGCGTTAGGAAGGTGCGGCAGCCCTAGATTGGTGATTCTAAGATTGCTGTCACCATGAGTGACAGCCCTAGTGTTTGTGTGGTCATGTGTATGGTGGTTCAGACCCTCTACTGAGCAGTTTCAAGAGGGTTTTCTTCCTTGTTTGTTACAGTTATGGTGGTTGGCTATCAATAGTGGTGTGAGGATTTTTTTTTTTTTTGAAGGAGATGGCCCAATGGGTCTGAATGTCTCAATGGTGGTAGTTTTTTTATGGTAGCTGGTTGAAAGAGTGCTGTGAGGTGATGTGTAGACTGCAGCAGTGTTGACTAACAGAAGAAACATTTTTTCTTTGGTTGGTTGATAATTCAGAAGTAGGAAGAGCAATTGATAGTTACCTGTATTGAGAACACCATGGCAGCAACCGGAGATGGTGGTAGTGATCAGAAATCTAGTGTGATGATCCCCTTAGACCACTTAGGTGTGCAAATGACACCAATTAAACTTAATGATGAAAATTATGGGCCATGGGCCAAGTCAGTGGAGGTTTTTCTCAAGGCCGAGAGGAAGGTGAAACATGTGAAGGAGGATAAACCATCAGCTAAATCTCTAGGGTTTGATGATTGGGAACAAGAGGATGCCCAAATCAAGACATGGTTATGGAACAGTATGGAACCCAAGATAAGTGCAAACTTTAGGTTCTTAGATACAACTAAGGAAATATGGGAACATGCAAAGAAACTTTATTCTGGACAGGACAATACTACGAGAGTATATCAACTCTATCAGGAGTACTTTAATTTACAGCAAGGAAATCAGACCCTCGAAGAGTATTAGGCCAGTATGAGGAACCTCAGGAATGAACTTAATGTCTATCACCCCCTCACTTCAGATATCAAAATTCAGCAACAACAATGGGAGCAACTTGATGCAACCAGGTTTTTAGTAGGGCTGAAATCAGAATATGAACCAGTTAGAGTACAAATATTGGGAGGCTCTGCTCTTCTTACACTTGAGGAAGTATTTGCTTGGCTCCATAGGATTTCCCTGGGACCCAAAGAGAGTACCACAAATTTTGACAGATCAGTGTTTGTTGTAGCGAGGAGGTGGACGTGGAAATAGAGGGGGAGGATATGCATTTCGAGGAGGCCATGGTAATCCCATGTTTGGTCGTGGTAGTGGAAGTGATGGAGGTTGTAACTCAAGGGGAGGCCGTGGTAGAGGAAGAGGGCACACTACTAGGAACTGTACACATTGTGGCAGGGAAGGACATTCAATTAATTTCTGTTATGATCAAACACATTCTACATCTACATCTACTTCTGGGAAAGAGATGATGAGTGTACCACAAGATGAGTATAAGAGGTTCCTTCAAGCCACTTCACAACAGAAAACTACTACCCTTGCTCATTCAAGTATGACTTGTCTGGCATCCAAACCTTCTCATTGGATCATTGATTCTAGAGCCTCTGATCACATGACCGGGACTCTAGGTGCGTTCTCTTCCCTCTTTGAAACTTCCACATCCCAAACTGTTATCCTAGCCAATGATTCTTCTTCTCCCATTTGTGGTGTTGGTAATGTTGATATTGCGACTCTTTCTTTATCCTTTGTTCTATATGTGCCCAAATTTACATTCAACCTTATGTTTGTTAGTAAATTAACTAAGGCCCTTCATTGTTCTATCACTTTTTACCCTTCATATTGTGTTTTTCAGGATCTAAAGCTGGTGGGTTTTATTATCTTGCCGGTGGTGGATCTTCAATTGCATTTCAGACTTCCCTAACTCCTCTCCAATGGCACTACCGACTAGGACGTCCATCTCTTAAAACTCTCAAGCTACTAGTTCCTTCTTTGAGTCATTTGTCTTCTTTGTAGTGTGAGTCATGTCAATATGGGAAACACCATCAGGTTTCCTTTAGTCCTAGGGTCGATAGTCGTATGTTGTGTCCTTTTGCTTTAGTTCATTCAGATGTTTGGGGTCCAATCAGAATTGAGTCCTATAATGGTTACAAGTATTTTGTCATTTCCATTGATGGTTGTTCAAGGATGACATGGATTTATTTAATGAAAGAAAGAAGTGAATTGTTTTCTACTTTTCAAAAATTTCATGCTGAAATACGTATGCAATTTGGTGTTCCAATAAAAATTCTTTGTTCGGATAACGATAGAGAATACTTTCTTACTTTCCTTCAACAATATTTGGAACAACATGGCATCATTCATTAGACTTCGTGTGCATCCACCCCTCAACAAAATGGGGTGGTTGAACGAAAGAACCATCATCTTTTTGAGACTACTCGGTCTATCCTTCATCATATGAATGTTCCTAAGCGTTTTTTGAGTGATGTAGTGCTCACAACTTGTTAACTCATTAATCGGATGCCCTCATCCATCCTTCATGGTCGGTATCCCTTTTCTATTTTGTTCCCCACTTTATCTCCATTTCCATTAACTCCCCGGGTCTTTGGGTGTGTGTGCTTTGTTAATAATCTGAGCACTGGTTTAGACAAGTTGGATGTACATTCTATTAAGTGTATCTTTCTTGGCTATTCTCGGACCCAGAAAGGGTATAAATGTTACAATCCTACCACTCGAAAGTCATTTGTCTATCTTGAAGTCACTTTTTTTAGTCCATGTCGTTCTTCTCGGGTCCTGATGTCTTGGCCTCTTCACCATTGATACCTCTTCCTCTTCCCATTGGAGATCACATTCCAGTTGTTCTTGTTATGCCTGAGCCTTCACCTCCTCCAATGCAAATTCCTACTGAACAACCACCGATCCGGCATGTGTATACTCATTGACAGACATCAGCACCTCCTCCAACTTCTACCTCATCTACGGATTGCTCCTATCACAGAGCTGCCTACCTCTTTTGATCTAGATCTTCCCATTGTGTTGCGGAAAGGTAAACGTGGTTGTACCTTACATCCCATATCCAATTATATTTTTGTTTCTCATCTTTCCACTTCACATTGTCAGTTTGTTTCTTTGTTGTCCTCTATATCTATACCCAAGGATGTCTAGGAGGCTCTTACTTTGACGGGGTGGCGTCAAGCAATGGAGGAGGAACTCTTTGCTCTTCAACACAATCACACGTGGAAGCTCACTACTCTTCTTTCAAGTAAGCATGTTGTAGGTTGTAAATGGGTGTATATTGTTAAATATATACCAGATGGGAGTGTGGAACATAGATGTCAAGGCGACGCCTAGGCAACAAGTTGCCCTTTGAGGCTCGCCTCGCCTAATTGCCAAGCACTTTTTTACTATCTATTATAAAATACTTTTTTGTTCATTCTTTTTTGAAATTATAATTATAAAATAGGCAATATTAAACTAAAATAATCATTTGTGTGTTTATATACTAATTTTTTTTTATTATTTTCTTATTTATTAAGGTTTAATCAACACAAACATTGTTAAATGCTGTATTGAACCCTCAAGGACTTCAAAATCTGAACCAATAAGTAAGGAAGAACTTAAAATTTTATTTAATCAACACATTTTCTTCTTGCATATATTATTCTACTTCTTCTTCTTCTTCTTCTTCTTCTTCTTCTTCTACTATTACTACCAATACTTTTTTCTTTTCTTCTTTTCCAATAACAAAAATAAGGGTTCAGCCCCTATATTTTTTTCAGTTTTATTTTCCTTCTTTTTCTTCTCATGAACATGTTGATTTTCTATACTTTAATATGAACTTTATACTTTTCTTTTCCAAATTATGAATAATTATTAAAGAAATATGGTTATGGTACCTAGGGAACTACCATAGGATCTATGTTTTTAACATAAAAAAATCCATCGCCTAGGCAGGCTCCCCCCTATTGCCTAGCCTTGCCTTGGCGCCTTGAAAACTATGGTGTGGAATGGTTGAAAGCCCGACTAGTTGCTAAGGGTTACTCACAATTATATGGGGTGGATTATATAGAGACCTTCTCTCCTGTTGTTAAGATTGGTTCAGTTCGTTTGTTGGTTTCCTTGGCAGTTATGTATGATCAACCTTTGTTTCAACTTGACATTAAAAATGCCTTCCTCCACGGTGATCTTTTGGCAGAGGTCTACATGGAGCAAACACCAGGGTTTGTTGCTCAAGGGGAGGATGGTAAAGTGTGTAGACTCAAAAAGGCAATTTATGAGCTGAAATAGTCCCCTCATGCTTGGTTTGGGAAGTTTAGTGAAGTGGTGAAAATTTTCGGAATGAAACAATGTCATGTTGATCACTCAGTGTTCAGCTATGATTTTGAAGTTAGAAAGATTTTATTAGTGGTTTTTGTGGATGATATAGGCATAACCGGTTGTGACAAACTAGGGATTGATAGGCTAAAGGCCTTCCTACAAGACCATTTCCAAACAAAAGATCTTGGGATGTTTAAGTATTTCTTGGGTATAGAAGTTGCCAAGTCGAAACAAGGTATAAATTTGTGCCGAAGAAAATATGTTCTTGATCTGTTGGAAGAAACAAGGTTATTGGGTATTAAACTAGCTAAAACATCCATGGAACCAAATGCTAAGTTGAGCAATGATGCAAGTGAAATGTTTGATGATCCTAGAAGATATAGATGATTAGTGGGGAAGCTGAACTACCTAACCATTACTAGACCAAACATCTCCTTTATCGTCAGTGTGGTGAGCCAATATATGCAAAATCCTCGAATACCTCACTTGGATGTAGTTCTTAGAATTGTATGATACTTGAAGGGAGCTCCAGGTTGCGGGTTGTTGTACAAGCAAGGAGGAAATCTTGAGATAGTCGGATATACAAATGCAGATTGGGTAGGCTCGGTGTCAGATAGGAGATCCACTATAGGGTATCACACGTTTCTTCGAGGAAATCTGGTGACATGGAGAAGTAAGAAGCAAACTGTTGTGGCAAGTAGTGCTGAAGTTAAATATATGGCCTTGGAACATACCACATGTGAACAAGTACTGTGATAACCAAGTTGCAATCCACATCTCATCTAATCCAGTTTTTCATGAGAGAACTAAACATATAGAGGTTGATTGCCATTTTGTAAGGGAGAAAGTCCTTACTGGAGAGATAAGCACAGAGCATGTTAGTTCGGGTGATCAATGGGCAGACTTGTTCACAAAAGGTTTGAGTTCAGGGAGAGTGAATTATATATGTAACAAACTGGGATTATATGACATATATTCTCCAGCTTGAGGGGGAGTGTTAGAGTTGGCCAAATAGGGGTAGCTTGGTCTTTTTCATTTTACTTTAAGTGGTGACTTGGCAATACTGTTTTATTTTAAATTTCTTGTCTCATACTTAAGTAGGGGCATATTTGACTTTGTACCCTTAATGAATATAATAAAAGGTTATGGTTGACTAGGAGGGTTTAGACTCTCTAGTTTGACATATTTCTCCTTTCTCCTCTTTGAACAGAACTTGTCTGAACCATCAAAACACTTATTTTTTTCTTCTCCCTTAGTATTATAAAGTTGTGTAGTTTGCTCATAATTATTTGATCTTATAGCTCTTTTTTTTTCTAGAGAGAGAAAGTTAAAGTATTATATTGTATTCATTCACTGTAAACCTTGGCATATACATTTGGATGCATGTACAATGGGTTTCCATTTCTAAACGGTAGAAAAAGAGAAAACAATAAACTGATTTGATAACAGTGAAAAAAGAAAGAAAGAGTTCTTAGTGAGAAGAGAATAAAAGAAAGATAAGAAGAGCTGGGGAGGAGCCAATGATGATCTGGCTTCCCCACTCATTATCTTATATACTCAAAAAAGATCGATTACAAAGACTAAGATGCCCTTAATGGGGTGTCAACTGTTCATAACATAAAAGTAGTTCCAAAGAAACAACATAAACTAATGGGCCTTGGGCTCAATAACACTAATAAATGATTATAAAAAGAAAATCATAGAAATTGTTGAATCTCAACACTCCACCTCAAGTTAGGAGTAGATGTCACACAATCCCAACCATAGTTTTCAAGGCGCCAAGGCGAGGCTAGGCGATAGGGGGGTGCCTTGTTGCTGTCCACCTAGGTGATGGATTTTTTCAAGTAAAAATCACATATCCTAGGGTAGTTCCCTAGGTTCCATAACCAACTTTCTTTAATAACTATCCATAATTTTCATAAGAAAATTATAAACTTCATGTTTAAGTCTAGAAAATCAACATATTTATGAAAAGAAAAAGAAGGAAATAAAATTCAAAAAATATAGGGGCTGAACCCCTATTTTTATTATAGGAAAAGAAGAAAAGAAAAGGTGGAAGAAGAAATATGTTGATTAGACAAAATTTTAAGTTCTTCCCTTACTTGTTGGTTCAGATTTTGAAGTCATTGAGGGTTCAATACAGCAGTTAGCAATGTTTGTGTTGATTATACCCTAAAAAATAAGAAAATAATAAAAAGAAATTAGTTTATAAACACAAAAATGAATATTTTTCTTTAATAATGTCTATTTTATAATTATGATCTAAAACAAAATAACAATATAAAAGTATTTTATTACATAGTATGAAAAACTGCTTGGGAACTGAGCGAGGCGAGCCTCCAAGGGTGCCTTGTCACCTAGGCGCTAGGGGTGAGAAAAAAAAACCAAACCGACCGAAACCGAACCAAAAAACGGTTAACCGAACCGGTCGGTTCGGTTTTGGTTCGGTGTTTTTAAAAAACCGAAGGTACCAATTTGGTTTCGGTTAACCAATATAAAAAACCAGTGGTTAACCGAAACGGTGGTTAATCAAACCGGTCAACCAGTTAACCAACTGGTTTCGGTTCGGTTCCGGTTACCAATTTTTGGAAAACCGGTACTACCAGTTCGGTTCACAAAAAGGCCCACGGTTCGGTTACCTGAACCGTGAGCACCCCTACTAGGCGCCCACCGGGTGTCGCCTTGACAACTATGTTCCCAACTTGTGTAGATCATTTTCAAGCTTATTTCTTGCAACACCTTTTGTGAGAACATCAACTAGTGTAAATCAAATGCAATATAATGGTAGGCACACTTCTCTAGATGTCATCCTTTCTCTTATGGATTGTTTGTCTACCTCTATATGCTTTGTTCTATCATGCTGAACCGTGTAATGAACAATGTTAATTGCTGCTTAATTATCACACTACAACATCACAAGTTCTTCTACATCAACTCCAATCTTTGCTAATAAGGACCGAACCCAAAGAAGCTCTGAAACACCATGTGCCATAGCTCTATATCCAGCTTCTACACTTAACCTGGCTACAGCTGGTTACTTCTTTGGGTTATGTCTATATCATCCACATAGACATCTATGCAAGTTTCTAATTTCAAATGTCCATGGTTAGCAAACAATATCCCTCTGCCCAAGTATCCTTTTAGATAGGCAAGAATCTTGTTTGCTTCCTAGTATTTAACTCGTGGGGTATGCATGTATTGTCTCACCACATTAACTGCATAGAAGAATATTTGGTCTTGTCATGCACAAGTATAACAATCAGACCCACCAATCTATGATACCTCCCCAACATCCTTTACTAACTCACCATCTGAAGCATTAATACTGTGATTTTGGTCAATTGGTATATCAATTGGTTTAACCCCAAGTTTTCCCATCTCCCGTACTAGGTCCAACACATACTTCCTTTGGGAAATGAAGATCCCATGGTTGGACCTTAAAACCTCAATGACTAGAAAATACTTCAACTTCCCAAGATCCTTAATCTCAAACTCCCAGTGTAAGTTTTTCTTCAACGCATCAATCTCACTTAGGTCATTTCCTATGACTACAATGTCATCCACATACACTATTAACACGGAAATCAATAATCCCCTTCTCTTCACAAAGTATGATCAGATTATGTTTGAGTATAACCAAACACAATCAATGCACTCCTAAACCTGTTAAACTAAGCTTTAGGTGATTGTTTTAGACCATATAAGGACTTCTTCTTTGCATACCTTTCCTTTGGTCATATCATTGTAAAAACTAGCTAGAAGGTCCATGTACACCTCCTCCTGCAAATCTCAATTAAAAAAAGCATTCTTCACATCAAGTTGGAAGAGGGGTCAAGAGTAAGTAGCTACTAGAGATAAAAGGATCCGAACTGAACTCACCTTGGCCACCTGTGCAAAAGTCTCCAAGTAGTCTATCATATAAGTCTTGAGTGTACCCTTTTGCAACCAGCGTTGGCTTGTACCTTTCTATGCTTCCATCAACCCTGTACTTTACAGTATAAACCCATTTGCAACCAATTGACTCCTTCCCATTAGGTAGATCCACAACTTCCCATGTCTGGTTTTTAATTAAGGCTTTCAATTTCCTATTGCATAGTTGCTTCCACTCAGGTTGGAGAGAGCCTCACTAACAGTCCTACGTATAGATAGAATCAAAAGAAGCAAGGAATGCTTGGTAAGAGGGAGATAACTCACTGTAGGAAAATTCATGTGAGAGGCAATGGGTTGTGCACTTTCTCTTCCCCCTCCAAAGTACAATAGGAAGGTCTAGGTAATCTACATTAGTGTTGGTATAGGTCTAGTATCAACAGGAACTGAAACATCAAAGGGAGCAAAAGGCATACCTGGGTCTATGTCGGCTAAACCTGGAATCTCTGATGATCTGATAAGAAGTGGCACGGGTAACTCTATAGTGGAATAAACCTCTCTATGCTGCCATAGGAGTTGTCATGTAAACATGGTTTCAAATGTCGCCAAATGTCGCTAATGTCGCCCAACATATGTCGATGTCGAGGCGCACCGACATGAAAGTGGATGGTAATATAAAAATTACATTACGTCGGTATTTCGAAAATGTCAACCAAACCGGTCCAAATAACGAAAAAAAATACAGTTTTTCCTATTATGTCGACAGGATGTTGACTAATGTACATTAAAAATATAATATATTAGTATATTGTATTAATATAATATAATATATTAATATAGATTATTCCATTAATAATTTCTATTTAATATTTCAAATAAAATATTTAAAAAAAGAATTAACAAAAGAATAAATTAATTACTTTATAATATAAAACATAAAATATTTTTCAAGTAATAAAATATTAACTAGTTAGTATTTTTAAAATATTTATTAAAATCAGAATATGTTTATTAAATTTTATAGTGAACCATATTCTACATTTAATATAAAAATCAGAATAAATTTTATACTAAATCATAATTTATTATAAATTTAGTATTAAAAATCATAATAAATTCATTAAGTTTTATAAGAAATCAGAACTTATCATAATCTTAATACTACTAAAAGGAGAATCAGTATTATAACTTTAATATTTAAAAAATCAGAATAAATGTGTTTTTATTTACTAGTGTGAAAAAAATATATTAGAATTTATAATAAATCAAAATTAAAAATAAGAAAAGAAAATATTAGATAACCTTGTAAAAACATCAAAATGCATAATAAATCAGTGAATAATCATTTACTAATTTTTTATTGGTCTTAGTTTCTTAGCTTTATATAATGGTTGGGAATAAGATAATAGTCTAGAAATATGTATTAATGCTTCTTTTATCATTTTACAAATATCTTTGCATATTTCCACATATTTCATAATATTTCCACAATGACTCTAATTTTTACAAACATTCCCCTCGACATTTCCGACATGTCCTATATTTTGGTAAGCGACATTTCCATCTACATCAACATTTTCAACCTTGCATGTAAAAAAATGAGAAACTGGAAGTAATGGAGCAAGAAAAGTAGGTGGAATAACTGGGTTAAACACTAAAATAGGTAAAGGAGATGGAATAGGAAGAGGAAGTGGTGTAGGTTGCTCATTTCCTTCCCCAAAACAATCCCCTTGAGAAAGACTCTCTAAAAAGAAAGATGAAGACTCAAAAAAGGTGACATCCATGGTACCATACTAACTCCCTAACACAGGATCATAACAACAATACCCCTCTTTGATTTCCTACATACCCAAGGAATACACACTGCTTTGTTGTTAGAATCAACTAAACATGGACAAAATGGTCTTTTACCTTCTCATTAAGTTGTGCTTTGTCAGTTTTGTGTTACTTTAAGTTATTGTCCCCACACTTAAGTAGGGGTATATTAGTCATTGTAATATCATCAAATCCAGTGTGAATCGTGTTAGTATGGGAAATACCATCAGGTTTCCTTTAGTTGAGTTGATAATCATGTAATGAGTCCTTTTGCTTTAATCCATTTAGATGTTTGGGGCCCGAATAGAATTGTGTCCTATAATGGTTACAAGTGAATCATTCTTTAGTTTTCAAAAGTTCCATGTTGAAATTCACATTCAATTTGGTATTCTAATAAAAATTCTTCATTCCGATAATGGCAACAAGTACTTTCTTACTTCATTTCAGCAATATTTGGGGCATCATGGTATTATTCACCAAAGTTCTTGTACATACACTCCACAACAAAATGGGGTGACTGAAAGAATGACCTGACAATTACTTGAGACTGCTCGGTCCCTTCTAAATCATATGAATGTACCCAAACGTTTTTAGAGTGATGTTGTGCTTACTGCTTGTTTTCTCATTAATCGAATGCCTTCATTCATTATTGATGGTTGTTCTCCATTCTCTATTTTGTTCCCTACTTTGTCTCCATTCCCTTTAACTCCTCAAATCTTTGATTGTGTATTTTTCATTCAGAACCTAGGTCCTGAATTGGACAAGTTGGATGCTTGAACTACAAACTGTATCTTTCTTAGCTATTCTAGGACACAAAAGGCTTATAAGTGCTATAATCCTCTTACTTAGTGATCATTTGTTTGTCCCGTTGCCACCTTCTTTGAGTCAATTTCTTTTTTAGTAGTGGTGTTGTTTCTCCCTCTTCTCTAGTGGTCCTTCTAGTCCCAGTTGATGATACCATCCTTACTGTTCCAGTTGCGGATGAGCCTTCACCTCCTCTAGTGTAGACCAGTGTTTTAAAAGGCGTGGGAGGCGTACACCTAGAGGCACGCCTCCAGGCAAGGTGCTCCCAAAACACCCTGAGGCGTATGCCAGAGGCGCTGACACCTCTGAGGCGTACGCTTCATGCACCTCACGCACATCTTATATAAAAAGATAGAAAAAAAAAAGAAAAAAGGAAAGGAAAAGAAAGGGAAGGGAAACAAAAAGAAAGAGAAGAAAAAATTAGAAAAGGAAAGGGAAGGGAAGAAAAGATAAGGAGAAAGAAAGTGGTATGCCCCCGGCCCCCTTTTCGCTGCAGCCCAATTTGTTTTTTTGAGTTAGGGGGGTCTTGCTCCACTCCGGCGAGCTCGCTTCGCTTGCTTGCCTCCGCTTCGACAAGATCTCCCCTTTCAACTAATGCTATGCATCCTTGTTCTTCTTAATATAAAAGATTTTTATTAAAAATAAAGAAAAAATGAGATCCCCCTTCCTCTTCATCCTCCTCCCCTTCCTCCTCTTAAGGAGGCTTACGTCTCTTGCGTTCCGAACTACGCCTCACGCCTCCATGTAGTGGAACGCGTCGCATCACGCCTCCGCATTTTAAAACATTGGTGCATACTCATACTGAGCGGCCACCAATCATGCAAGTCTCTACTCATAGACAAACACCAGCTCCTCTTCTAGTTCCTTCTCCGTCGATAGATCCTACTCAGTTGTTCTTACCCTTGCCTCCTACTTTTGACCTTGACCTTCCCATTGCTTTGCGTAAAGGTAAATATAGCTGTACTCTTCATCCAATATTCAATTATGTTTTTGTTTCTAACATTTCTAATTTCCATCGCAAGTTTCTTTCTCTTTTGTCTTCCATATTTATTCCTAAGAATGTCTTGGAAGCTCTTACCTCACCAGGGTGGCATTAGGCAATGGAAAAACGCTCTGTTCTTTCACACAATCATACATGGGAACTCACCACTCTTTCTCCTAGTAAACATGTTGTAGGATCTAAGTGGGTGTATACAGTCAAATACCTACCAGATGGTAAGGTTGAAAGATTGAAAGCCCAATTAGTTGCTAAAGGCCTACTCACAGTTGTATGGGGTGGACTACATGGAGACCTTTTCTCTAGTTGCTAAAATTGGTTCAGTACGTTGTTCTCATATCTTTAGTAGTTATGTATGATTAGTCATTGATTTAGCTTGACAGTTAAAATTCCTTCTTGTATGGTGATTTGAT
Organism: Nelumbo nucifera; assembly: GCF_055504915.1. NCBI lineage: Eukaryota > Viridiplantae > Streptophyta > Magnoliopsida > Proteales > Nelumbonaceae > Nelumbo > Nelumbo nucifera. Next base: position 1,762,797 of record NC_142651.1, on the reverse strand, counting down.
TGAAAAGGTTTATATGGAGCAACCTCCTGGGTTTGTTGCTCAGGGGAAGGATGGAAAGGTATGTAGGCTCAAGAAGGCAATTTATGGGCTGAAACAATCTCCTCGAACTTGATTCGACATATTCAATGAAGTTGTAAAAGAATTTGGTATGAAATCATGTCAGGTTGATCAATTAATATTTAGCTATAATTTTGGTGTTGGAAAGTTTTTGTTGGTTGTATATGTAGATGATATTGTTATACCGATGGTAATAAGTTGGGAATTGATAGGTTAAAGACCTTTCTACAGGATCACTTTCAAACAAAGGACCTCGGCAAGCTGAAGTATTTCTTGGGTATAGAAGTTGCAAGGTCAAAAGCATGGTAGAAATTTGTGCCAAAGTATGTTCTTGATCTATTGGAGGAGACTAAATTACACATATGTCTTAAATAAGCAAAAGACCGAAATACATCAGAACTACACATAAGCCCCTTTTTCTAACATAAATACATATAGGTCCCCATAACTTATCAATATTACAAATACAACCAAATACAATATATCTCTCAACATGGTTGAAAAACCTCCTATAAGAGATTGGACTCTCAACAAATAGTCTATGAAATTGTATTGTGATAATCAAACTACTGCCCACATTTCAACTAACCCAGTTTTTCATGAGAGGACTTAACACATAGAGGATGACTACCATTTTGTAAGAGAAAAGATCCTTAGTGGAGTGGTAAGCACAGAGCATGTGAGTTCAAGAAACCAATGGACAGATTTATTTACAGAACGATTGAGTCATAGAAGAGTGGATTACATATGTAACAAGAGACTATATGGCATACTCTCTAGCTTGAAGGGGAGTGTTAGAGTTAACTAAACAAGGGCAATATGGTCTTTTACCTTCTCATTAAGTTGTGTTATGTCATTTTTCTTTTACTTTAAGTTATTGTCCCCACACTTAAGTAGGGGTATATTAGTCATTGTAATATTTTTTTTTATCAGTATTAGTCATTGTAATATCATCATATCTATATAAGATTGGGTCGACTAGAGAGATGATTCATTTTTTTCTCTAGACCAGATCGTGGTCCTCCTATTCTCTTCTCCTTCTCCCTTTTCTCTTCCTCTTCTCTCTTTCTCTCTATTTCTTTCAACCTACCACTAAACACAAGGGCTGAAGTATTCAAACATTTGCCTTAGGGTCTAGCTTCGAGCCGTGAGAACCAAGGATATGGACTAAACATACACATCCAAACACCCTAATGGAACATGAAACATCTCCCCCTCAGGAAAAGGAAGATTGAACGGAGCAATGTATCCAAAAACACAAGAGGGTACCCTATTAATCAAGAAGACTGTTGTGAGAACTGCATCACCCCAAAACTGAATTAGAACTGTAAAACTCACCATCATACTTTTTGCCACTTCCACAATATGACTGTTAGTCCTTTCTGCTACACCATTTTGTAGTGGAGTATATTTACAATTGCTCTGATGGACTACTCCATGCTCTGATAAATATAATGCCAGGTTTTTCTCAAAATATTCCCTAGCATTATCTAATATGAATACCTTCACTTGTACTCCAAATTGCATCAACACCATATGGTGGAACTGTTGTACCAAGGAAGGTACCTCATCACAAGATCTCATCAAGTATACTCAAGAGTACCATGAACAGTCATCCAAAAACAGTAGAAAGTAACGATAGCCACCCATAAAAGGAACATGATATGGTCTCCAAACATTAGTATGAACAATATCAAAAACTTAAGAATGTCTACAATGTTTTCCAACTTGACAACCTTTACACCCCAAACCAGACAACTTAACAAACTCAAACATCTTTGGAAACAAAAAACGCGAAGAACCAAATGACAAAAGTCCTAATCAATTATGCTAAAGCGTAATCTGACCCACTGGCTCTAACTCAAGATCCTACAAAACATAATGACTAAGAAAAAATTACTGAATAATTCAATTTTTTTGTCAAACTACTCATAGATAAAAGGTTTGTACTCAATCTAGGAGCATGTAGTACAAAAGGCAAGGTAATGGTATCGGTTATTTTGACAAACCCCTTTCCAACAATGAGAACATGGGAGCCATCAGCTATGGACACTTTATCTCTACTAGAGCAAAGGTTGTACGAGGAGAAAATGGTGGAAATATTGGTCATATGTTCTGAGGCTCCTAAGTCTTATAACCCAAGGAGGTCCCTCCTTACCTGTAATGAAGGCATAATTTGCAGTGGCATATGAACTATTCATATGTGCAAAAGTAGAATGACTAGCTCCTAAGAGCTTCATCAGTTGGGTATGAAAAATGCCTTCCTCAACGGTGATCTTGAAGAAAGATGTGTACATGGTGCATCCCCCAAGTTTCCATGCTCAAGGCGGTAAGCAAAAAGTGTGCAAGTTGAAGAAGTTCTTATATCGCCTAAAACAATCACCAAGGGCTTGGTTCAACAAGTTTCATTTGACTATGCAGCATATTGGCTACAAGCAATGTCAATCTAATCAAGCACCATTTGTGAAAAGAGGGGAAGGTAAAATTTCAGCCCTAATAGTATATGTTAATGGCATAGTAATCAATAGCAATTGGAAAACTAAAATTCAGAAGTTGAAGGAGTTTCTTGTCACTCAATTTGAGATGAAAGATCTAGGTCCCTTACGATATTTTCTTGGAATTGAAGTTGACCGTTCATAAAAGGGGATCTTCATTTCGCAAAGGAAATACATCCTAGGTCTGCTACAAGATTCTAGAAAACTAGCAATGAAGCTAGTTGATTCCCCCATTGATCCAAACCATAAATTGGGTGATTGTCATGGTGAAACTAGCAAAGATGTGAAGCAATTTCAGATACTTGCGGGAAGTCTTATAAATTGTGTCCATGACCCGACCAAATATTGCTTATGTTGTGGGTGTTCTTAGTCAATTCATGCTTGCCCTTAAACTACTCACTTATAAGTAGTCGAGAGAATCCTCAGTTACCTAAAAGAAGTTCCAAAAGGTTGGTTTTTTGTTCCAGAAACATGGGCATTTGAAGGCAGAAGTGTATATAGATGTTGATTGGGTTAGATCTGTTGATGATAGAAAATTTACCAATGGTTATTGTACCTTTGTGGGAGGGAACCTAGTTACATGGATAAGCAAAAAAACAAAAAACACAAAAAATGTTGTGGCTAGGTCCAATGCTGAAGCTAAGTACCAGGCGATGTCTCATGGAGTGGCTAAGATTATGTGGATAAAGAATTTATGGAGTGAGGTGCGATCATAGTTGTCAAGGTGATGCCTAGGCAACAAGGCGCCCTTGGAGGCTCGCCTCGCCTAATTGCAAAGCAGTTTTCTATAGCATGTTATAAAAAACTTTTATATTCTTAATTTTTTGAGGTTATAATTATCAAATAGACATTTTTAAACTAAAATATTCATTTTGTGTGTTTATATACTAATTTCTTTTTATTATTTTCTTATTTTTTAGGGTTCAATCAACACAAACATTGCTAAATGCTGTATTGAACCCTCAAAAGACTTCAAAACCTGAACCAACAAGTAAGGAAGAACATAAAATGTTGTCCAATCAACACATTTTCTTCTTTTTCTTTACTAATTGTGTGCGTGTATATACTAATTTCTTCTTCTTCTTCTTCTTCTTCTTCTTCTTCCACCTTTTCTTTTTTTTTTTTTCTATACTTGAACATGAAGATTATACTTTTTCTTATGAAAATTATGGATATTTATTAAGGAAATATGATTATGGAACCTAGGGAGCTACCCTCGGATACATGTTTTTACTTAAAAAAATCCATTGCCTAGGCAACTAGGCGACAAGGCGCCCCCCTGTCGCCTGGCCTCGCCTTGGCGCCTTGAAAACTATGGGTGCAATTTAAAGTTGATAATCCCATGTCCTTATATTGTGATAACAAGGCTGCTAACCAACTTGATAGAACTAAGCATATTGAGGTGGATAATCATTTTATCTAGGAGAAACTTATTGGTGGAGAAGTGTGTACTCCCAATGTTCAGTTCCGAAGAGCAGCTTGCAAACATCTTCACTTAAGGGTTTACATCACTTGCAGCATAATGATTTATGTGACAAGTTGGGCATGATTGACATCTGTTGACAGATGTTGTGTTGACAGATGTTGTATACATGTTTAGTACAGCAAGGGTACTTTTGTAATTTCCTCATTTTATGTTGTACGACCAGCCTAGTATAAATAATAACATACGGCACTCGCCTGCAGAATTCTTTGGGCTCTCAGTCCTCTCACCTCTCTTCTCTTCTCTTGCTCAACATGGTATCAGAGCTAGTTGTCCAGGCCTGAAGGGTGCTGTCAAGCAAATCTGGTTTGTTCATCCTCCAATGTCGAGCAGTTAGTCTCTTCATCTCCCAGCCGTATCCATCTGCTGTTCGACCTTAAGCAAGAAGATGCCTGCCTGACTTTTCATCTTCCAGCGCAGAAAAAAGTTCTGGTTATAGAGTTTTCTATCTGATGTTCCAAGAAGTCTGCCAACATTGACTGTTCGGCTGTAGAGAGGCTATCATCTGATGTTCGTAGAGAAAGTTCTGGTTTATACAGAGGCTATCATCTGATGTTCAAGAAGGTATTATCTATTGTTCATCTACTGTTTGGGTGCCCTGGTATTCAACTGAAGTTTTTTTTTTTTTGTGTTTCTTTGCACCTATTGATGGACTGTTGATGCCCTAATATTCGACTGTGGTGTTCCTTTTTGTGTTACTGCTGTTCAGCTACCCTGTTGATGGACTGAAGTAGCTCTTTCCTTTTACTTTGATCTCATTGACTGTTCGGCTGCCCTGAAGTTGGCACTGTACCAGGTCTGCCGATTAGGTGTGTGGTGAACTTTACCTTGCACCTTCCATTCTATTGTGGGGTCGTATGATCTCTGTAAAACCGTAGGTCATACAGACCTGTTTATGTACTGCAACAGTAGTGTTTGTCTTTTGGATTCCTTTAAAACCGTAGGTCATACAGACTTGTTTACGTGCTGCAACAGCAGTATTTGTTCTTGAATCCCTGTGAAACCATAGGTCATAAGGACCTGTTTGTGTGCTGCAATAGCAGTCTTTTTAGTGGACTGAAGGTCAGGAAGTGCCTGGTGCCTTCTGTAACAGCTCTATGAGGCAATGCTCCTTTCTTTGGGTGCTGTTTTTTTTTTTTTAACCTGAAATCATGAGTGGTGAAGATTCTGCCACATCTGGAGTTTCTTCAATGCTGAATGGAATGAGTGGGGGTGGTGGTGACCTATCATTTCCTATGGCTGTTGTCCCTCTTGATGGTTTAAATTACCTAGAGTGGTTAAGAGGGATCAAGTTATACATCACTGCAAGGGGGAAGATAGGCTATATTAATGGGAAAATTAAAGAACCACACTCTGGGAGTGTCGAATATGATACCTGGGAACAAGCAAATGAAACTGCAAATGAAATCTGGGAACAAGCAAAATCTACATATTCAGAACCGCGACACTATGCCAAGATCTATCAACTGTAGGCAGAATCGTCTACTTGTAGACAAGGGGAGAGGTGTTTATCAGTATATTGCTCTGACTTGACTTCTGTTTGGAAGGAGTTGGACCATTACCAGAATGTGGATTGGAAGTGTGACAATGATGCAAAACTGTACAAGAAACTTGTCTCCCAGCAAAGAGTGTTTGCCTTCTTACATGGTTTGAATCCTATGTATGAATCTATCAGAGTACAGATTCTCGGTTCTAAGGATCTTCCATCAGTTCAGGAAGTTTATGCTCTTGTACAATCTGAAGAGAGCAGAAGGAATTTGATGAACAACCCTGGTGGGGATGCAATTGTGTTGGCAACAAAAGGGGTGTGGGATCTTCTTCCAGGAAAGGAGATCTCCAAAAAAAAATAGAAGATAAGGACAAATTGTGGTGCACTCATTGCCAGAAACCCAGACACACCAAAGATACCTGTTGGGATCTTCATGGGAAACCAAAATGGGCTCGAGATCTGAATAAGAAGCAAGGTTCAGATGTGAATAAAAGGTCCGGACAGCAAGGTACAAAGAAATACAACATGGCCAACATGGCTACTCGGGAGAATCAGCCCTCCATCCCTACTGTGACTCAGACACATCTCTCTGGATCTGACCCGAGGGAGGATATTATGAATTCCTTTCGTGACCATTTAGAGCTCTATGGTAGAGAAATTCGTCAGATGGATGCTCCTCCCTCAACCTCATTTGCATCTACGTCAGGTAACTCTACCACAGCTTTCCATGTTGCTTCTCACACCCTTGACTCTCCATGGATCATTGACTCTGGAGCGTCAAAACACATGACTGGTACGTCCTCTTACTTTCAAACCTATCACCTTCTTTCTGGAAGAGACAATGTGAAACTAACTGATGGATCATACACTTCTATAGCTGGTCAATGAACCATCTCTCTTCCCCTTGGCCTTACTCTCTCTGATGTCCTACATGTTCCAAAATTTCCCATTAATTTGTTCTTTGTTAGTAGTGTTACTAATTCCTTGAACTACTCAGTGACCTTTTTCCCTTCTCATTGTGTGATACAAGATCTGACCTCGGGGAGGACGATTGCTAGGGGACGTATGGTTGATGGACTTTATATGCTGGAGAATAAGGCTGGTCTTCATGTTACAGAGTCTATGAGTCAGTCCTGTAAGAGTCAAATTTATTTATGGCTTTGTCGCCTTGGTCATTTGTCTTTTGAGTCTTTAAAAGTTGTCTTTCCAGAACTGTTTAAGTCAATGTCCATTTCAGATTTCTCTTGTCAAACGCGTCAATTAAGTAAACATTGTAGAACTCATTTTCTTCAAAAACATAGTAAATCTGAATTTCCTTTTCACATTGTTCAGTCAGACAATGCGAAAGAGTTTTTTCATAGTGATCTTACGGAGTTCTTTGCTTCGTGTGGTTCACTTCACCGTAGCTCTTGTGCCCGAACACCACAACAAAATGGTGTGGCTGAACGGAAGAACCGGCATCTCCTTGAAGTGGCTTGGGGTTTACTACTCCATATGAATGTCCCCAAACGTTTTTGGCTTGAGGTTGTTCTTTGTTCTACCTACCTGATTAACCATATGCCCTCTCGTTGGTTAGAGTACAAAACCCCACATCATCTTCTCTTTCCTAAGGCCCCCCTTCTTCCCATTCCTCCTCTTGTATTTGGTTGTCGGTGCTTTGTCCAAAATCTGTCTCCCACCCGTGGGAAATTGGATTCTCGTGCTATTCCTTGTATATTCCTTGGTTACTCCTTCACTCAAAAGAGATACCGTTGTTTTAATCCTGTTTCTCGGAAATTCTATGTCTCCATGGATGTTTCTTTCTTTGAGGATGAGCCTTTCTTTCTTGTTTCTCCTCGGGGGGAGTGTAGGCTTGAGGAGAAACTGGTTCAGCTCCCTTCTCTTCCTGATCCCCCGCCTTTTCGTGTCTTCTTTCGTCGTCGCAAAGGCCAACCAAATTCAAGAGCTATGGAGAATCTAGAAGCTGTACCTCCAGTGCCATCAAACTCCTCGGGGGTGGATCATACCCACTCAGGTAACTTGGCTCCCAATGATGTTCTTGATTCTATTGAACTTGATACCTCTGCTGCTAATGACCTTGACCTTCCTATTGCTCAAAGGAAAGGTATTAGATTGTGCACCACTAAACATCCCATTTCCAACTTTGTTTCCTATGAGAACATTTCACCCTCATTTTGTGCTTTCCTTACCTCTACTGACAGTGTCCCTATCCCCAAGAATGTGGCAAAAGCTCTTTCAGTACCTGAATGGACAAATGCCATGAAGGAAGAAATCAATGCCCTTCATAAAAATGGCACATGGGAACTTGTAGATTTCCTAAGGGAAAGGATCCAGTTGGATGTGAATGGGTGTTCACTGTCAAGCATAGGGCTGATGGAACGGTGGAGAGGTATAAAGCTCGCTTAGTGGCAAAGGGGTTTATTCAAGTGTACGGAGTTGATTATGTAGAAACTTTTGCCCCTGTTGCCAAGATGAACTCCATTAGAGTTCTTTTCTCTCTTGCTGCTAATCTAAATTGGGATCTACATCAACTTGACATCAAGAATGCATTCTTGAATGGTGACCTTGAAGAGGAAGTTTACATGATTCAACCCCCTGGTTTTCTGGCTCAAGGCAATGAACAGAAAGTGTGCAAGTTGAAGAAGTCTTTATACGGGTTGAAACAATCACCAAGAGCTTGATTCAGCAGATTCCATGTTGCGGTTCAGCAGAAAGGATACAAGCAATGTCAATCAGATCACACACTGTTTGTGAAAAGAGGAGAAGGTAAAATGGCTGCTTTAATAGTATACGTGGATGACATAATTGTTACTGGTGACTGGAAGGATGAAATCCAGAGGTTGAAGGGTTTCCTTGCCACTCAGTTTGAAGTGAAGGATCTAGGACCTCCCAGATACTTCCTTGGAATTGAAGTTGCCCGATCAAAAAGGGGTATCTTCATTTCCCAAAGGAAATGTCCTAGGTTTACTTCAGGACACTGGAAAGATGGGAGTGAAGCCAATTGACTCTCCCATTGACCCCAACCATAAATTAGGTGACAGCCAAGGTGAACCTCTCAAAGATGTGAAACAGTTTCAGAGGCTTGTAGGGAGATTGTTATATCTTTCTATGATCGTCCAGACATTGCTTATGTTGTTGGTGTCCTCAGTCAGTTCATTCATGCACCTAGGTCCATCATCTTGAAGCAGCAGAAAGAATCCTCCGATATCTAAAAAAGTTTCCTGGTGCTGGCTTGTTATTTCAAAGGCACGGGCATTTGAAAGTTGAAGTTTATACAGATGCAGATTGGGTTGGATCTCAAAGTGACAAAAAGTCTACTAGTGGCTACTGCACCTTTATAGGAGGGAACCTTGTTACATGGAGGAGTAAAAAGCAAAATGTAGTGGCTAGATCCAATGCTGAAGCTGAATATCGTGCAATGGCTCACGAAGTAGCTGAAGGTATGTGGATAAAGAATCTGTTGAGTGAGTTGGGTTTCCTAGTGGACAAGCCTATGACTCTATTCTGTGATAACAAAGCAACTATAAACATTATTGCTAACCCAGTGCTACATGATAGAACAAAACACATCGAAGTTGACAAGCATTTTATCAGAGAGAAGGTCATCACAGGCGAAGTATGAACTCCCTATGTCAGCTCTGAGAACCAACTTGCAGACATCTTTACAAAAGGGCTTCACCATTCCAGACATCATGATCTCTGTGACAAGTTGGGCATGATTGATATCTATGCTCCAACTTGAGGGGCAGTGTTGATAGATGTTGTTTTGTTGACAGATGTTGTTGTATACATGTTTAGTACAGCAAGGGTACTTTTGTAATTTCCTCATATTTTATGTTGTACGAGCAGCCTAGTATAAATAATAACATACTGCACTCGCCTGCAGAATTCTTTGGGCTCTCAGTCCTCTCACCTCTCTTCTCTTTCTCTCTTCTCTTGAGGGGGAGTGTTAAAAGGCAGGAATCACTTCACCTTTAGTACCATAAGGGTACTTTTGTAATTTTCCTTTTATTTTCTGATCGCCCTAGTATAAATACTATTGTTGGTGCAACCAGCAAGACTTTTTTGCCTCTCATTCTTCTCTTCTCTCCTCTCTTCTCTTTTAGCTTCCTATTGATATTTCTAAGATAATATGTACAATAATTTTTTATATATATGTTTTGTATTTTTTATTATAAAATTAAACTAACATTTTATTTTTAAAAAAATATATTTTTTTATTAATTTATATGGGCAAGCTCAAATGCCCAGCCTAGGGCCATGCTATGTGGCCCAGGATGCAGGCCAGGCCGGGCCCAATTACCCCCACAAACTGTTTATTACCCGGTAAAATCCCAGCCTAGTGCGGTCCATGATCATCCCTACATCTCTTCTATTTTAACCTATTCCTCCCACTGGTAAATTTAGCAAAATACTTGCCTTGTGCTGAAGGTTTCACCACACAAACCTTGTTCTCCACCACCTACTCTAGCAGCTTTTGAATGCAAAAAGTGTGACCAAACTGCAAGGGGTTCCTAGAAAAACCTTTAATTTTTCTTTTTCTCCACCACTGAATCACTATCCCTTATATTCCACTCACACACAACAAAAGAAACACTTTTAACTTTTTTTCTCTTTTACGGCATATTTCAATCCTTAGAGTAAAATTTTCCTCCCAGATTCTTGAAATAATCATTTAGGTTTTGGTGATCCCCCTATATGGCTGTATCCATGGCCTCCCAAGGGCCTTAAAGCAAGCCCTCGCTGTATTTAACAAGGCCATGTCAGAGGACCAATAATGCACACGGAAACATCTGAATTGATCACCTTGGCCCACCAAACCCATTGTCAGAGCCCAACCTGCTACCTTGCCAAGGGGATCTGGAAGTTTCCAGACTCCACACCATTATAATCCTGCAATGAATGGGGATTAAAAATTGAAACCCCCTTGCCTCAACCTCCAACCTCCAGGTCCCCAATTTAGGACCCACCTGATCAACAGATAAGAGGATTTTAACCCCTTCACTGTATACCACATCATCATTTCCACTCCCATAGCTGTGGAATTGCTGCATAATTTTACTGTCACTCCTCACAACTAGCAAAACATATGGAAAGTGCTACCAAAGACATTATTCACCAAATTTACCACCTAATAACCAACCAAATCCATATATTCAAGGGTTCAATGACCTCTCCCAGAAACACTGCCACCATAAGAACTAATATCAATCCAAACCAATATCATTAATCAACAACACTCCACTTCCACATTTCAGTTGCCTATCTTCACAAAAGCTCCAAGGTAATTTCCAACCTCCACAAAGGTCAACTTACATAATATGTGCAGTGGAACTACAAAAATATTAAGCCACCATTTGGTCTATAAAGCAGGGGTTTTAATGGCACCTACAGCCAGTCCCAGGGAGACAAATCAAGCCTGAGACTGTCAAACACGACCCTGCTGTTGTTGACTTGTATGGCCACATCTTTGGGCAGAAATATGAAACACAAAAGGACTCACATCAAACATTAACACTATTGGGTAATTACACCAGCCAATGTAAGTGTAACTAGATCTCCAACCCACTGATACCCACAATTCTACCATCTTAGTATTTGGGTCTGCATAAACAAGATGCCCAACAAAATACTGATAGAAGTCTCCCCAGGTTGTGATGTTCCTCAACTCAACAACTTCAATCCTGCTCAAGCACCTGTCTACCTGAACCCAAGCAATTATTTCTCGACACTGGATGCCTCCACTGTTAGGCTGTAACTAGATCTCCAACCCACTGATACCCACAATTCTACCATCTTAGTATTTGGGTCTGCATAAACAAGATGTCCAACAAAATACTGATAGAAGAAGTCTCCCCAGGTTGTGATGTTCCTCAACTCAATGACTTCAATCCTGCTCAAGCACCTGTCTACCTGAACCCAAGCAATTATTTCTTGACACTGGATGTCTCATGTCTGGGTCCTTCCTCCTCACATTACACCCAATTACATGAAGAATGAACATCCTTTACCATGAGATGTAAAACGATAATTTTTTCGGCAATAAATAATACCTTGATGTCATGTAATTCAACATTGACAAAATGCATCAACCTGTCATTTAACATGTGCTCAACCTGAGATCAAACATTTAGGAACTGTCAGCAGAGAGAAACAGTTACATAAATCTCATGAACATAATAACTTACAGGGAGAAAAACAAACATATAGTGGAGAAAAATCTAAAGATATCACAATGAATCATGCTTAATAAATTCCATGCAGACAAATAAGAACTCTCAAAATCAGCTGAAGAGCAGTGTTTTAAAAGTGCAAGGTGAGGCAGGCGCCTTTTTGAAGCAAGGCACAAAAATGCAAAATATGCCAAAAAATGCCAAAAATTTAAAAAACAAAAAAAAATAAACATAATAAAAAACTATTATCTCAAATTAAAATACATAAATATAACATGTAAAGCATATTCAAAATGAATATTTAAAAAGAAAATCAAGCATAACATATAAAATATATTCAAACATGTAAACTGTCAATCTCTTTATTTTTTTCCCAAATGTATTACTTCAAATAGCTAATGTTAAATATTTTGCATTGCTGATTCTAGAAGCCACTTTTGTACCAAGCCCCTTGAGGCAAGTCCAAACAATTCTATATTAGGGTCTTAAATTATTAATCCCTATGAAAAAAAATGATTTTATAATTTTAATTGCCTTTCAAAAATATCTTTTATTAGGATGTGAATGAGCAAGATTAGCAAATAGGGGATTCTCAAAGCTTCAGTGTATTTGTTATCAAAAACATTAGATTGAGAATCTCCTTTTCTAACTGCATGTCCTTTTTCTTGAATTATAGTGACTAGTCAATCACATTAGAATAGTAAATCATCATTAACTAAAAAAAAGATTCCAAAAAATGTTCATTTACAAGTTGAAGGGGCTAGAAGGGCTAGGGGCAGACCAAAAAGGACATGGGTTGAAATAATGAGAAATGATTTAAGCACTCATAATTTAACAATGGACATGGCATTAAACAGAATGGAATAGCAAAACAGGATTCATGTAGCTGACCCCATGTAGTTAGGATAAGGCTTAGATGATGATGATGATGAGTTCCACGTACTTGCAGATGATTTTAACAAAATATCAGCAATATTCTGAAAATATAAACCATAAATGTTTCATTTATTGCTGATATTCAAAATATCTAAGCAATATGAGAGGAAAAACAATTCAAATAATGTTTTTAGTCATCCCTAGAAAAATGATGGGATTTCAGCATTTCACCAAATTTTTTTGATGGGTAACTAGAAAAATTTATTAATTGTGGATAAAGAATAAATTATTTACATAATTGATTGTGCCAATGCATCCACTCTTGACAAAATTGCAAATCATGTAGAGGAACAAGGGGCTTTTATTGAAGGTAGGTAGATATTAGATAAGATGATAATTGTGAATGAATGTATTGAATTGAGGCTGAAATCAGGAAAAAAAAGTGATAGATATGCAAAAGGCACATAAAACATAAGCCACTCATTTATTGATTACTTACTGAGAAGGTTGGGATTTGTGTTGAAATGGAGAAAGTGGACGAATGATTGTATCTTTTCCCTGTGGCTTTCCATCATGATCAATGTCACAGCTGAAGGACACTTCATTGAAGATAAGGACCATAGACAAGATAATCTATTATCACTTTTTTCTCTTTGTTTTGGTCGTTGAAGCCCTTAGAAGATTGATATGAAAGACGGAAGTGTTAGGATTAGCAGAAGGTTTTAACTCCAGTCACCAGGGAGGGGGAGTGATTTCCTATTTGCAATTTGCAAATGTTACCATCTTTCTCTGTGAAATGTCCACTGGTCAGCTTTCAAGTAGTTTCTGGATTTGATGATTTTAACCTTCTTTCTTTTTTTTCTTGGATCAGAAAAGAGAAATTTTATTATAAGATTGAAGGTAAAAGTTAATACAAAGATGAAAGACTGCCACCCCAAAAAGCTACACTCAAAATTACATTGCAGCCCAAAACAAACCATGTCTCATAACTCCCTGCTTAGCAAGGGAATCACCTAACCTGTATGCAGTTTCACCCAATTAAATTCAGTAATGATGTCCTTAGCAATACTTTCCACCTCCCTAAAAGCATATCTAAGAGCCAACAGAGTCTGACTGCTACCATTAGCCCATGAAATAATTAATTTTGAACCTCCTTCCACCTCCACCTGTCTGTACCCCAGTTGTTTTACTGACCTTGTAGCGAAGCTAACAATACAGCTTTCAATGAGTTCACCACTCCAATGGGACTTGAATAAAGAGCCAACATTCTGCTTTCAGAATTCCTGATCACACCACCTATTCCAGGCATGCCCGGATTTCCAAAAGAGCTCCCATCAAAATTCAGCTTTACTTTGATGCCTTCTGGAGGTTTCCACTCCAGCCTTATCTTTTCTTTTCCTCTAGAGGATTGTGCCACTTCTGACCAAGCTCTAAAGATATCAATAACTGAGAACACTTGAAAGCTTTCCAAGGTTTTTACCCAATGTGCCACCTTTATTTTGATGCTGTCCAATAACTCCTCCAAGGATATATTCTTTCCATTGAAGACTCTTCCATTTCTTTCTTCCCATATCACCCAAATTACTGCTGCCTTTGTAACTTTCCACAAGATCCTCCCTCTTTCTTTGGTTGCCTAGGATTGAAAATACCAGTCACATCTTTGGGGGAGGAGGGGGGGCTGCAACCAGAGAGAAAAAAAACACTCCTAAATGCAATTCACAAAATGATAGGAAATTAGTAAATGGGAAAGAGTTTCATCACTAGCCCGGAATAAAAAGCACATGTGAGAAGAAAGGCAACTCTCAGGCCTTCTTCTCTGCAGCATAATTGTAGGAAACTGTGGACCCCACATTAGTGTACTCGTGTGACAGCCTGAGTTGTACTTAGATTTCCTAGTAGGATTAGTTTTAATCTTATTCTATCTTATCTAGGATTAGTTTTTAATTATCTTATCTTGCCATGCAAGCATTAAGTTCTTTTACAATTAGGAAACTATGTATATAAATTCAAAGGGTGGGGTGGCTATTTTAACACACCAACCACTCTCTTCTCTCAAAAGTCCTTCCACAAGTTCTCCCTCTCTATCTCTCGTCTTCTCTTCTCCTCTTCTCTTCCTTTCTTTTATTTTCTGTTCAAAATCTACAGAATAACTGTAGTCTTGTACGATTACTTGGTATCAGTGCCAAGATTAGGGCTTCACATGTGAGTGTGATCTAGCCGACCACATGAGAAATGCCTAAGGCTGGAAGAATAGAGAAAAAGCTCTCTTCGGCTGATTCTTGGAGGTTATCTACAGCAGCAGTCCAAAGATTGGATCGTATCTTTGATAACCAGGAAGAATCAGAGGAAGAGAAAAGGATCAAGATCAATCCTTGATCAGTACTAGAGGTGGCGATCAGAATTTCAGAGGATTTCTGTTCAAGATCAGTTTTTTCTTTCAAGACTAGAGGATCAAGATCAGTCCTTGATCAAGACAAGAGGCGGCAATCAAAATTTCAGAAGATTTCTGGTTCAAGATCAGTTTTTCTCTTCAAGACTGAAGTTGATTATCAAGATCAGAGTTTCTCAGAATTTTCTGGTAGGTTTTCAAGCTTTTCTTGAAATCGGCAGCAAGGATACCTTGATATAAGAGGTATGGTTAGGAAAAAATCCATCCTTTTATGTATTCCTTTTAGAGTTTAAGAGAAAACCCTCAAGTTTCAGGGCTGGTATTGCTTCAGGGAGGTAATCAGATTTGTCTCCCTCAATTTCTTTGCTCTTTGGAAGATCCAGTAGAGCTAGGACTGTTACAGTTGTTTACTGCTATCAGTCTCCATAGACCGACTAGGATTTCTGAATCAGAAGCCTCCATCTAGACCCACTATTACCTGTTACAGACCCAGTAGGCCGATTAGTACAGCAATTAGGAAGTATTCTGATTAATAATGGAGTTTAGAAACCAAGGGCAGGGTGTTTTTGGGGCTGGTTCAGGTAGCATGGCTGAAAACACCTTTCAGATTACAACCATAAAGTTTGATGGTTCAAACTACTTAAGAGTGGGCCCAATCAGCCATGATGGCCATTGGGGGAAGAGGAAAGCTGAACTATTTATTGGGAGATGTGAAGGAACCAACCAAGGAGGATCCCACTTATGCTAAGTGGATTCAGGAAAATTATTTGGTGATGACATGACTGTGCAACTCTATGCAGCCACACATCAGCCGAAATTATTTATGTGCAAAAACAGCTAAAGAAATATGGGAAGTTGTGAAAGAAACATACTCTCAGCCCCTTAATGTTGCTAGGGCTTATGAGCTGAAATGTGAGGTTAAAAATCTCAGACAAGGAGAGAAACATGTCTCTGTTTATTTTTCAACCCTAAAATCTTTATGGCATGAGATTGACCACCTTGAAACAATTGAATGGGAGATTCAGAAAGATGCACAGACTTACAGAAGGCAAGTTGAAACTAACAGAGTATTTTGAGTTCCTAGCTGGTCTAAATTCTGAGTATGATATTGTAAGACAGCAGCTATTGACAAGAGAAAGTGTGACTCTATCTCAAGCTTATTCCCTAGTGCATAGTGAAGAGACAAGGAGAAAGGTTATGCTACAGCAGCAGCCTTTCGAATCTGCCCTGGCAGCAGTTAAACCCAAGTCTGGTGATAAAGAAAGGGATATGAAGAAAAAGGCTAAAAATGACCTAGTTTGTGAACATTGCAAGAAACCTAAACACATTAAAGACACTTGTAGGAAGTTGCATCCACATCTAGTTCCAGCAAAACTCAAAAACAAAAAGGGGAATGCCAATATGGCTATCAACACTGATAGTGCAGCCTCAACGGCCTCAAGAGGCACTCCTCTAGACACCCTAGCTGCTGCCCGAGCTGCTCTAACAATTGGAAAGTGAAGTTAGTAACTCAGTCTTATCTCCTCAGCCACCATCAGCTCCTTCAACCTCATCCTTTGCTCAATCAGGTAGTCGGGCCTCACCTTATCATGCTTCAGCTCCAAGTAATACAAAACTCTCTTGGATAATAGATTCAGGAGCATCTGACCATATGAATGGCTTGCCATCACTTTTCTCTACCTATCATTTATCTTCTAGTAAATACAGTGTCCATAGTTGATGGATCCCTTGTTCCTATTTCGGGCAAAGGAGACATCAAGTTGTCTGATGCCATTTCCCTATCCTTTGTCCTGCATGTTCCTAAGCTTAATACTAACTTGCTCTCAGTTAGTAGCATTACAAAAATACATAATTGTTCAGTAACCTTTTTTCCGGATCGATGTGTTTTTCAGGATCTGGAGACAAGGAAGGTGATTGGGACTGGCCGTAAGACAAATGGAATCTACCTACTTGGAGGAAGTGCTCATCAGGAAGATAGTGAAACTAAGAAATCCTTTGTTTCTCAGTCTGTTAATCAGGTGATGCTTTCACATAATAGGATGGGCCATTTATCATTTCAGGCTTTAAAGAGTTTGTTTCCTAGTTTGTTTGAATCTATTTAGATGTCTAGTTTGAAGTGGGAAAGTTGGGAGCTTGCAAAACATTGCAGGACAACATATTCATTAAGTAACAACAAAAGCAATATTCCTTTTGAAATTGTGCATACCGATGTTTGGGGACCCTATCATACCACAACCATGGGGGTACAGATATTTCTTGTTATATCTTGATGATTATACTCGGTTTTCTTGGGTTTACCTTATGCGTTCTCGAGATGAGGTTCTTGCACAAACCCGAATCTTTCATCAAATGATTTTAACCCAATTTGGGGTTAAAATTAAAATTTTTAGATCCGATAATGCAAAAGAATATTTTGCAAACCCATTAGCCTCCTACATGCTTGATCATGGGATTATCAATCAAAGTACCTAACCCACATACACCACATCAGAATGGGGTTGCTGAAAGAAAGAATAGACACATATTGAAGGTAGCCAGAGGCATTATGTTTACCTCAAATGTGCCTATACATTTCTGGGGGGATGCTGTTCTTACAGCAGTTTATCTCATCAATCGGATTCCCTCACGGGTTCTTGACATGAAACCTCCATTTACCCTTTTATACCCTAATATAGAATTGTTTACCATTCCACTCAAAACCTTTGGGTGCACTTGCTTCGTTCAAATCCTTGGTCCTCATCGTTCCAAATTTGATCCTAAAGCCTCCAAATGTATTTTCCTTGGTTATCCCAAACTCAAAAGGGATATTGTCGTTATGAACCCACTTTTGAAAAAAGATTAGTCTCAATGGATGTCACCTTCTTTGAGGATAAACCCTATTATCCAAGGGTTTCTCCTCAAGGGGGGAATAGTGAGGCTGGGAGCAGCTCATCAGAAGTTCCTTTACCAATCTCATTAAGTGAAGAAGGGTGTAATAGGGAAGGTTGTCAAAGGTGCAGGGATGTGAGATCTATCACAGACGATGGAGACAGGTTGATTTCGAACATCAGCAGTGCAGGCCAATCCCAATCCCCTCTGCAGATCCAAATCCCGGTACCACAGTAGCCCCAGTTACTTCTACAGATCCAGATCCAGGTACCACAGATACTACAGATGAGAGACATCCCACCATGGAGCCTTCACCTTCATTAGATGACCATGACCTTCCCAATGCAGTTTGTAAGGGCAAGCGCCGTTGCACCACATCCACAGCTCACAAAATTTCTCAGTTCTTGTCCTATGATCATTTGTCTCCCTCCTATAAGTCTTTTCTCGCATCCATTGCTGATATTCCCACTCCCAAAACAATACAGGAAGCATTGGAAGTACCAGAATGGAAAGATGCAATAAAAGTAGAAATGGATGTGCTCATCAAAAACAATACTTGGGAGATAGTTGATCAGCCTAAAGGAAAGAAACTGGTTGGATGTAGATAGGTATTCACTGTGAAACATAATGTTGATGGTTCTGTTGAAAGGTACAAGGCCCGGTTAGTTGCAAAAGGATTTACTCAGACAAATGGTATTGACTATTTAGAAACTTTTGCACCAGTACCAAAGATGACCACTATTAGAGTCCTATTATCTCTTGCAGCTAGTTACTCTTGGTCGTTGTATCAGATGGATGTTAAAAACACCTTTCTCAATGGAGACTTGCAGGAAAAAGTTTACATGTAGTAGCCTCCTGGATTTTATGGTACAGAGATAGGAAAAAAGGTTTGTTGGTTGAACAAAGCTTTATATAGACTAAAACAGTCCCCCAGATCTTGGTTTGACAGATTCAGACGAGCCCTTGATAGGTTCGGATATGTACAGGCCCAGTCAGACCACACCTTGTTTATTAAGAAAGTGGATTCTTCTATAACTTCACTAGCTGTGTATGTGGACGATATTGTAGTAACAGGGAGTGATACTAGTGAAATTGAGTCTCTTAAGCAACTTCTTCATCAAGAGTTTGAGGTGAAAGATCTAGGGGACCTATGATACTTCTTGGGCATTAAGGTAGCTAGATCCAAGCATGGGATTTTTGTCTCTCAACGAAAGTATGTCCTTGATTTGCTAGAAGAAACAGGAAAGTTGGGAGTTAAGCTTGTGGACACACCTATTGAACAGAACCACAAGATTAGTGCAAAGGGTGGAGAGCCTCTTGAAGATAAAGCTATGTTCCAACGGTTAGTTGGAAAACTTCTCTATCTTTGCCTCACACGACCTGACATCAGTTATGAAGTCAGTGCAATAAGTCGGTATATGCACTCTCCTAGAACTACTCACCTCCTTGCGGTTGAGAGGATATTAGCATATTTGAAGAGGTCCCCAGGCAGAGGCATTTTGTTCAAGAAAAATGACCACATGAAGATAGAAGTCTACAC
Source organism: Nelumbo nucifera (assembly GCF_055504915.1). NCBI lineage: Eukaryota > Viridiplantae > Streptophyta > Magnoliopsida > Proteales > Nelumbonaceae > Nelumbo > Nelumbo nucifera. Next base: position 1,743,427 of record NC_142651.1, on the reverse strand, counting down.
AGATGCTGATTGGGCTGGGTGTGTTAATGATGGAAGATCTACCTCTGGATATTATGCCTTTGTAGGAGGTAATCCGCTCCTGGAAGAATAAGAAACAAAATGTTGTCTCTCGTTCCAGTGTTGAATCTGAATATAGGTCCATGGCAAATGGTGTGGCTGAGATTCTATGGTTAGGATCATTACTTGAGGAATTGGGTATTGTTAATGAGAAACCCCTAATGTTGTACTGTGATAATCAGGCTACCATTAATATAGCCCATAATCCAGTACAGCATGATAGAACTAAGCATATTGAAGTGGACCGACATTTTATTAGAGAAAGGGTTACATCTCAAGAAGTATGCCTCCCCTACATCACCTCCGACATGCAGCTTGCAGACCTTCTCACCAAGGCTGCTTCAAGTAAGAAGTTAGAAGAAGACCTATGCAAGTTGGGAATGACAAACATCTATTTCCAACTTGAGGGGAGTGTAGGAAAATGTGGACCCCACATTAGTGTACTCGTGTGACAACCTGAGTTGTACTTAGATTTAATTAAGTCATTGATTAGGATCAGCTTTCCTAGTAGGATTAGTTTTAATCTTATTCTATCTTATCTAGGATTAGTTTTTAATTATCTTATCTTGCCATGTAAGCATTAAGTTCTTTTACAATTAGGAAACTATGTATATAAATTCAAAGGGTGGGGCGGCTGTTTTAACACAACAACCACTCTCTTCTCTCAAAAGTCCTTCCACGAGTTCTCCCTCTCTATCTCTCTTCTTCTCTTCTCCTCTTCTCTTCCTTTCTTTTATTTTCCGTTCAAAATCTAAAGAATATCTATAGTCTTGTACGACTACTCATATCACAAGTATTAATTTATCCAAGGAAAATTTCCCAACAAAAGGTTTTAACTTTAAGTAGAATAGGTTACACCAAATCTCTTTCACCAGGATGTTTACCCCTAAAAAGTAGGCAAGTTAGGATGCTGAAAATAGAAGAGCAACTGAATAGACCATCAAGAGAGGTGACCAAATTCTAGAGTCTTCAAGATTTTCATCCAGAAACAAAGTATGTAAGAGTCCTAGTAGGTCCAACTTGCACCAAATCCAATTCTAGATAGAATCTCTAGTAAGAAATTCCAATCAACTAAATCAAAGCCTTTTCTAGGTCCAACTTACATACTAGACCCTTCTCACCACCCCTTCTTTTCTTTGTAACATTCTCATTGGCCACCAAGATTTGATTAATAGTTTGTCTTCCTTCCACAAAAGCTCCTTGAAATGGAGAGATTGTTGAGGGTAAGAGGACCAATTTTAGTCTTTTAGATAGAACCTTTGAGATAATTTTAAAAAGGCTCCCAATCAAACTTATTGGCCTATAATTCTTTGGGTCTTTGGTTCCTTCTTTGGCACCAAGGAAATAAAAGTGGTATTAGTCCCTGACTCCCTGGAGAGATCTCTTCTTCAAGATGGAATTTCTCAAAGAAAGGTTTTGGGGAGAAGAAGAGGTGGACAATCTTGCGGAGGACCTTGGTTATTTGGGTGGAAATTGATCATTCCCGGTAACCTTGCGAGTTTAATTCACTCTTGGCTGACTAGAGGTTTCAATTAAAAAAAAACAAGTAAAAAAGGAACTCTATGGAACTTCGCTCCCTTTGCTATTTGTTGGCACATCTGCAAGGAGAAAAACAAAAGCATCTTCCAAGGGAGCAGAAAAAGGCCCAAAGGCTGATTGTAAAGATTGAAAAAACATTTTTTTTTCATGGGCACCATTTTGAAGGAATTAAACGGTCTTTCTTTTTCTAACTTTTGCAACCATTGGGTGAACATTACATGTAATCCTTAGTTAGGGTTGTAATTGTATCCTTGGCTCTAGCTTTTTGTTTCTCTTTTTTACTACCTTTTATCAATATAATCCTTTATAAAAAAACAAGACTTGGTGAAGAAATATTAATGGAAAAAAGCATATAGGCCACTCTTTATTTTATTGATTGCATCTAGATCACTTATGTCATTTTTTTTTGAAGCAAAAGTAACTTTTTATTGAAGAAGAAAAAACATAAGTACATGAGAAGATGTACTAAAGCCAAGAGTGGCTTGGTAGGATTACAAAGGCAAACAAATGTCACTAAACAAGAAATCTCTAGAGACCCCTGATTTTTCTAGGTTATCAGCAACAGAATTTTGCTCCCTAGGAATCCAAATCAGCTTCACATTCATAGAGCCTAAGATATCCCTGGCTTCAGCTAAGAAGTGGGCTTAGTCTCCAGGGCCCTCCCTTCTCCTGTAACCAAGCTATAGTATTTGCAAGGCGAATTCTTGTGTGTAGCCAGGACCTCTGCCTTTGTGGCATCTGCCCACCCAATCGGACTACTGTAACCCCAACAAATATTCCTCCCCTTTTCCCTCGGACTACACATCCAATTTCTGCTTGACCTGTCGATCCTTGGGCGCTACCATCAAAGTTTAGAGTCATTTCTCCTCCTTCTCTAATAGACCGTCTCATAGTCCACTCAGATCTTGGAGAGGAGTGTAGGATTTCTAGAAGGTTGCTCTGGAGATCATTTAGGGAGAGACCTTTGAACCCTTCAGAATTGATTACCCAAAGGTTGCAGAGATATGTGATGTAGGAAGTTAAATCTTCAACATTTCCAGTTTTATTTTCAAAAGTTCTATTGTTCCTTTCTTCCCAAATGCCCCACAAGACTGCATGGGTCGCTGTATTCCAGTAAAATCTTCCTCTTTTTCCTAGCCCTCTGCCTTGCCATTGCCACAAGATGTCCACCACCCTCTCCGGGAACACCCAGCTGTAACCAACTAGGTTTAGGAAGAAGCACCAAATCTTCCTAGTGACTAGGAAATGGAGAAGGATGTGATCGGTTGTCTCCCCACCGCCAAGGCAAAGAGGACAGACATGAGGGCAGATGCATAATCTGCCTTCAAACTTTTTCTGAATCAACTCGCAGGTGTTTATTCTCTTTAAACAGGCTTCCCACACGAAGGAGACTCTACGGGGGGATGTGTAATCTCCAAACTTTCTTAGCCAGAAAGGGAGGCCCCTGATCTTCTGACACTAGAGCCTTGAAAAAGGAGTTAGTGGAGAACTTGCCGGTGGGATTAAGTTTCCAGATTCTCTGGTCAGGGGTATCAAGAGAGATGTAAGCCTCATTAAGAGAGTTTAGCAAACTAGCTATATCAGCAATTTCTATTTCTCCTAAAGACCTTCTGAGGTTTAGATTCCAAGTTGTTTCCCGAGGGTGAGGGGTTAAGGCTAGAGACTACTGTGGCTTCTTTGGATTGGGACAGGATAAAGATTCTAGGGTAGGAATTAGCAAGGGTGTCCTCTCCCCACCACATAACAGTCCAAAATTTGATTCCATTTCCATTCCTCACCTGATATCTAACAGAACCAAAAAAGAGGTCATAGATAGAAGCAATACCTTTCCAAGGGTTAGAGGCTTTGACCTGGTTCAAGTGAACCTTGCTATCCCAACCATTGGCATGCCTCCCATACTTTCTCTTGATAATTTTTGTCCACAACGCTTCCATCTCTAAGGGATACCTCCATAGCCATTTTCCAAGAAGGGCCAAGTTCCTTTCATTGATATGACCTAGTCCCAATCCACCAACTTCCTTTGCCCTGCAAACCTGATTCCAGCCTACTAGATGACACTTCTTTTCACCACCCCCTTCCCATAGGAAATCCCGCTATAGCTTTTCAATTGAATTTTAGATGACACTTATATTATTTAAATTGAATTTTAGCAAAGTGATGTTAACAGAGACAACTTGCTATGAAAAGCAATCACTTACTTTACACAACATCTAACTTTCTATGGAGATTATTCAAGTTCTTGATAAAGACCTTTACCTGAGACCGAAGGACTTCTTTGTACGTTCCAATTTCTCTCAAAGCAATTGTAAATTTGGTCATAACAGGACCTAAAAGAAATAAGATTTATCAACCCTCAAGGTAAAGTAAGCATAATTCCATGAAAGCAAGTGGCCAAAAATATCTTTTTCAAATCAAAAACATATCCAATTTCAGAAGTAAAATAGTTTCAACAAATTCTTTGATAAAATGGCAAGTATATATTATGTTATGATTTAACAAAAAGGGGAAGAGCATGGAGAGAATGCCATGTAATTGATAGGGATGCAACTCGAGTGGGTTCAGTTGTGTTGAAGCTTAACCCAGGCCCAACTCTAAAGGTTCAAACCTCAGGCTTAGGCTGGGTGAGGCTGGCCTTAGTCAGCCTTTGCGCAGGTTGGTCAGGTTTGAAAGAATTTATGAATATATTTTTATATGGCCATCTTTGTGGTTTTGTGGGTAGTAGAATTGCTTGGAAATATGTGCAAATTTCATTTACAAAGGTATACATATTTATACATATGCATGTATACATAATTTGGAAAAACGATATTTTTATATAAATGAAATGCATGTATGTACGTATGTATGTATTTGTTCAGGTGGGCCCAGGTTGGATCTGGCCAGGCTCAGGTTGGGACTGCTCAAGTTGCAGCCCTAGTAACCAGTGCATACCAATGATACTAAAAGGAAAATATTCTACAACAGCTATAAAAACAGCAATTATATATGGAACAGAGTGCTGCAATCAAGAAACAGCACATTCAGAAAAAGTGGGAAAGTTGAAGGGATGACATATGAGTAACCAAAATTGGTGATGTGATGAAGGAAAGTAGAATGAATCAATGAAGCATACTTCTTTGATTAGTTTCAGTTGAGGCCGATCTCCAATATAATGGATTGGGTTCTTAATGGAATCAGATCAGATTAATGCCTGGTCCCTTATCAGCCTTAATCTTATTCATCTGGATCATGAGATCAGAAAACAATTCGGCTGATGGTTTAAGTGTTTAACCAGATCTAGAATGGACGGAACAGCATTATATTGGGAGCATCATTTTATAAGGGCAGGTTGTGGTGTACATTTATGGGATTGATTTATTGAGATATTCTTCTATGAAGAACAGTAAGCACTTAAGCACTTAAGCAACAGTTACAAGGGTAGGCAAACATTCAAGCACACAAGGAGTTGACAAACTCCCTCTAATGAAGGCAATTCCATAGACACAAGTTACAAGAATGATGCTAACCTCCAAAAGCCACACTAATAGGATCATTATGCCCTCCTCCAAATGTTTCAAGGGCACTAGCAAAAGCGATGTCTCCATCATATGCTTCTCCAAGCCCTTCTCTGCATGTTAAAAACAAAATGCCAGTGAAAATCCTCACAATAAAAATGCCTATAAGAAAATAGACTAACTTCAATGAATGAAGTCACAAGGAATGTGTATTGTTTTGTATTATTTATATTAATCTAGTGAAATTTCAATAGATAACCATTACAACATGCCAAAGCAGGGAGAGTTGTTTCTTTAGTTTACAAGTTTTATAAATACGGAGCAGGTTTGCAAGTTAAGTCATTTAGTGAGCTTCCCTGCATAACCCAGAAACCTCCCATGTGGCAGATTAATTTGGAACCCAAAAGGAATCCACGAATTAATTATATTCCACCCTTTACTCATGGAAAAAATGGCCCAAATACTTTGCCATATGTGTAAATTATGTCTGTTTACTCGATTTTTTTAATTAAATAAAAAATACATAATTAGATTATAGTAAAATAAATGGTATACTAGCAAATGACCCTGTGCTCACCATGGGAAGAATTATTTCTTTGGTTTATAAGCTTTATAAAGAAATAAATAATAAGTTTATAAGAATCACTTTATTCAAGAATTTTGCTCAATTTGTTGAGATAAATAAGAAAATGCGTAACTATAGTAGGATAAAAAATCTATGCTTTAACTGGATTTGATCAATTCAATCCAATTGCATGGAAAATCTAACACAATTCAACAAACAACAGAATTCTTAGGTTTCTACCAATTTGACATTCATGTATATATGTTCGAACAATTGCAAATTTGCAACTAACCTAATGGGGTCATTAGGATGGTGGAAAAACAACCTCTGACATCTATAGACTACCTTACAAATCAATCTAACCATGTTGACTTTTGGAAAAGAAGGAGATTCAGAACAAACTTCACAAGCTTCCTTTGCCCCCCTCCCCCCCAATTCAGTTACTGACTTTCTAAATCAATGGCCAGGAGACTCGATGAAAGGGGTGTTGTGCTTGGGAAGGATGTTTGTCTTGCTACAATGTGGTGCATTTGGGAGGAACGTACTAAGAAAGTTTTTGAAGACAAAAGTACAAATCTAGAAGGCTTTAAAGGGAGAATTACACTCTAGTTTCCTCCTGGATGCTGGCACAAACTCTTTAGAGGTGCTGCAATCCCCCAGTTTCACTCCTGTCCACACAAAAAGATTACTTCTCAGGCCTCCCACACAGTTTATTCTCCAGTTTGATGGCAGCAGTTGAAGCCAAAGAAATTGTAGGGATGAAGCTGGTATTGGGAATCAGAATTTGAGAGCTAATGGTGATCTGATCTGGGCCTTTAGTGGGTCAATTGGTGTGTGGTAAGATCTCTTAATCCTCTGGTTCAGAATTTACTACAGGAAGCTATACAGTAACAGAAATAAAAGCAAGAGAAGAGTAGAGAGAAGGGAAGAAAAGATAAAGGGAAGGGAGGAGAAAATTAGGGTAAACTTTCCATGCTCATATCTCCATCAACAGTTTATTTATACTCTTCCTTACATTCGGTTTCTCGTGCCTGCAAGCGCATATACTCTGTAACTAACTGCTGGGTGACATGGCTTTCCTAGTATAGACATACTTGATTGGGGGTTTGTAGGCTTCAACTTGATCTGGCTGTGCTGGGCTTGCAATCTGGGCCTGTCTTGCTCAAATCTGCATTCATAACAGCTCCATCCCCCTTAAGATCAACCTTGATGTCAAGGTTAAGACGTGGAAAGAGGTCCTGTAACTTCTTGTAGTCTTCCCATGAAGCATCTTCTGGGGATAATCCCTTCCAAAGTACTAATGCCTGTCGTATCACCTTCCGTCCCTGTCTAATCCAGTGGAACTCAGTAATGAGATGAGGTTCAGTAAGAAGTTCAGCTTCTTCCAATAGCTCAGGGAGTGTTGGTGTGACCGTTAATGGGGAGTCCAATGTATGTCTTGAGGAGAGATACATGAAATACGGGGTGTAGCTTGGAGGAAGAAGGAAGATCCAGCCTGTAAGCCACAGAGCCCACCTTTTCAATCACCTTGAATGGGCCAAAAAAAAATCTTGGTGCTAGCTTCTGGTGAGCCCTCCTTGCTATGGATACCTGTCTATAAGGCTGCAACTTGAGGTAAACCTGGTCTCCCACCAAGAATTCAAGATCCCTATGCTTCCTGTCATATGAGGATTTCATTCTCTGTTGTGATCACTGCAAGTGGCACTTAAGTGACTTCAAAATTTCATCTTGAGCTGTCAAATGGGCATCAATTTCGGCCACTGTCACTGATCCCTTTTCATAAGGTAATATTTGTCGTGGGTCCCTGCTGTATAGGATCTTGAATGGAGTAGTGCCGACTGAGGTGTGAAATGAAGTATTGTACCTGTTTTAACATGTGGTGTCCCTGTAAGGGCATTCTTGGTTTTTTCCATGATATTTGTTATAAGCTGTCACCCTAAGTACAAATATTAACTTAGGGTGCCACCAGCCTTACAAATAATACAGAACATTTTCTTCTTCTCTCTTCCCTCTCTCTTCCTTTTCTTCTCCTTCTTTTCTCTTTTATTTCTGTCGATCTACATGGTATTAGAGCGCTGATCTGATCTGGGCGCAACCTTCTCAGATCGTGTTCTTCATTTGAGATTTTTTTTGATTGGAAGAGGACATGAAGACCTCATTGTGTTCTTCTTCTGGGTGCAACCTTCAGCCCTTGTTTCTTTCTCTTCTCTCTTGGTCGCTGTACCAAGAAGTCTGTGGTGGCAGACGAATGCAGTAAAGTGCTTTTTTAGATCTGCGGTGGCAACCGAATGCAGTAAGGAGTTTTCTCCTAAGGGTTTTCTATGAACTGTAGGTCGTGGAAGCCAGGTATGTACTGTTACATTCATATCTAAATGTATGACCACTGTGAATGTCACAGTTTTGAGGTTGTAGGGGCTGGTTGTCTCCTTCTCTTATAAGCTGAAGTGATTCGGCTGAGGTTTATTGACCTACAGTCTGGCTAAAGCTATATTTGGAGCCTTTTGTCAAACTACAGAAGTACAAACCTTATATCTCAGATTTCTTTTTGAAAAAAAAAAAAAAAAAATCAGCAGTTAAGTGTGAGAAAAAATGGCTACTGAGGATTCAGCAACCTCTAGCATTACTTCCCATCAAGGAAACCTAAACGGGGGAATGGACAGCATGAATTTCTCTACGTCTATTACCCCCTTTGATGGCCTAAATTATCTGGAATGGTCCAAAGGCATCAAGCTGTACATCACAGCTAGGGGGAAGGCTGGTTACATAAGTGGAAAAATAAAAGAACCAAAGTCCGGGACTGCTGAACATGATCGATGGGATCAAGAAAACAGCATGGTTATGTCATGGTTGTTAGGTTCCATGCTACCTCATGTAAAGAAAAATTTCATATGGGCTGACACAGCTTGTGAAATTTGGGAACAAGCCAAGGCAACCTATTCTGAACAGAGGCACTTTGCCAAAATTTATCAGCTTCAAGCAGAATCATCTAACTTGTAAGCAAGGGGACCGTAGCCTATCTACATATTATTCAGCCCTTACATCTGTCTGGAAGGAGCTAGACTATTATCAGACTATTGAGTGGAAAAATGATGAGGATGCACAAGCATACAAAAAACTTGTCTCCCACCAAAGAGTATTTGCATTCTTGCATGGGCTGAATCCTGCTTACGAGCCTCTCCGAGTGCAGATTTTAGGAAACAAGGAACTTCCTTCAGTTAAGTATATGCCCTAGTCCAATATGAACAGAGCAGGAATTCATCAAAAAATATATATATATGAAGAGAGCAGGAAAAATCTAATGAATGTTTCTGAGGGGGAGCAACCTGTTGCCCTAGCTGCAAGAGGAGGTAACATCAGAATGAAAAAGGGAGAATCAAGGAAAAGTGAGGACAAGGACAAACTGTGGTGCACGCACTGTCAAAAGCCTAGACACACTCGAGAAACATGTTGGGAGTTAGTGGGGAAGCTCAAGTGGGCAACCAAGAATCAAGAAACTTAAAAGAAACCTCCTCAGAAGAAATTTACTTCTGCAAATCTGGCTGCACAAGATTACCAACCAAATAATTTGCCGATTGGACTTTCCCAAGAGCATCCTAATGGTTATGATCCCAAGGAAGACATCATTAACTCCTTCAGAGATCATTTGGAACTGTATGGTAGGACTCTCGGGCAGATGGATAGGTCGGTTCCTACCCCCTCTACTTCATCTGCTTCTACATTTCATGTGTGTACCTCTGCTCCCGAGTCACCTTGGACCATTGACTCAGGGGCATTGAACCATATGACTAGTAAGTCAAATTTATTTCAAACCTACACTCTTCTCTCTGGAAGGGATAAAGTGAGACTTGCTGATGGGTCTCTGTGGAAAAATAAAGAGGAAGAGAAGAAGAAATGAAGAGGGAGAGAAGAAGAAATACTTCTGTATTGATAATGTGTTGATAAAACATGTTGAGCATACAACTTAAATAAGAAAAGAAAGGAGAGACAAACTCCTAGGATCTCTCTCAATTACTCCTAGAATCTCTCTCAATTAGGGATTGATTAAATCTTTCCCTTAATCCTCGGATATGACTTTCCTAATTTTATTCAAATCTAATCTTTCCTAAATTTATTCAAATCTGTAATCAAATCAAATCTGTAATCAATCAAATCAAATCTTTCTAAATTTGCAGCAAATCATATCTTTCTTAATTTGCCGCAAATCATATCTTGCCGACAATCTCTATCCACTATTGTTGGTCAGGGATCTGTATCCCTTCCTGATGGCCTTGTTTTACCCAATACCTTTCATGTTCTCAAACTTCCTATAAATTTGTTATTAATAAGCAGTATTACTCAATCCTTAAACTATTTTGTAACCTTTTTTCCTCATTCTTGTGTGTCCCAGGATTTAACCTTGGGGAGGACAATTGGTAAAGGAGATATGGTTGACGGCCTCTACATCTTGGAGAATAAAGCTGGTCCTGCGGCATCAACTCTAGTGAGTCTTATGAGTCAGTCTACAAAAAGTCAGTTGTGGTTGTGGCATAATCGCCTTGGTCATTTGTCCTTTGAGTCTTTCAAAGTTATGTTCCCTGACTTGTTCAAGTCTGTGTCTATCACTAGTTAACATTATCAAACATGTTAGTTGAGTAAGCATTGTAGAACAAATTTCCATCAAATAATAAAAGATCTACTTTGCCTTTCCATGTTTTTTCTGATATTTAGGGCCCTGTAAATATACCTACTGAGGGTGGATACAAGTATTTTATCAGCTTCATTGACGATTATTCGAGATACACATGGATATATCCTAAGCATTCTAGAGAAGAAGTATCCAAGATTGTGCAAGACTTCCACTGCATGCTTTTCACTCAATTTCATGTTGAAGTCCAAATTTTCCAATCGGATAATGCGAAGGAATATTTCCATCCTGACCTAGCTGAATTTTTCTCCTCTCATGGATCCCTTCACATAAGCTTGTGTGCCAGAACACCACAACAGAATGGCATTGCCAAAAGGAAGAACAGACATCTTCTTGAAGTTGCCCGCAGTATGATGCTTCACATACATGTTCCAAAACGTTTTTGGGTTGATGTTGTGACGGTTGCGGCTTATCTTATCAATCGTATGCCATCACGCTTCTTGCAATACAAGGCTCCACATCAACTTCTTTTCCCTCAATCCCCTTTATTCTCTATTCCCCTACGTGTGTTTGGTTGCAAGTATTTTGTTCATGATTTATCTCCAAACCGACGTAAATTGGATCCTAAATCTGTTCTGTGTGTTTTCTTGGGTTATCCTTCTTCCCAAAAGGGATACAAATGCTTCAATCCTATCACTCATAAATACCTTGTATCGATGGATGTGTCCTTTTTTAAATCTGAATCCTTCTTCCAAGCCTCTCCTCAAGGGGAGAATAGTGTGAAGGAGGAGAAGCAAGCTCCTCAAATTCCTCTTCCCTTTATTCCTGACTCCTCTCCATTCAGTGCCTGCTTGAGTTGCTGTAAGGGACAGCTGAATTCAAAGGCTGTGGAGCAACTTGAGAATATACATCCAACACCATCTACTAACGATCTTGATGTCCCGATTGCTCATAGGAAAGGAGTTAGATCATGTACTACTAAGCATCCTATTGCCCAGTTCTTGTCCTATGAAAACACTGCCCCCCCATTTCGTGCCTTTTTGACTGCCATTGATTGTGTTTCCATTCCCAAAAGTGTTGCAAAGGCCTTATCTATACCTGAATAGACAGAGGCAATGAAGGAAGAAATTGGTGCTCTACACAAAAACAACACCTGGGAGTTGGTGAATCTTCCTGAAGGCAAGGAGCCAATGGGGTGCAAATGGGTATTCACAGTAAAGCACAGAGCAAATGGGTCGGTTGAGAGATATAAGGCCAGGTTAGTTGCAAAAAGGTATACACAGGTATATGGGGTCGATTATGAAGAAACATTTGCCCCAGTTGCTAAAATGAACATTGTTCAGATTATACTATCCTTGCCTGTTAACTTTGACTAGGAACTCCACCAACTGGACATCAAAAATGCATTCTTAAATGGAGATCTGGAAGAAGAAGTTTACAAGATTCAATCTCCTGGGTTTATAGCACAAGGGTGTAAAGGGAAAGTTTGCAAACTAAAAAAATCTTTATATGGTTTGAAACAATCCCCAAGAGCCTGGTTCAGCAGATTTCACTTGGCTCTTCAACAAATTGGGTTCAAGCAATGCCAATCTGACCATACCCTGTTTGTTAAAAGAAACTAGAAGAATGTTGCGGTATTGATTGTCAACGTTGATGGCATTGTGATTACTGGAAATTGGTACTCTAAGATTCAAAAGGTTAAAGAATCCCTTGCTATGCAGTTTGAGGTGAAGGATCTGCGACAACTACGTTATTTCCTTGGTATTGAGGTTGCCCGCTCAAAGAAGGGCATCTTCATTTCCCAAAGGAAGTATGTCCTAGATCTCTTGCAGGACACTGGAAAGTTGGGAGCAAAGCCTGTAGATTCCCCTATTGAGGAAAACCATTGGCTTGGTGATTGTACTAGAGAACCAATGACAGATGTCAAGAAGTTTCAAAGGTTGGTAGGAAGACTCCTCTACTTATCAATGACTCGGCCAGATATAGCCTATGTTGTTGGTGTTCTTAGTCAATTTATGCATGCACCAACATCCTCCCCTTTAGAGGCAACTTAGAGAGAGTACTCAGACATCTAAAGAAATATCCAGGAACTGGATTACTTTTCAATAAACATGGTCATATGAAAGTGGAAGTCTACACAAATGCAGATTGGGCTGGAGTAGTTGATGATAGAAAATCAACTAGCAGATAATTGTACTTTTGTTGGTGGAAACTTGGTCACTTGGAGAAGCAAAAAACAAAGTGTAGTGGCAAGATCTAGTGCTGAGGCTGAGTATAGGGCCATGGCACATGGAGTTGCTGAAGTACTATGGGTAAAGAATTTGATTGGAGAGTTGGGTTTCTTTGTTTATGGACCAATGCCTCTCTATTGTGACAACAAGGCTGCCATTAATATTGCAGCCAATCCAGTTCTTCATGACAGGACCAAGCATATTGAAGTTGATAAGCATTTCATAAGGGAAAAACTTGAAAAGGGGGAAGTTTGTACTCCTTACATCAGCTTCAAGGAACAATTAGCTGATGTCCTGACAAAGGGTCTTCACTATTTGCGACATAATGAATTGTGTGACAAGTTGGGCATGATTGACATATATGCTCCAACTTGAGGGGGAGGGTTGTAACATGTGGCGGCCCTGTAAGGGCATTTTTGGTTTTTTCCATGATATTTGTTATAAGTTGTCACCCTAAGTATAAATATTAACTTAGGGCACCGCCAACCTTACATATAATACAGAACATTTTCTTCTTCTCTCTTCCCTCCCTCTTCCTTCTCTTCTCCTTCTTCTTTTCTCTTTTATTTCTGTCGATCTACAGTACCAATACTCGGCCCAGGGGAAACAATGGGCCCACTGGTTGCTCGTGACGTGGCTGAAAGGCCTCTATGAACTAGTGGTGTGCAACAACTCAACTCCAAGAGTTTGGAAATAAACTTCCCAGAATCGGCTCATAAACAAGGGGTCCCGGTCTGTTAGTATGGTCACTTGGGGAACCATGGAGCTTGGCAACTTCTTGAACAAAATCTTTGGCAACCACAGATGCATTGTAGGGGTGTGGTAAAGCAATGAAGTGTCCATATTTATTTAATCAATCAACTACAACCAACACCACTGATTTCCCAGCTGATTTGGGTAGTCTTGATATGAAGTCCATAGAAACATCATCCCACACTTTCTCTAGGATTGGTAGGGGTTGTAAGAGCCCGACAGGGTTTTAGGTGTTGTACTTGTTTTGCTGACAAACTTGGCAACGTGCTATGTGCTCATATATCATTCCTCTTCATACCCTTCCAGTAGTAATGTTGGGTGAGATGCTTGTAAGTATGTAATATCCCAGAGTGGTCCCCCAGAGTTGAGTCATGGAAAAGCTTGAGCAATTCCAAGTGATAGCCCGATCTTCTGGATATGACCAACCGCCCCTTATAAAACAGAGAGGTACCCACTACAGTATCCAGAATATTGTCCTGGGTCCACCGCCCACAGATCTCTAATGTGGATCAATTCTGGGTCTTCTTCGGCTTCGAAATTGAGGTTCTCTAGCAGTGGACACAGCATGCTGGAGACCCCCAAGGAGAAGATTTTTTCTTCTCGCGATAGTGTGTCCACTGCTGCATTAGACAGGCTCAGCTTGTGCTCAATTTTGAAATCATACCCAAGTATTTTAGAGGCCCACTGTTGCTGCTTGGGGCCCCAAACCCGCTGTTCAAGTAAGTGTTTGATCCTTCGATGGTCTGTCCAGACTGGGAAAGTGCTGCCCAGCAAGTATGCACACCATTTGTGTACTTGCTAACACAACGGCCATCAGTTCTTTCTCATAGGTGGACTTCAACTGTGCTTGAGAAGAAAGGGCCTTGCTAAAGAAGGTAAGAAGTTGACCCTGTTTCATTAGAACAGCCCCAAAGTCGTGGCCTGAAGCATCAGTTTCGACAATGAATTCCTTAGAGAAATCCAGTAAGGCTAATGTGGGTGGAGACGAAACAGCCTGGAAAGCTTGTTTGGCCTGAACATCCCATTCAAAAGAATTCTTCTTAAGTAGCCTGGTCAAGGGTGCTGCCAGTTCCCCATAACCTTTAATAAAACACCGGTAATAACCAGTTAAGCCCAGGAAATGATGCAAGTCCTGGCTTTTGGGCCGAGCCCACTTCATCATACACTCCACCTTCTCTGGGTCAGTCTGAACCGTCCTACCTGAAATGATGTGGCCCAAATATTGGACCTGGGTTTGCCCAAAAGAACACTCCCGCATCTTGGCAAATAATTGGTGCTGACATAGGATATCTAATGTTTTGCACTGATGCTCCATGTGAGAAGTCCAATCCAGGCTGTAAACTAAGATGTCATCGAAAAACACAAGTATAAACTCATACTACCCGTCTGCAACCCTGAAAGCAATCTTGTGAATGTCTGTCGAATGAACATCTGGTGGTACCCAGATTGCAGGTCCAGCTTCGAGAAAAAGCAGGCCTGACCTAATTCATCGAATAGCTCTTCAATTAGTGGGATTGGGAACCGATCCTTAACAGTGATTCAGTTCAGGGCCCAATAGTCAATGCAAAACCTCCATGAACTGTCCTTTTTTTACTAATAAAACTGGGGAAGAGTAGGCACTGCTGTTGGGTTGAATGAATCCCCTCTTTAGCAATTCCTAGACCATTTTTCAATTTCCCCCCTTTGGAAATATGGGTTCCTGTAGGACATAATGTTGGTTGGAGGGGCCCCAGGTAACATTTCAATTTGATGGTCATGGACTCAGGATGGAGGTAAGGAGGTGGGCTCTTAAATATATTTGAGTAGGTTTGTAAAACGCCATCTAGTTGGGCCTGATCATGGTTATTCATGGCAGTCCCCAGTAGTGAAGTCAAGTTGAGCCCACTAGTCATGAGGCACAGGTACATGAAGGTCGGGCTTCCCATATAGCTACTAGCCTTGGCCATGGACTTAAGAGAGTGCTCTACGAGGTCTTGGATATTGAACCCAACAATTCTGCCCGTGTCCTCCTATATTGAAGTCCATGGTGAGTTTCTTCCGATCGCAAAGTACTGGACCGAGTTGTTGGAGCCATTGTTCCCCCAACACTACATTGGCCCTAGCAAACTCCAGTGGAAACAAGTCTACCACAAAGGGATGCCCCTGGAGCTTTAGTCCCACCAATTTACAAATACTTTTCACACTGCAGACAGCCCCCCATTGGCTACATTAACATTGAAAGGACTGATTAGCTGAATATCCAGGCCCAATTGTTTGGAAAGTAGGGTTATGACGAAATTAAGGGAACTTACACTGTCAATTAGGACTGATATCCAACACCCTTCAATAGGTCCATGACCTGCATGGCATAGTTGTCAAGGCGATGCCTAGGCGACAAGGCGCCCTTTGCGGCTCGCCTTGCCAAATCACCAAGCAGTTTTGTACTATGTATTATAACATACTTTTTTATTCCTTATTTTTTGACATTATAATTATAAAATAGGCACTATTAAACTAAAATATTCATTTTGTGTTTATATACTAATTTATTTTTATTATTTTCTTGTTTGCTAGGGTTTAATCAATACAAACATTGCCAAATGCTGTATTGAATCCTCAAAGACTTTAAAACCTGAACCAATAAGGAAGAACTTATTTACTACTACTACTATAACAAAAATAAGGGTTCAGCCCCTATATTTTTTTTATTTTTCTTTTCCTTCTCATTAATATGCTGATTTTCTATACTTTAACATGAACTCTATACTTTTCTTATGAAAATTATGAATAATTATTATGGAAATATGGTTATGGTACCTCGGGAACTACCCTAAGATCTATGTTTTCTACATAGAAAAATCCATCGCCCAGCCGACTAGGTGACAAGGCGCCCCCTTGTCTCCTAGCCTCACCATGGCGCCTTGAGAACTATGCTGCATGGTTTGTGGGGAGCCAATTCCAGCTAAGTCTTAGAGTGATATGGAAAAGTATTCTGCCCCTTGGGCTTGAGTAGGTGGGCCATTTGCCCAAATGTCAACCAGCTCTGTTGGTTCCTCGTCCATGTCATCTACTTGGAGTAAATAAATGTGTTGGGCCATGCATTGGTGGCCCGGGACGAATTACTTGTCACAATTATAACAAAGGCCTTTTTCATGCCTTGCTTGCATTTCCATCCAGGTTAACCTCTTATAAGGCAGAGTGGGAGGCTCATTAGGCCCAACAGATTTGGTTACCACAGGGTCCGGTCTAGGGGGTGGTGTGTTGAGTATTGGGCCCAGTGGTCCATTGGGTTAGCTTATCTTATTTACTTAAATGAGACGCTCCTCTTAGAGCTTAGTGAGGCCAATGGTGATAGTCAATGAGTGGGGAAGCAGGGCCTTCACCTCCATCCTGATATCTTCTCTCAAGCCTCCTATGAAGCACCCAATGAGAACCTTCTCTAGCCATCCATTCACCTAGGTAGACAATTTTTCAAACTCAACTTGGTATTCCCAAATAGTCCCTATTTGCTCCACTCGTGATAGGGACTCATTCAAGTCCTCATAACCAGAGGGGCCAAACCTCACACACAAGGCCTATATGAAGCCAAGCCAAGTGATTTGGGCATGAGTTTTACAGTACCATTGATACCACATGATCGCCTCCCCATCCAAATGGATGGAAGCTATTGAGACCCTTTGGTTGGCCAATGTTTCATGGTATTCAAAAAACTTCTCAGCTCAATAGATCCAGGGAATAGGGTCCTCACCTATGTAAATCGGGAAATCTAGCTTGGGTGTCCGTCCGAAGATTCCATTCCCTTTCCTTGCACTTCCACCGACCAACAATGCTACAAATTCACCATCCTTGTTTGTCTGCCCTCCATAGACACCACCATAGCCAAATTTCATAAAGATTAATTTTGATGGGTGTAGTGTAGGCAACCCGGGTCCATCTAGCATAGCAGGCATTTCCAAAGATGAAAGAGGGTCCACCCTAGCATTATCCTAAGACCCTACAGGCCATGATAATTCAACAAGGGCAGAAGCAAAGGATAGTTAGACTGGCAAGATCCCTTGGGTTTGGCAATTTGATTGTTCAAGGTGATTCTAAAGTAATACTGGGCTGGCAGGAACAATAGCCTGTGTACATGGAAGTTTAGAATAATTACAAGGGAAGTAAAAAGCTTGTGGAAGAACATTATCAAGGGATTTCAGAGGGTGCCTAGAGCAGCCAACAACACGGCAGACACTTTAGCAATGCAGGGGGTGAACAGACAGCAGCTCTTTTAGATACAAATGGACGTGTTAATGTAACTATAAACCATTAAGAAAGTTTTTATGTGGTTCAGGCAGCATACATGGCCTGTGCTGGAGTACTCGGCATTGTTTTGTATATAGCCTTTCTTTTCTTACACTCAAATGCTCAATAAAATTTAATATGTTATCCATCAATACTCTCCACTATAAATTCTCCATATCTCACTTTCAAAACATCAGAACAGAACCTGCATCATAACCCTGATAACCCCCATACAATGACCTAAATCCACGCACAACTTTCTAATTGGAACTTCATCTGTCCTGTCATTAGATTCTGTAACTCTACCCTTTTGCTATCCCTGTTATACTGGATAACCATGATCTAGATATAAATTTTCAAAGAACAAAAGAAGATTACAAGGAAGTGTAACAGAAGTACAGAAAGAAAAAACTCAAAATCAGGGGCAACAAGAAAACCAGAAGCATCCAACACATCGGAGGCAGGGGGTGCCCAGAGCAGAGAAATAAAGAAAGAAACCAAAATACAACCTAAAATGCCAACCTAGCACCAATTGAATATAGGCAAGTACATACACAGAAAGGAGTAGAGGCCTCCATCAAGAGATAACTTACCAAGAATACCACACCATATCCACATCAAATAGAGGTATAACCAACACATGACACACTCATCAATTGAACATAAAAAATATCCCTGGAAAAGAGAAATCAACAGTCCCCACCAAAAGCAACAAGAGAACACTAGGCACTGATTTTCAGGAAGAAAAAGAAGAAACAGGCACTTTTTTATTAAACTTCTTGATGAAACACATTCACTCCAGAATAATAAGAATATAAATGAAGTATAAGGAAGACATACGTGTACTTTCGACATCCTTTACAAAACTTCAAGCTTCTCTCTCTTAATGATTCGGCATTTTCCTCCAGGCATTGAATCTGTTTCATCAAGGAAGATAAATCGGTAAACTAATGCTACTGAAACTACTTAAAACTCATAAATCCAAAAGGGGGATGGGGAATTATCATAGTCACAGCAGTGGGCAGATATATCACAATAAATGCAATTTTGACAATTCCTACAATACAAATACACCTCACCAAAAAGTAAAGAAGTGCTTATCAAATCCAACATTGATTTTTTATTTGACCACCTTGTCTTTTTTAAAGCAAAATAAGCCTTCATATGGCCCAAAAAAGAAGATATTTCTCAATGCAATTGTTATGTGATGATACAGCAGGGCAAATGACAAAACACAATATAAGACAAAAGATGGCAAGGTAACAAGTCTTGCTGCGTCTGCACTCTGCACTTATGCAGACTGCAGTGGCCCGAAGTCTGCTCATGCAGAGGATTTAAATCTCAGTTTCACATCACATTTTGACAAGGGTCAAAATGGGGGGAAATCCAAGGTTTTGGAAGGACTTTGTAATGAATCCAAAATTCCGGTGAAACTCTTTTTTTTTCTTTTGAGAAATGGTTAACTTTCATTGCAGAAAAAAAGGATGTACATAAGGGGATTTTTTTTAGAAAAGTTTAACCAAAATTCATTAAAATAAAAAAGAGTACATGAGAGGATGTACAAAGCAGGGGAGGACCCCAAAGATTACAAAGGAGGAATCCTATCACTATATAGATTTTCTAAGCAAGCACCAATTTAGCTAAGCCATTTGCAATAGGATTAAGTTCCCTCAGGATCCAAAACTGGTTTGCATTTCAACTGTCTAGGGAATCCCTTGCTTCTGCCAAATAATGGCTTAACCTCCAAGGACCCCCTTCCTTGTCCCTTAACCATTTGATGGTATTTGCTGAGTCCCCTGCGATGGAAAGGTTCTGAATACCCAGACTTTTAGCTATTCTGATTCCAGTGAGAGCAAACAACACTTCAGCCTTAGTTGAGTCAGTGAAACCGATGGTCCACTGTAAACCCAGCAAATGTTACCTCTTTCATCCCTTAAGATACCTCCAATTCCAGCTAACCCCGGATTGCCTGCAGCACCTCCATCAAAATGTAACATCATCCCTCCTTCACTGAGTAAAGCTGGATGTCTTAAGGAAGGCTGACCTGTTACCTCAATAATGATGGAAGGAGAAAGAGGCTCTTCTGTAGGAGTGGAAGCAACTTGCCCATGTCTGAATCTGTGCCTTTAGTACCACCTTTGGAGAACAGGATGAAGAGGAATTATAGGAGAATGAGGTGAAGGAGGAGGAGGAACAGGAATATTGGAGGTAGGTCTAGTGGGAGAAGGGACACCTCATGAGAGGACTCAAGAGGAATAGGAAGAGAAACAGCTGGAGACATAGCAAAGGGTTCTTCAGATTTCTCCCCCTCAGGAGAAATACTTAAGAAAGGAGTCAACTCAACAAATGTGACATCCTGAGATACAAAGCGGGTGCCAATAACTGGATCAAAACAGCAATATCCCTTCGGTGTGGAGGCATATCCCAGAAAAACACATTTACGAGCCTTAGGTTCAAATTTGTGCCTTTGATGGCTGTGAACATGCACATAGCAAGTGCACCCAAAAACACAGAGAGGAAGAGAAAATATCCTCATCCGGGAAGAGAAGGCTAAAGGGGGTTTTGAAGTTAAGAAACCGGGAGGGCATACGGTTGATCAAAAAGGTAGCAGTAAGAACACCATCTCCCCAAAATTTAATAGGAACATGGGATGCAAACAAGAGGGACTCCGTTCTGTTGTGGAGTGTAGGAACAAGAACTTTGATGAATAACCCAAAAAGTTTCAAGATAGGTGGAGAGGGTTTTCTCAAAATACTCCTTAGCATTATCAGAACGGAATATTTTGATCCGAGTGTTAAACTGGGTGAGGATGAGTTCATGAAAATTTTGCACAATAGCTGGTACTTCATCCCTGGATTTCATGAGATAAATCCAAGTGTAATGAGAGTAGTCATCAATAAAAATGATAAAGTACCTGTAACCCCCCATAGTTGGCAAATGATATGGCCCCACAAATCAGAGTGAACAATATGAAAAGGAGAAAGAGATATTTTATTGCTTACTGAATAAGAATATCTACAATGCTTTGCCAGTTCACACGACTCACAATGAAGACTCGATAAAGACACTCCCTTAAACATATCTGGAAACAAATGACTCAAAGCAGAAAAAGACAAATGACCAAACCGAAAGTGACATAACAAGATTTTGCCAATAGACTCTGACAAGACTAACTCTAAGGCAACTCCATGAGGTGGTCCAAAAGCTCTATCTGGTGTTTCCAGCAAGTATATTCCGTTCGCCTCATGGCCACTCCCAATCATCCCCTGAGATTGCAGGTCCTGAAAAACACAATGAATGGGAAAAAAGGTTATGCTACAATTCATGGATTTAGTTAAGCTGCTAACAGATAAAAGGTTTGTATTAAGTTTAGGGACATGAAGGACAGAGGATAAATAAAGGGTGTCAGAGGTCTTTATATCCCCTTTACCAAAAATGGGAGCAAGAGACCCATCAACAAGGGATATTTTCTCTTTACCAGAGAGAAGGTGGTATGAGCAAAAGAGATTAGACAGGCTAGTCATATGGTCTGATGCACCGGAATCAATAATCCAAGGGATTTTATGATTACCTGAAACTAAAGCATGATTTGCAGAAGCACGAATACCTGAGTGAGCAAATGCAAATGATGATGATGTGTTGCTAGAAGAGTGAGATGAAGAAACAGTAGCTTCCAAGTGATTTAGCAGCCTCCCATACTTTTCAAAATCCGCCTTCATTGCTGCCAACTGCTCAATGGTTGATTTTTCTTCACTCTCCTTATTTCCTCCTTCAGGTACTATAGCAACATTAGTTGTCTTAGGCTTTCCTACCCAACTGCTCTTCTTAGAACTGTTGTTATTCTTAAACCTATCAGGAAGAAGCTCAGGATGAAGCTTCCAGCAAGTGTCCTTTGTATGCCTCGGTTTCTTGCAATATTCACATATTTGTTCCTTTTTCTCAGTAGGACCCTTTGGCTTTATTCCAGCATGTGCAAAGTATTCTGTAGGTGGACTTTGTAACTGAACCCGCCGCCTACTCTCCTCACTGCTTATCATAGCGTATGCCTGAGAAAGAGTGACCTCATCTTTGGCCAGGATATTTTGCCTAATGATGTCAAACTCAGGGTCAAGTCCAGTAAGAACTTCAAACACCCAATTTCTCTCCACCAACTTCCTATACATTTAAGCATCATTCTTACTCTCCCATACAATTGTCTCCATAACATCAATTTCTTGCCATAGGGATTTCAATATAGAATAGTAGATTGCTACACTCTTCTCCCCTTGTCTTAGGTTCTTCACGTCACTTTTCAACTTCTGTGAATAGGTCTCAGTAACATTGTCCCATATCTCCTTAGCCGAAGACATCCAGAGATAATGCTGACTTATATGAGGTTGCATAGAGTTGACCAACCATCCAATGACTGTATAGTTCTCCTACATCCATTTCTCAAATTCAGGGTCTGTCTCTTCAGGTTTCACTTTACTACCTGTGAGATACCTGTGTTTTCCTCTACTACAGACATAAATTCTTATAGACTGTGCCCAAGCAAGATAATTTGTCCCATCTAGATTGATTGTGGTCACACCAGTAAAAACGGAATCTACCGAGCCAAGGCCGGAAACTGGTACTTGCTTGAACTCACTTCCATATGGCTCCATTAATCAAACGAAAATCAAAGAACCAGAAATTTGGTCTATATAAACTTACTTGAAGGCAAACCAAAACCCAGATGCTTGAAAACTAGGGTTTTACTCCGTCCAACTGTTAGGGAGGAAGAGAGAAGATGCAGCTGCTCCTACCAAAGCTTCCCAATCTCTTCCAAACCTGAACCGCCCTCCTTTAGGAGTCAAAAGACACCTCCCAAGCATAGAGCACCACACCCAAAGCTTCACCTTTACCTGTACCTTCAAAAATCTCTAATCGGCTAGGGTTTTGGGCAGCAACAGAACAGCACCACTTCTTGGCAATATCCAGCCAGATTTAAACTCTCCAAACCCTCTACCAACTAGGCCAAAGATCATCTGAGCTATAGAGAACCTATCTCTCCATACACTCTCTTAATCTAAGGGTGTATGGGAAAAGAGGAAGAAGAAAAGAAGGAAGAAAGAAACTTGCTCTATCCTCAAAAATAGGTGTAAACTTGAAAAATTAGAGAGAAAAAGGAGGAAGAAAAGTAAGAGCAGCAGTACAAGATAAGAAGATGGAGAAAAGAGGAGGAAGAAGAAGAAAGGTTTGAATGATCCTATTTACTAAAATTAATGTTAAAATAATTACAAGTATGCCCTTAAGTGGGCGGCCAGCTAGCCAGTAACATAAAGAGATCAAACAAAAATAAATAACAGGCCCATTAAGAGAGGCCCATTAGCTAACAGGAAAATAGAAAAAATATTACAAGAGAAGATACTAGGACCCATTCGGCCCAGTCTCTTTACAGTTTCTAAAGAAAGAAAGAAAAGCATCTGTAATCTCCTCAGAATTCTCCACTTCCCTTTAGCCCACTTTCAACATAGAGTTGAGATTTTTCCTGCGTCTTCCCGAAGAATAGACATAGAAGAATCTGGAGCTATTATCTTCCTTCCTTCAGCCATCTCCTTCCTCAAATCAGTTCTTCTTTCTCTCCCTGATTCTTCTAGAGAGCCATTTTGTTCCTTCGTATCTAAAACTCCCAGCTCAGAAATAATAAGCCTTTTTTCCTCCTCAAGGGCTTTGAACTCCTCTTTTCCCCACACCTTTAACTTCCTTTTTATGAACTTTAGCTTCTGTAACAGCCTGAAACCAGCCCAGCCCTCCACATTACATTCCTCCCACCAACCAGCTACATTTTTGGTGAAGTCCTTGTGTAAGGCCCATAATTTTTCCAGTCTAAAAGGGGGCTTTCTTTATAAGGTCAATAAAGTGTTCAGCACTAAGGGCCAATGATCAGATGTGCACCGAGGGCGTAGTTCCTGGAATAGATTGGAAAATCTCTCCACCCAATCTTGAGAAAGAAGGAATCTATCTAGTCTGCAGCTGATGTTGTTTCCTTGCATGTTTGACCAGGTGAACAGACCATTCTTAAGGGGAAGATCACACAAGTGTCTGGAAATGAAATTTGAAAAGTTTCTCATACTTCTGTTTGACACTCTGCCCCTTGAGTGCTCATGACTGTACCTTATGACGTTGAAATCTCCCGCAAGACAAGGGGATGTACAACAAAACCGAGCAAGAGAAAAAGTCAAAAAGAGACCCTCCTCTGATTTACAATGGCATTGAGGAGTCACTATGCAAAAAAAAAACCCTCCCCGCCCCTGATTTGGCCAAACAATCCAGCTCTCTAGGAGTTCATCTAAAGTGACAGACAAAAATAGACTTAATTTCCACAATTTCGTTAAAAAAGCAATTGAGTCTCCAAAGACCCTCCTTAAAGTTTTTCATCCAGCTGATTACAATTTTGGAATCACCTTCTCCCTACCTCAGCGAGGTTAAGAGCCACACTGATCTCAAACCCACCAACAAGGCACAGAGTTCAGATTCCACCGCATCTGCCACATCAATTGGCCCACTAAAAGCCCAGATCAGATTCCCATTAGAGTTAATAATTCGACCCCCGATACCAGCTTGTCCCCTATGATCCAATGAAGCTAAACAGCTGCCATCAAACTGAAGTATAAACTCCACTGGGGGTCTAGGAGAAAGGCTGTTTTGACAAAGGGTGCCATACAAGAATTCAGTGAAAATCAATTCATTTTAGTCATTCTTGAAACTGGAACAGAATATTGGAATTCCAAAGATTCTGAAAAAACTTTAATCCTTGCCTCATACATGCTCTGCAATGCCAGCTAGTGGTCCACAAACTTTCTTTCATGTGCTTTCAGCAATTAGCTTTGAATCTTTAGACACAACAGGGTTTCCTCATGGTTCCCTAACACATAAAGCTACAATAACCAAATATGATCACAAAATTATTAGCAACTTTGCATTTCCATGCTTGGTCTGATGGCAAAATCTTGGGCTGGTACCAGCTATCTGGAGTCTTGGGAGGGGTGGATTAAACAGGACCTAAACTCTGGTATTTTTTGTACGAACTACGAAGTGGTTACCTTCATACTAAAACCTGCATTCTGGCACCTGTCAGCCAAGAGTTTACCAATTACTATTGTAACAAGCAATCACTCCATTCTACCATCCCATCGGCATCATAATGTAAGACCCTTTTACAAAACATGTACATTACAAACAGTATACTTCAAAGAGGAGTCAAGATAACTGACACCAGAAGGCAACATTGATTTCTTAAAATATAGAAGGCGCTAGATTCATAAAATGTGGCTTCTGCTGCTGAAACCTCTCACCAACCAACCTCCAGCAATAGCTGAAAGGTCTCCAAAAAACATCATTCATAACAAAGGGTGGTAGAATGAACTTGCACCTTTAGTATAACTCAGAATGCAAATAGAATATGTGAAATTGATACTTCGGCATATCCACATAACAAATATCCATCTCTAAATCCCAGCCACTTGAAATCAAGTCATCAACAATTATAATCTTGTCCAGTACTGTGGAAGAGAATGGGCACCAACTAATGTCTGTGGCCCCAACTCATATAGAGATAGAGATCTTTTCTAGGAGGAAATGTGGAGGAATTTAGTTTCAAAAGCATTGCCTAGAGTTACATCAGATCATTGTCCCCTATGCATTGAAAAAGAAGCCCCACTGGGGGGGACCTACACCTTTCCGTTTTGAAATTATGTGGTTTGAGGATCTATTCTTTAAGGAAAGGTTAAATACTTAGTGGGAAGAAATCAAAGTCCAAGGGAGAAAGAAAATAGGGAGATTTTGTAAAAAGTTAAAAAATCTGAGAAAAAAAAAGAATTGGAATAAAGAGAATTTTGGAAGAGTTGAAGAAATCAAAATGGTAATTTCATCTAGGATTGAAAAACTAGGCAGAAAAAGAGGCTCTAAGAATATATTGCCTGAGGAGGAAAGGGAGGAAAGATGGAAAAAGAAGGTAGAATTGGAGAAGGTTCTACGAAAAGAGGAAATTTGTTGGAGATAGAAATCAAGGAACAAATGGCTGGTGGAAGGAGATGGTAATACTAATTTCTTTCACCAATTAGCAAATGGCAAAATAAAGAAAAATACCATTCATAGTGTGGTGGTTGATGGTCAAGAGATAAGAAAGAGCCATGAAATAGTGAGGACCTTTGTGAATCATTTTAAATCAATCTTCTCAGATGCAGAAGGGAGCATTCCAAGACTTCTAGAGTTGAATTGGAAAAGAATTTCATATGAGCAAGCACAGGAGTTGATAGAAAGATTTTCAATGGAAGAAACTATGGAAGCAATCTTTGCAATGGATAGGTCTAAAGCCCCTAACCCAAATGGTTTTTCTATGGCTATCTATTAAGAGTGTTGGGATTTCCTCAAATTTGAGATTTTGGATGTCATTAATGTTTTACTTTAAAGGGGAAATTCCTTTTGGAGAAATGCCACCTTTATACCTTTAATCCACAAAAGGAAAGAGGCATTATCTCCAAAGGATTTAAGGCCTATAAGCTTGATAGGAAAGTCCTTACAAGACCATATCAAAGGTTTTAGCTTAAAAGATTAAGTACACGCTGCCATCTGTCACTTCACCGTTTCAAGGGGCTTTGTAGAAGGAAGGCAAGTTGTGGACAAAATCCTAATAGCAAATGAATGTGTTGTTGAAAAAACAAAAAGTAGAGTGAAATGATTGGTATGCAAATTGGATCTAGAAAAGGCCTATGGTTTAGTTGACTGGAATTTTTTGTTAAACGCTCAGTTAATGGGGTAGCAAAAGATTTCTTCTCGGCTAAGAGAGGAATTAGACAGGGAGACCCTTTATCCCCTTTTCTATTCACCCTTGTGGCATAAGTGTTAGAGTGGTAAGATTGTGGCTGTAGATGCATAGGGTCTCATTAAGGGGTGGAGAAATGGTAGGAATCAAGTTGTTGTTTCACACCTCTAATTTGTTGTGGATACAATCTTGTTTCGTGAGGACATTGATTTAGAGATGGTGAGAAATTTGAAGTTATTGATTGACAACTTTGTGGGCTTGTCAAGGCTGAGGATAAATTACAATAAAAGTGGAATTGTTGGGATTAACCTAGAAGAGGGGGAACATTCAAGTTTTGTAGAGGTGTTGGGTTGTGAGGTGAGAAGCTGGCCTATAATCTACCTAGGACTACCTTTGGGGGCAAGCCGAGAGCTGATGGTTTTTGGAAGTCAGTGTTAGAGAGATTTGCTAAAAAACTAGCTTTGTGGAAAAGAAACTATATCTCCTTGGGAGGAAGAATAACCCTAATTAGATCCACCCTAGCACAGTGCTTTAAAAGCACAAGGGGCAATTTGCGCTCAAGGCACGCAGCTTTTTGAAGCCAAAAAGTAAAAATTTGCTAAAAATAAAAAATGTCAGAAAATTCAAAAAATATTAAACATAATATTAATAAAAATATAAACTTAAATTTTAAAATAAATGTTTTAAAATACCAATTATCTAAAATTAAAATGCATAAATATAACATGTAAAGCGTATTCAAATGAAAATTTAAAAATAAAATCAAACATATAAAGCATTTTCAAGCATGTAAAACCCACAATATCTTTTTTTCCTCCATTGCATTACTTCAAGTAGCTAATGTGATGTAAAACATATTGCATTCCTTATTCTACAAGCCACCTTTGTACCACACCCCTCGAGGCAAGCCCAAACAAGTTCCATGTTAGGGTCTTAAATTCTTAAACTCTCACATAAAAAATAATGACTTTATAGCTTAATTGCCTTTTAAGAAGATATTTTATTAGAATGAATGAATGAACATTAGCAAATACGAGTGCACCTGATGCGCCTCAGCCCAGATGTGTGCCTTTTTAAAATTTTATGCTTTTCCTATTAGTAGAAAAGCTTTGATAGCTGTTTTGATATAAACTTTATGAAAAGAAGAAAGAAGAAAGAAGGGAAAAGTTTTTGCTAAAAAATTAAAGAAGAAGAAATAGAAAAGAATGAGAGGAAGCCAAAAAGAATCAATTCTGGCCACCCCCTTCCTTTTAATTATATACTCATTAAAAGAATGTACAAGTACAAGTATGCCCTTAGTAGGTCAGCTACTTGTAAGAAGCTAAAAAGAACCACTTAACATGACATAAACTAATGGACCTAAGGCCCAATAACTTAACAACAACTTCCTAACTGAATTATGTAAATAAAAAATAAATAAAGTCGGCCCAATAACTCAACACTCCCCCTCAAGTTGGGAATAAATGTCACACATTCCTAACCCGCATAGGTCATGCTCCAGCTTGTTTCTTGCAACACCTTTTGTAAGAACATCGACAAACTGCAAATCAGACGTAACATATGGCAAGCAAACTTCCCCTGAAGTCACCCTTTCTCTTATAAAATGTCTTTCCACTTCAATGTGCTTTGTCCTATCATGCTGAACTGGGTTGTGGGCAATGTTAATTGTTGTTTGATTGTCACAATATAGCATCATAGGTTCTTTTGCCTCAATCCCAATCTCTCCTAACAAGGAATGGATCCATTAGAGCTCTAAAACACCATGTGCCATGGCTTTGTATTCAGCTTCTGCACATGACCTTACCACAACTGTTTGTTTCTTACTCTTCCACGAAATTAGATTACCTCCAACAAGAGTGCAAACTCCTGATGTAGATCTCCTGTCATCTAGACACCCTGCCCAACCAGCATCGGTGTAAGCCTCTGGCTTCAATTGTTCATGGTCAGCAAACAATATGCCTCTACCTGGGTGTCCCTTCAAATAAGAAAGTATCATGTCAATAGCCCCCCAATGCTGAACACATGGGGCATGCATGTATTGACTCACCACACTCACTGCATAAGAGATGTTTGGTCGTGTCATACATAAGTATAACAACCACCCCACTAATCTCTGATATCTCCCAACATCCTTCACTAGTTCACCTTCTAAAGCATTTATCCTGTGGTTCTTATCAATAGGTGTACTAGCTGCCTTTTCCCCAAGTTTCCCTCTCCTGTAGTAAATCCAGAACATACTTCCTCTATGAGATGAAGATTCTATGCTTTGATCTTGCCACCTCAATGCCATAAAAGTACCTCAGCTCCCCAAAATCCTTAATTTTAAACTCTTTGTGCAAATTCATCTTCAAGGTATCAATCTCACTCAGATCATTTCCCGTAACTACAATGTCATCCACATACACCATCAAAACTGACACCAGAGACCCCCTCCTCTTCACAAACAGAGTATGATTGGATTGAGTCTGAGTATAGCCAAAAACAACCAAGGCTCATCTAAACCTGTCAAACTAAGCTCTAGGTGAATGTTTCAAACCATATAGAGACTTCTTCAACTTGCATGCCTTTTCCTTTTCCACATCATTGTAGAAACCAACTGGAAGATCCATATACACCTCTTCTTGCAAATCCCCATTGAGAAAAGCATTTTTCACATCAAGTTGGAAGAGTGGCCAAGAGTATGTAGCTAAAAGTGAGAGAAGAATCCAGACTAAGCTCATCTTTGCCACTGATGCAAAGGTTTCAAAGTGATCTATGACATAAGTTTGAGTATACCCTTTTGCAACCAGCCTTGCCTTATAACTTTCTATACTCCCATCCGCCTTGTATTTCACTGTATAAATCCATCTGCATCCAATTGTCTCCTTGCCTTCTGGTAGATCTCCCACGTTTGATTCTTAATCAAAGCTTTCATTTCCTCCTACATAGCTGTCTTCCACTTAGGTTTGGAGAGAGCCTCAGTAACACCCTTGGGTATAGACACAGAGTCGAGAGAGGAAAAGAAGGCCCGGTAGGAAGGAGATAGTCTTCTGGTAGATCTCCCACGTTTGATTCTTAATCAAAACTTTCATTTCCTCCTGCATAGTGTCTTCCACTCAGGTTTGGAGAGAGCCTCAGTAACACCCTTGGGTATAAACACGGAGTCGAGAGAGGAAAGAAAGGTCCGGTAGGAAGGAGATAGTCCGCTGTAGGAGAGATGGTGTGAGATACAATGAGCAGCACAATTTCTCTTCCCTTTTCTAAGTGCAATAGAAAGGTCAAGGTCATCGGCAATGGGGTTAGTAGTATCAATAGGAACTAAATCATCAGAGGAAGCAAGGAGCATACCTGGATCAGTGTCAGTCGCACCTGGAGTCTCCGAGGAGTTGATAAGAAGTGATGTGGGTTCTTCACTTGTGGAATCAACCTCCATGTGTTGTCATAGACGTTGTCGTGTAAAACACTAAGAAACAGGACACAAGCGAGATGGTAAAGTAGGTGAAATAGGAGGGTCGAACACTGGAGTGGACAAAGGGGTTGGAACCAGAAGTGGTATAGATTGCTCACTTCCTTCCCCAAAACACTCTCCCTGAGAAGATCCCCCCGGGAAGAAAGGTGTGGACTCGAAAAAGGTGACATCCATAGTAACATACCGACTCCCAGAGACTGGGTCATAGCAATAATACCCCTTCTGGTTTCCTGCATACCCAAGGAAGACACACTTCTTTGCCTTAGGGTCTAGTTTCGAGCGGTGAGGACCAAGAACATGGACAAAGCATACAAAACCAAACACCCTTAGAGGAATATGGAACATCTCCCCCTCGGGAAAAATAAGGCTAAACGGGTTGCTATATCCAAGAATACGAGAAGGCACCCAACTAATCAAGAAAATCATTGTAAGAATTGCATCACCCTAAAACCAAACTGGAACAATAGAGGTCATCATCATGCTTCTTGCAACTTCCACAATGTGTTTGTTCTTCCTTTCTGCTACACCATTCTGTGGTAGAGAGTATGAGCAGCTGCTTTGATGGATTACTCTATGCTCTGATAGGTATGATGCTAGGTTTTTTTCAAAATATTCCATGGCATTGTCTGACGTAAACACTTTCACTCATACCCCAAATTGCGTTAGCACCACCTGATGAAACTGTTGAACCAAAGATGGCACCTCATCACAGGATCTCATCAAATATAGCCAAGAATATCGAGAATAATCATCCACCGACAGAAGGAAATATCAATAGCCATCCATAGAGGGAATGTGATATGGCCCCCACACATCAGTATGAACAATATCAAAAGCAAAAGAACATCTTTTATTACTAGCTTTAAAGGAATGTCTACATGTTTTCCAAGTTAACAACCTTCACACTCTAAACTGGATAAATTTACAGACTCAAACAACTTCAAAAACAAGAAACGCAAAGTAAAAGACAAATGCCCAAACCGATTATGCCAAAGCATAATCTGACCCACTGACTCTAACTTAATACCCCTACTGACATGATGACTCTGATAACTAGGAAGTGCATCAATAAGGTAGATTCCATTCACCCCACGACCACTCCCAATCGTCCTCTTTGATTCAAGATCCTACAAAACACAATGACCAGGAAAGAAAATCACTGAACAATTCAAATTCTTTGTCAAACTACTAATAGATAAAAGGTTAATACTCAGTCTAGGAACATGGAGGACAGAAGGTAGGGAAATAGAATCGGTTATCTTGACAGACCCTTTCCCAGCAATGGGAACATGTGGTCCATTAGCTATGGAAACTCTATCTCTGCTAGAGCAGAGGTGGTATGAGGAGAAAATGGTGGAAATGTCGGTCATATGCTCTGAGACTATTGAATCTATAATCCAAGGGGGCCCCTCCTTACCTGTAGTAGAAACATAGTTTGCAGTGGCATGTGAACTACCTGTATGTTCAAAATTAGTAGAATGGTCACCTCTTGATCCACCTGTACCTTGTCCTCCAGATAATGGATTAGGGCTGACTGTATCTCTCTGATTTAGTAGCTGCCCATATCTCTCCAGTTCAGCCCTCACTGCAGTTGCTACAACAGACTCTAGGGAAGTTGTAGTAGGTGGTCCTGATAAGTCACCGATTACTACTATATTCACATTTCCCTTCTTGTTTCTAAGTGGGCTCGGCACAAGGTGAGGGTGAATCTTCCAACAGGTATCTCTAGTATGTTTAGACTTCTTAAAGTAGTCACAGATCAAATCCTTCCTATTTTCCTTCCTGAGTTCATTTCCGTCCCTATCTCCACTTTGCTTAGGTTTCACTATGCTAACCATAACAGACTGCTCAAGGCATGGGTTCCTCATCATCACATTCCTCCTACTCTCCTCTCCTGACACAAAGACATATACCTGAGAGAGAGTTACACTGTCTCTGGAGAGGATATGCTACCGTGCAATGTCATACTCGGGGTTAAGCCCAACTAGAAACTCAAAAACCCTATCCTTCTCTAACAGTTTCTGGTAAGTTACTGCATCCTTGCTTCTTTCCCAAATCACAGTTTCCAAATGATCTATCTCCTGCCGTAAGGTTTTGAGGGCCGAAAAATAAATAGCAACAGACTTATCTCCCTGTCTGGTAGCAATTACCTGGTTCCTCAACTGGTAGGCTCTAGCAACATTCTCATTCTGTGAATAGGTTTCTGCAACTCCATCCCAAATCTCCTTAGTTGTGTTAGCCCATAAAATGTTTTTACTTATATGGGGCAACATGGAATTGTACAGCCAAGTCATTACCATATAGTTCTCTTGTACCCATCGGGAGCAGTTAGTTTCGGGTTTCTCTTCCTCACCAGTGACATACCCCAATTTCCCACAAGCACCAATGGCCATCTTTGCAGATTGTGACCACTCTAAGTAGTTTGTACCATCTAACTTAACTGTAGTGATGGTCCCAACCCCGAAAACGGGTCTCCAACACCTCCTCTTCCTTGTCTTATCTCACTTTCCGGTTTGTTTTCAACTGCATAGCCCTCCATAACTCCCAAAAAGGGTTAGGAAATCACTTTGAGATGAAAAAATAGGAAGATGTTACAGACTGTATAATTAAAATAGGAAGTAAATACTAGGGAGATATGATGTTACAGACTGTATAACTAAAATAGGAAGTAAATACTAGGGAGATATGATTTACCTTGATTGTAGGACAGATTTGTAGGAATTTGATTAGTCTTCTTTCCTAATATATTCTTTCCTAATATATTCTTTCCTAACATAGAATTTGTAACTTGTATATATACATACGAGATTGATGAATAATACAACAAATTCTTCTTCTTCCTCTGTTTACTCTTATTTTACATGGTATCAGAGCATCTAGTCTCTGCCTGCCCTTTTGTTTTAAGTAAACAGTAGGTAGAGGAAAAATTCTGGGTGTTTCGGGTCACCTCCTTGGAGCAGTCAGAGCATCTAGTCTCTGCAAAGTCCGGCAGTCAGCAGCCCTGTGCGTGTGTCTCACGCACCGCCTGAAGATTCTGCCACAGTCACGCGCGCTGGCACGTGGAGGCAGATCTGTCGCCGGAAAAATTTTTTTCGGTCGTTGTCTTTTGGCTCGCCTCATCCTGTAGAGCACATATTTGTGCTTTGTTACGTGCATATCCATTCTGGTGTTTTCAACAGGTGTGCTCTGTTGATTTTCGGTGTTCAAAATATTCTGTTTATTTGAATTTTGAGATTATGGCAGACAAGAAATCAGTAGTTATGTCGGATGTTATTCCAGTGATGTCAAAAATAACTGAGCATAAGCTTAATGGCTCTAATTATCTGGATTGGAGTAAAATTGTTCAACTATATTTGCTGAGTATTGCTATGGATAACCATTTGACTGATGACCCTCCTAATGATGACTCGAGAAAGTCTTGGTTGAGGGAGGATGCCCGTTTGTTCTTGCAGATACGTAACTCCATTGAAAGTGAGGTGGTTGGTTTAGTCACTCACTATGGATTTGTTAAGGAATCAATGAACTATCGAGAGTTCTTGTACTCCGGAAAGGGGAATATTTCCCGCATTTATGATGTGTGCAAAGCCTTTTACAGGGCAGACAAAGGCGATAGATCTCTTACAAGCTATTTCATGGATTTCAAAAAAACATATGAAGAACTTAATATGTTGCTTCCGTTTAAACTGATGTGACTGTTCAACAAGCTCAGCGAGAAAAGATGGCTGTTATGAGTTTTTTAGCTGGCCTACCTTCTGAATTTGAGACTGTTAAATCTCAGATTCTTTCCAGTTCAGAGATCTCTTCTCTACAAGATGCTTTCAGTAGGGTCCTTCGTACAGAATGTTCTCCACCTGTTCAGCCTAGTAGTGCCCTTGTTAGCCGTAATAATACATCTGAATCAGGGAGACAACAATACAGGAGTGGTAGTGGAAGGTTAAGTAACTATGACAAAAGTACTAATACTCGTGGACAGGAGTTAGGAGAGATAGTGTGTCATTACTGTCATAAGCCAGGACATATGAAGCGGGATTGCAGGAAGTTGCAGAATAAGAAGACTCAGTGAGCCCATATTGCATCCACCACAGATACTTCTGAGAAGTCTGTTATGATATCTGCAGATGAATATGCCAAATTTGCTCGGTACCAAGAATCATTGAAACCTCAATCTACTCCTGTTACTGCCATCGTCGAGTCAGGTAAACCCAATACATGTCTTGTTTCCTCCTCTTCAAAATGGGTCATTGATTCTGGAGCTACAAATCATATGACAGGTAATTCAAGTCTGTTTTCTACCTTTCAGTCACATAAATCTACCTCTCCTGTTACTTTAGCAGATGGGTCAACATCTTGTGTTATTGGGTCTGGCACAATTAGTCCAACACCATCACTTCCTTTGTCATATGTTCTTAGTTTACCTCAGTTATCATTTAATTTAATTTCTGTTAGCAAACTCACTCGTACCCTTAATTGTTGTGTCTCATTTTTTCCTGATTATTGTTTATTTCAAGATCTTACGACGAAGAAGATTATTGGTAAGGGACATGAGTCTGGAGGTCTCTACATCCTTGTTACACAAGTTCCAAGATCCATAGCCTGTTCTGGAGTTGTAACCCCTTTTGAAGCACATTGTCGATTGGGCCACCCCTCTCTCCATGTGTTAAAGCAAATTTGTCCTCAATTTCAGAATTTGTCGTCATTAAATTGTGAATCTTGTCAATTTGCTAAACACCATCGTCTTAGTTCGAGTCCTAGAGTCAGTAAACGAGCTAATGCTCCTTTTGAATTAGTCCATTCAGATGTTTGGGGTCCGTGTCCAGTTGAGTCCAAAACTGGGTTTAAGTATTTTGTTACTTTTGTTGATGATTACTCTCGTATGACATGGTTATATTTAATGAAAAATCGTTCTGAGGTGTTTTTTCATTTTTCTGCTTTCTGTGCTGAAATTAAAACTCAATTTAATGTTTCTGTACAAATATTGATAAGTGATAATGCTAAGGAGTACTTGTCAGAATCCTTTCAAACTTAAATGCTTCAGCATGGCATTCTTCGTCAAACTTCTTGTGTAGATACACCATCTCAAAATGGGGTTGCTGAACGGAAAAATAGACACCTTCTTGAAACTGCAAGAGCTTTGTTATTTCAAATGAATGTTCCTAAACCTTTCTGGGCTGATGCAGTTTCCACAGCATGATTTTTGATTAACCATATGTCTTCATCTGTCCTTCAGGGTAAGACTCCTTATCATGTTTTGTTTCCAAATAAAACATTGTTTCCTATTAAGCCTAGGGTATTTGGGTGTACATGCTTTGTTCGGGATGTTCGTCCTCAGGTTACCAAACTATATCCAAAATCTTTGAAGTGTGTTTTTCTTGGGTATTCTCGTGTTCAAAAAGGGTATAGATGTTATTGT
Source organism: Nelumbo nucifera (assembly GCF_055504915.1). Classification (NCBI taxonomy): domain Eukaryota; kingdom Viridiplantae; phylum Streptophyta; class Magnoliopsida; order Proteales; family Nelumbonaceae; genus Nelumbo; species Nelumbo nucifera. Next base: position 1,708,261 of record NC_142651.1, on the reverse strand, counting down.
CCTACTCTTCACAGATATCTTGTGTCAAGTGATGTTAATTTCCTAGAAGATACACCTTTCTTTCCATCTACTCCTCATTCAAGTCAGGGGGAGGATGATGATTTGTTAATCTATACTGTCACATCATCTGGTTCACATCCTATTGAATCTGCTCCTGCCAGGCCTAAGCCACCTACAGTACAGGTTTATTCTCGACGACCAACCCCTCCGGATCCATGTCCTACACCAGCTCCTTCGTCGGCAAATCCAGTCTCAACTGATCTTGTTCCTTCGTCATCAGAACCAGTCTCCAATGATGATCTTCCAATTGCTCTTCGTAAAGGTAAGCATAAGTGTACTTATCTAGTATCTTCATCTGTGTCTTATAATCATTTGTCGTCATCTTCTTGTTCTTTTATTGCATCTCTTAATTCTATCTCTGTTCCTAAGACTGTTAAAGAAGCCATTTCTCACCCTGAATGGCGTAATGCTATGATTGAGGAGATGAATGCTTTAGAGGACAATGGTACTTGGACCTTGGTAAATTTACCTGCAAATAAGAAGGCTATTGGGTGTAAATGGGTGTTTACAGTTAAAGTCAATCATGATGGGTCCATTGCCCGATTGAAAGCCCGTCTTGTTGCTAAAGGATATGCTCAGACTTATGGAGTGGATTATTCTGATACCTTTTCTCCTGTAGGTTGTTTATTTCTATGGCAGCTACATATAATTGGCCCCTTCATCAGTTAGACATCAAGAATGCTTTTCTTCATGGGGATCTTCAAGAAGAAGTTTATATGGAGCAACCGCCTGGCTTTGTTGCTCAGGGGGAGTATGGGAAAGTTTGCTATCTTCATAAGTCTCTGTACGTGTTGAAGCAGAGTCCTCGCGCCTAGTTTGGAAAGTTTAGTCAGGCAGTCGAGAATTTTGGTATGAAGAAAAGTAAGTCTGATCATTCTGTTTTCTTCAAACACTCTGCTGCTGGCATCATTTTGTTAGTTGTGTATGTGGATGATATTGTCATTACAGGGAGTGATACTACAGGGATTTCATCCCTTAAACCCTTTCTCCACACTCAGTTTCATACCAAAGATTTGGGAATGTTGAAATACTTCTTAGGTGTTGAGGTAACAAGAAGCAAGAAGGGAATATTCTTATCTCAAAGGAAATATGTACTTGACTTGTTGTCTGAGACGGGAAAGTTGGGAGCTAAGCCATGTAGCACTCCAATGATTCCTAACTTGCAGCTCATAAAAGATGGTGAATTATTTGAAGATCCTGAGAGATATAGAAGATTGGTTGGAAAGTTGAATTATCTTACTGTAACCCGTCCAAATATTGCGTATTCAGTTAGTGTGGTGAGTCAGTACATGTCCTCTCCAACAGTTAATCACTGGACAGCTGTAGAACAAATTTTGTGCTACTTAAAAGGAGCACCTGGGCGAGGAATTTTGTATGGCAATCATGGTCATACTAGAATTGAATGTTTTTCAGATGTTGACTGGGCAGGATCCAAGGAAGATCGAAGGTCTACTTCAGGCAATTGTGTATTTGTTGGAGGGAATCTAGTTTCATGGAAAAGCAAGAAGCAGAATGTTGTCACACGTTCGAGTGCAGAATCGGAATATAGAGCTATGGCCAAGTCTGTGTGTGAAATAATGTGGATATATCAGCCAAGTTGTGGTGTGATAACCAAGCTGCTCTTCACATTGCATCTAATCCTGTTTTTCATGAACGAACTAAGCATATCGAGATTGATTGCCATTTCGTTCGTGAAAAGATTCAGCAAGGTTTGATTTCCACAGGTTATGTGAAAACAGGAGAACTGGGAGATATCTTCACGAAGGCTCTTAATGGGGTTAGGGTTGATTATCTTTGTAACAAGCTGGGCATGATTAATATCTATGCTCCAGCTTGAGGGGGAGTGTTACAGACTGTATAATTAAAATAGGAAGTAAATACTAGGGAGATATGATGTTACAGACTGTATAACTAAAATAGGAAGTAAATACTAGGGAGATATGATTTACCTTGATTGTAGGACAGATTTGTAGGAATTTGATTAGTCTTCTTTCCTAACATAGAATTTGTAACTTGTATATATACATACGAGATTGATGAATAATACAACAAATTCTTCTTCTTCCTTTGTTTACTCTTATTTTACAGTGTTCAGACACCCCTAAAACTCTTCCTCTTCTCTTCGAACTGGTTTGTGACATGGTATCAGAGCAGGTCCATCTGACCTGTCCTTGGCATTCAAAGGGAGATTTAAGGACTTCAGATCGACTACTGTGTACTTCTTTGCAAGGCTTTTTGGAGTTGTATTGATCAGTACGAAGCTTCACCTTTTTTCTCTGAAAATTGCAGCTCTGAATTATTTTTTCTCTCATTCTCTCATTTGGACCATTGGATTTGGCTAGAAATCTGGATTTTATGTCGCCCTAGCCTTCTCTTTTAGACCATCAGATCTGATTTTGATTTCAGTCGAGTTTTGTAGGGTTTTGATCCCTCTCTTCCTGTTGACAGTCCTGAAAGTTGCCTTTTTTAGACTGTTACGTATTGTTTCTTAATTGCTCTGAGATTTCTGTAGTGTAAGACTTTTTTTTTGGTGAAAGGGCTACTTCAGTAGTCAATTTTGACCTTATCTGCTTCTAGTTGGGTGAATTTCATCAGTTTTCTTCCCTTTAGCCTTGATTTCAGTACTATGATTTTTTTTTTGGACTGTGGTTGTAACCTGAAATTGCTGAGAAGGCTGATATTATTCCCGTAAAGTTTGACGGAACTAACTACAGCATGTGGAAGTTCCACTTTGATTTCTTCATTGAGGGAAAAGGCTTGGAGGGATATTTGAATGGAAAGGTCACTATGCCGGATGAGACAAATGCCAAAGCATATTCACAATGGAAGTTCCACTATGCCGGATGAGACAAATACCTCACTTAGGTATTTGTGCTTCAGCAAATCATGCTACTATTTCAGGTAATCATAAAATCCCTTGGATTATAGATTCTAACCATATGACTAACATCTCTAACCTATTTTGTTCATATCAAGTTCCTTTTGGTTGTGAAAAGATATCCCTTATTGATGAGTCCCTTGCCCCTATCTCAGGAAATGGGGACATCAAAGCCTCAGACTCCCTTACTTTATGCTTTGTTCTTCATGTTCCTAAACTTAACGTCAATCTTTTGTCTATTAGTAGTTTAACTAAATCTATGAATTGCAAGATAACCTTCCTTCCAAGCCACTATACAGGACCTGAAGTCTCAAAGGACGATTGGGAGTGGCCACAAGGCAAATGGAATATACTTGCTACATACACCTGACAAGAGTCTTGTACCACCTCATGTAGTGGCTTTGGAGTCTATTTCATCAGAGTCCATTGATCGAGCCATGTTATGTTATTTACGTTTTGGTCATCTTTCTTTTTCTGCTTTGAGTCATTCATTTCTAGAACTATTTAAATGAATACCTTTGTCTAGTCTTCATTATGAGTCATATGAACTTGCCAAGCATTGCAAACATTCTTATTCATTTAGCAATAAAAGATCAATTTCTCCATTCATATTATGTACTATGATGTTTGGGGGCCATATCATTTACCCCTATGGAGGGCTACAAATACTTTATCCTTTTTGTTGATGATTTTACACGCTTTACTTGGATTTACCTCATACAGTCCTAGGATGAAGTACCAACCATTGTGCAACGTTTTCATGAACTTGTCCTTACCTAGTGTAATATTCAAATCAAAATATTCCATTCTAACAATGCTAAGGAATATTTTGAGAAGAATCTTTCGTCCTACCTTGATACCTATGGAGTTATTCATCAGACTTCTTGTTCCTACACTCCAAACAAAACGAAGTGGCAGAAAGAAAGAACCATCATGTGGTTAAGGTTGCCAAAAGCCTTCTTTCCGCATCCCATGTTTCTATGAAATTTTGGGCGATGTTGTTCTTACTAGTACATATTTGATAAACTATATGCCTTCCCAGGTTTTGGGTTTTAAGACCCCCTTTAGCCTCCTTTTCCCTGATGAGGACCTTTCCTCTCTTCCACTTTAGGCTTTTGGGTGTACTTGCTATTTTTGTGTCCATAGCCACCAGAGGCATAAGTTTGAACCTAAGGCTCATAAGTGTGTTTTTCTAGGATATGCCTCTACATAGAAGAGATATTGCTATTATAATCCAATTCTTGGCACCCACTTTGTTTCTAGGGATGTCACATTTGTAAAGTCCATTCCTTTCTTTGGAACTTCTCCCAAGGGGTAGAGGTGTGAATTGGGTTGTGCCGCCCATAGCCTAGCATAGCCCGATACGGGTCGTGCTAGCTATGGCACGATCGTATGGGTTGTGTCAGGCCTGTGGTTTCAAGTCCATGGGCCAACACGACACAACACAACCGAGAAGGTCATGCCGCCCACAACCCATATATAATATCAAAATTCATATAAAATAAAATTTTAAGATCTTTTTTAATTTATGTTAAATTTTTCATTATTTTTCAAAATTTTTAAAAAACATGGCTTGCCCCGACCTGGCCCAAGGCTCAACTTGCAGTCCATCCCAACCCACAACATGGCACGAGCTTGCACGGGCTCAGGCCGTGGGTTGTGCCAAGCCAACCCCCAAAGTATCCTAAGGGAGGGAAGCATCGCCCAACTTAGCTCACGGGCCGGCACAGCACAACTAAGGCTGCAACTTGGGTCGGGCTGGCCCGAACCCAACCCAAAAAAGTCAAGTTGGGTTGGGTTGGATTGATGCTTGGGTTAGGGTTAGGGTTGAGATTCATGAACCCAACTTTATTTCGGGTTGGGTTAGGGTTGACCCCTTGGGCAACCCAAACTCGACTCTATAGTATATGTCATATACAAATATATAGGGGTGCTCACGGTTCGGTTAACCAAACCGTGGGGCTCATTTTGTAACTGAACCAGTAGTACCGGTTTTTGGAAAACCGGTAACCACCTATCAGTTGACTGGTTCGGTTAACCGTCGGTTTTTTGATTTTTTAATTGTTACAATATTTATTATAAAAATATATATAAATATATAATAGAAATTATAAATATATATAAAATATTATATTTTAAATAATAAATAATATATCATATATTATAAATATATTTTTATATATAATGCTTATTTATTAATTTATAGTATATAAAAAATATATATAATATACATAAATATATATATAATATATAGAAATATATGTATACCGGTCGGTTCGATTAACTACAGGTTTTCTGTATTGGTTAGCCAAAACCGAACCAATACCTTCGATTTTTTGAAAACACCAAACCGACCAATTCGGTTAATCGATTTTTCGGTTCGGTTTTTTTGCTCACCCCTATAAATATATGTTGTATATAATATATTATATATCATACATTGATTTTTTTAGATGTACGATAGTTGTATAGCCCTCACTACATACTATCATGTCTTTCTTTTAAGATAATCACTTCACTTAATCCTAAATGAAAAGACTAAAACCTTAATAACATATTTTATGTTTTTTGAATATTTTATTCATTCTTCATCTCCTCTCTAATGTTTGGCGCCTATAAAAGATCTATCATATGTCATAACTCATAGTAAACTATAGTCATTTCAAACACTTATTTTTCCGATTTTGTACTAAAAGAACCAATAAAAACACCAACAAACAAATACTAATAAAACATAGGATTAATATATATATAGTGAAAAGTGAGTTAAGATTTGAGATAAATAGTTTTATAAGATTTTAAGGGATGGGAAGAAGGTTGGGTTGGGCCCAACCCGAAGTCAACTTCAGGTTGGGTTGGGTTGGGTTGGGTTGGGTTAGGGTTGAAGGAATTTAGTTAGGGTTAGGGTTGGGTAGATCGGGTTGAAGGTTGAATTGGGTTAGGGTTAGAGTTGGGGGTTTAGAACTTAGGATTGGGCTAGGATTGGCCGCAACCCAACCTAACCAAGCCCAACTTGCAGCCCTAGGCACAACCCACACTTTGCACAAGCCACACACAGGGCCCAGCACGACACAGTTTACACCTCTACCAAGGGGGAGAATTCGATGGTGTTATTTGCAAAGTCCCAGTTGTTCTGCTTCTCATTCCTATTAAGTCCTTGGTTGAGCCACCTGCTCCTATTGTGTCTCCTCCTATTGGGTCTTCTTAACATATTCCCACTCCTCCCGCTCATCTCCCACCCTATTGTTCAAAGGTGGTATCAAAGGCAACAACTCAGGCATGAGAAAGTTGTTTCCACACCTTCAACTGAGATTCTTCTACCTCCCATTGCTAATGAGATGATAGGTCAGCCCTCTTCTACTCCCCTCGACACCTTCCCAGACCTAAACCTTCCTATTGCCCTCAGAAAAGGCAAACGGAAGTGTACAACCCATAGCATCTCCAAACACCTATCCTACAGCCTTCTTTCTCCAACCTACTATTCCTTCTTAGCCTTTGTTTCTACACAAACAATGCCTAAATCTATCCTAGAAGCCTTATCTAAACCAAAATGAAGGGATGCTATGATGACTGAGATAGATGCTTTGCATAAGGACAATACTTGGGAAATTGTGGATTTGCCTGAGGGGAAGGAAGTTGGTTGTAAATGGGTATTCACTCTTAAGTACCATGTTGATGGTGCTATTAAGAGGTTTAAGGCACATTTGGTTGCTAAAAGTTACACTCAAATGTATAGTGTTGATTACTTGGAGCCCTTTGCTCCAATAGCTAAAATGACATTAGTCCGGGTTTTGTTATCCTTGGCAACTAGTTTTGTCTAGGACTCTATCTATTTGATGTTAAAAATGCCTTCTTAAATGGATATCTACATAAAGAGGTCTATATGTCTTTGCCTCCAGGAATTTATGGGAGAGAAATGCAACAAAATGTGTGTAAATAGAAGAAGTCCCTTTATGGCCTTAAACAATCTCCTACAGCTTGGTTTGAGAGATCTTGTGTTGCTTTTGTTACCTTTGGATACACATTGACTCAGTTTAACCATACCCTCTTTGTCAAGAGGAGAGCCCCTTGGTGACCTTTCTCATTATGTGGATAATATTGTAATTACTTGTGATGATACACATGAAGTTCTTAAAGTTCTTAGCCTCAAGAAGTTTCTTAACATTGAGTTTGATATCAAAGATTTAGGAGAACTTAGATAAATTTTGGCAATAGTAGTTGCTCGGTCCAAAGAAGGTATCTTCATTTCTCAACACAAGTATTCCTTGATCCTCTTGTCGAGACTGGCAAACTTGGTACTAAACTGGCTTCTATACCTATAGACTTGAATCACAAGCTCTTGGCCACTGATGGTGAATTGTTGGTTGATAAGGGAGTGTTCTAGAAACTGCTTGGGAAGTTATTGTATGTCTATATGACTCAGCCCGATATTTTCTATACAGTGAATGTCATTAGTCAGTTCATTTATTCTCCTAGAGACACCCATATGGCAGCCGCTAAGAGAGTCTACCTCGGGTTACTGTGCTATGGTGGTAGGGAACATTGTTTCATGGAGGAGTAAGAAGCAGTATATGATGGATAGATCTTTTACTGAGGCAGAGTACAAGGCAATGGCCCATAGAGTTCCAGAGTTATTGTGGCTTAGATCACTTTTGGAGGAACTAGGCGTTGATTATGAAAACTCAATGATGTTATATTGTGACAACCAAGCAGCCATCAACATAGCACATAATCCCATCCAGCATGAAGATCTCCTCATATACATTGTGACAACCAACATAGCCATCAACATAACACATAATCACTTCAAGGGAAGTTTGCTTGCCATTTATTGCTTTTAAAGAATAGTTAGCTGATGTCTTGACAAAGGGAGTACCAAAAGGAAAGCTGCTACGTTATATAAGAAAGCTAGGCATAATTGACATCTATGCTCATCTTGAGGGGAGTGTAGAGAGAGAGGACCCTATTGTTCTTTTATTTCTTATCTTCTTCTATTAGATGTGTTTATGTTAATGGGCCTGTTAACTATTTTTTATTCCTTTTTATGTAATGTTTATGAGCTGGCCGCCCCATCAAGGGCATCATTGTAATTATGTCATGAAGATTAAGTTAATAAAGTAATTAGGAGTAAGAGGAGAGATAAGATTGAATTGATGAACTCTTTCTCCTTCTCCCTTCTTCTCTCATCTTCTCCTTCTTCCTTTTCTAATTTCTGTTATTTCTTCTCTTCCTTCTCTCTAATTTCAGTTCTTATTATTTCTTATTGGACTGAATAACATTTGGGTGGATAGGGGAATATCCATTAAAAGACCAGTTCCCTAACCTTTTTGCCCTCTCTAACTGTAAAGGTGCACCTGTCCTTTTTGGGCACCCCCTCCCCCTTAGGCATCAACTAGGACTTGGGTTTTAGAAGAGGCCTAAGGGAGAGTATTTGTTTGTTCTTCTCTGATTAACCTTCTTAATATCTTGGAGACTTCTTTTTTGGACCCTCTCTTGGAAGATTCTAGAATCTGGGTTCCCTCACCTAATGGACTCTTCACTTGTTCCACTTTTTTCAAGTTCTTAACCTTGCATGCTTCACAAGGGGTTGACTTCCCAGTGAAAGAAGTGTAGTCTAAGCCTATACCACCGAAAGTTCAAGCATTCTATTGGGCATCTTTCCTAAAAGGTTAACACCTATGATATGCTACAGAAAAGAAAGCCTTTTTGTTTCCTCTCTCCTCATATATGCTTTTTGTGTAGGAAAAATGGAGAAACCCTACCCCACTTATTAATCTCCTGCTCCTTTGTTCATCATATCTCGGAGTTTTTCTGTAACCTTTTCGGTTGTAGATGGATCCCTCCCCATGAGGTGGCAGGCATATTTAGGCCTAACTTCCTAAGGCAACCAACGAAAAGATGAAGATTGATGTTCAAAGTTACTAAGGCTACAACTATTTGGGTGGTTCGGGAGGAGAGGAACAACAAAATTTTTAATGGAAAAAGTAGAACTGTGGAGGTAATAGAGCCAATAAAAGTGAAGGTAGCATTCTGGATTAAAACTATGGATTGCTTTTAGAGCTTCACAATGACTGATATTCTAAGGGCTTTGAAGGAGATAGCACTTTCCTCTAGAGACAAAAACAGAATAAAAATGGAATGGAAGCCTCCACGAGGCAGTAAAGTAAAGCTGAATTTTGATGGAAACTCTTTGGGTAACCCTGGCATGGGAGGTATTTGTGAGGCAATAAGAAATTCAGAGGGCAGATTATTGGCTCTTTACTCTGGGCCAATTGGTGTGGCTAACTCTATAAAACTGAACTATTGGCTTTACTACAAGGTCTCAAGTTAGCTAAGCAATTGGGCTTTGGTCAATTGGAGGTGGAAGGGGACTCAAAAGTAATCACTTCTTGGGCAAGATGTAACAAATATTCCTTGGACCCTCAAAAATGCTTATAGGGAAGTAGAAAGAACTGCAAGAGATCTGGGTGTTGAATATTTGGGTTAGGAATGCAAATGGGTTAGCTGACTTTCTTGCTAAACAAGGGGCAGAAAGGGAGCACTTGTTCTGGGCATCTTTGTAACGTAGTGTTGATTTTGGGACTGTTATCATAGTCATCGAATCAAAAGTATACTTTTTTCATGAGTAGAGATCAATTTATTAATTCAGAGAATCAGTCTAATACAAGCAACCCTTGGAGAGAACAGAACTGCAACCTCTCCTAACAAAGTACAAAGCAGAAATAATAATAACAACCAATTACAGCTAGGGATGCAAACGGATCGGATAGGATTTGAATCAGGGTATATTCGAATCCAATCTAACACTGTTCATGTCGGATCCTATCCGATCCGATCAGATCTGATAGGGCTCAATTTGAATTCGAATCCTATCGGTAAGTCGGATCTTCGTATCTGATCCGATCCGACTTGTTTTCTTTAAAAATTAATAAATTATTAAAAGAAAAATAAAACATACTAATTTAAATAAAGTAAAAGCAAAAAATACAAGTATTTTTTAATTATTTTCATCATACATATACATGTTTTTATAAAAAAAATAAATAACATAAAAATTTATGAAAATATAAAATAAAATATATTTATAAATAAATAAACGACATATATATGTATTATATATATTTATAAATATATAATATATATCGGATCGGATCTTCTCGAATCGAATAGGGGTGATCCAAATCCAATCCTATTTCTGATCGGATCCTATTATCCGATCCGAAGATCCAAATAGGGGTGATCCGAATTCAACCAAATATGATTGGATCTCGGATTGGATCGGATCATGATCCGATCCATTTGCACCCCTAATTACAGCTGAGCCCCCAGAATAAGTATTCCCTATTTGCCCCTTGTTTGGCTAGACAATCATCTAGTGCATTTGCTGATTTCCCCACCCATTGTATTCTTACATATATATTACATGTTATCCACTTGAACTTTTTTGCTTCATTCTTGTAGGATCACACTGCAGTACTTGGACCCCTCAACCAGCCCACAACCACCTCGGAATCCCCTTCAATCACCAACCTCTCCACACCTAAACCAGATGCAAACTGCACTCCTTGAATGGCCACTAGTAATTCTGCCCTGGTAGAGTCTCCAACTCCCAAAGGACCCGAGTAGTAGAGTATAATCTCTCCCAGATCATTCCTTACAACTCCTCCCATACCAAAGGGGGAAAGGGGCCTGGGTTGCCTTAACTGCTCACATCAAAAAAATATTATTTTTTTCACATATTACTAATATAATCAAAGCTTTACTGATCAAAAAAATCTTGTCCAGTACTGTGAATCTGTGATCCACATAGTTGTCTCGCATTATTATACTTTGTTTAACTGAATATGATAATTACTGGGAAGTGTGCAGAAAATTAAGGTAGAGTAATCTTTTTTTGTAGTAAAATAAAATTTATTAAAAATAAAAGAGAAAGTACAGGGGAAGGTGACCAGATGTCACTGAAGAGGAGAAATAAAAACCTATGGCCACCACAGCCTGACACTCCACAACCTGGACAACACCACAACTGAGAAAAACACCCAATATACACTGACCCAGCAAACCAGATAACAAAAAATTCTGCCCTCGTAACCCTACCCAACCACACAAGATTTTACAACTTTCACCACACCACTAAGGCTGCATTTGGCATTCCTTATTTTAAGGACTTATCTCCTTTTTGCAGTTAAAATGCCCTTATGAACCCTGAGTTTTTAACAGGAAAAAGGAGATAAGTCCTTAAAATAAGGAATGCCAAATACAGCCTAAAAGACCAAAAACACAAAGACACAATAACTCCAGCTTAAGATCTCCCATCTTTGTTTCATTGCTCAGCATCTTCAAAGGCTTGAACATCCTTTGCTCCTCTTACAAACCTTCTTTACTTTTCTCAGCTTTTTACAAGGCCCAACACCAAATAAGCCCCCCTTCAAGCTGGCAAAAGTTATTGAAACCTGAACAGTATGATGTTTTTTTAAAATCTAAACCATCTCACTACATTAGGAACCTTCAAAAAAAAACCTGTTAGTCAAAAGGATTTGCGTTGGTCCTTTCTAACTCTTATCAATGTTTTAAAAGCACAAGGTGCAAGGCGAGCCACGCGCTTTTTTGAAGCAAGATGCAGATTTAAAAAAGTCAAATAAAATGCATAAAATGTAAAAGAATTCAAAATAAACCAAGAAAATATTAAAAATAGTATTAATTAAATAAATGCAAAGTTTAGTTTTAAATTAAATATTTTAGAAAGCCTATTAGCTCAAACTAAAATATATAAACATAACATATAAAACATATTTCCTTCCACAATTGCATTATTTCACATTTTTGGTAATAAATAAAAATTTATTAAAAGAAAAAGGAGTGCAAGGAAGGTGAGAAAAAGTCACCCGAAAGAGAGACAAAAACAAAAGAGTTTAAAACCCACCCAAGCATCATCAAATTACAGCCGAACCAAACAAACTCAAGCAAAACCAACCTACAAAAAACCATGCAGATGCTTCCCATACAACATCCTGAAAGTGAACAAGACAAGCAGAAAATTTCTCTACTTCTTTTGTTGGACTTTCCTGTATTTTATCATCTTTTTATTTGGTCCAATTCCAAATAGCCTTCCTTTTAATCTAGGAAAAACATTTGACACAACAGGTTGATGCTTTTTTTGACTTCTGAATCTTCAAGCTGTGAGATTATCCTTCCTAAGCTCCAACAAAAACTTAGTCTTCTCGTTAATCCTTTCCGTTTGCAAAACCGACTTTGTTCATGGCTAATATCGATCTCCCCCAAAGGTAATGGATAATTCTCTTCCAGTTATTTAAACTTCTTCTGAACAAATTCCCCTCTTCCTACAACAAGTAGCTAAACATCTTTTACTCATAATTCTACAAGCCGCCTTTGTACCAAGCCCCTTGAGGCAAGCCTAAAGAAGTCCATGTTAGGGTTTTAAATTCTTAATCCCTACAAAAATTGGTTTAGAATTTTAATTATCTTTTAAAAGAATGTCTTATATTAACAAAGGCACATGCCTTTTCTGAGGCGCAAGGCCCAACAGATGCACCTTTTCAAAGGGGCTATGCCTGGGCCTAGGTGAGGCACAAACCTTGAAATGAGCCTTGCCCATGCACCTTCTCATTTGTTCTCTCAACATCCCTGACCTCAGCACACCCCAACCTTTTTTCTTCCGCACTACATCCTTCCTTTACACATCCCACAACCATGAACTTAAAGCCCCATCCCTTCAACACACCTTTCCTTCTCGCCACCTTTACTGTCACTTCCCCTCCTTTTTCTTCTTGAACCCCAACCCCCGCTGTAATATCCTTCACCCTACCTTCTGACACTTCAAATTCTTGCATCCTTCCACCCCTAAATACTGCTTACCCATTCTTTTTTGCTCTCCCCTGAAATACATTATATTTTTTTCTTTTTTTCTTTTTTTCTTTTTTTTTTTGAACAAAAACAAGTTTCTCCTGTGTACTGCCACCAGTGAGATCCTTCAGAGTTGTCAAGCATACCTGTGAACAGCTTTGAAATCCTCATCAGACTTTCTGTTAGTGTTGCTTGATCCTGCAACCAAACTAGCCTCCTTCAAAGGGTACTCACGGGATGAACATGGGATGGTGAGATTGGGATCTGCACACCATGCCACCTCATCAAGGAGCAAGAGCCCTGGCTTCCAGAGCGACATCTTGTTTAGATGGATTGCAAGGACAGCTAACTCATTGGTAGATATATGAACCAGACCTGGGTTTTTTTATGGGTGAATCGTAACAGGGAACTGATTGTTGGACAAAGGATGTCCACTGCATTACTCTGCTTTTATCTTGTGCAGCAAGGCCTTTATTTCTCTTTTGATTCCTGAGAATTGCCTCAGATTTATCCTAACACCATTTTTATTAATGCTCTCTTTGATGTAGTTGCTGACAGAGAAAACCATAAAAAAAATGGAAATTTTGCACTCACTGCAGATTTAAATTATATGCATTACAAGAGAAGCTAAGCTATTGGCCAGGGAATTAAGATTCACTTTTAGATGGACTCAAACCTCAGCTAATTGCTTGGCTGATCTGTTGGCAAGACAAGGAGTAAAAGGAACCCATTTATATTGAGGGATGATTCTCGAAGGAAACTAATAGTAACGTGTAAGCAAATGAGATGACAGTCTGAGGTAGACAGCATCAGCTAGCCTACTTGTGAAGGTTTACATTCATGGAAGTGAGAGTAAAAAACATGTAGAGGAACTTGTAAAGAACATTGGGGCCTCATGGGAGTACAGAAATGAATTCCAAGATATAAAAAACATGGAGAGAGAGAGAGAGAGCTTGGAATCTGATACAGGTGGACTCCTAGATCGGCCAATAGCATGGCTGATGCACTTGTAAGGCAAGGAGTGGGTAAGGAGCAATTATTCGGGGAAGCGGTTCCCCAAGAGGAGAACCTGTAATAGAAGAAAAGAAATACTGGGTGGGCAGAAAGGACTGGCCCAAATTTTTAGGAAAGTTCTGGCTTATCTCTATTGTACAGCATTCTCTATAATAATTAACAAATCTATTTTATTACTGATCAAAATAAATAAATAAATACTGAAACATGGAAGCATAGAAGGAAAAAAAAAAAAGGAACAAGAAGAGGATGTAAGAGAAGAGGGAGACGATCATTAAAATAACCAAGAAGGAAATATTTGATAATATTGATATGCCCATATGCACCGAGGCACTGTAAATGAAAGCAGAACAACAATAGCCATGCACAGTTCAAGGACAGCAGATCCGGTCAAACCAATGTACTGTCTCTTTCTATCATCTATTTCAAATTCCAGTAGCAAGATAATGCTAAAAGCATTCTTGCTGCCATATGAATATGAAATTAACTGGCATAAAAACGTTAAGATCATTTAGTAGCCAAGACTTTACTCAGTCCAACTCAACTAAATAGAGCCTTGATCCGAAGCTTTTTATTTTCCTACCATTCCTAAAGGTATTGCCCATCATCGTATTCGATGAGGGTAACTGAATTATCTATACGTATCCTGCCTGACATTGCACTCTATAGGTATTGACCATCATCGAATTCCTTGCATTCCTAAAGATTTATTTGCGTTCTATACATGAGTAACCACCAAAGACGCAAGGGAGCTTACAAATTCATGCATAAAAAGTTAAAAACTATAAAATGTGAGCGCATTTCTACGTAGAAAGAAAGAAATATTTTATTGGATGAACAAACAAGAAGAATTAGAAAGAGAAAAAAAAACGAAAGAAATAAATGAATCAAGTGAACCAGAACATGAAAACCTTAGAAACAGAAGCAACGATTCCTGCAAAATAGAAAGAAGTTCAAGAAGGAAAAAACATCCTACCTGTTTCCGAAACATCGGAGAATCGTCGAGCTTCGTGAAATGCATGCTGAAACCGCGAATTTTCCTCCTCTCTGCAATAAATTGTTCTCAACATCACACTCAGAAGCTCGATCCCCTGGATTCAACCCAATCAAATCTAGTGACCAGCCATAAATCACCAAACGAACTCTCGAAACCAAGTTAGACCATAACCAATTAAGCTCTTCAATTTCAAATAAACTACTTATCAATGAAGCTCCCTTATTTGAATAAAATCGTATCCAACCAGAAGGGGCAGCATCTGCAGCTCGATTTGAGACAATGCAACGAAACCCCAGAACAACACTTCGATCTTAAAAATCAATGAAAGTTTCTACTCCGCTAGTTTATTAAAACTAGAACAACAGCCAGAATGATCGAAACAAAACCCTGGAGGAACAGAAAAACATGACCTTGATAATCGAATCAAAGCTCGCATTAATGGATTCTCGGGAATTGATCAGATCGATTAAGCGATTTCACATTGGGATCATTGAAATTTGAAACCCGGGAGAGAAAGCTTTTTATCTCTCCCTCTTTTTGTTTTTATGTTTTTTGCTTTTTTTCTCTTTATATCTTGACCGGATTTGTAGCAAGGCTTTTTTCTTAATACCGGAAACCCCTGCGAGCTTTCATCACTATCCGCTAAAAAAACTTGAAAGTTGAAACCCTCTCCCTCTCTCACTCTAAGAAGGGTAATGCTTTCTCAACGCTCACGGCTTCATCTACTGAGCGTCAAATCAATCGACGCTTGTTAGTAAAAAACAAAGTACCCGCCATCCGATACAAGGGTCTTTCCGTAAATATACATTTTTTTATGGAATGAAGCGTTTTCGTAGTTAGGAGGACCTACGTTATTCACCAACTCCTATCAACCGCGCGTCGCTGTTCATTCTCTCCCTCCAAGTCCCATCCTTTTTTTCTCTTTCCACATTAAAGCATTGGAATTCAAATCTGCGCCCCACAAGCTCTCGCCCCACAAATGCCCCACACGCCGAACGTCCATCTGTCCCTTCGCACGCAGTTAGCTTGTCCCGCATGCAGAGCTAACGGGACGTTAACTCGTCCCGTTAGCCCCAAAACTATCCCAAAATCGAATTCAAATCTCAAAACCCTCATTTCCACATTTCACATTCCCGCGTGCTTGAACAGCCGGTCCCCTGACCCCTCGTTCTTTTCCCTTCACCCGAGTTCTCTTCTCCTTTTTCGGCACCGGCGACCTACAACGACAACCGGCGATCACTCCCCTTCTTTGTTTATTTGTTTTTGGGCCGTGCAGCCCGATAAGAGAGCTCTCTGTCCAGTGTCCAACACATCTTCTGCTCTCGCTCCCTTGTATTATGCGCAACACTTAGCGTTGGATTTTATCACTCTGAATTCTTTATTCTGAATCCCCCGCCGGAACCAAGGGATCTTGTACGTCACGTCAGTCTTTTTCACCTACAAACACAGTAGTTTATCGTAATTTTTTCGGAGAAGTATTACGAGACTGTGAACTGTAAAAAATTTGAACTGGCTTAAACGATGGATGATTCAATGGAACGGCGACCCATGAAAACCCTCAAAAAACTCAAGGAAATGCGGTCTCCCTCTGTCAGATCAAATGTAAAGAGAAGAAGAAGAAGAAGAAGAAGAAGAAGAAACAGTTTTTTTTAATGCAATCAAACTATTAGTATTTATTATCCGATTTAAAGAGCCACTGCAAACAAATCAATCCTTTATACAGACATCCATTATAACAAATTCCATTTCTATACTATAAATAAAGAAACCCAAAACAAAGTCAAGCAGACTTAAGACTATTTTCTTCCCTCATCCTCGTAAATTTTCTGAAAGAAATGGAAAAACAGAAACATTTTCCTTTTCTTTCTTTTAATGGGT
This sequence comes from Nelumbo nucifera, assembly GCF_055504915.1. Classification (NCBI taxonomy): domain Eukaryota; kingdom Viridiplantae; phylum Streptophyta; class Magnoliopsida; order Proteales; family Nelumbonaceae; genus Nelumbo; species Nelumbo nucifera. Next base: position 1,691,570 of record NC_142651.1, on the reverse strand, counting down.
TCTACGGTTAATCATCTCCCTGTATTGATTCAACGACTCCTGCCTCTGCAACCTCATCTCTTCATTGAATTTCCTTATAAACGCTTCCACCCGCCGATTCAGTTCGTCTTGACTCAGCGACGGTTCTTTCTGAAGCTTCCCCGAACCACCCGGGGACGGACTCAGCGACGTCTCCAGATTAGTACGGTCCCTGAACATCTCTGCTTTCTTCACTTTCGCGGGGGTTGGCTCTTGCGTTCCCAGGCTCGGGTTGCTGTGGCGACCGTGTGTTTCCCACGTCTCCGACTTCTTCAGATGCCCAGTCAGTGGCATCGGCCGGCCGGCCGGCCCTTATCATCTTCCACGTGTTCTCCAGCGTATCGTTTCGTTTCGGCTTCGCCAACCGTAACGCCCTTCCACCTAATTAGTAGTCACAGTAAACAATGCCATCGGAATGTTAATATTTTCCCAAATACATTTCTATGAACTTTTTCTCTATAAATTGCGGTCTCTGTTCACGCATTTGTCTTGATCGAACAGTACCAGAACTATGTAATTGGAAATTGGAATCTTTATATTTCTCCATAGATTTTAGCGGCAAATAAACGCAGTGTTTTTTCTCATCACATATAATGTCCATAAATTATGAAAAACGAAAAGAAATTAAAAAAAAAAAAAAAAAACAAAGTAGCAAAAACTGAAAAAGAAAAGAAACCAGAAGCATTCCCGCCGGGCGGCCAGCCGGATTCATGGCAATACGACGGGAAAATCTCCTTCCACCCCCGAGGAAATTGATGCAAATTATAAACAAAGAAAATTGGCTTCTGATAACGTGCACCATGAAGGCCGGTACATGTTACCTTCTCGCTAATTATCTTATCTTTATAATATAGTGACAATGTGTTCAGAGAGAGGAGTGAGAGTGTAGTAAAGGGCTAGATTTGACGATTTTTCGACAAAACCTTTCAAAACCCGGTTGGGAAGGAATATTCTGTTGGAACCTCCGTCGAATCCCTCCGCTGCGGAGTCCAAGTCGATCTAGAGATAACAAAATCATCCTCGTCATACTCCTCCGAAGCTCTCGTCAGAGGAGTTTCAACCTCCGGATAATCGCCGGTTGTCGGTGCCGAAAAAAGAGAAGATAACTCGAGTGAAAGGAGAAGAACGAGGGGTCAGGGAACAAGCTAACGGCCGTTCCGTTAGCCCTCCCATGCGGGACAAACAAACTGCGTGCGAAGGGACAGATGGCGGACGTTCGGCGTGTGGGGCATTTGTGGGGCGAGAGCCTGTGGGGCGCAGATTTAAACTCAAAGCGTTGTCGAACGAGCTGAAATTTTGTTGTATTACCAGGAGAGATGCTTGCTGCTGATTGTTCGCACCTTTACAGACCATCCGTGCGGGTCCCACACAACAATAGACTTCTGCTTTAGGTCGCTGAAATGATTCATTTTGTGCGCTTTTTCCCCACAGCTTTTGCAGTGGACCCACATACATCACACATGGCCCACCCACGAACACAGTTCCGTTTAACCACAGTTAATTTACTGTGTTTAAGTAAGCGTGTTAACTTGGTTGCCGTTGAGATGTGTTTTTTCTTTTGCAGTTTTGCTTTGTTCGATACGTCGTTTTATACGAGGGTTAGTTTGTTTTTTTACAGAAACGTTGTCGTGAAAAAAGAGGATGGAGGCCTGGAGGGTACAATAATGCTATAATGGCAGGAAAGGTTGGAACTTTGGAGATTAAGGCTGTGTTTGGTAGCATTTGTGGTGTTTAACCTGAAATGTTTTGCGTTAAAACAGAAACAGGTACTTGAATTTTGTTTGATGATAAATGTATGTTTTTGTCCATATCAGCATCATATTCACTGCATCGGTACCACGTGGTCCATGTCAATAAGGGAATTAAGACTTTGCTTCCCAAAATGGAAAAGATGTTTCTGGGATCAAAGATAGGTATGGCAAAGAGACCAGGGTGGAGATGGGGATTGTTCCCACAAAAATCTCCCTCCCCGTCTTAGCCAATGGGACAGGGTTTTTTCATCCCTATGACATATTGACATTTCCGTCCTCTATTTTTTTATGATGTTGGATTTATTTTATTTTTTATTTTTTATTTATTTAAAAAATAATTGCAATTCAAAATCCTATTAAAATTCGGAAATTCTTACCACAAGGAGAGTGATTTTTCTGTCACCACCCCATCCCGTCAATGGAAATGAAAATATTGGTCATCCCTTTCTTTACCCCATTTGAGGTAGACTTGGGAGGATTGAGTAAATCTATACTATACACAAAAGTGTGGACGTAGAGTGAAAGTTTTTTTAAATTAAAATTATCCTTTATTTCTTTATCTGATAAAAGGTTTAAAAGTTATTTTATTAGAGTTTTAACGACAGATTTAATGGCTATTAAAAAGCTCATATTTGTGTATTTACTCCATCCCTAATTTCAAAGGTTTAAAATGCAACTTCAATTATTACTTTGCACCTCATTTAATCCCCTCTTATTAAATATTATACTTAAGGTATTTACTCCATTTTCTTTTATTAAATCATATACGTATGTTATTTTTCACTAATAAATATTACTAATTAGATCTATATCAATATTTTTAACAATATAAACACATGTATTTTAAAAGTAACTCAAAAATAAAATCATTCTTTATCCGTGTGATGGTTAAGCAATTCAACCATCCAAATCAAATTGATCAACTTATGAAGTCATAGTTAGGTAATCATATTTTTTAAATAGAAATAAATATAAAAAATGCAAAAATGTAGAAAATATTATATACATTTATAATATTTATAACAATCAAATTAAAAAATAAGTTTAATAAACAATAATTATTTTTATTGATAATGAAAATGAAATACATAATTTAGAATTGACAAAAAATGAAATTATTTTACTGCTTAATAAAGATTGATAGTTCAACTTTTGGGGCAAATGTGTTAACATATAGTGTTATGTATAAATTTTGCAAAACAACATTCACGTACATGCATAATATCATATATTTATCATAATAAACAAAAAGTGTGATATATGAAAATTACTTTTAAACACAAAAATAAAAAAAACTATAGAAAAAATTGAACACATTTATAATTTTATAAGATTGTGGAACTTTTTTTTGAATAAAATAATCATTTTTTAATTTAACCCCCATTTAATTGTGAGGTTTAAATTGTAAATTTAACTACTACATTTTCACCTCATTCAATTACCTCTATTAAAATCTTATAATTTTTGTTTGATAAATGAACAAAAAAAATATACACAAAAAAGATAAAACATTACAAAAATAAGAGTTTTGCCAAGTAGGTAAGCCTGTCAATGATACTTGAAATTTCACAACTTGATCCAATTATCACATATTTTGATGATGCGTTTATGTAATCAAATTTGGGTTTTGCAATATGCATCCGATTAATAATAAAAAATAAAAAATACATAAAGTTTATAAAAAATTTGGATACATCATTATTGTCATTATCATCATCTAGAATTGTCACCTGCACACTTACTAGTAGGAAAAATTTACCAACTCTATAAGCATGGATCATGCGAATTGTTTATGTTGACTTAATTCCAAATGTCTACCAAATAAAAAATTGACCATTGAACTCATACCAATGAAACATCATTAATACTTGAAACACCAATGGTATGAGGCCATAAATTATGGACAAGGATCAGTGATGAGAGTGACTTTTGGGATGGGAAACATGATCTCGGAAGATGATTTCATGAAATTTCAACTTTTCATGATTATAAGATTTAGGGTAAAATACAAAAACCTCCCCTAAAGTTTCTAACAATCATAAAAACCTCCCCTATAGTTTTATTTTAACAAATACATCCCTTGAACTTTTCAAAAACACGACAAAAGCCTCCCTTCCGCCATCGTCCTAGATAGAAAAACGTTAGACTGATGCATCAATTTTTTCCAACTATTCATTCTACCCTTTTATAAATTATTTTACATACAAAATTACTGAAATAATCCCATTTTAACTCAACAAAAATACATATTTCAGTAATTTTGTATATAAAATTACTGAGATAATCATTAAAGGATGTTTTTGTTAAGTTAAAGTGGAGTTATTTCAGTAATTTTGTATGTAAAATAATTTATAAAAGGGTAGAATGGGTATTTAGAAAAAATCGGTGCATCAATCTAACGTTTTCTATCTAGGACAGTGACAAAAGGGAGGTTTTTGTTGAGTTTCTCAAAAGTTTAGGGGAGGTATTTATTAAAATTAAATTATATGGGAGGTTTTATGATTGCAAGAGACTTCAGGGGAGGTTTTTGTATTTTACCCTAAGATTTATGTGTGTTGTTGACTTTCATTGCCTCAAAATCTTGAAATTACCTATAACATACTTCAAATGAAACAAGTAAATGAGCAAACATAGTAATAAAAATACAGATAAATTATTTATACCTCCCCTTCTGTTCCTGTCAATATTGAGATCTCCTCTCAGTTTTTTCCCCTTTTATGAATGAGATCTCCTCTCCGTTTGCCCATTAATTTATCCACCCATACTGGTTTAAGTTTTTTACTAGTTGAGCAATTATATGGGCCAGGACATTACATTTACGATTTACATAATAAAAGGAGAACGAGCTGAATTGGCCTAATAAATTTGTGGTCTTTGTACAAAAACCAAAGCCAATACCAAGGGAGAGTGTATTTGAATTGCAACACCTGAATCACATTGTATGAATCCAAGCAGATAAGAATATGGTCATTTACTAAAACATCCCTTATGATTTCATGAATTTACTAAAACATATCCTATTGTTTGTGTTTTACTAAAACATCCCCTATAATTTGCAATCAATTTATTTAATTGACCTTCCATTAGATGAAAGTGGAAAATGATAGTTTTAACCCTAACATCCATTTAAATAAATTTAATCAAAAGAAATTAAAAACAAAATTTTCATTTTTGCCCCTAGAAAAAATGGGATAACCACTCTATTTGATCAATTTTGTTTTTCATACAAAAATGTGTTAGGGGTACTTTTGAAATAAACAACCATGGATTCATACCCTTTAACATTTTCTACTCAGTTTACGAGTAATTTTGGAATAAACAACCATGCCCTTCAACATTTTCCACCTAGTTTGGTGATCATATGTTACTATTTTCAAATTGCAAAACAAATAGTTTCTTAATGAAAGGTTGATTAAGTGTATAGGTTGCAAACTCTAAGAGTGTTTTTAGGAAAATGCATATTATAGGGTATGTTTAAGTAAATCTATGAAACTATAGGAGGTGTGGTAGTAAATGATCCATAAGTATTCCGATAAGACTATAACATTGAAATCTAATGTCTAGAAAAAAAGCACTTACCGCTATTTTGGAAAATTGCATTAATAAAATACTATACAAGTGATTAATAAATAATTTAAAATGATTAAATATATAAAACAATAGTAATATTTATATCCATATCTATTTCTATATCTATATCTATACTATCATTAAAAGTGTGAATGAGTGTGGAACTTTTGTTTGACTAAAATACCTTAAGCTTCCTTTTGAAAAGAGTACAAATACATACATATATGTATAGTATACATAATAATACAAAATACAAAGCTTTGCACTCTATATATTTGTATTTTTACTCCTTCCAAACTGAGCTTAAATTTTTAATTTAGTCCTTCTCTAATTGTTACGACAAAAATGTATTTTGAATGATCACTTTTCTCCTTATTCAAATCCCTCTCATTAAGTCTTTTTATTTAAGGTATTAACCCTCATAATTCATTGAATCTTATTATTGACTAGAATACTCTTATTTTTTTTTTAATTTAGTCATTTTCTTATTGGAAGGGCACAAAGTGTAATTTGAATTACAGCATTTTTCATCATTCATTTCCCTCTCATTAAGTGTTATATTTAGGGTATAATTCTCATTCTTTCATTGAATTAATCACATTGCATAAAAAAAAGAACACCTAATCATTGAAGAACGTCATCCCTACAACCAGTTGCCACCAACAAATCTCCACCCATATCTCATCGAAGAACTAACCAACTGAGGGCTAACCCGTTGGTGTGTTAGTTGGTTTGTTCCAACGTTGACGTGGAATCAAATCCCGTAACCGGCACTTTGGAGAAAAAGGGATCAAGAGGGAAGTTATTAATTGTGTATGACATTGACTACCCAGAAAAAAGGGACAATGACCGTTCAGCCCAGGGTCAGAATTCATAGACCTAAAGTACAATTTAGATAGGTGCTAGCTCGAAATTGATGTTAATTCACGGGTGAATATGGATGCATAAGTTATGGGCTTTTGACCTTTTGAATGTTTATAAAATTGCAGCAGAATTCAGAACTCTGCATTAGACCTATCCGTATTTCTCAAAAAAAAAAGGCACCAGCCTGTATACATGAGTCAAATTAAGTATATGAGCTGTTGATGGCATATATTGATTAGACATTGATATAGATCATGCGATGAGTTTAGATTGACGTCCCACCAACACCCCACATCTCAATGTGCATTGAGAACACCTCCCCCGTACTTGTTATGCGAAATGTTACCAATGCAGAATTGAGGATGTGATGTGGGGCGTAAATGTGAATTCTTCTGGGATACAACTTACTATTGTACCAGGAGATACCATTTTTTATGGTCATGAATTGCAGTACTCTTCTTACAAATCATTGTAGAAGGCAAATTCAACTTCTTTGCATTTAGAGCATGTACTTGCTTAGTTGGAGACTTGTGGGCCCGTAACTATGCACAACATATCCTAAGATTGCTACTTGAGAACTGAATCCTTTCAAGTTTCAGCGTCTATCATTAGCAAATTGGGAACTACGCATGTCATCCACAACTTGGTAATTAACTTCGAATTTCCCAAAAGATATTGATTTCAACTTCTTGTTGGTGGCAATAAAAAGTTGTTAGATGATTAAACCCTATTTAAGACCTTATGTAAAAGCTTAAGCGTTTAGTTCTTTGAGAGTCTGTTCGACCAAAGAATTTAGGCTCAGTTTGGATGTGTACAGTGCAAAATCTTATATGCTGTATTATTTTATATGTATTTGCACTATATATATATTTGCATTTGTACTCTTTCCAAACTGAGTGTTAGTGTTCTTTCTCTATTGCCCCATTATAATTAATTAAAATTCAGTACAAGATATGAATAGGCCTATATTTATCCACATTGCAAGCCTAATGTGCATTTGCATCAAGTGGTGTGTTAGATAATAAAAACCTATTTAGAAACCTTATGATAAATTAAGCTTTTAGGTTGAATGGTTCTTTGAAAAAAGTCATTTCACCTATGTGATTGAAGTTGCATGTCCATGCATATATATCCAAGAAATAAATTATATTATTCAACTAGAGGCCCAATAAGTGCCAAATCGTTTGCCTTCTATGGTGTCGTGATCTCATATATACACGAAAGCAGGCGGGTTCATGTATAATTTATACAAAAGAACAAATTGTGTTTGTTTGTGGTGTATATACAAGACCGGTGTAATTAAACATGCACTCTGGTCCGATAATGTAAAACTCCACTCACATTGAGTTTTATATCGATAGATGTATTACAACTTAAATAAAAATGATGTAAACGATTACATCGCTAATCCCACTTTTCAATACTACGGTCCACAACTTTAAACCGATCAGTGTGCAACTCTAACGGTGTAATTGTACTTTTATACCGCATTCAAACGCTACCTCAATTTTCATGCCGTAATCTATGAGAAATATCATTATTCTCTAGCATCGCCTACCTTGTAGAATTTGAAATGGGAATTTCACTAGCAATAAAGAATGACAAAAGATTAGGCTTCTTTACTAGATCATCCATGCTTGGAACCCTAATATCTACCTTTACATATTTGTTGCCCTTTGGGCCTTTGAGAAGATTTGTTTTCACGAGCAGCAGAAATAATCAATCCAAACCTAAGCCTCTCACTACTCAGTGACAGGTCCCTACAAAAAAATGTTTTCAAGGTAAGGATGGATGAATGTAGCCAATAATGTGTTGTGGTTAGAAAATCCAAATTCCTAATTGTAATGTCAACGGATAGGAGGTTTTTGTTTGTCAACATCGTCTAACAGGCAACATTCCAATCTCAAAAGAGAAGGATGTTTCATCATTTAGGAGAAACCTGAAGGTGGTTGAAGTCTTTCACCCAATAATAAATAAATAGATTCAAGAAGCTAAATCTAATCACTCGTCTACAGAACACAAAGTTGTTTTAAGTCACAACTCCATTTTATAAATCCTCCAGATTTTGTTGTTTTAAACAGATTTTTATCACAGTATTGGGACCACCCTCCAATCCTCCAATTCAATAGCTATACTGCTATAGTACCCATGTCAAGAGCTAATTGAAGGCTAACTAAAGCTGCATGTGCTTCACTTCTTTTGAAGAGCAAATGGAAATGTTTACTACAGGAGTCGGAAGAGTTCTCATTATTGCACCAACGCCCCCATGCAGGTCGTTATTCCTACTTTCATAGCACCATCTAAGTTAACATTTCACCATTTGGACTAGTGCGTATGATTTATTCAGCAATGTTTCTTTCAAATCATTCCAATCGATGATCTTAGGGCTTTTAATAAATACTTAAAAATGTCCCTCTATATTCAAAATTACTTGAAGTGCCTTTTTTTTGGAAATGTACTTAAGGGTGGTACCCTTGAAGTTACATAAATTCACTTTTTGCAAATACGTGGCTATTAAAATTAGGGGTGAGCGTGCAATGGATTAGGTTTTAGATGGAATTGAATGGAATCAAGGTTGAACTGACCCTATTCAATTTGTTTCTAGGTAAAGGGTCAGGTTCAAAATTCTTGGAATTGATCTCCACCAGGACCGGTTCCAAGGTCTAAAGGGTTTATCCTATCCAAATCAACTCGAATAAGTGGCCTTAGTTGGCTTTGGTGGAACCAGCTTTGAAACCAAGTTTACTTTGAAATAAATCCCAAAATACTTTAAGGATGTGAAGATTTGAATCCAAACACTTATGGTTGCAAAGGTTATGGTCCGGCTTGACCGTTGAGTCACTTTAGTGATTTGACTTTCTTTTTAATTTTAACATTTGGTTGTATACTACTTGTGTATAATAAGTAATGTAAAAGGAAATATTTACAAGATTTAAATTATAATGATAAGTTTTTGAACCATATATTAATATGTTATGGTAATCTACATATTAAATTATTCAACTTAATCAATATAGACAATACAAGTCTTGAACCATTATTATATTATTATTATTATTATATTATTATTATTATTATTATTATTATTATTATTATTATTATTATTATTATTATTATTATTATTATTTATTGTTGTTGTTGTTGTTGAAAATAAAGATTTTTAAAGAACATGTTCCATTTTTTTTATAGAGGTGTAAAGAAATAATAGGTTCCATGAGTAGTGACCCTAAAATCAACCTTCATAGGATAGGCTTCAGTTTAAAAAACGTATAGAATAGGTTCCAGGTCTGGAACCAAACCAACCCCATACTCACCCCTAATTAAAATGAACAAAATGACTCAATTTGGAAGGAATACAAATACAAATATATAAAATGCAAGACCTTATAGTTTGTATTATTTTGTATGTATTTATACTGCACATATTTATACATAATTGTACTTGTACTCTTCTCAAACTGAGATAAAAAGAGAAAAAATCTATTTTACCGTTGTTTCTTAAGAATTTCAAAACTTCTAATCTAAACGAGCCCTTATTTTTCACAAGTCCGGATCTAATACGCAGAACATTAGAACATTGTAAGCACGTTGCCATCACATCCATGAGCACATTATAAATATTCTGATAATATTAAAACTTTAAAAGTTTTTTTTTTAAATCTTTTTCAACGGTAGGCTGGGTATTTCAACGGAAAAGTGTAAAAAAGATTAAAATTTTTGCAAGTGTTCGTTGCTGTGACCACCTGATCCGGACTGAACTGAATTGAACTCCATTCATGTCTCCGCCATCATTAACGGGAACTCTTCTCGCCGAAAGTATATAAGTCTTTTTCCTCCTCTTCCTCTCCACCTTGTTGCTTCCATTTAGTATCAAGTTGCTCGACCTTGACCAAGCAACACCAATGGTTACCTACTTTCACCTCCACAAACATCAAGGGGGTGTTCTTTTTTTGGATTTTGGAAAGAGGAAAAGTTGGTCAATGGGATTTTGGTTTCCATTAACCAAGAATTTCATGTTCATTTTTCAAATTTATGTGAGGACAAAGGAAAGTTTATTTTTCTGGCTATCACTTACCCCCTCCTAAGTGGGTAAATAACTTTCCCACCTAGGGGGAACATTGCTAACACTTGAATGGGATTTGTGTATATTTTCTTAGCATATCCGATACCGATACAAACACCCCGGGCATGTATCGATATTTTAATCCTTACATATTCCCTTTTTGTAATCTGACTCCTGTGATGCAATTTGAGCCTCTTTGAGCCCTCTAGAGTAAAACTTTGACACCTTATTTTCTGTTCACCTGACCAACACCTACAACAGGCTGAAGCGTTAATGCTAGTTATGACCGAAAAAAAAAATTAAAAAGATTAATCAAATATAAAATTTTAGAAATAAATTAAATAATGAAAAGACTGGAACCCTACTCCCTCAACCATTAACATCCACAAGCCTTCATCAACACTGTTCAAACGCAATACAATGATGTTGATGCTTGGATTGGCCGAGGACAACAAGGTAATTTCACCTCCGAGCTTTGGTGGAGATGGCCGAGGGCCTCGAAGGTCCGAAAAAGGGGAAGCTGAGGCTGAGGACTATGTCCGAGGTGGAAGGTCTCTTCGGGTACTGTAGGAGTCGAAGGTTGGTACCGAGTGCGATGTGCGAGGGGTCCAAAATAGGTCCTACAAGGACAGAGGTGTGTCGAACTGGAGAGTGCCGCATCAATATCACCGAGGGAGCCCGAGGGTGAGCTGGTCCCAAAGACCGTCTTGGGGCCCATGGCTGGGAGCGCTACCCGAAGGGTGGCCGTAGCTGACCTCCCACGCTCGGAGTTTGATAGCTCCTTAGAGGTGGACCAGGTCAGGTCTTTACCAAGAGGTTCCACATACCTCGGTCATACACACTTAGGGTTCCTGGCGTTAGTGAGCGGCCGTGGACCCCCGATGAGGGGGAAATCTGCATATACTAGCATTTTTTGGAGTCTAGCCTTAAGTTTCCCCCTTCCTCCTTTAATCTATGAATTGATGGAGTGGTATGGCATCACTATCAGCTAGCTCATCCCCAACGCCCTTAGGACCATTATAGCCATGCTAGTGTGGGCTTGGCTCGAAGGTTGGAGGTTCAGGTCGAGGTGGGGAGAGGCTAGCGTAGTAGTCGACAGGTGTCCCCCTCCACTCCGAGACGAGGAGGCCGCTGACATAGCCCACCTACTCGTGATGGGGACAATCCAAGCCAAGCCATTGGTGGAGGAGGAGGCTCCATTAGTGTTCGCAAAGCTCAGCCCTACCCCACTCGGTAGAAGAGGTCCTACAGTTCCTTAACATGTTGCCCCTCATCCTCGTTATGCGATATTGATTTGTTTTCTTTTGTTGCAGAGGTGTCAATGGACGCCAAGAAAATGTTTATAGAGTGTACTCGTACCAAGCAGAAAGAGCGAGTGAACCAGAAGGCGGGATCACAGACGCCGCAGAGGTCCGCCGAGGGCACGCCCGCGAGGAACGAGCGGGTGCCTACCTCCACCAAGGGGGCAGCTTCACAACAGGTCCCCGCCAAGGGGGCAGCTCCAAAGGTCCCTGCCAAAGGGACAACTCCACAGGTCCCAGCCAAAGGGAAGGGGCCAGCCGAGGTCACGAAGAAGCCAACCGAGGTTGTGAAGGAGCCCGCCAAGGGGGCCGAGGCGGGTAAGAAGCGGCCTATCGAGGAGGCCTTGAAGGAACAACCACCAAAGAAGGCAACCCACAGCGAGCATCCTGTCGGGGATGCCACGATGAAGGGTCCTCGTGCCAAGGAGCATCACGTGGGGCCCTCATTTGCCCCCACATCTGCACAAGAGCTCGCCGAAGGGGCCAAGCAATCTTCCAAAGTCTTCCGCCCCCAATGGTCAGTTTGCGAGGGGGACTCTCTCACCGAGGAAGGGGTCAGTGAGGCCCTGGTGAGCGGGGCGATTCTCTCAAGAGATCGCTTTTGGATGATGCAGAGCTCGCCGTGAGTCATCTATGACAAGGGGCTGCACCACTTGGCCGAGGTAAGTTTTTATATCCATCGCGATGTTCTTTTGTTTTTCTTTGTTGTAGCTTTTGCTGATGGTTTTCACTGCAGACCTGTCTCCACTTCGTTGGTCTAGGGTACCAGATGAGCCTCAACCGTGCCCACTTGGACAGCCTCGAAAAGGAGAAAGAGAAGCTCCAAAAAGCTGCCGCCGCCGTTGCCGAGGAGAAGCTCGCCAGGTTCAAGGTGGGCCACAAGGACAAGTAGGTGCTTCAAGAGCATCATCTCCGAGGCCCTGCGGCGGGCAGCTGAGGCAGAGAGAAAGGCAACCGAAGTGGCGAAGCAGGCGGCTGAAGCTAAAGGGAAGACTATTGAGGCGCTGCGGCAGGTAGCTGAGGCCGAGAGAAAGGCAGCCGAAGCGGCGAAGCAGGCGGCTGAAGCTGAAGGGAAGACTGTTGAGGCATTGAAGCGGGCAGCCGAGGCCAATAAGAAGGTGGCAGAGGCTAAAGGGAAAACTGTTGAGGCGTTGAAGCAGGCAACCAAAGCGGCGAAGCGAACTGAGGAGGCGGAGAAGCAGGTAGAGGACCTTGCCGACTGCGCGTCTGGGATGTACCTAGACGGGATCGAGGATACTAAGAAAGTCCTCAAGGAGATGCTGCCAGACTTCGACGTCGAGAGCTTGAAGGTGATTTCGGACTCTCCCGAGGAGGTTGCTGAGGTCACCATGGTTGTCGATGGTGGCGCGGACTCTAGCTGACGGTGAGGCCTAGTGGGGCCTTCTTCCTTTTTCTTTTTTCTTTTTTTTTGTTGCTTGATGTAAATGTGCTCGGCCTAAAAGGCCCCAAAACTTTTTTGTAAAGACTCAAAATTTGATGAAGTGTAATGACAAAATCAAGCATTCTTTTTGTACATTGTGATCATTTTGTTCTATGCAATGTGTTCTCCCTTTCTTTTTTCTTTTCTCTTCTTTTTTTTTTTGCCGAGGGGTCCCTTCCCCTCCCAATGACGAGACCACAATGCACACACAAAAAGTAGCTCATACTAGCTCGTTACATGCACACCTTAGATTGTTAGGAGGGAGAGGCCGAGGTAGAGCTGCGCGACCGAACTGCGGCTTACCTGGCCTAGTTCCTACTAAGTGTCCACTTATGCAAGGCCGAGGTGGCATACTGAAGTGTGGGGAAGAGGTCGAGGCGAAGCTGAAGTTTACCTAGCTCTCTTACTCCTGTGGTTGCTTAGGAAAAGTCGAGATGGCCTACCAAACTGCAGGGGAGGGGCCGAGGCAAAGTTGAGGCTCGCTTGGCTCTCGTCTCCAAGTGGTTACTTCGACGAGGGCAAGGTGAATCTCTGAAGAGGTATAGGTCTCAGGCCGAGGCGAACCGCCGAGTTGGTCAGGGTTGTCGTTTTTAGTCAATAGCGCTAAGTGTGGAAGACCAAGAAGCCAACTGCCGTCGAGGTGGGTGGTGAGGCGTGCGAGGCCTCGACCTTCCTAGTATACTCTGGCGAGGCATTTAGTTAGGGTGTTCACTATTAGCAATATGCCCTGGCGACGGTTCAGCACGAGCGTAAGGTCCTCGAGAGAGACTATGCGCTTCGACCAGTCACGAAGTCGAGGGGTCTTGGAGACTTAGTGGGAACACACGCTAAGCATTGAGCTGGAGAGGAACTTTGCTTCATTCATTCATTACTTCATCAAAAAATTACATTCATCTGTAGTACATCCAGAGGTTCTCCGAGTTCCATGTCCGAGGGACAGGTCTTCCATCTAAATTTTCTAAACGAAAGGTGTTGGGGCCAATGACTTGCTTGATCCTATAGGGACCTTCCTAGTTGGGGCCCAACTTTCCTACTCCAGGTTCAAGGACCATGACCTTCCTGGGGATGATGTCTCCCTTTTGGTAATGCCTTTCTTTCACCTTGGTGTTGTAGTAGTGGGCCACTCGTTGTTGGTAGGCGGACACCCTTATTTGCGCTTGTTCTCGGGCCTCTTCAAATAGGTCTAAGTTTGCTCTAAGTGTACTGTTGTTGGCCTCATTGTACACTTTGATCCAAAGTTTTGGCTGGCCAATTTCTGTTGGAATTACTGCTTCCGTACCATAGGTTAGGCCGAATGGGGTCTCTCCTGTGACTGTCCAAGGTGTGGTTCGGTATAACCTAAAAATGTTATGTAGTTCATCGCCTACAAGCCTTTGGCTCGGTCAAACCTAGTCTTCAGTCTGTATAGGATGGTTCTGTTTATGACCTCATCTAGGCCATACGTCTGGGGGTAGCCCCACGAGGTGTACTGTTGTTTGATGCCGAGTGAGGTGCACCATTCTTGGAACTTAGCATCATCGAATTGCTTCCCGTTGTTGGTGACCAGCATGTGGGGGAGGCTGAAGTGGAAAATGATGTTTTTCTAGAAGAAGCTCTGGATTGCTTGAGTTGTAATGGTGGCTAAGGGTTTGGCCTCTACCCATTTAGTGAAGTAGTCCACAGCGATGATGAGGTATTTCCTGCCCCCTGTTGCTTAATGGAAGGGGCCAAGGAGGTCCATTCTCCACTAGGCGAAGGGCCAGGGACTACTGAGAGCCAAGATGTTTGTTACTGGTTGATGGAAGAGGTTAGCATGTCTCTGACATTGATTGCACCTTCATACCAGCTCGGATGCATGCTTGTGAAGAGTTGGCCAAAAGTACCCCTGCCTTAGTGTTTTTTAGGCTAAGGCTCAGTCGCCGAGGTGGTTACCACAGATGCCTTCGTGAATTTCTCGGAGCATGTATTTGCCCTCCTCCTGACGGAGGCATTAGAGGTAAGGCAAGGTGAACGATCTTCTATACAACTCTCCCTCCAGTAAGGTGTAGTATGTTGCTTGACGTTGGAGTCGTCTAGATTCGTTCTTGTCGTCGGGCAGTCATCCTGTTAGTAGGAAGCCGATGATGGGGTCCATCCAAGAGGGTCCGACCTCTAGCAAGAGTACTTGGGCTTCTTCTATAGAGGGCAGAGGTAGCTTCTCCACACAGACAGTGCGGCCAAGGGCTGTTGATAACTCTATATTTTGATGCCTTAAGGGCATCATCTTAGGAGTATTTTAAACCTTAGATTGGCCAATCTATACCCTTTTCCGGTTAAATTCAATGTTGTGACCTTTGAAGCTCCCTATGCAAATTCTAGGTAAAAACCGGGAAATTTACAGAGTTTTCTGCAAATTCTGGGAAGCTGGTGAGAATTCCAGCTGAGAGGGGGTGTTTCTTTGAAAAACTTAGCACAGGAGGGCGCCTCTTATCTGCTAAACCCATAATGGCGCCCCTCCTACTATATTAGCATACTCCCCTCTTCTTAGCAAACCCTAAGGCACCTCCATACTCATTATTTTCACCTTTAACAAACCCTAGTCGCCCCTAACTGCTAAATTCTCACCTTCCATTCCTTCTAATCTCCACCCTCCATTCTAGGGTGCCCTCTCTTTAGCATTCTAACTCTAAGGCGCCACCCACTCCTTTTAATCTCCGCCTTTCAGCCTTAGGCACCTAAATTTCCACCATTTAATCTTAGGAGCCCAAATCTCAGCCATACATAATATTGCGCCCTCTCCTTCTCTTCTCAGCCTTAGGATCACCTTAGAATAGCCCTCCATTCTCAACCCTAGGGCACCCATCTTTCTACAAAAACTCAGCTGTTGCCCCCTTTTTCTCTCTAATCCCAGTTGTGACCACCCTTTTCTATAAAAGGACCCCAAGGGCCTTCGAGAAGGGGTTGGTCAATTCACCCAGTTCACAAGGCTAAGGTTTCTTGATGAGTTCAAGGGTTATAAAAGGGAAGGATGTCGGATCTTGTCAGGAGGGGTTTTTGCAAGCAATCCAGCCAATCTGCAACTACCGCCACTGGATTTGATCAGCCATCATTTTCGTTTTCTTTATTTTCTTTTATGTTATTTTTATTTCAGCAATCTTTTAGATTTAATTTATGTTTGCTTGTGTGTTTTGTAGATCTGATTTTGTTCGATTCATGGCTATGGTGTCTCGAGGGGTTCGAGGGTTGAACGAAGGGAGAAATCTTGTATTTCTTCATCCCAGACAGTTACCGCCACTAGATCTGAATTTTGGATCACTTTTATTTGTTTCCGTTGTTGATTTCAGTGTTCTTTAATTTCTGAACATTAATTATTGTCTTGTTTAATTCCGAACCTTTAATTTCAGAATTAATAAATTTTATTTTCTGCGAATCCTAGATCAATTTTCCTTTTATTTGTCCAGAACAAAAAATAATAAATTTTATTCTTGCTTCCCTATGGGTTCGACCCCTTCCTCACCACGTACTACATTGTTTAAGGTTTCGTGAGGATTGGAAAAATTTATAAATCTCTAAATTGATGTTCCAAAGTGGTTAACGACACGCTTCCGACTACACCAGCTGCGTCTGAGGTACTTGCTAGCTTAGAGAGGGCATCGACTCTTGCATTCTCAGCTTGCGATACTTGTTGTAGGGAGAAGAGCTGGAAGTGGCGGGCTAACTCTTGAACTTTGGCGCGGTACTTGGCCACGCTTTGTTCTATGGCCTCGTACTCACCGTCAACTTGATTCACCACCAAATGCGATTCATTGAAGACTTCGATATGCTTAGAGACGAGGTCCCTAGCGAGTTGTAACCCCGCGAGGAGGGCCTCGTACTCGGTTTCATTGTTGAATGCTAGGAAGTTGAATCTCAACGTGTATTCTATGATGGCGTCGTCGATGGCGAGGAGGATGAGGCCCGCTCCACTTCCTTTGGCGTTGGACAAACCATCAACAAAAAGTCTCCATGCTGGATGGGCTTTTTCGGCGGGCATGCCTCTTCTAGTTCATCTTCGAGGTTCCGGATGAGGGGTCTATTGAAGGTGCACTCTGTTACAAAATCAGCTAAGGGTTGCATTTTATTGCAAGCCTCAACTAGTACTGGATGTCGAACTCAGACAGTTCGATTGTCTACTTGAGCAGGCATCCCGAGGTCTCGGGCTTGGCGAGGATGGCCTTAAGGGGCTGGTTTGTCTGAACCATAATGGTGTGAGCTTGAAAATATGGCTTGAGATTTTTGGTTGAGATAACGAGGGCGAAGGCTAACTTCTCCCCTTCGGGGTACCTGGTCTAGGCGTCACAGAGGACCTTGCTGATATAGTATATAGGTCTCTGGACTCCGTCATCTTTTACCAGGGCCGAGTTGACGGCCTCGTCCCCGTTGATAAGTACAAGGTTCCCCCTGAGGCTGGCCATGCGAGGAGGGGAGGGGAGGTGAGGCGAGGTATAGCTTTAGTTCGTCGAAGGCGTGCTGGCATTTCTCCGTCCACTGTAAATATTTCATCTTCTTGATGGTGCGAAATAAGGGAAGGCAACGGCCGGCCAACTTCAACATGAAGCGGTTGAGAGCAACTATTCTGTCGGTGAGCCTCTTAGTCTCCTTCACCGACTGAGGGGGTGCCAAGTCTAGTATGGCCTGTATCTTGTCCGGGTTGGCTTCAATGCCTCTTTGGGTGATGACGAAGCCTAAGAATTTGCCCGATGTGACGCCAAAGGCACACCTTCTTGGGTTAAGATTCATGTTGAACCTCCGCAGAGTATCAAAGGTCTCGACCAGGTCCAAGGTGTGTGCTTCGGATTTTAGACTCTTCACTACCATGTCATCTACATATGCTTCGAAGTTCCTCCCCATCTAGTTCTTGAACACCTTTTTGACAAGGCATTAGTAAGTGCCCCTGCATTCTTGAGGTCAAATGACATCACTTTGAAGCAGTACGTGCCATGCTCGATGATGAACGCGGTCTTCTCCTCGTCCTTGGGGTGCATCTTTATTTGGTTGTATTCGAAAAAGGCATCCATGAAGCTGAGTAGCTCGTACACTGTAGTGGCGTCGACGAGGTGGTCTATACTTGGTAAAGGAAAACTGTCCTTCGGGCAGGCTCGGTTAAGGTCTATGAAGTCAATGTAGATCTGCCATTTCCCGTTAGCTTTCTTCACCAAAACCGCATTTGACAACTAGTTAGGGTAGTGTACCTCTCGAATGAAGTCGGCGTCAAGTAGCTTGTCAACTTCCTCTCCTATAGCCTTCCATCGCTTCGGTGCAAAGTTCCTCTTCTTTTGCTGAACTGGCCTAGAGCTCAGGTCCATGCTTAGCCTGTGAGTAATGATTGAGGGATCAATTCCGAGCATATCTGTGGCAGACCAAGCAAAGACGTTGGCATTAGTTCTGAGGAAACTTACTAGTTCAGATAAGCGTTCAGGGGGGAGGTTGGACTCGACGCGGACTATCTTCTTCGGGTATGCCTCTTCCAGAGGAACCGAGACGAGGTCCTCGGCCGGTTGGCCTTGGTTCGTTGGCTCCTCCTTGAGGTCAAGGCCCTCCAATGACAGGGCCTCATTGTTCTTGCCCTTTAGCGCTGCCACAAAGCACTGGCAAGTAATCTGCTGGTTCCCACGAACAACTCTGATGCCGTGCTCGGTGGGGAATTTGAGGGCTAGGTGGTAGAAAGACATGGCTGCCCTCAGTGCGTGAAGGGTTGGCCTCCCCATTATTGCATTGTAGGGGGAGCCAACCTTCACTAACAAAAACTCATGCATCCAACTCACTTGGTCCGATTCAGTCCCTACCATGATGGGCAGGGTGATCATTCCCTCCGATCTGGTGACACTGCCAGAGAAGCCAACGAGGGGAATGTCAGCTGGCTAGAGCCGCTCGGGCGCAACCTTCATCCTTTTTAGGGGGCCATTGTGGTGCTCGGCTTCTCTTTCCTGGTGGTCCCCAGCCAAAGCCTCTTCGGCCAGAATATACTTATGGGCCTTTTTTGAGGAACTCTTGCTTCGTCTTCGACGGTGTCTCGGTAACCGAGCACTTGAGGGCCGAGTCGACACGGAGCCCATTAATGGTAGCGTGCATAGAGACCACGGGGTCGATGTCACAAACCTCAAGCTCTTCCTTCTTGAAGCATTCGATGTAAGACCGCAGACTTTCGCCCTGTTTCTATTTAATTGACATCAGCGAGACTACACTTTTCTGGCATCATCTGTTGCTGATGAACCGGGCAATGAATAAGTTGGTAAACTGCTTCCATGAGCTGATTGACCGATGTGGGAGGCTAGAGAACCAACGGTGAGCTGTCCCCCTAAAGGTGGCCTGGAAGGTTTGGCACGTCAAGGCATTGGAATACCCATAGAGTATCATGAGCGCTCTGAAACCTTCTAGGTGGTCGTCAGGGTCAGAGCTCCCATCGTACGTCTCTAGTGTGGGAGCCTTGAAGTGTTAGGGAAGAGGCTTCGAAATGATGTCCGGGGTGAAGGCGTCCATCCTTCCTATTTGGTTACTTTGGTCAGTCGAGGCGTCAACTCGACTTTCGTGAACTTGTCGGAGCTCATCCTTGATGGCTCCGAGCTTGGCTTGCAGCTCCGCGATACGAGGGTCGGCGGGAGCCTGTGCTCCCTTTTGTCTTTGCGAGCACGGTGGGGGTTGGCTCGAACTCTAGAGTGCTCCGAGGTGAGACTGTGCATCTCCCGTTTGGCGCGGCGGTCGTTTTGGACATTGCGGAGGTTGGAAATTGGAGGGGGAGAGGCGTGGTCTCGGCCCTCGGCCCTAGAGTGGATGTTGCGACGGCCAAAGCGCCTGCCTTTGTCTCGGGTGTTGTCCTTTTGCAATGATGGTGCTGCTCGAAAGGCTAGCAGCTGTCTTCAAATGCCGTTGGTTCTTCCTCCCTTCGGCTGGGAGGCCTTTCGTTCCTTCGAGGTGGGCTGAGGGGTCGGCTGCTACCCGACTTAAAGGGCTCGACTTGTCGAGTATCGGCTTGGTCGAAGGCTGGTAGTTTGGCCTGCTCGTGCCGATTCTATGTTTAGACACCCTAAAGGGGCAGTCGCCTCAGGAGGGACCTCCTGCATGGGGGCATACTTGCTCCACGCGTTGTGCTAAGTATTGCAAACGGTCGAGGACCGCCTGGAATTGCTCGTTCGTAACCAGGTTCTGAGTGTTCCTGGCTCTTCGTACCATAGTGTTTGAAGCTAGGGAGGTTTTTAGTTCTTAATGCTTTAGGGGATCGTCTTAGCAACATTCCCACAAACGGCGCTAATTGTTGATTCTCGGATTGCCCAAGGACAACAAGGTAATTTCGCTCCCGAGCTTCGGTGGAGATGGCCGAGGGCTTCGAAGGTCCAAAGGAGTGGAAGTTGCGGCCGAGGACTACGTCCGAGGCAGAAGGTCTCTTCAGGTACTGTAAGAGTTGAAGGCTGGTACCGAGTGCGATGTGCGAGGGGTACAAAGTAGGTCCTGAAAGGACAGAGGTGTCAGAGACCTCGGGTGGGTACCCGTGGCGAGGACTCCGATGATCAAGTTAGTACGAGCGTAAAGTGAGTCAGAGGTTTGGAGCCAAAGGGTCCAGACGAGGACTTAAATAGCACTTAAGTTCTCTAGAGGGAAGTAGCGCTTAGAGATTACTCAGGCTCCAAATTGAGTCCAGAGAGTCTAGCCCCTTACCTTGTGGGGGGTGCTTCGTATTTATAGCCAGAGTTGCCTAGGAGTAGTTGGGCCATGGTCCAGATACGAGCCATACGAGGGCCTGGCGAGATCCTCTGCCAGAGCCACGCATTCTCTTGGATTGGGTCCTTCCAGTTACGCCTGAGCTCTAGGTGTCCCCATGTACACTCAGGCTGGCTCCCTCCAGTTCGACACACGTCTGCCCCGTACAGGCCAGCCAAATGCGCCTACATCAAATGGCAAATGTGAATTTTAACGGGATAGTGTTAACAGGAAGTTTCAAACAACAACAATAATGTTCAAAGAGTGAGCTGCTATTGATGTCTAGGATTTCTTGTCCATGGAAGAAAGACATATTTTTCACCTAGATTAGATATTTTGTTGTGAAGTTGAAACAAACCTCCCACCAATTTCGTTTCTAATATTGGAAACCACAAAATACAAAAGTCAAAAATCAAGAATACAAACAAACCCTAACCGTAACTCGTTTGGGAAATTGTTAACACCGGCCAAGCCAATGAACCTACTGATTTGTGTTCAAAATCCTTCTAATACCACTTTCATACTAAAATCTGAAACCTAGAATTTATTTAAAGTAAAAATTCATGGGAGCTTACCAACTTGTATGTGACTACTTAGATATATTTTTATTGGAAAAATATATTTGGAACTATTGTTTTTACTTGCAGAAACTTCGTATGGAAGAAGAAAAAGAAGATGCTCATTGCAGTCTTGCATATCCAATGCCACAATCACTTTGTTTTATTTGAAGAAGGCTTTGTCTTTGAGTTGCCTTTTGGCTAAGAACCTAAGGGTTTGTCTTGTAGATTTTGTATGTATTTGAAATTGTGGGCATTTATTCACTAAATGTTTGTAAAACCGAGAAAATCAATGATTTATTGATACTTAAGTGATATTAAGCACCACATCAACAAAATAGTGAATAAATGCTTTTCTATTGGGGGAGATCAGCTTCCATTAGGGCAAACATGTGCCCACACCGTTATAACAGCCTTTCCAAACCTTGCATTAAGAATATCTCCCCGTGAAATAAAGCACATAATACGAAGATATTCTCAATGCAAAGTAGTAAAGGCTGCTCGAATAGACTTTGCCCTGACTGAAGCCAAACTCCATTTGGGGGAAGCACTAAAATGAAGATTCTCCAAACGATAGGCATGCACATAAATCAATGCTTGCTTTTGTAAGTCTATATGCATAAGAATCCATATAATGCTGAAGTGCCCATGGTTCTAACACCACCTTTAATGGTTGGGGAGAAGGGTTTGAAGATGAGATCTTGTGGGTTTTGGAGGTTTTTTTTTTTTCTATTAGGGTCCGTTTGGTTCATAGTTGGAATCGGAATCGAAATCGAAATAGTCCATTCTCGTAGCCTATTTGGTTCAAACAGGAATGAAAATGGGAATTAAAATCAACAGGAATGAGATTTCATTCCCAAGAGAAGGGTAAGGAATGATCATTCCCTCAAATGGGGGAATGCCATTAAAATCAGCAGGAATGAGATTTCATTCCCAAGAGAGGGGCAATGAATGGCTATTCCAGCAGGAATGGGAATAGGATTTCAATTCCACCCAACCAAATAGTTGGAATCAGAATACCCATTCTAATTCCGATTCTAAACCCCTATTCCCACAAGCCAAATGGGGCTTTAGATTCTGTTTACAAAGATTTTATATTTTATTAATTTTCATTAAAAATATTTTTATCAGTCATAACTGAAATTAAAATTTCAGCCGGTTGATGGGACACCGGATCTGCTCCTCAGACCAGGCGCCTCACGCGCACATCCTAACATGCATTAGAACATCTCCCGAATATATCAATTATTATTCACGGTGGATGTACATATGAGGCTTCCATTCGTGAGGAGCCGGTCCCGTCTCCATTGATGGTATTGGTCAAGTGAGTAGCGAATGACGTGTCAAAGATTTAGCGGAGTCGAAGAGAAAATCCCTTCGAGTTCAAACGCATTGCATCACGAGTGTCAATTTTGACTTCCTCCCACCAAAATTGGTGGCTACAGGCTATGGTTTTGTAATTAAAAGGGATTGTAAGAGGTAAGACCCACAATAATTACCAAAAGGTGAACCCACAGCCAAGCAAGACTCAAAAGCAGTGGCTGATTGGATGCCACCCTATCCTGGTTCCTAGATTACATTATCATTTA
This sequence comes from Nelumbo nucifera, assembly GCF_055504915.1. NCBI lineage: Eukaryota > Viridiplantae > Streptophyta > Magnoliopsida > Proteales > Nelumbonaceae > Nelumbo > Nelumbo nucifera. Next base: position 1,668,724 of record NC_142651.1, on the reverse strand, counting down.
TCAACCAGATAAGAGTAAGCTTCCAGTTTCCATCCTCCTCGGCTCCTCGTCGCCTCGCCTGAAAGTCTGAAACAACGGCCTTCTCCACATCGATGGCTGCCCTATATTCTCCCATTTGCTTCCACAACAACCCTAACCCCTCCCCTCTATTCTTCCCAAACTCTCCTAAACTCACCAAGCCCAGACTTAAATCCCCAATCCTGGCATCAGCCCTTCCGCCACTCCTATCCACTGACGTAACTTCCGTAGGCGCCCCATTTGACGGCACTACCCTCGCCGTCGTCGGCGGTGGTGGCATCGCCGCCTTGGCTGCCGTGCTTTCCTTAGCCGACCCCGAGAAGCGGCGCCAGCTCCAGGCCGAGGAGGTCGGAGGCGGGGACAAGGAAGTCGTCAAGGAGTATTTCAATAACTCTGGGTTTCAGAGATGGAAGAAGATTTACGGATATACTGACGACGTGAACAAGGTCCAGCTTGATATTCGACTCGGGCACTCCAAGACCGTCGAGAACGTAATGAAGATGCTCACCGACGATGGCCCTCTTAAAGGTGTCACTGTATGTGACGCCGGTTGCGGCACCGGGTGCCTCGCGATTCCGCTTGCCAAGGAAGGTGCAATTGTATCAGCCAGTGATATCTCGGCCGCCATGGTTGCCGAGGCTGAGAAGCAGGTAAATAAGGCAAAACTGCCCTCTTTGGCTCTTTAGATCCCCTGTTTTCCGCATTGCTGTTTTGCTTTATAACATTTTGGCCCCAAAGGCCCAATTGGCATAGGAATTTGTGTACTCAGAAGGTCAATTTCTATTTCCATCACTCCTCCCCACCCCATACCACCCTACCAAAGTCCGAAACACAGCAGATTGCACTTAGTTTTGATGAATGGAATCGGGAATCCGAAAACATGAGGATTTACAACAGGGAGAATTATGACTGTTTTGATGCCAGCAATAGTGAGGAATAGAACTCTGAAACTGACGAATTTTGAAAGGGCGGGTTCCGCCAAATTACGTGGATTTTAAATCCTTTGCAGTAGTTTTTTGTGCAATGCTGTTTATAAAACTCTAGGCGTCAGCCGGTAGAGTCGTTTTCGCTGAACAAAGATATAAAACGTTTGCAGGCAAGAGAAGAGATTTTGAGAGACTACACAGATGGGTCGCCTGCGCCGGTTTTGCCGAAGTTTGAAGTGAGTGATTTAGAGAGCATAGATGGGAAGTACGATACGGTAGTCTGCCTAGACGTGCTGATACATTATCCACAGAACAAGGCAGATGAAATGATAGCACACTTGGCATCACTGGCAGAGAAGAGGTTGATACTGAGTTTTGCCCCCAAGACATTCTATTACGATCTATTGAAGAGGGTAGGGGAACTTTTCCCTGGCCCATCAAAGGCAACTAGAGCTTACCTCCACGCAGAGGCGGATGTAGAAAAGGCACTGCAGAAGGTGGGGTGGCGGATAAGGAAGAGAGGTCTCATCACAACGCAGTTTTACTTTGCAAGGCTGGTTGAGGCAGTTCCTGCTTAAGACAGGGAGGTTCCTTTCAGTTTTCCCCTGTTTTTTAACCTCCAGGTAGAAATAGCAGCAGCTACCACAATTCTTTTAAGCTTATCTTTCGTCGTTGTATAATACATATTTTGAGATTTGACAGGTGTAAGATTACTTTATTGAATTTCTGATTGTATAGCTACCAATCCAAACTATGCTGTTTGAATTTGGCTGTGGACATCTTATTGCACCTCAAGGCCAAAAGATAATCGTGGCCCAGGCTGCCCATTCTCATTCTTCCTTCTACTCTCTCTCCCTCTCTTTATGGCTATTCACAGCAGTTTCTTTCTTTCTTCTATTTATTCTTTCATTTTCCCCTGTTTTCTACAACCAAACCAGTCAAGGACCACCAGTGGTTGATTCCCTCTTCCTTCTTTCTCTTGGATCTTTTCTGGACACAATATGTTCACTATAAATTTTCAACTCCATCTAATGAAAATTGCTTGGAAATGTCGTACCTGGTTTGGCTATTCACAGCAGTCTCTTTCTTTCTTCTATTTATTCTTTCATTTTCCCCTGTTTTCTACAACCAAACCAGTCAAGGACCACCAGTGGTTGATTCCCTCTTCCTTCTTTCTCTTGGATCTTTTCTGGACACAATATGTTCACTATAAATTTTCAACTCCATCTAATGAAAATTGCTTGGAAATGTCGTACCTGGTTTGGTTTCATTACCACAACATCAAACCTGTAACTTGAAGGTGATATTGAAGAAGGCAAGTGCCTTTCCTGCTTCATGGTTTTGCTTTGTTTCCACTCATGCCTAAATCTAACAGTTGGGTATGGTGGAGCAAAGCTATAGCAGATTTGAATGGCATTTTATGTGTTTCCTTGTCGATTTAAAACTATTAGTGTGTTTTGGTTCATGCTATTCATGCCTCTGCTCAATTCCCGGTTTCAATCTTATCCTATGATTTTCTCTTATTTTATTTCATTGCTTCTTGTCTGTTTCTAAACTGGGTGAGGCCTCAGTGCATTGCATCTCTATAGGCAACAATCTTAACTTTAAATATTGAAGAAATTATTGTCGAGAACATTGATGTGGGCCCCACAGCTGTGGTCCCACTCTGTCCGTAGGGTAGAATGTATCTAGTCATAGTTGATGGTCAATTTATTATTCTGTTATTCTAGTTGTTATTTACTTTTCAGTTTTATATTGTTATGTGTTATGATGTAAACACCAAGGGCAGATGTGTCCTTTCATGTAACTAGCATAACATATAAATATTAAATTGAAGTGGCGGCGGCAGAATATTGAGATTTTGTTCTTCTCCTCAAAGCCTGTGTTCTACTGCTCTCTCACTCTTTCTCTTTCACTTTCTCTTCTCTTCGAACATGAAGTTTCTTAGTGATCAAGACTGATAGCAGTCTTGAACACCACATGGTATCAGAGCTAAGTTAGGGTTTCTCATGTGAATCTAATACCAGCCAACCGCATGAGAATTTCCTAGGACTGGAAGCTGAAAAGGAGTTCGAAGACTGATTCTTGGAGATCGCCAGAAGTGCTAGTAGCTATTGGAAGCTTGTTAGGGTTGCAGAGTGTTGGTGGTCAGGAAGGATCAGAGAAGACTAGGGTTCGGGTAACCCTAGAAGGCAGCGAACATTTTTTCCTTGTAAGTTATTTACTTTCTAAGAGAAGTTCTATCAGAGAAGATAGGTTGGACCTATCTGGAGGGGGAGGCCGAACCATTCTAGGGTTTTCTCTCTTCGATTCACTAGGGTTTTATAGCAAACCCTAGGCCGAACTGTCTCAACTTTGTTTCTCTCTGCTCTAGGGTTTGAAAGTGATTTTGCGGCAAGCCCTAGTGTTAGACTGAACCTTGTGATCTACCTAGAGCTGCCCTCAAGTTTATTGTTAGCATTGATTAGATTCTAGGGTTTCTTATTAACCCTACTACAAGTCTATCTATACGGTACTGATTGGATTGTGCAACTAAATTGTTCACTTTAAGGACTGATTAAAACCCTAACTCTGCCAAGCATATCAGACCTACTTTTAAGCTATTTTTTAGAGTCTTAAGGGGTTAGAGCTCTACGGACAGCTACTGTTGTGTTAGCTAGTTGGTTTCAGATCAGAATTATCCCAGTTTTGTGCACATACACTGTGAATACAGATCAGGCCTATACTGTTTTTGATTGTGATTGGTAGTCCAAGTGCTGTTTTGAGACTTGACAGAAATGGAGTTTAAAAATCAGGCAGAAGGCAGCCTTGGGAACATCAGTTATTGTAGTGTTTCTGAGATGGGTGGTCAGATTACAACCGTAAAGTTTGATGGATCAAACTATTTGGAATGGGCCCAATCAGCCATGATGGCTATTGGTGGAAGAGGTAAATTAGGGTACCTCTTGGGAGATATGAAAGAACCTCCCAAGGGAGACCCGACATATACCAAGTGAATCCAAGAAAACTACTTGGTTATGACATGGCTGTGTAATTCTATGCAGTCTCATATTAACCGGAATTACTTGTGGGCAAAGACAGTTAAGGAAATATGGAATGTTATGAAAGAAACTTATTCCCAACCCCTTAATGTTGCCAGAGCATATGAATTGAAATGTGAAGTGAAAAATCTTAAACAAGGAGAGAGACCGGTTTCAGTATATTTCTCTACCTTGCAGTCCCTGTGGCGTGAGATTGATCACTTAGAGACTCTTAAGTGGGAGAGTCCCAAAGATGCACAGATATATAGAAAGCAGGTTGAGACAAATCGGGTATTTGAGTTTTTGGTAGGCCTAAATTTAGAGTATGATATTGTACGACAACAGATTTTGACTAGAGACAATGTGACTCTCTCTCAGGCATACTCATTCGTACATAGTGAAGAGACCAGAAGGAAAGTTATGATGCAACCTTAGCCCCCCACACCAGCCTTTGTAGCGGTCACATCCAAATCAGGGGGTGATTCAGAGAAGGACAGGAGGAAGGAAGACAAGAAGGATGTGGTATGTGAACATTGTAAGAAGCCCAAACATACAAAAGAAACATGTTGGAAACTGCATCCTCACTTGGTTCCTGCGAAGTTGAGAAGCAAGAAGGGCACTGCTTATGTAGCCGTGAAAATTGATTCAACATCCTCATCTGGCACAAAAAGAACATCTTTAGAGACCTTAGCTGCAGTTCGGGCTGCCCTAATACAGTTAGAAAAGGAAGTTGGAAATTCAGCTCAGCCACCGCAGTCACCATCAGCCCCTGCCACATCTGCCTTCGCACATTCAGGTACTCGAGCTTTAGCCTGTCATGCCTCAGCTCCAGGTACTACTGAACCTTGTTGGGTAATAGATTCAGGTGCATCCGATCACATGACTAGCTTGCCTTCACTGTTTACCACTTACCATTTGTCTTCTGGTAGGGATAAAGTATCTATTGCTGATGGCTCCCTGGTTCCTATTTCTAGGAAGGGTGACATCAAGTTATCAGATACTATCTCCCTGTCATTTGTCTTGCATGTTCCTAAGCTTGATACTAACTTTCTTTCAGTCAGTAGTATTACCAAGCATATGAATTGCTCAGTAACCTTCTTCCCTAACCGATGTGTTTTTCAAGACTTGGAGACGAAGAAGGTGATTGGGACTGGCCGTGAGACGAATGGGATCTATCTGCTCGGGGAGAGGTTCCGTCAGGAAGAGTTAGTAGAGAAGATGTCTTTTGTTTCTCAAAGTGTGAGTCCGGTTATGCCAAAGCATAACCGATTAGGTCATTTGTCTTTTCGGTCTTTAAAGAGTCTGTTTCTAGCTTTATTTGAGTCTATTGAGTTGTCTCAGTTACAGTGTGAAAGTTGTGAGTTTGCTAAGCATTGTAGAAAGCCTTATAAATTGAGTAATAAAAGGAATGATAATTTTTTTGATATTGTGCATACTGACGTTTGAGGGCCTTATCATATTCCTTCCATGGGTGGGTACAGATATTTCTTGTTATTTGTCGATGACCATACCCGTTTTTCTTGGGTTTATCTCATGTGTTCACGAGATGAGGTACCTTTCCTGACCCAAAACTTTCACCAAATGATCCTAACCCAGTTTAATGCCAAGATCAAAGTTCTCAAATCTAATAACGCAAAGGAATACTTTGCTAAATCATTGACATCTTATCTTCTTCATCATGGAGTTATCCACCAGAGCTCTTGCCCTCATACACCTCAGCAGAATGGAGTTGCCGAAAGGAAGAATTGGCACATTTTGGAAGTGGCTAGAAGTCTCATGTTTACTTCCAATGTTCCTATCTGCTTCTGGGGTGATGCTATCCTCACGGCGGTATACCTTATTAATCGGGTTCTTTCCAGGGTCCTTGATATGAGATCTCATTTTTCCCTTCTACACCCACGCGAGGACTTGTTTTTTATTCCCCTTAAGACATTCGGTTGTACCTGCTTTGTTCAGCTTCTCGGACCCCATCACTCCAAGTTCGAACCCAAAGCCTCCAAATGCATCTTCCTTGGTTATGCACAAACTCAAATAGGTTATTGCTGCTATGATCCTGTCTCAGGGAGGAAGTTTGTCTCCATGGATGTCACTTTCTTTGAGGGGACACCCTATTATCCTCGGGTTTCCCCTCAGGGGGAGAGTAGTGAGAGTGGGGGTTTGAGTCCTTGTCTTCAGGGGGAGAGCAGTGAGAGTGGGGCAGTTCCTTTACCTATTCCATTGGGTGATGAGAGCTGCAATGGTGAGGGTGGTCAGAGGGATCAGGAGTTGAGGGTCTATCACAGGCGGTGCAGGCAGGTTGATCATGATCATCAGTAGTCCAGGCCAACTCCAATCTCATTTGCAGCTCTAGGTCCAGGTACTACAATCCCAGGGCCCATAGAGACTTCCTCTATTGTTGCCATTTCACTTCCTACAGATGATCTTGACCTTCCGATTGCAGTCCGTAAAGGAAAACGACATTGTACCACATCTACAGCCCACTGTATTTCCCATTTTTTATCCTATGATCGCCTATCTCCTACTTATAGGTCCTACCTTAGTTCTATTTCCAATGTTATTCCAAGAACAGTGCAAGAAGCCCTATCCGTCCCAGAATGGAAAGATGCAATGCAAGTTGAGATGGATGCCCTGTTGAAAAACAACACCTGGGAGGTAGTTGATCTGCCCAAAGGAAAAAAACCAGTTGGATGCAGATGGGTATTTACATTGAAGCATAATGCAGATGGATCCATTGAGAGGTATAAAGCTTGGTTAACCTTTGCCCCGGTAGCCAAGATGACCACTATTCGAGTCCTATTATCCCTTGCAGCAAGTCACACTTGGCCTTTATACCAAATGGACGTGAAAAATGCTTTTCGAATGGAGATCTGCAGGAAGAAGTTTACATGCGTTTGCCTCTTGGATTCTATGATGCGGAAACAGGTAAGAAGGTCTGCCGGCTCAACAAGGCTTTGTATGGTTTGAAACAGTCACCTAGGGCTTGGTTCGATAGATTCAGACTAGCCCTTGTGAAGTTTGGTTATGTATAGGCCCAATCATATCATACTCTATTCATCAAGAGGTAGAGTCCTCCTTGACACTACTGGCAGTATATGTTGATGATATTGTGGTCACAGGGAATGATAGCCATGAGATTGAGTCCCTTAAACAGCTCCTTCATCAAGAATTTGAGGTGAAAGACCTTGGTGTACGGTATTTTTTGGGTATTGAGGTTGCTAGATCCAAACAGGGGATCTTTATCTCTCAGAGGAAATATGTCCTAGACCTGTTGGCAGAAATTGGAAAGTTAAGTGTCAAGCCTGCAGATATACCAATTGAACAAAACCACATGATTAGTGCAGAGAGTGGAGAGCTTCTTGAAGACAAAGTTATGTTCCAGCAATTGGTAGGAAAGCTCCTATATCTCTGCCTCACTAGGCCAAATATTATTTATGCTGTTAGTGTTGTCAGCCAGTACATGCATTCTCCTAGAACCACACATCTTATTGCGGCAGAAAGAATCTTAGCCTATTTGAAGAGATGCCCGGGTAGGGTATACTGATAGCAGTCTTGAACACCTACAATTATAAAGTACCTACTACCATTGCTGCCCCCAAAACATGTGAAACAAGATATGGTACCATTGCTGGAATCACTCTGGTTTACTGGGTTTAAATATTGATATTTCCATTTCTGCAGATATCTCTTTCTATTCAGAGAAATCCATTCACCACTACTGTGCTTAGATATTTTTTTTTGATAATTACTATTGTGCTTAGATATTGACAAATGTCATGTCTCCTTTGACATTTCCTTTTCAGAGATGCTAGCTAAGCTAAGGTTTGAATTGCTCATTGTTCTTTTCAATACCTTATTTTGATTCTTAGAAGCTAGGTTTGCTATGCAATATTTTGATTTGAATGGCTTAATGAATTTTCTGGATAGCCCAACTTGAAATGCTAGATAGCTGTGTTACTGTTGATGATCAATCTAGAAAATCTTATGGCCTGCAAACAATGCCAAAGAGCAGAAAAAAATAACTGGGACTCATTTGATGTGAGTCTTTCCTCGATTTCTTTTTTCTTCTTTGTTAATCTTAAAATTACATTCAATTACATTCATGAGAGGAATAGATATTCTCTTAAAAGAGACTAGTAAGCTATCCTTGCCTGGGTGGCTAGTGTGGTTGGTCGAACATAATTAAAACTTCCTTTTTAATGTTTTAGTTCTTCTATATAAAATGGGTTATAGATTAAGATACTCCATAATGGGTTGTTTATAAAATGGGTTATAGATTGGTTGTTTTATTTTTATTTTCTGGCAACAGATTGCCATGTTATGTACAACCAATCTGTCAACAAAGATAAAAGAGGGGAGATCTAGTGGCAGTCCAAATTATATGACTTGTCATCCTCTGTCTGCATCTGCCTTTTGAATTCAGATACCCAACCCTTGATTTTTCCTGTTCATCAACCACATCTTTTGCCTCTCTTAAGAAGACAAAGGGATGAGGTGTTTATATAAATGCAGTCATGTAGGTCATTAGATAATATAGAGAAGAAAACTGACTTTTGTTTTGTCTAATAACTGAATCAGACACTACATTAAGAAATTTATTAGAAGATGTAACATGCTTAAATAAACCATGGCAGTTATAATGGATCTCAACAATAAATAAATATATATCTCATGGAATATCATGGAATCAATGGGGCTAAAAGGAAAATCTAAAGTTTTTTCCTAGAATACCTGTTCCATCCAAATTTTTATGGATGCAGATTACAAAAATCAGTAACCCATAACGGCTGTTGTAGAGGTTTTCAAACCTATTGGAAGTTGTAGTTATCAATTTGATGACTCGAGTAAGCCTAAATCTTCTTTTGCTAAATAAATAAAGGTTTAAGAACTTATTTCCTGTTTCTTTTCTAGTTATGTCTAGACATGATCTGCATGCAAGGTGTTCTTGCTGTTGGAAGTCTTAAGGCCCTGTTCTTTTTTCGGAAATACATTTACCTGGGTAAGTGCACTTACCCATGTTCTTTTTTTTGTTTAATTTATCCAGGTAAGTGAGTTTCCTTACTTTCCCATTTTCTTTTGCAATACCTACTTTCCTGGGTAAGTTTGTTATCTTTTTCACCTCTTGCCAATTTTATCCTTTAAGCTTAAGTCCATGTGATACAAATCATACACATTGTGTCCCTTATTTCTACAGTTTCCCCTTTTCTCCTTTTCCCCTGTAGTTGTAGATGGATTGTCATAAGATTGGGGGTGATTGGATAGAAGCCAACCCAGGAACCATGTAAACAACCATCTCTCACATTTTGTGTTCTCTGAATATAAACATGGATCTTGTATTCTGTGGTTCAAGGTTCAGCGATCAAGGAACCAGAACATCATATAGATCTAGCTCTCACATTTTTCAAACAACACAAAAAGCTGACATTCTTAAATTTATGTACCATGTAAACAGCCAAATCATTTTCCATTCACTAAGTCTCAATCTTGGTATTTTCTTAATAACCAGAGAAAATCCCAATATTTGATCAGCATATGGTCAGTAGGCCAAACCCTGTCACACTTCCCTATATAGGCATCGGCTACAAACCTGTAAGAAAAGGGAAAAAAACATAAATAACTATATTGGTTTTCCCAGTTGCAGAATTTTCACTTAACAAGCTTAACAAATTCCATCCATACGAAACAAATCAACTTAACAGAAGACAAGGCTTGAAAATTAGGAACTGAATCAACTCTACCTTTGTGCTTTACTCAAGGAATGTGATTTTTTTAATACTAGTGAGAAACATAATAACCATATCTAGAGATGGTAAAGTTGGACGTAGAGATTTCTTTGAAATTCTTCTGATAATATGTCAATGGGAATATAAGCTATGTCAATTTAATAATTTCTTGATGGCATTCCATGATATTGGCACAAGTTCAAGAAACTAATTGAGTCAAGCCACAGGCACACTCCTTGCCCCTCACACACCAACCCACTTGTCCATGCCCAAGCATTCCCAAACATGAACATGAAACAGTGGAAGCTCATAAAATAAGGTGCAAGTAGTTACTTGCTTTATGAAGAAAATAAGGTGAAAGCTCATAAAATTGAGTAGTGAAACCAATGCTTGCATCCAGAATAAGGACCCATAGATTTGAACATGATGCCACAATGCTGATAAATAGCCCATTTTCATTTCCCTTCTCAATGTGATGTGCAACCCTTGCAGCTGCCACATTTTAGTGATACCTGGAACAAGAAAATTCACAAATCTTGATTTAAACTACTGGAGGCTTGCATTATCTGAGTGTGAATCAACTAATTCTAGATCCATAGAGAGTGTTGACTCCTATAAGTTGAAGAGAATCAAGGTAGTGCCTGTTGAGGAGAATAGGATTGCTGAGAAGATTTAAAGAAATGAGATTGAAAATATGCCTGACGCAAAAGAAAACTCTGAACTAGACCTGTTTCATATGTATGGGAATTTCGTGACTGTCTTGTATGAAGGAAATGACCTAAGGATGTAATTCAAACTAGTGGAACATATACGACAGTTGACGAAGGATGATGAAGAGGCCAGAATTTTTATGGGAACCAATGGGTTTGTTGAGGCCCTTGTGCGGTTTTTGGGGTTGGTTGTTCATGTTCTTAACGAGAAAGCTGTGGAATTTGGAGTTATGGCACTTTTCAACCTTGCTGTTGACAATAACAGGTTTGCACTTGTTCAATAGTTTTCTTGTTTTATTCAAATATCTACATTGGCCCTTATCCATCTCATTACACACACACATAACAGAATGGCAATTGTGAATTGCACCATATCACAGTGAAATGGTTTTGTGTTTTCTTTGATGTTCTCCTTGTCATTTTGCTTCCTGGTATATACACTCTATTTTAATGGATTTTAGCAGTAAAATGGATTGAAAAAAATGGGATTTCCAGTTATTCCTCTCCCCTCCCATACTCCTAGTAACTTGTTCTATCATGATAGGGATGAATCTGCTTTGGCTATTAGGAAGGACATGACCAAATCCCAATCCAACCTGTGCAAAAGCTCAGGCTAGGCTTAGTTGGGTTCAAATTGGATACCCAAGCTTCATACATGCTTTTAGGTCAATATGCTGTGAGCATCTCTTAATGAAAAAAAAAAGACAATGGTTTCATGTTCTATTTACCAAATAGATAAATTTCGTTTTAATTTTCTTTATGTAATCAAACATGAAAATTGTTTTTGTACAACCAAACAGAAATGTTACCTCAAGATCATTTCTTAAACAAGGAGCAATTAGAGTTGTTTTCGGTGTTTAAGAAACGTTATTTTTAAACAATTTCTGCAAAATGAATAAGCCATTCTTCTTAAACAATTACTGTAAGAATACAACGTTCTTTTAGTGGGATGTGTGCATAATTTTTCTCTTCTTGGGGGAACTAGATGAAATTTCATGTTTCATGTTGTCCATCTCCCTCCTCCCCCTAAAAAAATCATGTTTCATGTTGTCCATCCCATTTTGCATTACTTTATTACTTTTGTTATTTAACTAACCATTTAAATTAATTTTATTATTTTATTCTATTCATATTTCCCATTTTTATTTTCTACCTATTTATTATTTTACTTTTATCATTATTTTTCTTATTTTTTGGATTATTGGGTTATTTTACTCAATTTAGGAAACTAATCACCACATCTCCATAAATTTTTCCTCAACTTATGTTTAGAGAATTCAATTAATATTGAAAGAAGTTTGGCTGTTCAACAATCCTAACCCTTAACAGTAAGTCCATATTCCCCCTATGGTCCATGCATCATCAATAGTTTTAACATCAAAACAAACATCAAGACAAGTAAAATATAGAAAAACAAATTGCATAATTCTACTGTCAACGATCTAAATCATATAGTGAAGGTCATATGTAGCCAAGGAATATCATAAGAAATTGAAGCAAAGCAAGAACAATATTATTGGTATGGATTAATAGATATAGGAGGTTTCAATAGGTTGAAATCAACCATTCAAGGGCATATATCAGGATCCTGGCATCTCCAATTAAAGTCAGAAGAAAGAACGACACCTGTTTGTTGTCGAGAATCACTTCACAATGGGATGCCCAGATCTGTAGCAATGGGATTACAAGTAGCAATCGAATTCTCCTTTTCTTACTATTTCTTAAACTCTTTGATGTATAGTGCTACCAGCAACGAAAAGAGTAGCTCTGAAACTGAAATCGATGATTGGGAATCTTGAAACAGGGGACCGCTCTGAAATCGATGTATAGTACTACGTGAAGTGGGTCACTATCGTGAAGATGAAAAGAAAACCATCGGATAGTTGATTTCAGGCGAGAGTACCAGATGAAACAGGTGTGGCTATGAAAATAGTAGTGCCTGCTGGATCTAGATTGACAGCGGTAGATGTTGAGGATGATGTAGAGAGAGATAGAAGGAGAGAAGAGAAGTGAAAGAAGAGAGAGAGGGAAGAGAATGAGAGAAAGAGAAAGAGTTTGGGGAGGTCACTGCTGCTGCAACTCTTCTATTCTCGTCATGAAGATGATGAACTCTTCAGCAGTAATGGTGAGTTTTGGAGAAGGAACAGTAGAAGGGGAGAAGCTCTCGAACGGCGAACCTTTTAAGGGCAACTTTGATATTTTCATCTTACCCTCCACTCGGGAAACCAAACATACCCGAGTATGAGAAGGGTATCATTTACCCGGGCAAGTAATACCCCGAGAAATAAAATTTACCGTGGGTCTCACTTATTCTTGAAATCCGAACATGGATAAATAAGTCAATGACCAAACTTCATTTCACAAAAAAGCGAACGCGCCCCAAGAGGTATAAGCAGGGTTTATTCTATTTCCTTGTTTTTTCTTCATTCTTTCTGCTATTCCATCATTTTTTTTTTCATCAATTACCCAGCTAGTTAACCATTCATCAAAATTTTACATTTATCTTGACATGAATTTTAATCCTCTATTTTTTTTCATGGGTTTAATCAGTTCATAGTTGTTGTTGGGTTTTAGTAAAAAAGAGAACATATAGAGCCAGTGCAGTGACGTTATCTTAAATTCTTAAAGGATAAGTTAAGCTGTTTAAACTGGAACTCCTTTGACCAATTGGGATGGTCAAATCTGATTGTTAAAGGAGACTGCAGAGTTGTCCTTAGATTGACAAAAAAAGAAAGACGGCTCCTTTGAACTACTAGTTCAGATATAAACCCTGAATAGTTACTACAATAGAAGATGCCCTTGCAAGAAATGGAATAAGCAAGTTTTTATGGGGAGAGACCAAATCTGGGTATTGATGTACATTTAAATTCGTTTATACCAGAAAACTGATGGTGTCCGTCAGCTTTTGAGTTATTTGTATTGTCTTGTCTCTATTTTGATGATGCCTATTGGCTTTTAAAATGAAAATTTAACAGATGCAGTAATGAATAACAGGTGGTTGAATATATTATTAATTTGATGAAACTATTAGGAATTTTGTACTTCATGTTATTGAGTTATTCATTTTATTTTTAATTTTACCATTTTTATGTTATTGTTATGGGTCTACACAATTGGTTGTTAAAGGAAGGATGAAAGTTATAACCAAACGGGTCTAGATTCATTGTCATTCTTGCCACGAAAAAAAAAAAAAGAATTTGCTTTCTCGTAAAAAAAAAAGAAGAAAAGGCAGCAACATTTTCTCATTCTGCCCATGGCCTAAGATCTAACTAGTAGACTTTCTTCGAACTTTTGCCTGAATTTTCATGGCTGTAGATAAAATGAATCGACTGTTATTGTTATTTGACCCTTTCGGTAGTCTTGCATTTTTACCTTATAGATCTCAATGTAATTGTAACAGAATACACCAGTCCTGGCATGCATGCGACTTGCGACATGCCAAAAATTGTGTCCTACCATCGATGATATTCAGGGTTATGGATCCTTGCATCGCACCCGTCTACATGAAAACATGATGACTTGTGGGGGTGGGGTGGGGATGACATGGCATTCATACCATACATATGAAATTTGAGTCTGACTCATAGGCTGCATTTGTATGTCATGTAAATCAAGAACTGATGTAAAATTTACATTGCTTTGGTTTTGTATGCATTTAGAAAGATGGTGTAATTATTATTAATGTAAAACTATACTCCGGTTCAGTTTTGCGTGTATTTGAATGGAGTAAGGTTCAAAATATCGATACGTCAATATGGGCGTATCGGAGGGGTCCTGGAATGATACGTATTGGCCGATACGGGCCGATACGTGTCGATACTTTGAACCTTGGGATGGAGTGTAGTTTTACATCGATTTTATCAATGTAAAACTTCACTCTTCCACCCATTACTATTTTCAAAAAAGCAACGATCACTTTCTGGTTCAGTGTAAAATGTTATCTGCATTGATTCCAAACGCAGCGTTATGTATCTCCCTTCAACAAATATGCGAAAATCTTCATGGGTTGCCCTTCTGAAAATTTCCAGTCAATGTATGGGGGATCATCGGCGATCGGCAACCAAGGTGGCGTCTGTTAAATAGTTTCAGTCACAGTGAAACTTTTTCATTGCTCCGAGAAGAAAAATGAATATACTTCCTCCTAGAAGAAAAATGAATATACTTCCTCCTAGAAGTCCAAAACAATAAGATACATCCTTCTAAACTAGGGCTGCCCCAGGCCAGATGGCAGATGGGGGTGTTTAATGAGAAATCCGATTAGTTGAACGGCCATTCAGTGGGCTGTGAAACCAATGATGAGATTCTATGTTAGTAATAAATGAGCAAGGTTTAGTTGAATGTTTAGATGTTCAATGGTTGTGAAACCAATGATAAGGTTCCACGCCAGTATTTATGGGGGCCTATCTTTACAGTGGGGTCCATGAATTTATTATTGACATAAAATCTCATCATTGATTCTTGACATAAAATCTCATCATTGATTCCATAGCCCACTGAACAACTAAAGCATTTAGTTAATCCAAATTCGTAATAAATTCACTGGCGTGGAACCTTGTCATTGGTTCCATGGCACAACGTTCAGCTAAACCTTGCTCGTTCGATGAATGTTGTATTATGAAAGATTTATTTATTAGGTAGAATCCCTTGAACCGTTGAAAGCATGCATAGATTTTTTGACAATAGGACAAATATCTTGGGAGAATGACGGTTCAGCCCAGGGTTAGAATTTTTAGGCCCAAAGTACAGTTAGGGTGGGTGACAGCTCATAATTGATGCTAATTCATGGGCAGACATTAGTGTGTAGAGTGGGGTTTTTGACATTTTGAATGTTTTATGCAGTGGAAATCAGAAATCTGCATTGGTCTTGTCCGTACTTCTCTGAAATATCTTTCATACGTTAGTTTTATGTCACACTCCATTGACGTGGCATATGATGATTATTATGATATTTTAAAAACATAATTTTGCCTTTTCTTCTTCAACATCTCTAACCAGCGAAACCCATCTCTGCTATCACCGACATCCCTAAATGGTAGAGGTGTAAAGTGGACCGTGCCAAGTCGGCACGACACTACTCGTGGGCGGCTTGTGCAAAGTGTGGGTCGTGTTGTGCTGGCCCGGGGGCTGTGCTGCCCTCCCCGGTGAAAATTTTGGGGGTCGGCCCGGCACAGCCCACGGTCCAGGCCCGTGCCATGCATCGGGCCAAAGCTATTTATTTAAAAAAAATGACAAAAACTTGAAATTTTAATTTTATATGAGTTTTGTGTATACAATTGCTTATATATACAATAATTAAATAAATTAGTATAATACAATTAAAAAAGTTATTTATTTTATTAATATATTATATACTATATATTATTATATAATTATAATTTATATAATATTATATAAATATATATAAATAATATATATGGGCCGTGCCAGCCCGCGGGCCATGGGCGGCATGGCCCGCTCGGTCGTGCCGTGCCATACCGGCCCGTGGACCTAAAACCCCAGGCCTAGAACGGCTTGCATGATTGTGTTGGGCCTAGCACAGCCCACGGACTGTCATACCAGGCCTGTCCAAGTTCATGCTGGACTGTGCTGGGCTGCGGGTGGCACAGCCCAATTTACACCTCTATTGAATGGTATGAACTTAATCACCAGGACTCTGAAAGAAGCAGTACCTAATCAACATCATTTATAACATATCCCTACTGTTTGCAATTTCAACAAAGCATAAAACCCATAAATAACGAAATCCACCCCTGCTGTTTGCAACCTATTTACCTTGGCTTTTCTTTCTTTCCTCTCCAGGTTCATATCTTCAACCTACCCTGTTTTCCTCAACGGTTATTCATTGGCTTATGGAATGGGTAACCTTGTTGGTTTGCAGCAGTAATAGTCTGGCTTTCCACCCTTTCCAGCTTGACACCACTACACTACAGACAACCGTGAACTAATTCGATGTCTGGATAAGAATGAATTGGGCAAAGGAATCTATAACCTAGAATTAACGAATCCACAAAATATATTATGCCTACAAACACATTCTGCATTCCGGTATCCTTCAAATCTTTTGAAAAGTTTTATCGACAAACTTGGCCAAACTCAGATGGGTTGCTCGAAAAGGATGGACTCGGTTGGTAAATGTTCTCAGTCACTTGAACCAATGCCTCAGAAATTGTTGCTTATGGTTTTGCTGAGCTATGATATAAAACAATAAAAATAAATAAAAAATCTTTGGTTTTCTAAAAGTTTTCGGGTGGTCCCTGCTTATATCTCAAGATCTTTGTTTGGATTGAGATTTCGCTATTTATGGAGGTTGGGATTGTTTACATAAAATGTTGTTTTTTTTGGGAAAGCAGAAACAAACAAAACAAAAATTCTTATTGACAGATCTTGCATTTTCGTTAATTGCACGACACTTTTAATTTAATGTGAAAAATGTTTGAAGAGAAGCCGCATTGTTACGAAAGGGCGTGGTTATATATTTGAAAATTTGAAAAATAATGAAGGGTAAAATAAAAATTTCAATATTTATGTCAATGTTTAATAGTGATATCAATTGTTTAGACTCAGTTTAGCAAGATACAAATGCAAATATATACAATGTAAATACATACAAAATGATACAAAATACAATGTTTTGCACTCTATATATATTTGTATTTGTACTCTTTCCAAACTGAGCATTAAGGAGAATAAATACATATTTGCAGTGTGTAAAAACTTATATTTTGTATGTATTTGCACTGTACAGATTTATTTATATTTATACTCTTTCCAAACTAAGCCCTAGAGGTACATTAAGAGATTGTGCAAATAGTAGGGATAGCACAAGTCTATTTTCTAAAACTTAGGGGTAATTTTAAGTATTTTACCCTTATTTATTTTGCTTTTGCTTTACAAAGTATAGACTACATAGTAATAGTGGGGTACAGCATTGGTAACCCGTCCCTCAAACACCTTTCTAACTTATTTATCATCACCATTCTAAAAAAATCTAATCCATTGGAATGTCTAGTAGCAGCGAATGGTTGACAAATTGGTTCTCATATTTCATTATAGTGTTTTCAATATGTTGTTGATCTGGACAGCCGAATCATCCAAATCAGCACCCAACCATGATTTTGGGTTCGGTTTTCCTAAAATTTGAGTTTTGGTAAAAAACTATCTAACTTGGGTAGTTGAACCATTGACCTATTCGAATGGATCATTGCTTGCACATTAAATGTATATGCAAACTTTTTGAGATTTATATATCAATTTCAGGTAACGTTTTGTGATCTATGTATCCCAAGCCTTGCTCCACAATTTTTGCCACAATCCCTTTTTTGGTCTCAAATCCTAATATTTAACATTTTCATATAAATATATAGATAGGTTTGTTTTTAAAACATTGTTTCACTGGCCTCAGCGCCACAAATTTAAATACTAATCAGTTACCCAAATAAACTTCAATACTAATCATCTAACCTTTAATATCCAGTACTCCCCCTTGTCCATGATCAAACTTTTAAATCCTAATAATAACCTTATTAGTTTTACTTTTTCATCATTTGTCACTTTTCTGAAACACGTAGCAGTTGAAGATTTTAAGTGGTTTAATTTCGATTGTTTCTATTATTATCAGACCGAAATATAATGGTGAACCACATTTAGCCTCACAATTTCCTCTTGCTGTGAATCTTATGCCTAAACACAAGTGAATGTATAATTCAATCTCATATAACTTATCAGCTTAAGCAAGGTTCTTCAAATGGCCCCAGCGTTGTCATTATTAGTTACTTTGATATCTCATCTTCATGGTAATATTTTTAATGTGCTAAACATAAACAACAAATCCACCACATCAATGAAAAATTCACATTAAAATCTTGATCACTTATTAGAATCAATAAAGCAATATGAGATCGTTAAACCAATACAAGATGTCATAATCTCTAAATAGAACTAAAAAAATTATTACTGTTAAATGTTAACCCTTTTCAACTTCCTATGATTTTTAATCGTTGTATGGATCCAATAATGGCAGTTAGCCAAGAAAGATGAATAAGAGCAATGGAGAAGGCGGAAAACAGGAGATTAAGGAACTTTACATTGATGCATGACCTTTGGCTATAACTTATCGGCTATTCTTCCTAGAGCATCTGCAAGCTTGCCAAGAACAGCAACTAGGTTGTTAGCGTGGTCCTTCCGCTGGTCTCTGTCCAATTGGCAGTTGAGGTTCTGAGCTTCAAGTTGTGCACTGAGAATTCTACCATTCCTCTCCAGGACTTCAATTAATTGATCCTGTACACTGGTATCACCATTCCCATCTGCTGACAACCTCCTCCGCTTCTTAACCTTCTCAGATGTGGACCCTTTCTCAGGATTTGTTGAAGGCTGCTTTTCACTTGTTGTACCTGAGGAACTAAAACCGTTCAGCACAAAATAAAGTCCCTGGAAGTGTTGTATGCACTTGATAGAAAACAAGCATAGAGTTTCATCAAACGTTTGGAGCCAATCCTTGTGCCAATATTCAAGGGAATATTAAATAACAGATTCAGTGATGATAGGTTCCAAGATGCAAGCAACCAACTCTTTCTAAAGGGGAAAATAAGTCTGCTTATTCAGAAACCTCTCTGAAAAGGCTAATGAAGAAGAGAAAATAGAAAAATGTCTAGGGGAAAAAAGTCTAAGAGCTCCAATTTGTATACTAGATATTCACATTGGTTGGGTGTTTGAAGGTTGTGCAAGTACTGCAGTCTGCCACAACAGGGATTTAGGACTAGGACTAGAGCCTTCATTGTACTTGTTCCATACACATGGTACACATGAAGGCCGTATGTTGTGATCTTCAAGACCCAAACTGACCACGTTTTACCATGTCAATTGCATATTGCAGTCATTTATCCAGAGTTGATTTGTGTGTTCTTTTAATATCTTACAAAAGAAATTGAATGGTTAGGATAATCTGATTGGACAATTCTTGTTCTACCGATACTCTTGTGAGGATCCATTTAATCATGAATCCATTACCCCTTGTATGCTTGCAAACAGTTAAGAGTAGGGGATGATGGTGGTTCTTCACCCCTATCCTTGTCGCACAAATGTTTCCTAAACATTTGTATATTATTGTTTAGTTTTTAATGTGCACATATTCTTTGTATCTTCATATTCTTTTGTTGATTTGTTGTGACAAAGACTCAATTGAGTTCATAGCTGATACATCCAGACTGTTGGAACTTGGAAAACAAGTGAAAAGGCTATATCAATAGTTCAAATTCAATAGTTGTAGTTACAAATTTGCACGAGTCTCAGGCCTTTAATAGTCTATATAAATACTGATGTTTTCAAGAATTCTTTCTCGGTACTTTGATCCACAGTAGAATCTTATAACTGGTATTTGATCCCGTAGTTGAAACATCAACCTTGCTATGATCCTATAATGGTGATATGTAACCAAATACTTGAATTGGGCAATTATTATGATTTGTCTATATCAGGATCCAGTAGATGTTACAGGGGAAGCTGCATAATATCAGAAAAAACAAAAACAAACACAGCATTCAAGCAATAATATCAAAAGTAGCAACCTCTCATACAGCAAACAAATTTCCAAAGATTAAAATTTATATATTGGAATCTATTTAGTAGCGATGAACATGAAATTTGCATTACGGAAAGTCATTGTGAATTGATAGAGCAATTGGATTTTAGCTTACTTTTCCAACACAAACTGTGGTTTAGATAATGCTTAACCAAAGGCACCTATTATTTAGAGGGGTATAAAGCAACTTGGTCTTATTTGGGATATTAATTCTTGAAACAAACAGAAACTCTACAACAGCAAACCGATCTCTTTACAATCACAAATGCAGTAGTTGGTACCTTGATGTAGATATCCTTCAGAAAAAGGTTGGTACTGCTTCTCTGCATCCAAGTACAAATTCAGGACTCAAGTCAGTAAAAAAAAGAAAACAAGAACAAGAACAAAAGAGGTTCACGAGAGTGAAGACACTTTAGCAACAAGGAGAA
The DNA here is from genome assembly GCF_055504915.1 of Nelumbo nucifera. NCBI lineage: Eukaryota > Viridiplantae > Streptophyta > Magnoliopsida > Proteales > Nelumbonaceae > Nelumbo > Nelumbo nucifera. Next base: position 1,648,325 of record NC_142651.1, on the reverse strand, counting down.
GATCCAACTCTATTAACCATTAAGGAAGATGAAAACCCTCTGCAATGAAGCATCAATCAAGGCCATATCACATTTATGCGAACTTCTGTTAACAAAATGCAAAACACTAAGCCTCTCACTCACTCTCTCTCTCTCTCTCTCTCTCTCTCTCAACAAAGTACAAAACCTCAGAAAGAAAACAGACACCCAACATAGAGAAAAAAGGATAATATTTCTATAAAGCCAAATGAAATAACACTTCAATTCGATAATAAGTTCCATACAAGATACAACCCTAAAATAAATTCAATCATCCAAAAATATCTTCTCTAAAAATAAAAAAGAAAACAAAACAAAATCCAACCCAACCAAAAAAAGCCAACTGAAATGCTACCCATCCAATAATATCTCTCTACAAACCTAAATAAGAATTCAATTTAATCCAAAATCAAAAAAGAACTACACAAAATCACCTTTCTTGCAAGACCAAATGAAATTCAGTTCAAAAATACCTTCTCTACAGTACAAATAAAGTACAATTAAATCCAAAAAAGGAAAAAAATACTCTGAATTCTATAGAAAAAAAGTATTATTTACAGACACAAATAAAATTCAATAATATTCCTACGGTACCAAACCCAGATATGAATTCAGTTCAATCCAACGACATCCGCCTGGAAAGGAAAGAAACGAACAAAAACAGTAAGTCGAGAAACCATTTAAAGAAAAATTACCCGAAATAGGCACTGGAGCCGGGATTGTCCTTGCGGGGCTCCCCATCGCCGTCTCCTTCTCCGATTCACCACCGGCCTCTTCCTGCCCCGGTGGCTCAAAATCAGAAAATAATCCACCATCAGCTGCTGCACTTCGACCACTATAAAAAACTGCCTCCTTCTCCTCTTCCTTCACCACCGTCGGCGCCCTTTCTATGCTCTTCCCATCCGTCGTCACCGCCAGCTCCGTGATCGGTCCCGTCCCTCCGGTCAAGATATCATATACCTCTCTATCAAAGAACCCTGGCAACTTCCTCTCTCTCCTCAAATCGTTCCTCATGGCCCAGAAAGACTCGGCCTCTTCCTTTATCTGCGACTCCCACTCTTTGATCTTCTTAAAGTCTCCGGCGAGGTTGCTCCACCGTTTCCGGCATTGAACGGGCTCTCGGTTCACGCCGTGCCGTTTGCAGTAAGACGAAACAGAGGCCCACTTGGGTTCAAGGTTGGACGACCCGAAAGCCGAACCGGAGGCTCGGCCCCTTCGAACCCGGTTCTCTGCAACCTTCTTGCCCTGGATGAGGATGAGTATCTCTTGTCGAGTCCACCGAGGAAGCCTGGGTGGTCTGTTGCTATCGTCGGCTGCATCAACGCCGTTAGAGACGGGGACGGCGTTTGGGTCTCCGTCAACGGGCGGCGGCGGCGGACTTAACTGCTCATGAGCCATGCACGAGGAATCGGTTTGAGGCACGTGACTTAACGGGTTGGTGAAAGTAACGGCGTCTACCTTGAGGTCCGTTTATATGCCAGAGGAGAGGAACCAGCTCTCAGGGGTTTGGGCTTCTTGCCCCATGAGAGAGAGAGAGAGAGGCTTTGTTGTGGGATTGTAGTTTTGGGCGGGTTTTGCAAGCTATATGGAAATCCTATTCCTAATCTTTCTAATGTTTGTTTTGTTTCCTTTTTTTATTAATGAAATAATTTGGTCTTGTATTCTTTGTACTGAGTTCTTATTATAAAAAGTTAAGAGGACATCACTATCTTGGTTTGGATTGATAAGGCACCACCACCCTCCCCTAGAGCTATATATGTATTTCATAGACAGTCCACCACCCTCAATTCTTTCTCTCTCTCTTATTGGATAATTTGTCTCAAATTTCACAATCAATGAACCTATTTTCTTTTCGGAAGGCAATGAACACAAGTTTTCCATGTTATTTTGTCACCGGAAAATAACCAATTGGGGGTGGGGGTGGGGGGGGGGGAGGGGGTGATGAGAGCGTCATTGGGTCAAGGAAGGGTCACAGTCTCCTTGTGACTGGGTGGGGGGCCCAGATCCAGAGGGATGCCATGGGTATACCTATCCAAGGGGCATATGGTATTGACACGTGTCACACTTATGAAGGTTCTTTCTATCTTATTTTCTTCTCTTTTATTTTTAGGTGGTTGTCTATTCCTAATGGCGTGACACCATTTGCTCAGGGTCCCATTGTCTTTTGTCTTCCTCTTCCAACGCCTTTGCCCTTTCGGAGCCTAGAAAACAAGGTCATGGCCAGTTGAGAGATGCATAGAGATTTCTATATGCCAACAGTCGAATCATGTCATTCACACCATGAGACTATACCCTCTTTACTCAACACTTGTCCATTTGATTGTTTGTTGGATATGTTCTTGGCGTATAGGATGCAAGATTAGGTCCATAGAAAATTTCAACCCTCTACTGTCTATGAATGGAATAATGGATGATGGGTATACATTTTTTATATGAAATATAAATATACATTTTCATTTAGCTTTTGTGGCCTGGCAAGTTTTTAAATTGGGATTCTGGTCAAGTGGCTACATACCCTAAAGCCAGCTTGGGCTACACCTTCTATGGTAGCCTTTATTTGGTCTTTGCATGTGAAAACAAGGGTCCCTATCTTCTTATTATGTAGGGGCAGTAATGGTGAAGGATGTCCTCCACTACCCACCAATCAAGTGTGCTTAATTACAATGAAAGGTCGAAGCCTCCTAAGTTCCAATTTCATTGTAATGTCAATATGCTTGGTGTGACTGTGGAATCGTGGATGAAGGTTTGTTTGGACTGATAGATATAGGTCTCTCTCTCTCTCTCTGGTTAGAAATTTCCTAATTTGGTGGAAGATAGATCTCTCAGGTTTTTGAGATATATTTGAGCAAGCAATTAAAATTCGTTCAAGTAGAACTCGAATGGTTTTCTTCTCCCTATAAATACCTCAGATACACCTCAAATTATTGTCATTATTATTATATATTGATACTGGAAAAATGGTAACTGATTAATGGGCCTGGACCGTATAAGGCCATTTCAGAATTTTATTCATAGTCCAAATGATAGAAAATGTTTCTTGGAAGCTGATATGCTATTTGGGCTCAAAGCTCAATATTACAGATTGAAATATACCTATCCTATATAGTTAAGATATGACCTTGTTGAGTTGAGTATGACAGAAGGAAATAGTTACTTTAAATGAGATGATGATACTAAAATCTATGAAACTAAAATAAAAGAAGCCAAAAAGTAACACAACTGATATAACTTGGAGATTTTCCCAAACTTAGAAGAGCTTTCCATGACCTTTAATCCAACTATTTTCAGCAATAGCTACCTATCAAAAAAATAAAAAAACTGAGCTCAACTTTAATCCAACTATTTGGGGTCAGCAGTCTACTGGCATGTCCTGCCATATTTTGCTCTATTAAGAGCCTTTTTTATAAATTTTCTTACAAGTCTTTTTTATCAATTGCTATATCAAGAGCTATGTTTGCAAGTCCTTGGATCATTTCTTACCACTTGATCTTCCCTATGCTTTTTCAGAGGGTTCTACTTAGATCAAGTCATTCCTTCTAATTAGTGCAGTAATTGGTCATCTAAGCACACAGCTAATCCATCTCAAATGTGCTCTTTTGTAATTGCTTTCTAGTCCTGTCACTGACCACCTCAGCATCCTCCTCTCAACTACACTCATTTTTTGGAGATGTTTCTTGATTGCCCAACACAATGCTTCAAGCAACATTACTAATCTTGTAAAATTTTCCTTGTCTCATCTGTATTAAGGGTGATCATCTCAACTACATTGCTAGTCATGCTGCAGTAACCAAATACTTATAATTCATTGAGCATCCATTTCCCAAATTTTATTTTCCTGCATCATGACAATCAAAGGTCTCCCATTTTAAAGAAAATTGTTAGTCATTCCTCCTCCTAGCACTTCCTACTTATATACTAATCAATTGTCTTCCTTGAGAACTCTTCTGAACTCAAGTCAAGTTAACTCAACTAAGCCTTGTTCTAACCACTTTGGTTGGCTACATGTATCCTGTTCCACCATTCCACTCTGTTTAGTGACGTATCAATTGTTAAATTATGAGCCCTCAAATCATTTCTTATTATTTTGATCCATGTCTTTTTTAGTCTGCTCCTAGCCCTTCTAGATCCTTTAACTTGTAACAGATTATTTCTTCTCATTGTTGTAGATGGTCTTATTTGCATGTGACCGGGCCATACATTCCTTTGTTAGATCACCTACTGGAGCCAGTGTTTTAAAGGTGCAAGGTGCAAGAAAAGTACAAAGGTCTTCCAACACCCAAAGTTCAAGGCACAAAGAGAGGCATGCATTGGAAGCAAGAGAAAATTTATGAAAAAAAGTTAAAAATATAAAAATAATAGTAATATATAAAAATTGAAAACCTGACTTTAAAAGAAAATAAATGATTTAAAGTGGAAATATAAAATTGAAAACACACATGTGATTGTACCAAAGTGCTTCAAGTACTCAACAATTCAAGTATATGAAACTTTCAATGTGTTTATTTGTCTCATTGCATCACTTCAAGTAGCTAGTGTGATATTAAACATCTTGCACTCTTAGTCCTAGGAGATTAGTTTGCTACCTCCATAAATGCCCCTTAAGGCAAAGCCCAAACATATGTATAAAAGGGTTGGCTTCGTGATTTTAGTGGCAGCTCATTCAATGTTGGGATTAGGGTTGGATATTTGTTATATTGTCGTTGCTTCTTTGGTGGAAAATTTGCTATTTGAAATCTTATTTGCAAGAACTAAGGACTTAGCTATTCAAAAGGTCGTTTTTTTTTGTTTATTTTAAAAGTTAATAGAGCAGTACTAAGTGTCAAAAAGTATGTTGTTCCTCTACATTTGGAAGGAGAGAGAGGAACAGCAGAGTATTTGAAATCAAATCATCTCAAATTCATGAAATCTTCATACAAAATATGATTGCAAAGATCTTTCTGTGGGATAAAGCTTCCAATCTATCTACAGATTCCCTTTTGCATCTAACATACTTTTTGATGGTTTGTGAATTTCCCACACATTGTACACTCACTGTATTGGGAGTTCCTCCCATTTTCATTGGTAATACAAGTATACTTTGCCTTTTTCTCAAAAAAAAAAAAGGCAACTTAGAAATTGCTAAACCATTACAAAAGTGTAAAACACATAAGTTTACAAAAAAAAAAGGAAAAGAAAAGAAAAAAGAAAAAAGGCATATTTAAAAAAGGAGCACACTTGAGCTGAGGCATAAGCCATGCCAGGCGTCCACCTTTTGAAAGGGCCTGCTCTCCTGCCAAAATTAAAATTCTACAAAACTTCAAAAATTTGGCAAATTAGAGAACATGACATACACACAAACCCCAAAAGGCAGTTATATCCTTGATCGTAGAAGTTTTAATAACTAATTTTCATTTACCAAGTTAATACTTGCCTTATAATTTTGCATGCTTAGTAGAAATAATACTGGAGCCAACAAAGGACTAAACATAGATAAAGTAGAATGGAAGAGCAAAATTAATGTAGCTGATCCAAACATTATAGAAAGGCTTACTTGATTTGAGTTTCTTATAATTTTCTAATATTTACCATGTCTTTTTTGATCAATAACTTCACCATTTCATTATATTAAAAGTTAAGAAGATACAAGAGAACACCAAGGGAGAGATAAGCTCTCTTAGCTCTGCCATCAGAAGTCAGAATGTACACTGATTACAACAAAGCGCAGAAAAGCAGATCTCTTCCCACCCCTTGCTTTGCTAAAACATCAGCAAAAGAATTAGCACTTCTTTTACCATATCTTCACACAAAATGAAAATATAGAAGCTATTTATTAATAGCACAAAAACAATTAATCAATAAAAAAGGTACAATGGCCATTATTTGCATACCATGTTCTATTTTTTGTAATATAGTCAAATGTAGTAATAATTGCTTAATGCAGGATGCCTATTAAGCATTTGAATTTCAATAAACGCCATCTGGAAACTATTTACCACAACTACCACAGAATTATGAACAAAAGATTAAGAAGCACTGAAGGAGTTCTTTACCTACAAGGGGGGTATGTTACCAGCAACAAATAACATTATCCCAACAAGTTTGATATCATGGTGGGAACTAAAAACGCACTTGACAAACAGATTAGGCTCATAACTGTGATTAATGAATCTATCGATATTCCCAACAGAAGCTGCATCTATATAATTCAGTATTTGGGCACACTTTTGACTTATTGTCATCAGTTATGTCCAGATTATTTGTTGTAAACATAGAAATATCTCCTGGTCACCTCTATCAGGCATCTATTTAAGGAAAAAGAGAGAAAGGAAAACAGGTTATGGGGAGAAATGGCAAACAGATATTGGAATATCAATTTGGAAGGTATGATGAAAGCATTTTATTTTGGTCATGGTACCAAGCTATTGGGATTAGACCCTTTATACAAAACATCCCTATATAATATGTTAATATATTACCAGCATTATCCTAAGAACACTGCCCAAAATGTCTATTCACACCCCACCAAATAATAAATACATAAATAAATAAAGCAAAACACTTAGACCTAAACAAAGGGCAAAAGAATAATTAACCATATATAGATACCTAAGAGATCTCTTCTACCATCGAATATTCTGTAGTTTCTTTCTTCAGGTATCCCAGCAGTCAACAACAAATGGAATGAAACTGTTTGGTTCCATTACATCAGTAACTGTAGTGCTCGAAAAACTTAATAATATTTGCCATGTATTGCTTTCACTGAATAATTGGAATAAAATTTCATAATATCCATGGTCACCTCAAGTCAAGTAAAATGCGAATACTACAGGAAGAAGCAACCCAATGCATGAGGCTCCTGCCAATGTGGGGCCTGGGAAGGGACAGATGCGTGCAGCCTTACTCCTGAAAATACACATAGAGAGGCTATTTCCAATGAATGCTACAGGAAAGCAATGGGTAATAGAGCTTGTCTTGATACCGCCCAAACGGTTCAAGGCCTGTGCTTAACCAGGGTAATGATGGATAGTGACTCAAATCATTACCAAATATAGTAAGTGGAGGAAAGACATGCCTTGGTCTTATCTACTTTTGTCAAGATTTGAGAGACAAGATCAGATCTATCTCTATGGAGAAGACCACCTACAAGACTTTGACACTTGCTTTGTTCATGATGGGGTTCTATACACATCAACAATCATAGGTCATGGTTTTCATGTATCTTTCAACAAGTCTAAACAGTAAAAAAGGTATGACTCAAGCATGCTTAGGCTCACAGACCAAGCTCACAGGGTTGTCTGTTACAAGTTGAAGGGGCTAGAAGAGATAGGGGCAGACCGAAAAGGACTTGGGTAGAGTAAGAAATGATTTAAGTGCCCATTATTTAACAATTGATATGGAACTGAACAGAATGGAATGGTGAAACTGGATTCATGTAGCCAACCCCATATAGTTGGGACAAGGCTTAGATGATGCTGATGATGATGTCTTGTCTGAACCTAGGTGCACCTCAAACCTAGCTTGTTGCTATTTTTGATGAATTAGTCCTTAACTTGATGATTGATGTTGAAAGTTGAATACATTTGCTATAATTATAGGCTATTCCTACGATGCTTAATGTTTAAACAATTTAGCTGACATAGCTTGAAGTTTACTCCTTAACACAATTTTCAAAAAAAAAAAAAAAAGCTAATATGATTTTCGGAGTATTTTATTTCTTTCAGTATTAAAATTGGCATATTTTCAAAATTTTAATTTTTTATTTTCAAAAGTGGCACCTCACTTAGTTTATGTGTTTGCTTCACCTTACACCTTGTGCCCCCCTGCAAATAGCAACCTTGTGCACTTTAGTTGCATTTCTTGCTTTTAAATCACCAGGTCCAGAACACAAGCTTTTTTTGTAAAATGAACATACCTTTGTTATGAAGTTCAAAAAGAGACCATAATCAACATGTAGTGCGAAAGTTGTAGTAAACACTGAACTCCATATCATGAGTAACAGACAGGGTACAAACCATGTAGTTCTAAGTATATCCAATCTTCTTAACATCATTATTTATCTGTCAAAATTAGCATTAGGTGACTGGTGCAAGCAGACCAAGAGGTGGCAACATCTACACTTTGTTATGAAGTTCTCCATGGAGTCTGGACTGTTCTTAACTTTAACTTGGAAAAGAAACCTAGAATGACTATCTGAAAAAATCCAGGGGGGGTGAAAGGCAACATAAGATATCAACTTGGGTTTTGGCAAAGTTGCTATGACAGCAGTGCATAGTTTTTGTAGAGGAGATGGGCCGAATGGCCCATAGACTGTCATTTCATGTTATGTTATGTTTCTCTCTGTTATGGGCCTTATTCTGGGCCCATACTCTGTAATGTTCTGTTTTTTGTATTTTCCTGCCCACTCAAGTGCCTCTCTGTAATTTGTCAAAGATTAATTTCTTAATAAGATGTTTAGAGTGTTAGAGAGGGGTTATGTTTGAACCTCTTACTCTCTAACACTTATTGCATCTAATCTCAAATAGTTCCATACATCAAGTGGACTGTTTTTCAACTTGGTATCAGAGCGGGCCATTGCTTGGCGTGTCCCTCATGTGGTTCTAGTTCAGCCAACTGCATGAGGAGGTTCTAGGGCTGAAAGTTTACAGTCATCCGCCTGGTTCTTGGAGGTCATTGGAGGGTGCCCAAGTTTCTACACACTTGGAGAAGGGTTCGGTGACCAGGAAGAATCAGAGAGCAATGTGTTCAGCCTGATTTGAAATCAGAGAAGAGGATTTCGAAGTTATCTCAAAGAACAAGTGTTCGGCCTGGTTTGTAGTTCAAACCAGAGACTCTCTTACTGTAAGTTTTTCTCAGTCCCTTGCTGGGTTATTTTTTGTTGTTTGGGAGGACTGTTAAAGCATTCAAAGCCCACCTCCATTCGGCCCACTGTTGCTGGACTGATTATACTTAGAAATTTCTAGGTTATTTTGGAAGTGCTATTCGGCTGATTATTGGACTGCCAAGTTGCTGAAACTGATCTAAACTAAGTGGTACTAGTCTCATCTTCATCCCAGCCTCTTCTTGGACCTATACTGAACACTTTGAAGTGGTTTCTTCTAGTTAACAGTAGGCTGTTAACTACTGCACACTGAGTGTTCGACAAAAGGTCTCTTAAGGACTGTGACCTTTTTTTCTTCTCTTTGGGACAACGGTTGTTGGGAACCTGAAATACCTTGTGATTGGAGGTTTGCTGGGTGTCCTTTGAAGGCTGAAACAGTATAGAAAGAGCTACCACCGAGCTGGACTGTCACAGCTAGCAAGATTGAACTGATTCTGTGAGCTAGTTGTTGTTGCCTATTAAGCTCAAACTAAGCTCATCAAGACCCCCAGTACTTTGGGGAACCTTTTAAAATCCTAATTGTGCCTTTACATGATGGATTTCTCAAGCCTTGAAAACAAGAATGCTGCTGAATATGGACAGATTTTGGGAACCCCAGCCGATTCTATATTGGCTGTAACTACAGTTAAACTTGATGGGACCAACTACTTGGCTTGGTCACAATCAGTGAAAATCCATATTTGTAGCAAGGGAAAATGGGGTTTTATTTCTGGGAGCAAGAAAGCTCCTCCAGAGGATGATCCATCTTATGAGAGATGGGTGCAAGAAAACTACACAGTGATTGGGTGGCTTGTGAACTCAATGCAGCCACAGATTAGTCAGCATTATCTGTGGATGAACTCGGCTAAAGAAATCTGGGATAGTGTTGCAGAAACTTACTCCTAGAAGTTGAATGTTGCTAGAGCCTACAAACTGAGAAGTGATGTGAAGAATCTAAGACAGGGTGAGAAGTCACTTGCAACATACTTCTCAGCCCTAAAATCTCTATGGCAAGAGATTGATTTGATAGAGGCTGTGACATGGGATACCCCTAAGGATGCTGAAACATACATGAAATTTGTTGAAAGGAATAGGGAAGAGATCCTTGTCTGGATGAAGAAGACTAAAGGGGGATTTAAACCCTAAAACCCTGGATGGCATAGGTAGTAGTAAGTACAACATCACCCCAAAATCTTGTGGGAACATGTGAGGCAAACAAAAGGCTCCTTGAAACTTCAACAATATGTCTATTTTTCCTCTCAGCAACTCCATTTTGTTCAGGGGTTCTAACACATGAGCTTTGGTGAATAACCCCCATGTCAGAGAGATACAAGGATAAACTCTTCTCAAAATACTCTTTTGCATTGTCAGATCTGAAAACCTTAATTCTTGTATCAAATTGAGTTAAAACAAGCTCATGAAATTGCCTCACAAGTCTCGGGACTTCATCCAGGGATTTCATTAAGTATATCCAAGTGAATCTAGAAAAGTCATCAATAAACATGATAAAATATCTGTAACCCCCCATAGAGGATAAGTGGTAAGGCCCCTACACATCAGAGTGTACAATATGAAAAGGAAAAGATCTTTTATTGCTCACAGGGTAATTGTTTCTACAATGCTTTGACAACTGACATGACTCACAATTGAGACTGGACACACTGACTCCCTTAAACAGTTTTGGAAGCAAATGACTTAAAGCAGAAAAAGGTAAATGACCCAACCGACAATGACTCAACATAATTTGACTGACAGACTCTGAAGAAGTAGAACCAAAAGCAACATTCTTGGGATGATCAAAGCATTGGCCAGGGGTGTCGAGCAAGTATATTCCATTCGCTTCATGGCCACTCCCAATCACCTTCCGAGACTTCAGGTCCTGAAACACACAGTGAGAAGGGAAAAAGGTTACACAACAATTCAATGGCTTGGTCAAACTACTTACAGATAATAAATTGGTATTTAACTTAGGTACATGAAGAGTGGAAGATAAGAGTAAGGAGTCTGTAGGCTTGACAGTTCCCTTGCCAGAAATAGGGGCAAGAGAACCATTAGCTAAGGTGATTTTACCACGACCAGGAAGCAAATCATATGAAATATACAAAGTGGAAAGGTTGGTCATGTGATCAGAAGCACCTGAGTCTATGATCCAAGGGGTTTTCGAATTACCTGAGGAGGATGCATGGTTAGCAGAAGCCATTATACCTGAGTGAGCAAATGCGGTGGTGGCTGGACTTCTAGAAGGGTTGGATGATGAAGTTACACCTTCAAGCTGACTGATCATCTTCCCAATTCCTCTTCGTGTGTTTGGTTGTACTTGTTATGTTCACATTCCAAGTGTGCAGAGACATAAGTTTGAACCAAAAGCCTACAAATGCATCTTCCTTGGTTACTCCCCCACACAAAAGGGTTATTGTTTTGATCCAAAGACTGGCACCCAACATGTCTCTATGGATGTTACCTTTGATGAACTTTCTCCTTTTTATGGTTCCTCTCAGGAAGGACATTGTCAACAAGGGGAGAGTCTGTCACAAGTTTTTGCTCTTCCTCTTCCTGTCCCAGTTGAGTCTCTTGACAAACCTGTATCCTCACCAAATGAATCAAAGGAGGATCAGCCACTTCATTCCTCTTGTCCTAGTGCCTCTATTTCTTTACCTCCTCGTCCTACCCATAATCCCAAAGTGTATCAAAGGCAAAGATCCAGGAATGAGCAAGTGGTTTCCCTTACAACAGATGAGGCTCATACATTCCCAATCACAGATGAGATAACGGGTACTGCTTCAGCTCCTTTGGAATCATCATTCCTAGATCTTGGTGTCCCCATTGCTGTTAGGAAAGGAAAGCGGAAGTGTACTGTATATTGCATTTCCAAACACCTTTCTTATGACCTACTTTCCCCTTCATACTGTGCCTACCTCTCTTCAGTTGCTTCTAACCCCATTCCTAGGTCTGTATCAGAAGCTCTTGGGATTCCTGAATGGAGAGATTCCATGCAGACAGAAATGGATGCTCTACATGAAAATGGTACTTGGGAGGTGGTGGATTTGCCTGAAGGGAAGGATCCAGTTGGGTGCAAGTGGGTCTTTACTATTAAATACAGGGCTAATGAGACTATTGAGAGGTACAAGGCCAGACTTGTAGAAAAAGGCTACACACAGACATATGGGATTAACTACCTAGAGACTTTTGCTCCTGTTGCTAAGATGACATCTGTGAGGGTTCTTTTATCTCTGGCAACTCACTTTGATTGGCCTCTCTATCAGTTAGATGTAAATAATGCATTTCTGAATGGTGACTTACATGAGGAGGTCTACATGTGTCTTCCTCCAAGAATGTATGGGAAAGATATGCAAGGAAAGGTACGTAAACTGAAGAAATCTCTTTATGGCCTCAAACAATCTCCTAGAGACTGGTTTGAGAGATTTAGAGCTGCACTTGTTAAATTCGGCTATGTTCAGACACAATCAGATCATTCTCTTTTTGTGAAGAAAAGTGGATCTCTAGCAGTGTATCTCATTGTGTATGTTGATGACATTATAGTGACTGGTGATGATGCCTTAGGCATTCTGGCCCTTAAGTCTTTCCTTCGTACAGAATTTGAGATTAAGAATATGGGGGAGTTGAGATACTTCCTTGGCATAGAAGTTGCCAGATCCAGGGATGGGATTCTTATTTCCTAGAGGAAATATGTCATTGATTTATTGTCTGAAACTGGAAAAATGGGTGCAAGACCAGCTGCAACTCCTATTGATACGAGTCACAAACTTTCAGCTTCGGATGGAACTTTGTTGGAAGACAAAGGGGTCTTTTAGAGACTTCTTGGGAAGCTTCTGTACCTGTGCATGACTAGGCCAGATATTGTGTATGCTGTCAGTTGCATTAGCCAGTTCATGCATACTCCTAGAGATACCCATATGGTAGCAGCAGAACGGATTTTGTGCTATCTGAAAGGCTCTCCAGGAAAAGGAATTCTATTTACCAAGCATGGTCATCTGAAACTTGAAGCCTATACTGATGCTGATTGGGCTGGAAATATTGATGATAGAAGATCTATTTCAGGGTATTGCAGTCTAGTGGCTGGTAATGTTGTCTCTTGGAGGAGTAAGAAACAATCAGTTGTGGCCCGGTCCTCCACAGAAGCAGAATATAGAGCCATGGCACATGGAGTCTCGGAATTGTTGTGGCTAAGGTCCTTAATGGAAGAACTTGGGATTGATCATGACAAACCCATGATGTTGTACTGTGATAATCAGGCAGACATCAACATTGCTCACAACCCGGTACAACATGATAGAACCAAACATATTGAGGTTGATAGACACTTTATTCGAGACAGAGTCTCCTCCAGTGAAGTTTGTCTTCCATTCATTACTTCTGAAGGACAATTGACAGATTTCCTCACCAAGGGCATTTCCAAGGCAAGGCTTCAACATGACACTGGCAAGCTGGGCATGATTAACATCTATGCTCAGTTTGAGGGGGAGTGTAGAGGAGATGGGCCGAATGACCCATAGACTGTCATTTCATGTTATGTTATGTTTCTCTCTGTTATGGGCCTTATTCTGGGCTCATACTCTGTAATGTTCTGTTTTTTGTATTTTCCTGCTCACTCAAGGGCCTCTCTGTAATTTGTCAAAGATTAACTTCTTAATAAGATGTTTAGAGTGTTAGAGAGGGGTTATGTTCGAACCTCTTACTCTCTAACACTTATTGCTGCCAACTCTCTCTTCTCTTCCTCTCTTGCTTGTTTATTTTCTGGTTTGCATCTAATCTCAAACAGTTCCATACATCAAGTGGACTGTTTTTCAACTGTTTTCAAGGCGCCAAGGTGAGGCTAGGCGACAGGGGGGCGCCTTGTCGCCTAGTCGCCTAGGCAATGGATTTTTTTAAGTAAAAACATGTATCCTAGGGTAGTTTCCTAGGTTCCATAATCATATTTCCTTAATAAATATCCATAATTTTCATAAGAAAAGTGACGGGTTATTGAAGCCCTCAAAATTAGTACTAGTCCCACAATCAAATAATTGCAGTAAAAAGTGGTACAAGATCGAATCTCACAGGGAGCAAATCAGTAATCTCTTAGCCGAATGGATAAAGTAATTGAGTGGAAAATTTAATAACTAAAATTTAAAAGAGCAATAACAAACTAAACGAACAAGAGAAAACCAGTCTTACCGAATTCTGGTTCAAGGGTTCGGGTTGAATCGATTGGTCATCGATCCTAGGTAAATTTCAGCATTCTTGCAATTCAAGCATTTAACCTTAGATTTATTAGGATAGCCATAATAAACCTTGTGTTTTCCTAATTCAGTTGACCAAACCCAGCATTCAATCAACACTTATCACCACTCAACTGGGTACGATAGCGTTCCATGTTAAACAGTGATAGCATTAAGATTTGTGAAAACAGTTAAACCAAAATAACAATAATTGAGATAGCTGCAATTACTGAATCTTGTTCCATCGATTCCTTTAGGTTGAACCATGTTAAAACACTGGTCAAAGGCTGTCACGAAAAATTGACCCAAAAAGATATCAACATAATTGCTACTTGTACCATTATTCGTGACAATTACGGATCACCAAAATCATGGATAGCAGTAGGAAAATCAACATTAATTCAGTTTGTCAAACTAATTAACATTAACATCCAATAAAAAAAATGTGCACAAGAACCAATGAATACTTGAATTAAAAAGCAAGAAAATAAATTAACTATAGAACCTCACAATGACACAATCGAACCTCCCCCCTTGAACCAGAAAAAGAAGCTTAGCTGATCATGATCTGCGCAATCTCCATGCCTTGCTTCTCCATAGCCGAATTGCTTTCTTGAGCTTCTTGGTATTCTTGATGATCTCTTGGATCTAGGAGTGAGTGATGCTAGAGCTGGTTCGCCCCCCTCTTTATATAGCCAAAGGAGATGGCTGTTTTCCAACTCCTTCTAGGAGATCATCTTATCTTTAGGGAGTCTTGATCTTCTTTGAACTAGTCCTATCCTATCTCTTATCTAATGATCTAATCTCAATCTTCTTATCTCTCTAGGATTACATTCAAGACTTTAGATCTGATAAGACTCTCTCCTTAGAGATTACTTTCGAAATTTGGACTCTTGACTCTTGAATTCGAGTTGGGTTGCTTTAAAACTTGGGCTGCTTCAAGGTACTTCTGCGAATTGGGCTTAAGTTGTGAAATGGGCCTGGTTGCGAACTTGCTCCGACTTCGGGCTCGTTTTCGTACTCGATGCGGGCCGAATTTGTCAAAACCCAAAACATAAAAGTTGTGGGCCTTCCTTTCATCTTTCTAATGCTTCTTGAATTGTCCGATTCGGAGTCCGGAATTGAGAGTTAGGCCCAGATTACTGACTGTTGCCGAAACTGTGCAAATCACTCGATTTGCCCTGTTTTCTTCCAATTGCCTTCTTTATTGCCTTGAATCGAAATACAAAAGTAATGAGTTCATTTAAGTGCTAAAGTATGTAAAAAGATGAAAATTAGGGGACAAAAATAGGGTTCTTTTCAGTCTCATAAAAAAGTATCCATTTCATGTTAAAGTATAGAAAATCAACATATTCCAACAAATTCATGAGAAGAAAAAGAAGAAATAAAAGAAAATTAAAAAAATATAGGGGCTGACCCCCTATTTCTGTTATAGGAAAAGAAGAAAAGAAAAGGTGGAAGAAGAAGAAGAAATTAGTATATAAACACACAAAATTAGTAAAGAAAAAGAAGAAAATGTGTTGATTGGACAACATTTTATGTTCTTCTTTACTTATTGGTTCAGGTTTTGAAGTCTTTGAGGTTCAATACAGCATTTAGCAATGTTTGTGTTGATTAAAACCTAACAAATAAGAAAATAATAAAAAGAAATTAGTGTATAAATACACAAAATGAATATTTTAGTTTAAAAATGTCTATTTTATAATTATAACCTCAAAAAATTAAGAATATAAAAGTTTTTTATAACATGCTATAGAAAACTGCTTGGCAATTAGGCGAGGTGAGCCTCCAAGGGCACCTTGTCACTTAGGCGTCGCCTTGACAACTATAAAGCGGTGCTAAGGGAGCACATGGTAGACACTACATTTAGAGAAAAAAGAGTGTAAGGATAGGGGAAGAGGAATTGATCACAAGAGGACAACTTTGGTGACATGGTAGAAGGAAATCCAACAATGATAACGTAAAAGAAAGGAAACATGAACCTAGAGAGTTTCTAGTATGCCTGTCTGTATGCATGTAATATACCATCCACAAAACTTCCAGACAATAAAACCAAGTCAAAAAATTAAGCAAACTAGGATTATGGTACATATGAAAAAGAACATATGACAATATTGCTAGCAAAATTTTTGAGGATTGGAAACACCTGAAAGCATTAAAGTTTTGAGAAATACAACAAGATGGAGTCCATAACCCTTTTGCTATTCTCCTTGGTGTTGATGAACAAGACACAGTTCGCCAATTCCGAATGATGTCTTGAGTATTCAAAAAGGGAAAAGACATCCAATAACTTTACTTAATATGCCAATTTAACAGAAATATTTTCTATGATATAATTTTTTTGGAGATTCACAAGGACTGCAATGTAGTGGACTCTGCAATATAGTGATGGAGAATATCTCAATTAAGGTGGTGCATTGGGTTAAGACTTGAAGATCTTTGCCCCCTTTATCCTTTGATGGCATAATCACATAATTAGGAAATGGCAAGTGGTGGCAGGCAGGCTGCTTCATCTTCAGCTAAGACCTTAAGCTCCTCTCTTCAGTCCCTTCCATTAGATAATCATACCAAGTTAAATTTTGAAAGGTGTAGCCTGGGTAACCCCCAGTCCCTAGCCATTGAGGTATTGGTGGTGTTCTCAGGAATAGCCACAGAAATATTATGGTTGTTTTTTTCTGGAAACATTGATCATGGAGATTCCACATGGGCAGAGCCTGTATTGTTATCATCCCCTAGGTATTAAATGTTACCAAGGAACTGTTCAACCTAAAAGCTTAAGCTGTTAGGTGAGGTCCCCGAATATGTTTTTATTCTCTAACACACCCCCTCACGTGAAAGCCCATCAGGTTTGAAGTGTGGACAAGCACAAGCCCAACCATACCTTGTGCTGAAATTTAATTAACTATAATGGAGGTGGCGAGGATCGAATACTAGACTACTTGGTCAAACAGGTCTCTCTGATACTATATCAAGGAGTCATTCAACCTAAAAGCTTAAGCTGTTAGGTGAGGTCCCTGAATAGGTTTTTATTCTCTAATGCACTCACTGAACATATATGGAAACAAGCCTTTGGCTAGAGGTTTATTCTCTAATATTGTGGAAAGACAAGTGTGCAGTTGTATTAGAAGATTCCTTAGATGAACTGAAAAGACTTGATGACAAACTCCTTGAAATCAATGATGATCCAAGGAATAGAAGAGCAGCTATATCAGATGATGAATTAAACTCTCTCCAAGCAAGAAGTTATGTACCACGAACAAGAAGAAAAAGAAGACATCAAGCTCCAGAATTTCAAACTTGTTTATTTCTTTTAGGACAATGTAATCATTTGCAATATGCACTACAATGGGCTTAACTAAGACCTACCTCAATATTACCAAAACCTTAGATACCAATGGCTAAGTTAAAAAGAGTGGCTAGGCTTTCCCCAGATTTTAAACCTAGATTAATTGTGAAAATTCTAAGTATAAAGGCCTAAGAAGTCAACTCCTAGACCCTTGGAGTTGTCCACCTAAATGTTCTAAGGTTGGACATAATCAATAGTCGACTGCCCATAAGGCAGTAATCGACTACCTGTGATAGCCAAGACTGGTGTCACTGAGTAGCCAACTACTTATGAGGTAGTAGTCGACTACCCTGTGACAACCAAGCTTGGTGTCACACTAGCTCTGGCCTGTAGTCAACTAATGAAAAGGTAGTATTTGACTAACTCTAATAGCTGAGAACAAGGTGCATCTAGTAGTTGACTACCAAGAGGTAGTGGTTGACTACAATAAAGAAAAGATTCTCTCCTATGAGTAGTAGTTGCCTACTTGAACTTGGTAGTCGACTACCTACTTCTAACATGATTGAAGCAGTCAACTACTTCACGAAAAAAATGGAGATTTTTTACCATTTGAAGGCTCGATGGCTCTTTCCTCTTTCAGTAAGCCTTCAATAAGTTTGGGAACAATCTCTAAACATTTATACAGTGGTTTAATCTCTTCCCAATAGCTTTATAACGGATACAAGCTCTCTAAGCTTGATTCAGGCTATATATGCATGTTTGAGCTGAAAAACTCAAGGAAGTGCAATGAGCTAAAGTGCCAAAAGAAAAAAAAGAGCAATAGAAAGAGAACAACTTAAAGTGAAGAAATTTTGAGCTGAGAAAGTTTTATCCTTGGAGAAAAACTTGAAAACACTATTTGTGCTCCACTGATTTTCTCCAAGAATCTTTAGTCTCTTCAAGTGCATAGCCCATATTTGTTTGTGCTCATTCTTGCATTTGCATATCTGCCTAGTAAAGGCATTATCTTGTGCATTATTTGTTTATCTTATCATTATACTTGTTGTACTTGATTAGCTAGTGGTTTCTAGCTGATAGTTGGCGACTATTCAAGGATTGAACACTATAAAGGTTGGGTAGCACCCATAAGTCTTTGTTTGAAGGTCTTGTTGGCACCTAGGAAGCCCAATTGTTGTAAAGGTCTTGTTGGCATCTATAAAGTCCAAGTGGTGTAAAGATTTTGCTGGTACTCAGGAAGTCTAGCTGGTTTAGTGGAAATTCTTAGATGGTGTGCCTGGGGAGAGGACGTAGGCCTAGTTTGGCCAAACCTCTATAGATCTTGTGTGTTCTGTTTGACTACTCTTCTCATTCTTCTTTCCATTTCTTGTTGATTACTTCATATTATTGCTCTCTAATATTCTTGCATAGCACTCAAGTTTTAGAAGGCCTTAGTTGGGGGAGGAAAGTTGTAGAACCCAATTCACACCCCCTATCCACTTTGCGTTAGGCTACCTGGGCAACAAAAAAGCCTATAAATAGGAAAAGACCTCTCTCATTTGGGACATCCTCAAGCATTCCATAGTTCATCCACAATTGTACCATCATATGTATTGTTGTATGGTGTAATGAAAATATTGTTAATTACCCAAGCCAACGTGTGTGCAATTTATTGTGTGTGTTAGGGTGAGGGTCTTGAGCACACAGCTGTACTAAGGAGTGCACAAGGGGGTGTGTCTTCACAAGCATCCAAGCGAAGGCAAAATCTTGGGCAGGCAGGGCTAGGCTGACTCTACCTATGGGACAAGGGCATAGTCAAGGTTATAACAAGGGTATCAGACCTAAGACAGGATGCCTAAAATTGGGTCATGGCATAGGGCTATCCCAACAATATATAAAAGGGGTGCTTGGAACATGTACATGCACTTTATTATTTCAACAAGCTAATGCTATTAATAAAGTTCTTGGTTATCAATAAAAAATGCACCATATATTTTTCCATGTTTTTTCTTTCTATTTTTTTCATAATCAGCTAAGAAAGCTCATTGGAAGAAAACTCCTTTAACAAAAAATTTTGCTATTCAACACCTACAGCCATAAAGAACCAACTTAAAACAAATTCTTCCCTACTACACCCTTAGAATCCTCCAAAACCTAATTATTTAGGAAGGATGATGTATGATGCCCAGATATAGATATGGGAAACAGGGATACAACTCTCCATTCCTAAAATCCTGGATACAGATAGAATATGGGTATCCAATAATATATGCTTATGTCATGCATTTATATTTAGCTTTTGAAATTCAATGTCATTTCCAACATGTCCAAATTTAATTAAATTTCCAACATGTGCAGATTTTTGTAGTATTAGTTATTAAAAGGTCACATTTTACAGATATAGAAGTGCTAATGCTACAGAGTTCATCTAGAAGTTACACTAGTAATTGTACATCCGGAGTTTATTTTTAACAGAAACTTACCCTTCTATTGCTGTTATTCCACCCAAATTTGCAAAAGCCGTTGTTCTCCTCCTGTACACTTTAATTTTGTTCTTGCCAATTCTACCTTCCATGGCTGAATCTGATTCCTCCTCCAGGTTACTGCCCTAATAAGGCCTTTTATTCTTCGGCCGGTTCTGAAGCTTCGCACTGACTCTCCTCTCTACCGGTCTTTTCTTCTCTGCACCTCTGTCTTCCATATCCTTACCGTTCGGAGGAACTTCAGACACCAAGCAATCTATACAGCCTTTATGATCGTGGAGAGAATCTGGCGGAGGCACATCCATGATTTAAAAACCCAGTCAATGAATTGCGCAGCTCAATCTATTACAATCATTAGTTGACAGAACTTATCAACTATCCTTCATTTTCTCGTATTAAAAAGAAAACAAGAACCTACCAAGATGACTTGTGGGAGATCAAGTGAACATTTTAGAAGGCGAGATCAAATGAACATGACTGGACCATGTCCAAGCATAATACATGCAAAATTGGGTAATTGGTTAATAGTTTGTTATACACGAGAGGGCTTCATGGAATGGAATGGAATCATGGAGACAAGAGCAGCAACGTTGAGTGTGGACGTGAGATCCACCGACTTATCACGGGGAGCCTGCCGACTGCCGTTACGCCTTACGCGGGCTTGAGCCCGAGCCCGTACCCGGGCCTCCTCTTTTAGACGGACGCAAGTTAGTTCACATCTGCCCCCCTCACTACAAAACGCGCCTCAAAAACGCCCCACACACACATCTCAGCGTGCGTTGAGAATATCTTCCGTACTTGTTATTGGGAGATATTTCCAATACACGGTTGAAATGTGCTGTCGGGCTTTTTGGGGCGCATTCTGAGGGGGCAGATGTGACTTCGACGCAAGTTACCATCCGAACTACTGGGTCATCGGCGAATGGGCCCAAGCTTGGACCCGTTGTGTCAGTCAGGCCGGGAGCGGGCTTAAATGAAACATCCGTATGCCAGGTGTGTCGCCGGACAGCGCCAGGCTTGGGCATATGCATATCGCCTATATTTCCCGCCATTTGTCTCTGAACGAATCAAGGCAGAAGAAATAAGGGAAAACCCTATCTAATGGAAGAAGGGGAAAGCAATTTCGGGAGAGAAGAAGACGAAGCAGAAACAGAGCTCTTGAGGGATCGGTTCCGACTCTTCGCTGTTTCAATTGCGGAGGCTGAAGGTTAGGATTCTTTTACGAGGTTTTTAATCTATAACTTCTTTTTTGTGGTGTTGCTGTGATTCATCAGTTGTTTTAATACAGTATCTCCATTTGAGTTGGTTATCGAGCAGCCAAAAGAAATGAAATGGAGATATCCCAGCCAGTCATGGAGTGCATAGCCGACCTCGCCTTTAAATTTTCAGGTAAAACCTTGTTATTTTGTGCCATTAAGATTATTGGGTCAGTACTGTAGCCTGGAAAGCTCCAGGCAACAGAATCCCCTTTTTATGCCATTTTAATTATTGGGTTAGTCCGTTTCTTCTAAGTTTCAGGTAAAAATCCCTCTCATTTTACATTTAGATTGCCGGGTCAGTGTTATAGTCTTTCGATTTTTAGGCGACAAACCTTTCTTGATGTCAATTATATTACTATGTTAGTGTAGTTCTTTAAAACTTTCCGGTAAACATCCGTCTCTGTACCATTTAAGTCTTTGGGTAAATATTGTATCCTTCAAGATTTCAGGTAAAATTCCTCCTACTTCAGGAAATTTAGATCACTGAGGCCTTTATTTTCCTGGTAAATGGCATCTTCTTATGCCATTTATTTGGGAGAAAGACCTCTATACCCCTTAGTTTTTTTTTTTTTCTTTTTTTTTTTTGTTAAGTGTTGTAGATAGCAAAGTCTCAGTCAAAAGCCTTCATGCCACTTAGGCTGGCAGAAAGCAGAAACTAGAGTTTGTTTTGTTTGATCTGATACTTGTTATTGGACATTCTCAGCACTAAATTGAATCAACAATCTAGTTTGTTTTCCATCCAAACCTTATCCCAACTATATTGAGAA
Organism: Nelumbo nucifera; assembly: GCF_055504915.1. NCBI lineage: Eukaryota > Viridiplantae > Streptophyta > Magnoliopsida > Proteales > Nelumbonaceae > Nelumbo > Nelumbo nucifera. Next base: position 1,626,481 of record NC_142651.1, on the reverse strand, counting down.
GAGTTTGGCAAAAGTTTTACATGCTGGCTGACAACCTAATGCAACCTTCCTTTATCCAGGCTTGAGACCAGCAGTGTAAGATAAACTCATGTAGGCAGAGTTTGTTAATTGCTTGCATCTACCAACCAATTAATTGCAAGATTATACATTTCATTTGGTATCGCTTCTAAAATCTTTGATCATAATACTATATGTATTAATTGGGATGATGCTTTGTTGAGTTAAGTTGTGTTTCAGTGATACTATTCTTATACATAATATTTTTGAATGATGGTATAACATCATTCCGTTCCATCAAATAGTTCAAGCACCATCATTGTTCAATGGGTTTTCTTCCTGAGAATTTTGCCCATATATGGTATTATCATTATTCTCTTCTAAAGTTTCACTATCATCTTTGTTTCCACCTTATTTCATTCTTTATTCTTTTTGTATGTTATTCTAGTTATATACTTATATCATAATATTGCTACCTCCAATAATTTTTTAAATCAGATAGATCAACTGTTGATGATCTTTCTTTTCCATTAGCTTAATGTTAGGTCGAGCCTCAGATATGAACTAGAGAAAAACAATGAAGTTTGTAACTGGGCATAAAATTCTTTATCCATCAGTTAAGGATCCTATTCTAGCACTTAGAGTCATAAGCTATATGTGTTTATGCATCATATACATCATTATCATTTCTAAATCATGACTCAATTACAAACTAAAATACAACCTTGCTATTGAAAACTTGTTTAGATGCAATATATGCTGCATTTATAGATTTTTTTTGTCAGTAATGTGCAATGCATTCATTTCAAAGGAGAGCCATACAATCCAGGAAGAATTATAGGGCAAAAGGATATAAGCAGCTCCAAGGCTGTCCTTGAAAACATAGGAACAAGCTTAAATTTGGTACAAATCCTTCCTTGGAACAGGTAGTCCCCAGTACAAAACATTTTTGCTCACGTCTTACCTAGTTAACATTGTCTGCTAGGTTGTTTGCAGCCTGGAGTATCCATTTGAATGTCATGCTGGACACAAGTAATTTGATTTCTCTCAAAGGATATTTGAGAATCCAAGGGCCCTTTTCTCTTGATGTGAGCCCATCAATCATAATCTCGTACTTGCCTTTAATGATGAGATTAAACCATCCATGAATGGTGCACAGCTTCAGCATTTGGAGCAGTGCTAAGGTTTTAACTCTCAAAGAATTCCTACCCCTGTTGGGCCACAATAACTTAGCACGGGCTCTCCTTCATGATTTCTATTGCTCTATCAAAGTTTATTTTTAGTTTAACAGTAGCTGGCCTCTCCCAAGTTGGTACTGATGTTTTTCTGCTAGGCACATAACTTGCCACACTGCACCCAGCTTCTAAGGACAAGCATTTAGACCTCAAACCTTTTTTTTTCACAGAAGATTCTGGAGTGAATTGTAATGCAGCTTGTCATCCATTTATCCAAAACCTTCCAAAGCCCATTTTCCCAAGAGCCATCTTAAATAGCCCCAATCTATGTGTCAAATTCCTTCTCTAGGTCACACATCCTTGTCTTCTCATTGATTGCATTTCCTTGAAAACTTCATTTGCAATCAAATTTCAATTTTCAATCTAAAATCTGTCAGTTTGTCACAAAGGTCCCTTGTTGGGGTGAGATAACACTATTCATTATATCCTTAAGTCTATTTGCTAAGGCCTTGGATAAAATTTTGTATAAACTTGAGACGTGACTGATTGGTCTAAGTTCTAAAAACAATGAGGCACATGAGAACCTTGTGACAAGAAAAACGAAGGTTGGACTCATTCCTTTGCTTGTTGTTTGGTCTGAAGGATGGGTAGGTGAGATGCACATTTTTTAATCTAAAAGGAGTGGAGCCACCACAAAAATCCTCCATAAACAGTGCCATGAGGCAGTGATCTGACATCACAAATTAATAATGCTACATTTATAGATCATCACTTAACAGAGTTTGTGCTGCAGTTTTCTTGTGTTTCATAGTGTCTGATATTTATTTGGCAAAGCCAGTCTGAATTAATGAATGGTTTACCATCTGAAAAAGCAGAGCAGTTGGCAAAAGACTTGGAACTATTTGCACATCATGCGGGCCGCAAGTCTGCAAACATGGAAGATGTCATACTTTCTGGTAAGTTTATGATGTAATTTGGGTTTTTGATAGTTATTGGTGTCACAAGAATCCATCAATGTTCAGAAATCTACTCTTGGCTGTACAAAAAGCAGGTAGTACCAACTATTAACCTAGTCTAGTTCTATTAAATTTAACTGTGGTATATTTCTTTAACTTGATAAACATGTTCATCTTTTGCGGAAGGAGTTGTCTGTAATTTACTGTCACCCAAGAAGAAAACTTAAAGTCAGGGGGATGGTTGCAGTACATTGTCCTTTTTCTCTTATAGACTCCTGGCATGCATAATTTCCTGGGGTTGACCTTTTTATTGCTAATCTGTCCTGATTGGATAATTCTTTATCTTCAAATATGACCTGTAGACCTTTCCCGAGTGTTTTAAAAAGCACTGGTGGTGAACTCCTGGAGATATGCATCTAGGTGGTGTGTTAAGGAAAAGCCTGGAGGCACAGCCTAGAGTTGTACGCCTCTATTGTGCTTTATACAAGAGCTTTTAAAAAGCACTTGTAAGTCAATTTTTATAATCAAAGTGTTATAGATAAAAGTGACGGAACCATTTTATCATGTTCTCCACTATATATTGACATAATGCAGAGGATGAAAATCCTCTAAAGTTGTTTATTGCAATATTATCAAAATGCCCTTGTACAGATTTGTTGGTTTGCAGGGTTTCTGCCTCACTGCTCCACTGGGGGCACATACCCCTAGACCCCAAAAAACTAATCATAGAACACTCTATATGAACCCAGCCACATAAAACCATAACAGCAAAATATACACAATACTTATGCCTCCTTGTGCTCAGGAGGTTTATGCCTCTTGCGTCCTGAACTATGTATCACAGCTCCAAGTGGTAGAATGCCTTGTGTCATGCCTCTACTTTTTAAAACATTGCCTTTTTCCTTTCTAGAATATCCATAATTGATCCCCCTATAATGTTGAACAGAATGACATGAACTGAATGTTAGGATCATTCGACTACGTTAGAATTGGGGTAAGAACTGAATTGGATATGATGAATGGTGGTCTTCAGCTCAACCTCTTTTATTTGCACCATGCTTATTGCTTTTTTTGTTTGGTAGAGGGGTTGGGCTTCTTTCCATTTCAGAAGCGATACCAAAGAAGGGGTAGCCTGCCTCTAAAGATCTTAAAGCAGCACTATTTGATCAAGAGTTAGAAGGTCCTGAGTTCGGTAAAGGTGGACAGTTGACGGCAAGAGAGAGGAGACAATTGAGGAACAAGCGGAGACAAAGCAAGTCCACCAGTTGGAGAGAAGAGGTTGAGCTTATTATAAGAACGTTTACACACACATTGAGCAGAAGTTGTGGAATCATTCTGCATTCCCATTCTCTTCTCTTTGCATTCAGTTGGATATTATGGACGCAAGCATGAGAACGTGGATTTAATCAAGAGCTACATCGGCGACCGACGACAAATCTCAGGCTCTAGAGCTATAGAGGATGAAGATGAGGAACAGAAAAAGAGTAGCTTCAATCAGCCAAAAGACCTTCGACTTGGAACTACTCTTAGGTGACGAAGAGGAACTGCTCGAGGTGATAGAAAGATGCAGAGGTTCTTGGACAAAGCTAGTTCTTTCCTTGGAAGAAGTAAAGTGGTGGAGAAATTTCATTCTAAAGGTTGTAAAAAATCAGAGACGACCACTCCTAGACAAAAAACGAAATGAAAAGCGAAGAGTTCTAATCCTTCAGCGAAGAGAGAACAAATGGATAGGTTTATTCGGCTGAGCTGCTGGGAAAATTCTCTCAAATTGAGAAACATCTGTATTCCAGAAGAACCTTCTAACGAAGGCTGGGAAAACTTTGCCAATTTGTTAAATGCTTACATCCCCTCAAAAGAGATTTCTAACCCACTCAACCCCACCATGAACATTTTCCCCCAACTCGAGAAAAAAAGCAAAATCATAAAAGCTGGAAGTTTTGCCTTCGTCTTAGTGGTACACCAAAATAAACCTTTCGGAAACTTGAAGCAGACATTTGTCTACTCTAAAGCAGACTCCCTATTGTGGAGAGAAGTCAAGTTAGCCCTAAAGAGATCTTGAGTCTCTTTCCATTCAATGCCAACAAAGCGGTGGGTTTCACCCCTTCTGAGGAGCTAGTCCTAAGGTGGGTCAAGTTAGAAAAAATCCTTCTGTTTGGAAAACCAGTTCGTCTAGATCGTTGGGTTCCGATGGCAAACATTGCTCCAGACCGACTAAACTTCCTTGGATGGGTAAAAATACATGGCTTGCCCTTTCATCTTTGGACCAAAGAAGTGTTTACCCTAATCGGAAACTTGTGTGGAGCTCTTGTGGAGATCGACAGCAAAACGACAAATCTTCAAGCCCTAAACTTTGCTCACATAAAAGTGAAGAGTCGTGGAGTTCATTCAATCCCTCGATTGATCCCTCTTCTAGATAGAAAAGTCTGGTTTTATATCTCAGTAGAAGTGGAGAAGACGACCGAGTCAACTCGTCGCTCTCTCCTCGGTGAAGGGCCAAACCTTCCTGTACCTGCAAGAACCACTTCAAGAAATTTTCGTAGGCCAGAAGGTAACCTCTCGACAGGAAGGGCCTATTCGTTTGCTTTGAAGTCTGACATTTGAAAGTGTAATAATTACATTAAGAGGTATATTGGTATTGGTGAACTTTTCTTTCCTCTGAACTTTGAATGCAGAAAATGTTGTTCTGAATTCTGAAAACTATCAAATATCAATTTTGACCCCATATATGAGAGTTTTTGTTTGTCTTTTTGGGGGTATCATTGGAAAACAAAAAGTTGTATAATTGCACTTTAAGAGATAAGAGATAAGAGGAAACGAACAACCAATTTTCTCTTAAAGTTGGAAGATTCCTCTTAAGAAATAAGAGTTAAGAGGAAACGAACAGGCCCAAAGTCTTACTAAAAGATCCCTTTCTCGACCTCAAAAAAAGAAGAGCCGAAAAAGCAGGGTGGGACCTGCTACTTGCTCTAAAGCTGTTCAAATTTCAAACAGATCGCTAGAAGTGGGCCCCTTTCCTGACGAGAGTCCTTTCAAATTTGGAAAGATAGGAGGCCCAAGCCCACAACTCTCCCTGGGCCGAAGTCTTAAAGAAGTATCCCTATGCGCTGGCCACAGAAAGAATTGAGCGTAGCGTGAAAATCCCACCAGAGACACCAACGTTCTCTTCAGATCTGATTCTAGGAACCCCTCCTAGATTTGGAAAACATCAGAAAGAAATTCACAGACCTCCTTCCTCCCCAAAAAGCTCAAGCTTCTCCTCAATTTTTGAGAGTTATGTCTCAGAAGCTGATGAAGAAACGAGCCCTTACATCTCAGAGGCCGAATCAGATCCAAGGGAAGCAGTGCTTTCAAGAATCAAGAGCAAAAGAACTTTTCAATGGCAAGCGTGGGGGAGTGTAGAGTTGCTTGAACAGATGCACCTAGTTAATCCGGATTACAAGAAGGACTGCAATCCATCAAACCTTGAGAAGGACCAAGGAAGAGACTCGCCTTCTCCTTCCATCTCTCCTCTTGAACATCTCGATCCTTCTAGAGTTTCCTTCCCCTCTTCTCCTTTGTTACCTTTTCCACAATCAGTTTTGTCTGCTAATCCGTCATCTCACAGTGCCTTCTCTTCTGGCTTTTCAGGTTTGAATGGTGTGCTCTCTCAACCAAGTGTCAACCCAAATCATAAAGGAAAGTCGGGAAGTAGTTCTGCTTGCTTAAATAGTCACACAAGAGGCGAGCAACCGGAAGAAGGTACCCTAGACATGGCAAAGAAATTGGGGATAAGTGGAGAAAAGGAAACCTCTCTCAGTAAGGGACAAAAGATTGGAAGTTGTAGCAACGGGAAAGCTGCCACAGGGAAATGTGGAAAAAGGAGTTCAAAAAGAGAATTGAAGAGACTTCAATGGGGTTTAACTGATAACAAAATTTCTGGATCTAGGTCAGATAAGGGAAAATCAGTATCTAGAGCAAAATGAAGCTGTTAAGTTGGAACGTAAGAGGTTTGGGAGGTCAGATAAAGAGAAGTCTGGTAAAAAAACACTTTAAGAAGAGAAAGGCCAGATATAGTTATCTTACAAGAAACTAAGAAAGAAGCGGTGGATAGAAAGTTGTTGTGAGCAATTTGGGGACTTCAAGGAAAGAATTGGGTTGTTCTTCCTGCTGTTGGCACTTTGGGGGGAATCATCTTGGCCTGAAATGAAGAGGAAGTTTCCGGTATTGAGATAGACAAAGGAGTATATACTATTTCTGTTCTCTTCAGTAACAAATCCGATGGCTTTAATTGAATTTTGGAGGGAGTGTATACTATTTCTGTTCGCTGCATGAATATGATGATATTCCTTGGGTCATAGGGGATGACTTCAATGTCACAAGATTCTCCCAGGAAAATTCCAACAGAAGATCAGTGACCAGAAGTATGAAGGATTTCTCAAGTTTATTTCCAGGCATAATCTTTTTGATCTCCCTCCAAAATGGCCAATTTACCTGATCAAATCTTCAAGAAAACTTGATATATTCTTGGTTTCTCCAGACTGGGTAGAGCAGTTTCCAGATCTCAATGAAGAAATTAGACCTCGCTGTACTACAGACCACTGGCCCCTAGTCTTGCGGACAGACAAGATTCCGAAAGGAAAAGTTCCGTTTAGACTAGAAAAAGTTTGGACCTTGCACAAGGACTTCCATAAGAAAGTGGCTTCCTGGTGGGAGGAAAGCAAAGTAGAAGGTTGGGCAAGTTACAGGTTTCTTCAAAAATTGAAATATGTAAAAAGAAATCTGAAGGCATGGGGAAAAGAAGAGTTTCAATCCTTTATAGAGGAAAAGAGATCCATACTTTCGGAGCTGGAAAACCTAGATAAAAAAGAACAGTTAGGTACCTTCCTTGGATGTAGATGGAAAAAGGAGAAGAGAAGTTTTGAGGATTTCTTGGGAAAAGGTTGTTAGAAGGGAAGAAATTTTTTGGAGGCAAAGGTCCAGAATTAGATGGCTAAAGGAAGGTGATAACAACACAAAATTTTTCCACATCTTCGTTTCAGGTAGGTGAAAGAAAAATCATATTTCAAAAATTAAAGTGGACCAAAGGGAGGTGGATGATGCAGATGAGATAACTGAGGCTTTTCTCAATCATTTCAAAGATCTATATTCTAAGGAAAGTTTCAGAAATTTGACTTTAAGAAGCTGGGAAGGGTCAACTCTATCTGAAGAAAAGAGGAATTGGCTTGAAAGAGAGTTTCAGGAAGAAGAAATCAGGGAAGCAGTTTATGACATGGACGGAGACAGAGCTCCTGGACCAGATGGTTTTCCCATCCTCTTCTTTCAGATCTACTGGGATGTTGTAAAAAATGACCTCTTGGAGGTTTTCAAAGATTTTCACTCATCGGCTGTGATAAACAAAGGAAACAACTCAACTTTCATTTGTCTCATCCCGAAGAAAGGAGGTGTATTGGAAGTGAAAGATTTCAGGCCAATAAGTTTAGTGGGAAGCATGTACAAAATCTTGGCTAAGGTGTTGGCAAAAAGGCTTAGAGAAGACCTAAGAGATCTAGTATCTCCTAACCAGTTTGCATTCATGGAAGGTAGACAAATTGTGGACAGCATTTTAATAGCAAATAAATGTGTTGGAGAGAGAAGAAAGAGCGGTAGGCCGGGTATCCTTGTGAAACTTGATCTAGAAAAAGCTTACGACAAAGTAGATTGGGACTGCCTTCTCCAAGTTCTGAAACTAAGGGGTTTCGATTCTAATTGGGCGAAGTGGATAAAAGGCTGCATCAGTTCAACCTGGTTTTCGATTCTACTGAACGGAGAGTCCAAAGGTTATTTTAAAGCAAGAGGACTTCCACAGGGTTGTCCTCTCTCCCCTTTCCTCTTTACTTTGGTGGTGGATGTTTTCTGCCAGCTTGTAGACATGGCTAAAAGTCTAAATTTATTTAAAGGTTTTGAGGTAGGAAGAGATGCCCTAATTGTTTCCCACCTCCAATTTGTAGACAACATTATTCTCTTCTTGGAGGCCGACATGGAGAATATAATAAATGTGAAAAAACCTGGGTGGGGAGTGCCCCTCTAAAGGATCAGTTTCCTTCTTTGTTTTCTCTTTCTGATTTGAAAAATGAACCAATCTCGTCTTTTACCACCCCGTCCTCTTCCATTTTTGGGATTGGGTGGAACTTGGGTCTAAGAAGGGATTTGAGGGACTCAGACTTTGACACTATTTTGAGCCTTATTGCAACTCTTGATAACGTTGTCTTAGACCCCACTAGGGCGGACTCTAGAATTTGGACACCTTCTCCCAATGGCATTTTTACTTGTGCTTCTTTCTTCAAAGTCTTGAGTCAGTCCACCAGTCCTACCTTCCCTCCTTTTTCTGTTGATGAGGTTTGGTGCAGAGCAATACCTCCTAGGGTTGGTAGTTTTTGTTGGGAAGCCTATCTGGAAAGAATCAACACTGGTGATTTACTCCAAAAGAAGAGACCCAATACTTGTTTGTCACTTCAGTGGTGTGTTCTTTGTAAAGCGGATGGGGAGACTGGTCTTCACCTACTGATGTCTTGCCATGTTGCGAGGTCAATTTGGGAATGGGCTTTGTCCCTATTTGGTTGTTGCTGGAACCCCCCATCAGACTTGCAAGGCCTTTTTTCCCCTTCTTTTTTCAGGTGGCGGATAAAAAGGGGAAGGACAATGTGGAGAGGACTAAGGGCTGCAGTATGTTGGACACTTTGGGAAGAAAGAAACTCCAAGATATTCTTAGAAGCTCAGAGAGGAGTAGCAGATCTGAGGGCTATCATTCATATTAGGGCGGTACAGTGGCTGAAATCTTTGGAGCTTTTCACAGATTACACTGTGGATGACATGTTGAGGAAGTGGGGTGAAATTGCAAGTTGCACACAAACTAAGTCAGTAATGAGTGTGGCTTGGACCCCTCCACCTAGTGGATTCGTGAAACTAAACTTTGATGGGTGTAGCAGGGGAAATCCGGGACAATCGGGGATTGGGGGTGTTTTTAGGGATGGAAATGGGGTCATTTCTGCCATGTTCTCAGGCCCAATTGGAGTGGGTGACTCCCTTAGAGCTGAGATCTTTGCAGTTATGGAAGGAGTCCAAAAAGCCAAGGAGTTGAACATCAGAAAACTCTTAATTGAAGGGGATTCAGAGGTGGTGATAGGGTGGCTGCTTAAAGATCACAATGGCTTATGGAAGTACAATAATGAGAGGAGGAAATTCAAGTGGCTGGTGCGGGAGATGGAAGTTAAGATACGTTGGGTTAAAAGATCGACTAATTCCCTAGTTGACAGTTTAGCTAAACAAGGGGCAGAAAGGGATTCACTTTTTTGGGCCAAGCTGTAACTTTAGTGTGTTTTCTTTCTTTTCTCTTTCTTTTTTCCTTTTCTTGGGGTTCTTTGTTGCTCTTGGAAGATAAGCGTGTTTGTCTTCCTTTTGTAAATCTTCTATTGATGAATTAATGAAAGTGTTATTGATAAAAAAAATAAAAATAAAAATAAATGTGAAAAAAGGTGCTAAACTGTTTTGAACTAGTCACAGGACTAAGGGTTAACTACTCAAAGAGCAGTATAGTGGCTATAAACTTAGTCGATGGAGCTCTTCTAGAAAGTTTCCAGGCAATTCTGAACTGCAGAGTGGAAAACCTTCCCCTCACTTATGAGAAGGTCCATCATTAAGGCTTTGGGAGGGAACCCAAAAAGTCCAAACTTTTTGGAACCAGTATTTGAAAAATATGAGAAGAAGCTAGCCACTTGGAAACGTTGCTTTCTCTCTAAAGGGGGGAGACTTACCCTCATTAAGGCTGCTCTAGCAAACCTGCCTATATACTTTCTCTCAGTGTTTCAGGTTCCTATGAAAATCAGATTACAGATTGAAAAAACTCCAAAGAGACTTCTTTTGGGAAGGTGGAGGAGAGAAAAAGAGTCTAAGTAGTCATCTAGTGAATTGGGCTCAGGTCTGTAAGTCTAAAGAGGCTGGAGGGTTGGAGATTGGACACTTGAAGGAGAAGAACACTGCTCTTCTTGGAAAGTGGCTGTGGAGATTCCCTACAGAAACAAATTCTCTTTGGGCAGCTGTTATCACCAGCAAGTATGGGTTGAACACAAATGGTTGGAAATGCAACATTCATTCAAACCGAGTAGCTCCCTCAAGCCCTTGGAAAGGTATCATCTCTAGCTACAAATTTTTTGGTCCTTTTTTAAGGTTTAAAGTGGGTAATGGTACTAGAATAAAATTCTGGACTGACCTGTGGTGGGGAAATGCCACTTTAGCAGATTCTTACCCTAGACTTTTTAATCTCACTCTAAACAAAGAAGCTACCATCTCCCAGTGCCTCCCCTCTTCCCCCTCTAAGAGCAACATAAACTTGAATCTTAGAAGGCCCTTAAGGGATTCGGAGATCTGTGATTTAACTGAACTTCTCCATTCTCTCAGAGAAGTCTACATTTCCCCATACTCCCTAGACTCCCGTGTTTGGAAACCCCACCCTGACGGAGAAGCTACCATCTCCCCAGGCTGTGGAGACTTAGTCACTTTCTGACGGAGGCAAGGGATTTACTGACTGCTTCTAATGCAAACCTGATTTGGATTCCAAGGGAATTTAATGCTCTTGCAGATGGACTAGCAAAATTAGGTGCTCTGTTAGAATATTTGTACTCTGATAAGTTTCCTCCTGTATAATTCCTAAAGATCTGATCCCTGTTTTTGTTTTTATTTTCGTTATATGTGTACACCTTCTTGTGTACCCTTCTCTTTTCTTAATGAATTCAGTTACCTTTCTCTCAAAAAAAGAGTTTCAAGGTCCTGACTGGCTGCATTATGTCGATGCCCTGTTGGATAGAAAATCCACTGCTTGATGTTGCTTTCTCTTTCTATGCTCCATATACTCCAGATATCCTTTGATGTGCCAGTGGGATACTCGCCTTCCCTTGCAGGCATTCAATTATAAGCTTGGAGTCCCTTCTATAGGCAGATTTTGTTGACTTGATTATATTTGTCTAGTGCCATTTCTTTCCTAGATGCTACCACCAATGTCCATTGAATAGGTATTTATTTCTCTTGTTCCATGCACTTCATATGAACTTTTCCCATCCCCTCATTATCATGATTAGTTTTCCAAAATCCTATCCTCATTCTTTGGATTAATATCATTTTTTTTTTGATAAATCTTTGGATTAATATCTTGACATTCCAGTAAATTCCATATTTGTGTTACAAATAAGCATTCTTTGAATATGTGCAATTTCTTCATTAATTTCACAACATTATCAATCCCTCTCTCTACAAGAAGTTGCTTGATAGGCAAGTTGTTTCTCATTAAACTAAGGAAAATCTTGATTTTATGATAACATTTTACCTTGAAGACTAATTCACGGGCTTTTCATTCACTCCAGGGCCCTACCATTTATCCTGGTAAAGGAGGTATTGGAATAGCCAAGATGGTTTGGATCCCATCTTATGTGGTTTAGCTCTGCATTTTTCTCATACTCCATTGTTTGTTGGGTTGGATGAATTCCCCCACTTTATCGTATTGTTTTTTATTCTTCACAAGATGCATTTTTGTTCCTTGACCGTGTGCTTATACAGATTGATGTAGAAGTAGAGTAGAAAGTCTTTTCATTTGTACTGGGAATTATTATTCCTTCTAGTAGTTCTGTGTGTTTCAGTTTGGTCACTTTTTGTGTTCTGAGTTAGGGGTAAAATTCATCCATTTTACATGACTTTAGGTGTCATGGGCTAGGTTTTTCAGTTAGCCATTCAACGAGACCACTGAGATCTTGTGAATCTGGGGCAATTCCCTTTTACTGACAAGGTATCAGTTTGTGATGTGGATTTTGGAATTCTATTTTAGGTAGAACCTCACTTTTGTCTTAAGTTAGGGTTTTATTTCTTATAAAAAGCTATCATACAAGCATTGTAAAAAGTTTTTAGTATCTAATTAATTTTGAGCTATTGAAATTTTCTCAATTTCTCTTGTTGATTCAAGAGTTGGCTTAAAAGGAACAAGATGGTTTTCATCCTTACATGCTAACCACTACATACATTATGAACTTTGTGAGAGCATAACCTTGCTTCAGTTTGGTTTCAGCACATAGGAATGAGAACCTGGCTACCTCATTGAGATCCTTTTGCAATGACCTGAAGGGCAAAGAACCCCAAAGTGAGAGGAAGCGGAAGAAAGCTCTAAAAAAAGAAAAGACTACACCCAGCGCTTTTCACATTTCTTGATTATTGATGCATTTGGTTCTTTTGCTTGCTGGGTTACATAATTCTTTGGTTGTTTGTTTTGAATTGTATTCGGAAATGATTGAATTGAACTAATTGTTGAACATAAATGCAGATATAAAAATATTCATTAATCAACAAGAAAACAGCACATACGAAGATCAAACAAAAAAGAGAGATGACAGAAAAACAGAAAACAGTAAAAGAGGCAACAAAGAAATTGGGAATTGAAACTCGGCACAATCTTTAAGATAAACAGAAAACTAGTCTGGAGGCGATTAAACCACAGTCCTTAAGAGGTAAAGCATGGGTAGCAGATTGTCTTCCCTTTTCACAAATTGGCAACATGCTCGTTGCTTCATCAACACACGAGTGTCAATCAAGATGAATCTGGAGCTCTTTGGGCAACTATTTGATTCCTTTTTGAGCTCTAGTAACAGACGTGGCATCAGGAGCACATTTTGTTGCTAGGAGTTATTCATAGTCGCTGGATCTCCTTATTTTTTATCAGTAGTAACTAATAAGGGTCGGTTTGGTTTACAGTCGGAGTCGGAATCGGAATGGTCTATTCCCATAGTCTATTTGCTTCAGACAGGAATGGGAATGAGAATTGGAATCAGCAGGAATGATATTTCATTTCCGAGGGGCAGGGATTGGCCATTCCTTCAAATGGGGAATGTTATTCCAGCAGAAATGGGAATGGAATTCTGATTCCAGCATAAGTATGTTGTAAGATCAGCATATTTTACATAGTATGGTAGTAGAGCCAAAGAATGGCCTTGATTGGATTTTTAATTCCTTTTTTTCCAGTGGGTGGTCGAAATTTTGCCACACATCGGGTCTACTCTTCGATCCATTTTTCATTGTTTACTTAGACTTGTTTTTATTCTGTATTTTCTTTGTTCACTTCTTGTTTTAATTTCCGTGGCCACCAGGGTTGGGGTAATGGGTAATGGAGATGGGCTGCCCCCCTTGGTTCACAACAACACATCTTCGATTCAGATGTAGTATACGGTTTGATTTGCAGGAATAGAGGTCTGGAATTGGAATTTAGTTCGTGGGAATAGGTGTCTGGAATTGGAATCAGAATGGGTCATTCCAGTTTAAACTGTTTGGTTAGGTGGAATTGGAACTCCATTACTATTTTTGGTGAAATGGCATTTTCCCATTTGAGGGAATGGCTATTCTCTCCCCCTCCCTTGAGAATGAAATTCCATTCTATTTGATTTTAATTCTCACTCTGATTTTTGTTTGAATTAAACAGACTATGGGAAGTCTCTTGGAGGGGATAATTATTAGGAATTATCAGTTTACAAATATAATGTACTTTTCAGCAGTGTTTTCAACTTGTCGTTGACCCAGTCGGTTGAATCACTCAAATTATTACCCGGTCAAGATTTTGGGTCTGGCTTGAGTAAAACTTGGAAAATGTAAAAGAAAATGTTGATTTGGTCAAAAACCGTCTTACCTAGACGGTTGGACCGTTGACCCATTCAACTCGGTGATTGGGTCATAGGTCGCATACTATGTATGCAAAATTCAGGAGGCCATAGCTTTGCATTCTACTGTCCAATTGAGGTGATTTTTTTTTTTTGGGGGATAATTTTTTGAGATCTGTCCTAAGTAGGTGCCTTGTCCCGCTATTTTTTTTTTCAAAAAACACTTTTTTAGCCCTCAAATTATAATTTTTCATATTTTTTACAAATAAAAAATTTAAAACTGAATTAACAAACATAAATTAAATATAAAGATTATATATATTAGGCACCGTCTGACCCGTGATATGAGGACAAAAATGGTTTGACCTCCGGTTGATTTTTAAAACATTGGTTTTCTGTTAAAGGTAATATGTTATATTGTTATTAGCTTTTTAGACAGCGAATCACTGAATCAGCCACATCGGAGCCTCGGAGGGGATCCAGTAATATCATCACTACAAAACAAGCCTCGAACTCAATTGATTGAGCGCAAGATGAACAGGTCCATTACCATTCCCGCTACAACCCATGTATAAAAGAAGAATTCAAATCATCCCCACAAGACTACCCTCAACAACGTTTTACAGTACATCCCCGCCGTGTATTGGAAATATCTCCTGAAGATAATATAAAAAATGATGATAATGTTTCCAATACATGACGAGTTCACATCTCCGCCCCACCGTGCCTCGCTCAACAATCGCCCCACAGAACGTGTGACTAACACCTGTTCAGTCGCACGTAGTGGGGCGTTCCCACGTGCGGAGTTAATGGGATGGACGTTAGCCTCGCTTGTTAGCCCCAAAACGATCTCAAAAGGGCAAAGTTCGAGCTTCTCCCATATTCCTGCTCTCTGAACTTCAAATCGGACTCTAACCCCTGTTTTAGCCCGAGCTTAGATCCTCACCCTCATCTCCGGCACCAACGATCCTCACCCTCATTTTTGTGTGGGTGTTTGGTTTTTTCATTTCAAACCACAGAAACCCCCTTTAATGTTTTGTTTTTCATTTCAAACCAGAGACTTTTTTTTACCCTCTTCCACCTCCCTCTCCGGCACCGACGATCGCTCTGGCACCGGTGTTTGGTTGAGCACTAGTTTCTTGAAGTATGCTTAGTTTTTTCTTCATAGAGCACTGGTTTCTTGAAATGAAAAACACCCACACAAAAAACTAGGGTTGGAATATACCTGGTGATGGTGGCTGGAGCGATTGCCAATGCCAAAAATGGGGGCGAAGATCTGAGTTCGGGCTAAAATGGGGTCAGAAACTCCGATTTAAGGTTCAGGGGGCGGAAATATGGAAGAAGTTTAAAACCGTGTGCAATTAGACAGGTGTCAGTCGCACATTGTGTGGGGCGGAGATGCGAAAGGGGATGTGCTTTGGGACGTTGTGGGGGCTGATTCGGTCTCATAAAAGAAGAAAAAAAGATTATTGGTAGTTGGAACTTTGAAAAACTTTTTTCCAAGATGTAAGCATAGCATGTGATCATCAATACTAGGGGCATTGGGATGGACCGGTTGGTGGGGTCATGTAAATAGAATCATAAACATAAAGAAGGAAAGAAATGAGATTGGATAGAGTGCTGCGGCCAGCGGATCCTGTACCTGTACCCCATTTCCAAGAAAAATAAAAGGACTTATAACGCTACGGCGCAACATTAATTAGATGCCTCTCTAATCATCGTTATCACATGATCATCAATGCTTTTTTATATTATATAATATAAAAGTTGGAATCTAGAGAAAGCAGTAAAGCACTAGGCCACTGGCCATTATTTTGATTATTGGTGGAGGATGTGGTTGGCAGGTGATTACGGGGGGCAAAGGGATTTGATTTCATAGAGTATTATTATATTAGCTAGTTAGCGGATAGGGAGAGCCGAGAGGGAAGGGCTTCAGCCTTCAGCTAGCCGGGAGAGGCGAATGGGCTGAGCCTGCCTCTGCCTCGCCAAGCAAATTAACAATAAAACAATAATTAATAGTTTGAAAGGCGTATGATGGTAGATGGCAAAATCTTTCTTTTTTGTGAGGCCTACACCAAACGCCGTAAGGATAAAATATTGGTTGGGGTAATAGCATACTAGCGAGGGGCGTCCGTGCTTGAATATCGAATTGCCCCAATTGTAAAAAATTAAGAAGAAAAAGACAAACATAGGATTTCGCTTTTTACAAAGTAACAGAATTTCGCTCATTTAAGAACTCGTCAGCCGGTGCAAAAAATTGGATTATATCTTGGGAGATCCCTTGGACTGATATCAGTCCCCAAACTAAAAATTAAGCTGACATGCTGTTGGTATGCTAATATGGCATTTAATTTCCATATCTTTCTACCCCCTTCAATTTTAACAAATCAATTCCTCTTACGTCTACATGCACAAGACCCATCTACAGCAAAGACGGTGGTGGATTCCACTGTATAGGGTGGCCTCTGATACAAAGGTCAGTGGATCATAATGCACGTCCAAAGGGGTGATAAAAAACGGCTAGTGCCTCTCTATACTCAAACAAATAAAAAGGTTGATCAAAACAAAAAATAGAGGACGAAAAAACAAAAAACAGAGGGCAACAGTACAATGGTGTCCTGTATTCAAACAAACGCAATAAAGGAAATCCACGCTGGTTCTTGAGGATGGCAAGGCGGGAGATGGAGAGGTTCACAAGTGCTTTGAATTTGTAAGTCTTGAAGGTTCTTCCGAAAAGAGTGTCCAGTCTCCCAAAGACTGCCTCTTATTCGGCCTCCTCTCCGCAGATGATTTCTGAGACTCCGCATCTTCTCTTTCTTCCTTCATCGTAAACAAAACGCTTGATGGTCCTGGTTTTTCCAACAGAAGAAGTAGAGCAACTCCTTGGAAGGGCTGGCAAAAGGCTTCCCGGTGAAATCAGGTTGTCCAGTGGAGTTCTCTCACCAGAACAAGGAAAACAAAAAGAACAAAGAGGGAGAGAAAGCGAGGCATAGAGAGTATCGAAGAAGGAAAGAGATGAGAGTTTGAGTGGAGGGAGACAGAACTCCACTGGAGAACAGTTCTCCAGTGAAATCCGGTTCTCCAGTGAATTTCCCAAGGCATCTTGTTTCGATGCCTTGGGAAATTCAAACAGTTCTTCCAATTTTCCAAGTTCTGCAGGAATTCCACCAACCAGCTCATTATCATTCAGCTGCCTGCACATATTGTGGATTATCAGCCCTTAAACAAGAGTATACTTTATCCACATGCAGAAAAATTATATAATGGAATGCACACTTACAAATAGCTAACTTTTGACATATTCCCCAGTTCTGGGGGAATTTTTCCGGTAAGCTTGTTTTCATGCAAGTACCTGTACGACATCACCCACCATGATGTATTTATGGTATATAACAGTGAAAACCAAGGAGATTTACATGTATGCTACTAAGGTCATTGAGCTCACAATTTCCCTGTGTAAGACAGATTGCTAAGTATTGGTGGAATTGGACCAAACAGTTCATTCTCACTTAAATCCCTGAAGAACAAAATGAAAAAGAGAAAGATAGAAACACCTTCACTATCAGAACTTTCTGACAAACAAATCATCAAAAGAACATGCCACTTACAGAACTGCAAGAGCCTGCATTAGACCAATAACTTCAGGAATCTTCCCTGTAAGCCTGTTACCTTG
This sequence comes from Nelumbo nucifera, assembly GCF_055504915.1. NCBI lineage: Eukaryota > Viridiplantae > Streptophyta > Magnoliopsida > Proteales > Nelumbonaceae > Nelumbo > Nelumbo nucifera. Next base: position 1,609,038 of record NC_142651.1, on the reverse strand, counting down.
AAGTGACCTAACATGGGAAAAGACCAGCTTTAAAACACTGATGGCAGGACCACAAACACAAGTATTAACACCAAGAAGAATTGGAGTAAGGCATACAATGTGGCCACTTGCAAGAAACCAATATTATAAGGAATTTCCCCAGTAATCTGGTTGTACGAGATATCCCTGAAATTTAAGGAACATACAGAATTGAGTGCAATGCGACATGTAAAGGCAACAAGGTACAAAATGGACATGCTTTAAGAAACATACAGGATTGTTCCCGTAAGGTTATTCCCCCTGTAACGAGAAAATAGATATTTAAGCTTAAACATTTAGAACTATAATGGATAATAAGAACATTGTTTGGTAGTACAGATTACAGAGCATACTCACAAATACCAAAGTCCTTTCAATTGGCATATATCAGGGGACAGTGTTTCAGTCAATGAGTTGCCTCGCAACCCCTTGTAAAAAAGAATTATGACGTTGGAGAATCAATTGACCAAGGAAAAAGTGAAAGATAAAACATCATCAAATCACAAAATAGAAATATGGGTCGGAGACTTAGAGGAAACAAATGCTCACAGATATTGTAGAACTTCGCTCCAATAGATTAACCTGGGTATTTCACCTGTAAGCTGGTTCTGGGCAAGATCCCTGAGAAAACATGTTACAAGTTTATAAGATAATAGCGTGTTAGGTTATCAGACATGAAGAGGGAGCCAATTTAGAAGTAGACACAATACACTGAAGATAACGTTAACTCACAGAGTTTTGAGATTTGGAATTTGAGACAAAGTTGAAGGTATTGGGCCCGTCAACTGATTATTCTTCAAAATCCTGCATTGAAAGATTCATGATGATGCATATTCTCGCAAAAAGGACTCTATTTCATTTAGAACTGCATATCCTCGGGAGCAAGCAGTATAACTTACAAATCTTCAAGTTGTTTGAGTTTGGAGATTGAGAAGGGTATATCACCGTAAAGAGAATTACCGGGCAAGTCCCTGATCACAAGAAAAGAGCCCACATGGTCGTCAATCTTCTCAAATTACATTCCCATTGAATTAAAACTCATAAGAGATGGTCAATCTGATTTGAGGCAAGAAATTACAAAGTTTTAAGAGAAACACAGTTGCCAATCTCATCCAGGGATTTGCCCGGTTAATCTATTTCCTTTCAAGTATCTACCCATAAAGAAATAAAAGAAGCTAAAGCAAGTGAGGTTAGGAAGATAAGAGGGGGGGGGGGGGAAGCATACAAGGTCTGCAAAATCTTCAGGCCTCCAATGGAGGGTGAAATCTCTCCACCCAGATTCAAATTCAACAATTCCTGTGCAAGGACCACCGCCACTGGTCCTTGCATACTTTTCGGGTAAAGCCATTATTTCTACATAGGAAGAGAGGCAGAGAAGAAGAAGAAGAATGAGGGAGTTGATGGAGCAGAAGAGAGAGAGGAGAAGAAAGTGGGAAAACCGAGGAAGAGAAAAAATGAAAATCGCAGGAGAAGATGGCGGGAGAGAGAAATAGAAACAAGAATGAAAAGTAGACACATGTGATACATGCAAAATAGAGGGAGAGAGAAGTGGTCAGAGGAAAGAGAGTTGTCTCTCATGCAACATGAAAAAGTTTTAATTTACAGAAATAAACAGTATTAAATAGTAAGATTGCATTAATTTACAGAAATGAACGGTATTAAATAGTAAGATTTCTTCGTGTGTAAGTTGGCACGTGTGAGGTTCTCATGAAATCCATTCCAATTACAGTAAGATTCCATTTGGCGAAAGGGGAGACCACCCCCTTTCATGAAATCCATTCCAACTACAGCAACTTTTGGGGTTTAATATCAATAAAAGTAATATATTTAAAAAAAAATAAAAAATATATTCACTTTTTAAAAATAATATCAATAAAGGGCAAAAACACTGTTTATCTTCTTCTTCTTGCCATTTGTTCACTAGAGCTGCCGTCTGCCGCCACCACCCGCCTCCAACAACGTTGCCAGAGGTGGCGGCGGTGGCGTTGGTGGTTTCTCTGTCCAACGCCGCCACCTCCGCCCACCTCTGCCTCCGCCTCCAGCAACGTTGCTGGAGATGGGTGGAGACAGAGGTAGCGGCGGCGGCAGGCAGAGGAATGACCACCAGTGCCGCTGTCGCCACCTCTACCTCTGGCCACCTCCAGCAACGTTGCCAAAGGCGGAGATGGAGGTGGGCGGAGGTGGCAGCGGACGACGGTGGCAGGCAACAGTGGACGGTGGCTCTGATGAACAAATAGCAGCAAGAAGAAGAAGATGAACAATATTTTTGCCCTTTATTGATATTATTTTTAAAAAGTTAACATATTTTTGATTTTTTTTAAATATATTACTTTTATTGATATTAAACCCAAAAAATTGCCCTTATATGCTTAGAAACCCTAGATTTTTCTCAGCTTTCTTGCGCGGGAATTTATTTAATCGGATTTGGTGATCTACTGGACTCTATGGAAAGAAAATGGTTTAGGATCATACTATTTCAATGATAAAAGAATTCATTATCTTGAAGCAAGAGAGAGAATTCAATATCCACTCAGTGCCAGCCAAAACGGCCAACCGACTCTCGTGAAATTAAATTCCTCCTCTCTTACTCTCTCTTTACTGGATGGAGTATTATAACGAGGAGGAGGCAGAGTGAGTCAAATGGAAATGAAGAAAGATGGTAAGCTCATGAGCCTTCCTATCGTAGTCCTTAAATACGTAATAGACAGAGCCACACAAATTTTTAACGTCTCGTGACTCTTGTCCAAAAGTTGCCCGTATATGCTATTATTTTAAAATGGCACTGAAATTTTGTGAGGATCAAATTCAAATTTGCCACTGAAATGGCATAATACCATTATTTTAAAATGCTATTAAGGCGAGGCCAAAGGCCTAGGCCTGGCCTCAACCTCAATTGCCTCTGACTCCACTAGCAAGGCTTAGGCCTTTGGGCCTTTGGCCTCAAAATGTTCAAGGCTTAGGCATCAATTCTATTTAAATATGAAAGTTTAAATAGAGGTAAAATAGAAATTTAAGACAAATGCTTTGTTTTGTATAGATTTGTATTTTGAAAAAAAAAAATACATAAGCATACAAATAATTAATAAATGTATAAAAAATAGCTTGCTTTATTCATATTCCGTATTGTCCATGCTTTATTCTTATCCACTTGCCCACTTACCCCATATTTGATGATCTATTTTACATCACATAGGTGGTCATTCTTCACTAATGCATACAAGTGCAAGAAATGAAATGAGAATGCTTCATTCTTAAAACAATATTGGTTCATATCTCTAAGCTTAAAGATTTGACTGTATTGTTTTGTTCTAGCGTTTAGATTTTAGGGAAAAAACTATTATGTTAAGATTCTAGCCATGCAAGGTTCAAAGTACTGATACAATATGCCATTGTATCTTAGGGTATTGATACCCATTTTTAAGGTATTTAAAAAACTTTTTTTAATAATTAAATAACATAAAAATAACCATGATTATAATGCAAAATTTTGAGAAAAAAGAAATAAAAAAAGATGTGCATGGTTCAAACTTCAAAGTGACGATATTCGATACACCCTTTTCGACGCATTGGGGTGTATTGATACTAATTTTGTGTCTAATATATCAAACAAGCCATATAAGATCTTAATTTTATGTTTTTCATGTATTTATTATTTATGAATATATCCTTTTTCTTTTGCTCGAGGCTTATGCCTCACCCTTATGAGACCCAACCACCTCGCCTCCGCCTTTAGCCTTTTAAAACCTTGCATAATACTACATTATCAAATCAATTACATTTGAATTTTGACAAATCCCATTACTTATCACTTTTTATGATAGTAATTGATTGGTTATAAACTTTTCCCATATCATGTATTATTGGTATCATACTTAGGAATGCTTACAACCTTGAGCATGTTTTGGAGATTGAACCAAACCCTTTAGTTTTTTAATACTTGTGAGCTGAAACTGAACCAAATCAACTGGTTAATTGAAACTGAACCAATGAGCACTCTTAATAATAGTGGGAGTCTGAATTTCCTGCCCAAAAGAACTCTACCCATATTACCCACATAACATTGCAGCCACACATGGAGAACATCTCATCCACCTACATAGTATTATGCACGAAGAGATATTCTTAATGCACAGGGGTAGTGTGTTGTGGGTAGGCGTGGGCAGAGTTCTTGTAGCCAAGAGATCCGTACTGTAATAGTGGAACCCCTACAAGTTGGTGGTTAAATCAAACTTTATGACTTGCCTTGTGCCAAAACTTCAGTGAACTGAAATATAATAGTGAAGATGATGGTTACCTTTCTCACAAACCCTAATGGTACATGTGCATTTAGAAAATAGCATTACCCCTCCATCTTTGTTGCAAATTGCAACACTTATCCCCTTACTCCATGTCAAGAGGTCAACGATAAAAAAAGAAAAGGGAAAATTCCACTTTAGTACCAAGGTTCAAAGTATCGATATGATACGCATTTTGGCTGTATCGCATCGGTACTTAGAAATGGTCGAAACACCTTTTTTTTAAGTTTTTTTCAAAGTTTGGTTTTTTGGGAAGCTTAAAATGTGTTTTTTATTACTAAAAAAAGTTGGGGGTCCAAACCGCTTGGAAAGAGGCGTTTCAGATCGTATCATTTTCAAAAGATACAATACGATACGCCTAAATATCGATACTTTAAACCATGTTTAGTACCCTGAACTTTGGGGGTAGTGTCAAGTTAGTACCTGAACTTTCAAACGTATCACTATAGTACCAAAACTTTCAAAAAGTGCCAAGTTGGTCCCTGCTATTAACCGACCATCAGTTATCTATTGAAAATATCAAAACTACCCTTCAAAAGAAGACATTATTCATTGTCTTCTACCTTGAGACTGAACCACTTGAGGTGTTTAAGATTCTAGACTAATGAAGTCATTGTCTACTACCTTTAGATGGTAGGCCCACCTCTAACCAAAATGGGAAGAATTTTCCCATAAATAAACACCAAACTTTCTCATTCAAACGAGGACCAAAATCCACTGTTTGGCACTGCTCACCTTCCTCATTCGTTCGAAACGAACAAAGGCGGCAGCTACCCCCTTCATCTCCCACCTCTCTCACTTTCAGTCGTTTCACCCTTCTTCTTACCAATCATTTCACCCTCTCTATTTCTTCCCAATCGCCACTGCAACTCACAGCAGCAGCGATCTGCTTTCTCCTAGCCATTCTACTTCATCAACCCCCTCCGTTTTTCATTGTTCCTTTGTTATTAATCGCACATATCAGACGATTTCAATATTGTGGCTCCTCCAATACATCACCGATCCCTTGTTTCCACACTCGTATACGGCATAACTAAGCGGGAGATAGCAGTAGCAGCTTAAGTTCCTTGACTTTGGATGTGATTCACACCTAAGGTATTGTTCATTCTCATAACTCTCGATCCCTACGATGCTTGTCAGTAGTCAAACTCCACCTGTTCACAACAGCAACAACTTTCATCTCCACGGTTGCACATAGGAGTGGCAATTGGGCGGGTTGGGTTGGGTTTGGTTTGGGTTGAGTTTCAACCCAACCCATCTAACCCGCCAACCCATTAATGACCCAGTTATATAAAATTAAATGGGTTGGGTTCAACCCAAACCCGCTTTAGCCCAATCAAACCCACCCAAACCCATTAATCTTATACTTTTGGACTTAAAAAACAAACTCTCTCTCTCTTAACAAACAAGTTGGTTGTAGCTTGGTGGTCATTGTAGTTATTATTTGATGAAGGAAGATTTGACCCGACCCCTTGGCCATACGACACGTGGAAACAACCGAGAGTGACCTGGCAGAAATGCCAGCTCAGCACGACAGTGGGCCCCACAACCTGAGCTCCGAGCTGAAGAGTCCCGAGCTCCCTCAAAGGGGAACCAACAACCCGAGCTCCGAGCTGAAGAGTCCCGAGCTCCACAAGGAGGAACCCGAGTTCTCCCTTTAAGGTCCTGAGCCTTACAAAAAGCACAGAAGGCAAAGACCCGAACTGCCCACCCAAGGACAGTTTGGGCCATAATTCTGTCCGAACTCAAGACTTCACCTCGCACACCACTTCAGCCCCAAGTCGCCTGATTGAATCGTACCTAATGCCCAGGAAGCCCGTACATGGAGGCGGCGCACCTGACCGATTAGGGGTCCGACACATGATAGCCGCCCCCCAACGGCCACCTGCCACCGCCATCTCAGACGTGGCAGGGACGGCCCTGACAAGGAACAGTGGAGGTTATGACACCCGAACTGGCAACTGGCAACTGGCAATTAGCAGCGGAGGTTATGACACCCGAAATGACCCCCGATCTGAAAGAGGAAGTGACCCGATCTATCAGAGGTAATGATACCTGAACTAACAGGGGTTCGAAAGTAAGTATACAAGGTGACTATAAAGGCCCCCATCTCATAGGGAAGAAGGTATGTGATTCTTGCGCTTTCTGGTCTTAGAACTCCTCATTTCCCTTGCCCTCTGAAGAGAACTAACTTGAGCTTCAGAGTGTTCTAACCGGGTTCCTCCCCGAAAGTCTCCATTTTCTTCCTTGTTTCAGGCACCTCCAATCTCATCAGAAGCGAGGTAACCGGCAGCTAGGACCGACCGGATTGCGCATCATCATTTGGCGCTGTCAATGGGAAGACTTCAAAAAGCCTCCCCTAACCTTTAACTCTCTCTTTCTCTTTCAAAGAAACCTTAGCTTCCATGGCTTCTCCCAGCAGCAGCAGGCACAATGCCGACTTGAGTGTTGTAGGGGAACACCCCCAGCCCGCCACTATGTGCATAGGACAGTTCATCATCCCCCTATCAATGGACGGAATCCCTAGCCTCAACGCACCAAGCATGGTGGCACCTGTGAACGTTCCCCTTCCCCTCCCTGTCGAGACAACCTTTGTCGAACAAGCTGTTGTCCCTTTGGCAACTAGCCAAAACCAATTCAATGACTTGATGCATGCGGGCGATGCAAGCCAAAATGTAGCAGTTCCAGCAACATCAGCTCCATCAGCAGCAAGTACTACACCACATTTCTCAGTATCACTATCAACAGCAGTTCCCCCAACTGCCTCTGAACCTACCACAACTCCCACCTCGGCACCCTGCTCCGAACCTGGCCAAGCCCTCCCCTCAGGGCGGGCGCCCTCACCGAGGAGGAGCCTCCCAACTCCAGGACCCCTCCAAGAGCCAGGCCTCATCCCCGGGCAGGAGGGAAAGACTAATCACCCCCGCCTCACAGCTCGCCGGCGGATCGGGAACCTCCTTGCCAGTCAAGTCAGCACCTCGACACTCTAAGTTTGAGCTCCCGCTCACAGAGAACTAGTTCGACATCCTGGCAGCGGACTACCAGCAGTCCAGGCCCTCTAAGTAGCAGCGAAGACGCCGAAGAAGTCATCGAACTACCACCCGCATCCTGCCCAAGCTCCGAGGTAAAGAAGCAAGTTCGGACGAGGTAAAAGCTGCCCCTATTCTTTCAGTCCCTTCCCCCTGTCATTAGAACTCCTTGCAGTCCCCATGCCCAAGGATTTCAAACTTCCTCCCCTAGACAAGTATGACGGGTCTTTTGACCCTAATGACCATGTCGATGCTTTCCAGTCCCAAATGCACCTGGCAAGGGCCAGCGAGTCTTGTATGTGTGTGGCGTTCACTACAACCTTCAGGGGAGTAGCCTGCACCTGGTACAGGAACCTGGCCCCCGGGTCGATAAGAAGTTGGACCCAGTTCGTACAGGCCTTCACCGCACACTTTGTTACTAGCAAGCGGTGCCCCCGCATCGAGGAGAGCCTCCTCGGAATAGTCCAGAAGGAAGGAGAGTCCATATGTGGCTATATCAAGCAGTTCAATGACGCATGCTTGCCCGCGGTACAGCTCATGGAAGCCAAGAGGGGCGTGACACACAAGGAGTTAAGGTGGCACATGGTAGGCAACCAGCCCGCGACCGTAGCCGAGTTCCTCAAGCTCGCAGACAAATTCATAAGAACGGAGGAGGAAATCAACCAAAGGACTGAAGGCGGGATCGAAAAGAGGAAGAGGGAAGGCAAGCCCTCCAACTCGGATGACAGGAGAAAGAGAGACCTAGCTTGGGGGCCGAAGCCAAGCCAGCCGTTCTGAGCTCCCTTAGCAGGTCGGGCGGACTACACGCTCTTAAACGCGAAGCGGGCGGAGATCTTAATGACGATCAAAGACGCCCCCGTATGTGAAGTGGCCACCTCGTCTGAAGGGAAACCCGAAATTCTGTACAGCATAATAATAATAATAATAATAGTAATAAGACAGGTCGGCAGGGAGAGCACAAATAAGATGCTCCCGAGTTCAGCAACCGACCGACCGAACCACAGAAGCAGCCCCCGGAGGAAAGACCAGTTCGGGGAACAATCGACGTGATCGTTGGAGGATGCACCTCGGCAGTAGCTCGGGCATCAACCCTTGAGGCCGCCAGAGAAGAACGAAATCCCCCAAAGCGGCCTAGGACGGAAGACCCCATATTCTTCACCGAAGACGATGCGCGCGGGGTCCACTACCCCCACGATGACGCACTTGTCATTAAGATGAAGATCAACGACTTCGAAGTCCGGCGGGTACTCATTGACTCCGGCAGTTCGGCAGACATTCTCTTTAAAGAAGCCTTCGACAAACTCCCGTTCCGAGAGAGTGACTTGATGCCCGCGAACACCCCGTTGGCTGGCTTCAGCGGAGAAGAGGTTAGACCCCTGGGAAAGGTCACAGTACCTGTGGAGGTCGACACATGGCCTAGCACGGTAAGACTCAGTCATGATTTCTTGGTGGTCGCGACCCCCTCCCTCTACAATGCCATAGTAGGTCGGCCGATCACCCACGCTTTAAAAGCCGTGGTGTCCACTTACTATTTGGCCATGAAGTTCCCAACGGACTTCGGCATCAGGGTAGTGCGGGGCAACCAGCTCGAGTCCTGCAAGTGCTATGTTGCCGCCCTCAAGGGAAAGGCCAAAGTAACCAGCGACCTCGAACTGGAGTGACCTACGGAACAGAATGAGGACCGAGCTGCACCAATAGAGGAAACTGTTCTCATCTCTGTCTCGGCAGAGGACCCTGCCAGATTACTTCAGGTCGGAGCATCCCTTGAAGAACCCCTGTGATCCGAACTGGTACGCTTCTTACTCAGTAACTTAGATATTTTCGCTTGGTCCGCGGCAGAAATGCCCGGCATAGAACCTATGCTCATAACTCACAAGCTCAATACTGACCCTGTAGTCAGACCCATTAGACAGAAAAAATGCAACTTAGCCCCAGAACGCTAGAGGGCGGTCGATGAGGAGGTCGAGAAGCTCCTCGCAGTAGAATTCATAAGGGAAGTATTACCCGAGCTGGGTAGCCAACCCAGTTCTGGTAAAAAAGGCAAACGGCAAGTTGACGCGACCTGAACCAAGCTTGCTTGAAAGATTGCTTCCCCCTCCCCAGGATTGACCGCCTAGTTGACGCGACCTCGGGACACGAGTTGCTAAGCTTCCTGGATGCCTACTCGGGCTACAACCAAATCAGGATGGACCCATCTGACGAGGAAAAAACCACCTTCATAACCGAGTTTGGCCTGTACTGCTACAAGGTTATGCCCTTCGGACTGAAAAATGCTGGGGCGACCTTCCAAAGGTTCGTGAATAAGCTGTTTCAACTCTTAATTAGCATGAAGATAGAATGTTATGTAGACGACATGGTCGTCAAGACACAGTTTTTCGCATGAATTAATACAAGACTTACATTACGTCTTTCAAATTCTGCGTCAATTTAGCATGAAACTAAACCCAAACAAGTGTGTCTTCGGTGTCACCTCGGGTAAGTTCCTAGGGTACATCGTCAACCGGCGCGGTATTGAGGCCAACCCGGACAAAATAAAGGGCATCCTAGATATGAGACCACCCCAAAAAGTAAAAGAGGTTCAGAGGTTATACGGCAGGATAGCCGCTCTGAGTCGTTTCATGTCTAAATCAGCAGACCGTTGTCTGCCCTTCTTCAAGGCAATAAAAGGCAAAGGGTTCGAGTGGAACCCGAACTGCCAGCTCGCATTTGACGAGCTCAAGAAATACCTCGCCAGCATCCCGGTGTTGACCCGGCCCAAAGAGGGTGATGTTTTAGAACTGTACCTCTCGGCAAGCAATGAAGTGGTCAGTTCGGTACTGATAAAGGAAGCAGATCGGGTCCAACGACCCATCTACTATGTTAGTAAGATATTGTAGGGAGCAGAAACAAGATATCCAGAGATAGAAAAGCTAGCCTATGCGCTGGTCATTACGGCCCGCAAACTCCGCCCATATTTCCAAGCTCATACCATCATCATCCTCACCGACAAACCCTTGAGGCAAGTATTACTTAGGCCCGAGGTCTCTGGACGATTGACGAAGTGGGCCATCAAACTCAGTGAGTACGATCTCCAATACAAGCCCCGAACCACTATCAAAGTTCAAGCCTTGGCTGATTTTGTTGCAAAATGCATGTTCAGCTCCGAGATCCTCAGCCCGGTTGAGCACGAGGCTTCCAATTCGGGTGAGCCCGGTGCTCCCGGTCCGGTTGAGTCCGAGCCCCTTGAGGTCGCACCCAGTTCGGTATCTCTTCTGGTTAGGCCGAGCACGAACTGGGACGAAGAGCCCTGGATCCTTCACGTAGATGGCTCCTCAAATCAGCAGGGCAGCGGAGCCGGTGTAGTTCTTCGCGGACCGAGTGGCACGAAACTGGAGTACGCGCTACGCTTCAAGTTCGCGGCATCCAACAATGAGGCAGAACACGAGGCATTGATAGCAGGGCTAGCTCTGGCGCAAGAGGTAAAGGCAAAACACATAGTTATCTGCAGCGATTCCCAGCTCGTGGTCAACCAAGTTACAGTGGAATACGAAGCCCGCGAGCCAGCTATGATCGCCTACTTGGCAAAGGTAAAAGAGGCACAGCTTAGCTTCCAGTCACGCCATCAAGCAAATCCCGAGGTCAGAGAACACTGAGGCTGACGCCCTATCCCGGCTAGCCAACACCAGTGACAACACCATGAGAACTATGTACATAGAGGAGTTACCTCGGCCTAGCATTCTCCGGGGGCAGAGGAGGTCGCTCCGGTCGCCCAAGCAGAACCGAGCTGGATTGACCCACTCGCGAGCTTCCTGCTACTTGGAACCCTCCCTGCAGAACGCAACGTCGCCAGGAGGGTAGAGCGTCAGGCAGCCACGTACGTCATGATAGACGGACGGCTGTACCAAAGATCCTACACGCTCCCCTACCTGCGCTGCTTGCGACCTCCCGAAGCCGAGCTCGTACTCCACGACATTCATGAAGGCCTATGTGGCGGACACTTGGGGGGTAGGGCCGTCGCTCAGAAGGCACTACGACAGTGGTACTATTGGCCAACAATGAAAGCAGACGCCATCGGGCTAATCGGGAACCGCGAGAAGTGCCAAAAGCACGCCAATATTCACCATCAGCCCGCCGCCGACCTCAAGTGCCTCACCAGCCCATGGCCCTTCGCACAATGGGGTATCGACCTACTCGGGTCATTCCCGCTAGCAACAGGAGGAAGGAAGTTCCTAGTAGTGGCAGTAGACTAGTTCACCAAGTGGGTTGAAGCTGAAACTCTCGTAACCATCACAACTCGAAACGTCCAGAACTTCTTTTGGAAGAACATAGTGTGTCGCTTCGGGCTACCTCGGGTGCTGATCTTCGATAACGGCAAGCAGTTCGAAGACATCAAATTCCAAGAGTGCCAAGGCATGGGGATCCGGCAAAACTTCACGTCGGTTGCGCACCCACAAGCAAACGGTCAGGCAGAAGTCACGAACAGAGCTATCCTCCGCGGACTAAAAGCCAGGCTAGACCGAGCTAAAGGGTTATGGGCAGATGAGCTGCCCAGCGTCCTATGGGCATACCGAACTACAAAGAAGACTGCCACTGGAGAAACTCCCTTCAACCTCACCTATGGCACAGAGGTAGTCATCCCAGCCGAAATCGAAATCCCCTCACTTTGGTTGGAAGCATACAACGACAATACTAATAACAACGAGCTACGTACCAACCTCGACCTACTTGACGAGGTGAGGGACCTCGCATACATCAGAACCGCAGTATACCAGCAAAGGGTAGCTCGGTACTACAATGCCAGAGTTAAGAAACAAAACTTTCGCGTTGGCGACCTGGTCCTCCGCAAAATCATGGTACCTAAGCCCGACGTTGGCAAACTCGGGCCAAACCAGGAAGGACCCTACCGAGTGAAGAGAGTACTCAGGGAAGCATACGAGCTCGAGACCTTGGAAGGTAAACAGATACCCCGGGCATGGAACATCATCAACTTGAGATGATTTTACCTGTAAATTATCAAACTAAGCAAGCCATGAGCCACTACCAGAGCCCAAGGGCCAGAATGCCGAGATAGCAAAGACCTCGGCACCCTAAGGCCCAGAATGCCGAGCTAACAAGGACCTCGGCACCGAAAGGGGCAGAATGCCGAGCTAAAGATGACCTCGGCACCTCATCAACGAAAGCAATCTGCACATGTATGGATCCCGAGGTGCATAGCTCAAGGCCCAATTCAGCATATGTTAACTAACCCGGGCAGAGAACAGATCGGGCACATAGCCTTACTATGTTAACTCACCTCGGGGCCTAGTCACTTCGACAAAAGGAGAATGTTTGCACAACACTTTTGAACAGAAAAAGTACTTCATTGCTAAATGTTTGCTTTATAGTGTTTAAAAAGAAAAAGCAAAAGCAAACAAAAAACAACAAACGAGCTCACAAGCCTGGAGGTCAATCTTCCTCGCCTTCAGAAGGGACTTCGACAATACCCGAAGGTCCCGCTTCGTCTTCGGAATCCGCATCGTCATCAACCGCGGCAGCCATCTCCTGAGTGATACGCAAAGTGGTTATGGCACTAATATCGAGCTCGGGGTACGTGTTCCTTATCATTCATCGGCTCAACTCGAAACCCCGTCGAAACGAGCCCACCATTATATCGTCGAAACGCGGCGAAGCGATATAATCCTCAACGACTTTCACCTTCGCCTCCTCGACGGCCTGAGAAAAGATCTGAGTCTTCTCCCTAATATCTTCCTGAAGGTACTCGACCTGATGCTCCAGGTCCAATTTCAAGTCGGCCATATGTCTCACCACCATTCCTAAGGCCTCTTTGTCCCTCCGAAACCTCGATAGCTTGGCCCGCGCAGCACGAGAAGCCGCTTCGGCAGCTTCTGCTCGCTTCAAGCCCCTCTCCGCCTGAATTGCCAAAGCGTGGATAGAGGAGTTCACCTGCCAGAACGAGGACAAATCAGCTCGGTAAAAAAAAAAAAAACACTACTCCGACTTACCACCATGGCGTGAGTTGCAGCACGAGCGCCTATGAGATTTGTAGGAAGATCGGCCCACTGCGCGACCTCCTTAGGGAAAATGGCATTCTTGCTTTTTCGGAGAGAGTAGCTCGGCGTCAGCATGCTCCCAACCTCCTTGTGACTTCCCGAGCCCGAAGGCACAGCCCGGGTATAGGCAATGTCGGCATAGGGAGCCCCTACCGCTTCTTGAACTGAAGGGGGCACCTCGGGCTCCCCAGGAGGCTCCATTCTCGGTGCCTCAGGCTCCGCAACCTGGGAAGGATTGACGCAGACCCGCTTAGCAGCTCGCTTCCTCCTTTTCATGCCAGCAAACAAGTTCGCACCTTGAGTCTTCTCTGCCTCCATAACACCTGCAAAAAGGAGATCGGCGTCAGAAGACGAGAATAAAAACAAAAGCAAGAGTATCTTCGTCTGAGCAAGAAACCTATCCGCACTCAGACCGGCCTGAATAAGCTTGTCCTCCGTCAGGTAGACTTCGCATTTGAGCCCTTGTCGGGCCCAATCCTGGAGGCCCTTCACCGTATCTTCGTCTAATGCAACACCGGGGTCAGTCTCGCTTCCACTAATGCAACACCGTATCTACTCAGTAGGAAACGGCCACCCCGTAGCACTTCGAACCACGAAGCAGTCTCGCTTCCATGCCAGGACTTTATTTGGGAGATCGTGTAAGAGCTTGAAGCTCGGGCGAGGTGACAAGTAGTACGCCCTCCTACGCCCGGGCAGAGGACCCGCTTGTTTCTTAAGCATAAGAATAGCGAAAAAAATCTCCAGGTCCAAAGGAAGGCAGTGCTCACAGCAAAGGGGGATGGTCCCGATAAGGTTGCGAATAGAGTTCGGGTGAAGCTGACCTACAGGGACGCCGAAGTGGTTCATGATTTTGATGATAAGAGGATGAAAGGGAAGGTGCAGCCCGGCAATGAGCTGCTCCCGGAATATCACGATCTCATCCGGACCGTGCTCCCAAGGAAAGTCGCCCGAGGGTACAAAGTAAGTATACTCCCCGGGTAGGTTGTACTGGACGATAAGGGACCAAAGCCTTTCGGGCGTCATAGTGGAAGGTCCGAACTTATCTGGCACCCGACCTCGGCGGGAGGTGGATGCCAAACTACCCGAGGTGACTCGGCATACGGGCTCGAACTCGAGCTCTACCTCGGGAACCACCTCAGACTCACTAAGGCTGTCAGGAGCAGCAGCTCGGTTCGTAGAACCAGCATCGGACCCCCCCAGGAGACTACCTAAACTACCCGAGATAGACATCGAAACAAAGAGGGCTGAGGACTACGAACAAGTGACGCGAGCTCAAGGAACAAATGCTGAAGGATGATGGAGGAAAGTGACAAGGGGCCCCCCACTATTTATAGCCATTGTACCCGCACGTCAACGACCAAGATCGAAACCATCCAACGGCTCCCCGCGAAATCAGCTGTGCACCCCCCGAGGAAAAGACACTTTGGCGCGCGTTGTTTACGTTCAAAAATTTGAAATCGTTTACGCGCGTGAGCTACACGCAGACCGGGACTGCCCCCTGGTCAAAACAAGCCAACCCCGGTTGAGCCAGGAACACAAGCAGGTCAGACCAGAGAAGTCCCAGACCGAGGCCAAAGTGTCCCGAGGCAAATCCACCTGTCATCCCGTGAACTCCCCACGCCGGGTCAAGACCCCGAGCATGGGGAGTGGGGGGCAATTGATGGAGGAAGATTTGACCCGACCCCTTGGCCATACGACACGTGGAAGCAACCGAGAGTGACCTGGCAGAAACGCCAGCTCAGCACGTCAACGGGCCCCACAACCCGTGCTCCGAGCTGAAGAGTCCCGAGCTCCACAAGGAGGAGCCCGAGCTCTCCCTTCAAGGTCCAGAGCCTTACAAAAAGCACAAAAGGCAAAGACCCGAACTGCCCACCCAAGGACAGTTCGGGCCATACTTCTGTCCGAACTCAAGACTTCACCTCGCACACCACTTCGGCCCCAAGTTGCCTGACT
Organism: Nelumbo nucifera; assembly: GCF_055504915.1. Taxonomy (NCBI): domain Eukaryota; kingdom Viridiplantae; phylum Streptophyta; class Magnoliopsida; order Proteales; family Nelumbonaceae; genus Nelumbo; species Nelumbo nucifera. Next base: position 1,593,714 of record NC_142651.1, on the reverse strand, counting down.
GAACCGTACCTAACGCCCAGGAAGCCCATACACGGAAGCGGGGCACTTGACTGATTAGGGGTCCGACACATGACAACCGCCCCCCAATGGCCACCTGCCACCGCCATCTCAGACATGGCAGGGACGGCCCTGACAAGGAACAGTGGAGGTTATGACACCCGAACTGGAAATTGGCAATTGGCAACTGGCAACGGAGGTTATGACACCCGAAATGACCCCCGATCTGGCAGAGGAAGTGACCCGATCTATCAGAGGTAATGATACCCGAACTGACAGAGGTTCGGAAGTGAGTATACAAGGTGACTATAAAGGCCCCCATCTCATAGGAAAGAAGGTATGTGATTCTTGCGCTTTCTGGTCTTAGAACTCCTCATTTCCCTTGCCTTCTGAAGAACACTAACTTGAGCTTCGGAGTGTTCTAACTGGGTTCCTCCCCGAAAGTCTCCATTTTCTTCCTTGTTTCAGGCACCTCCAATCTCGTCAGAAGTGAGGTAACCGGCAGCTAGGACCGACCGGATTGCGCATCATCATTATTTACATAAGTGGTGAAGGTTCAAATCACATTACATGCATCTTATTTTTACACTAGCGGTGAAGCCATTTGACTATGTTCGGATTCCGGGTTTGACCGAACCACTTAGGTTCAAACCGGTCAGACCAACTTAAACCACTCAGGTTCAAGGGTGGTTGAATTGTTTAGATCTGGATCAATCCGGTCGGACCAGACCGGTTCCGTCAATGGTGGATTGACTTGGACCGGACCATATCAGGTTTGTGCACGGGTTCGAGATTAGACGGCTGACCCGAACCGGGTCAATGTAGCTAAATTGGGTCGGTCCAGATTCGGGTCGGGCCATGTGGATATTGGTCGAATGGATGGCCCAGATCGGGCAAAGCACGCGGAGGCCGAATCATCCCGCCCAAAACATTTCGGAATCGGGTCGACTTGTACCGGGTCGGGCCAGAGTGTGTGAATATTGGTTGGATCAGACGGCCCAAATCGGATAGAACAAGTGGCACCGAACCATCCCGCCTGGGGTCTATTTCGAATTTGGGTCGACCCAGATCAATATATGTTGGATCGGGTCAAACCGCGTTGAACTAGTCCGAACTTGGGTCAAATTGATTTGGATTTATGTTGAGTGAAGTGTATTGATTCAAGACAAAACTAAATTTAGTCAATTATTAATAGAAAATTAATGCATTAATTATAAATTATTTAATTCAAATGAAGAAAATTAAAAAAAATGCTAAGGAATTAATACTTGTGTCTATAATGGTTAGCCCAATGGTTATCCACAACCCAACCCATTTAAATGGGTGGGTTGGGTGATGGGTTGATCACACAACCCACCAAGTAAATAGGCGGGTTGGGTTAAAAATTGCCACCCCTAATTGCACATTATCCCAACTGATCATCCTCCCCTAAACTTGATTGCCCAATTGGATTTTCTTCACTCCATGAAGACTTGTCTCGAGTAGGCTTCAGAAATCAGAAATGATACTCTTTGTATTAAATTTCTCCACCGGCGGTCTTGGTCTCAGAATCTCCTTTGTTAGTTGCCGACAACACTCTTTGAAAGGTTCAAAGTATTGTCTAAGATAAGGGAATCCCTTATTGCATTGTTTCAAACCCAAGTTAAATTTCAACCCAGGATAATCGTCAACTAGGCAATGGTCAAAGGCTTAGAGCCAATTGTGAAGCTTCTGCTAAACCAATTTTAGGTAATCTTTAAAACCAATCCATTTCTGCTGTAGCTGGTCTGAACAACATTCTTGTCTAGTTATTTCTTTTCTTTTAGTTATTTTTCTACTCTATCATATTTCATGTTTTTTCTCTCTTTTTCTTTGAAGATAACTAGTTCAGTCTCAAGGGAGAAGACAATGAGCAATGTCTTCTTTTGAATGGTAGTTTTGACATTTTCAATAGATAACTAACTATCGATTAACGACAATGACCAACTTGACACTTTTTGAAAGTTTAGGTACTGCAGTGACACGTTTGAAAATTGGGGTACTATCTTAACACTACCCCAAAGTTTAGGATACTTTAAGTGGAACTTTCCCAAAAAAATGTGTATCAATAAAAAAAGGAAAATGGTGTAAACGTGTGAAAGCAAAATTGGCTTTGTAGACTTAATACAACCCAAGTATTAGTAATTTCCTTCCCCTCTCTTTTTTCATTTTTCTCTTTCTTTGAGTGGTTATTTGAGATTCCATGTTTAAGTATAATTCTATATTGTGATCTACATTAATAGGGGTGTAAGTGAGTAGCTTGAGTAGTTAATTGAGTTGAATTAAGTTTACTGCATTTTTATTTATAATACTCGCAAATAAATGTGAATGCAAATATGTAGAGTCTAAAATGGTCCATGTAAATTGCAAAGTTGGGTTAGCTTTGCATTGACAAATTTATCTTCTTACCAAACAGACTTTTTAGTTGTAATGGATGCAAACACTAATTCCAGTAAAGCATATGCCTTTTTTTTATCAAAAGTCCACTTGAATGCAAATTTACTTATTTTTTATTGATCTATTTTTACATCTTATTATCAATGTAAATATGCATTGGAAAATGTGTTTTCTGTCATTTCTCAATACATAAATGTAATGTTGCCAAACACAAGCAAAAGTGAACCAAAGTGCAAATTTACCCTAAACTGGGATTTTAGCTTGATTTTGGCTCAATGGTAATTGAGTTGATTCGAGCCAATACTCAAGTATGTCAAGTACCATCTTCCTCTTCCCTTATGCCACTGCAACGAGATCACATCTACTCCCCATAGAGGGTGCCCCACATGCACATCTCAGCATGCATTAGGTGTTCCCAATATACGGTTGGGATGTGCTGTGGGGCATTTGTGTGGCACCCTCTATGGGGTGCAGATTTGAATTCCAATGCAACATCACCATTTTCGTCTTGACCAACTTTATCTCCTAGGACTTAGAAATTTGCTAGTATCAAATTGGACATGAAAAATGAAACCATCCATCACTAAGGCTGCGTTTGGAAACGATGCAAATGGAGAATAAATGCTGGTTTAGGGTAAATTTGCACTCTGGTTCATTTGTTCCTGTTTGGCAACATTACATTTATGCAATGACAAATGATAGAAAACACATCTTCCAATGCATATTTACATTGATAATAAGATGTAAAAGTATATCAATAAAAAAGAAGTAAATTTGCATTCAAGTGGGCTTTTGATAAAAAAAAAAGGCATATGCTTTATTGGAATTAGTGTTTGTATTCATTACAGCTAAAAGTATGTTTAGCAAGAAGTTAAATTTGTCGGTGCAAAACTAATCCAACTTTGCAATTTATATAGAGCATTTTACACTATTTATTTGCACCGTTTCCAAATGCAGCCTAAATGTAGAAGAAAACGCAAAAGGAAATTCCCGTGTTCTAGCATTGGCACTTCCACATGGCTTATGTTAGAATTGGACTCACTTTTCCTTTTTATAATTCGGGCGAATTGGGATTTGCTCTTTACAAAATACACCTCACACCGACCTCACAGCCTTATCCCACCATGTACTGGAAACATCTCCCAGTAAATAATAGTACAAAATATGAGAGATGTTTCCAATATACAGCTGAGAAGCATTGTGAATTTGGTGTGAGGAGCAGATCCGGACTGGTTGACGCAAGTTATGAGAGAAAAGACTTGTCGCAAAATACCCTCAAGAAACTTTTCATGTGAAATGAAGCTTTTTACGATACCAAATTACAGGATGTGCTACAAACGAATAGAGATAGATGATTTTCTGAATTGAAATGAACATTGTTTTGGCGTTTTCTACTTGCTTATACCTTTGAGATGTAAAATATTTAATTAATTTTCTAACTGGTCTAAAGAATTGGTCTTTTGCTTTTAGTTGAGTGGCGTTCACATGGCCATACCGTATATGCCCACCAACCTGAACATGGTTTTGTTGATGATTAGATAGTTGTACATATTTGGCATGTATTAGGTGAGATGGATGGCTTGTTTTAGAATTCTCTGTGGTACAAGATTATGATTTATGACTGTTGTTGCTGGGTTAAAGTTGAGAGAAACATGTAAGAGTGGTGATTCTAGAAAAAAAAAAAAACTATTATTAAATTAAAGGTAACTTAAATAGTCTAATAAAGTAACGGGAAAACGAAGGTCTTAAACTATTCAAAACAAAGTGAAATTTGATAAATACCGCCTGTTTGGTTTGGTTACCTTTTTATGATACCAATTGATAGGTTATAAGTTCATTTTTTTATATATTATATATCTTTTTGGTATTATAGTGGAACTCTAAATAATATTATCGAATTCACATTTGCGTCATATAAGGCACACCCCATAGCACATCCCAGTTATGTATTGGAAATGACTTCGGATTTCCTCCCACAATAATTCTACCCATATCTACTCAAATAACATTATTTCTATGCATTGGGAATATCTAGAGGTGTTTACAGTTTGATTAATCGAACTGTGGGCCTTTTTTTTATAACCAAACCGGTACTATCAGTTTTGGAAAATTGGTAATCAAAATCGAACCAAAGTCAACCGGTTAACTGGTTGATCGATTCAGTTAACCGTTGATTCAGTTTGTTAGGTTTCCAGTTTTTTAATTTTTACAATATATAATAAAAAATTATAAATATATAAAAAATATTATATTTTAAATAATAAGTAATATATCATATTATATATATTATGCATATTTATTAATTTATAATATATAAAAATATATATAATATATATAGAAATATATGTATATCGGTCGGTTCAGTTAATCGATAGTTTTTTATATTGATTAATCGAAATCAAACTGGCCGGTTCGATTAACCAAGAATGTGATCTCAATATCATCACCCCCTAAATAATAAATTCAGCTTCCATCCAGGCAAACTCTGTTCGAAGAGAACCTAGCATTGATAATATCTCTGTATTCATGTGCTTTATTTAATGGAAAGATTCCCAATACAAGATTGCAAAAAGCAGTTGAAACGGTGTGGGCACGGGCTTGCCCTTACACGGTGACAATCTTTAATGTATCCTTTTATCTATTTGGACTTTGGAGGATGATTAATATAACACGTGTAAATAAACATGGGTCCCATGTTCATGGACAACCCGTCCGACTCGGCTTTACGACTTTGGACTTGGCATCAGGCCCACTTACATTTTCGCAAAACCTGAACCCGGGCCCGGTCATGAACACTGAACAGGCCTGCATGGGAGTATCTCGTAGGCCCGCCGTATTATATTGAACATTTGAACTACTAGTCTACTACAAAGTAGAAGTGATGACGTATGATTACATCACATGGTACCCTTATAATAATTATTTTTGGAGCAAGAATTATTTTATTTCCTTTTCGTTTGAAATTTGAACCAAACAAAATTTCCTTTCCTTTGCTTAAGCCGTTTCTCTGTGAGTGTCAGATATGTTTCTTGTAGTCCTGACAACTCCCCTTACCGCTTATTATATAACGTGACCTTTCCGTGTGATCCAGTGATCGACTGATGGTTGGGAGAGTGCGTTATGCGTATATGGTATACCGCAACAGTGACGCGTCTCGGGAGTTGGAAGTTGGAACTCGTGACTCTTTCCGGCTTTCTGCTCCAGAGAATAAATACTGATGAATTTCATAATTATTTTGAAGTTTGAAGTCATGAAAATCACAATATTGCTGGATTATTTTTTTTTGTATTTTATATTAGTTTTTGAGATACAAAATTCACAGTGCCAATTAATGAATGCAAACTAGACAAGAAGTACAAATTTTATATAAAATAGGAGTGCTAATCATAATTATAAATAAATAGATTTAAAACTGAACCAGTGTAAAAATTGTATTTGGTTCAGATATACTCCGTAAGATTCTTTGAAATAGAATTGTAACCAAAAGTGTTCCCTAAAAAGGAGCATTGATAGCATCACGGGTATTGCTCATTTGGGCCAAGGCTGCAACTCTAAAATGTCAATGAAGGACGGAGAGTTAGAGAGAGAGGTGAGAACCCCTAGGTGTTCAATTGTTCAAATGAGAGAGGGATTATAGAATGAAAACCCGATTAAGCCAGATCCAATTCGAACCCACTCCAAAACCCAATTAGGCCAGACTCGATACGCTCATGGTGGGGTTACCACATAACCCGACTCACTATCCACTGACATCCCTACCTGCAATTAAATTAAATCTCATGCTAGTTAGGGGTGCTCACGGTTCCGTTAACCTAACGATGGGCATTTTTTTTAAATCAAATCATTCATACTGGTTTTTATAATATTTCGAACTGAAACTGAATTAGTACCACCAGTTAACTGGTTAATCAATTTTGATTTTTTATCAATTCAGTTCTTTGGTTTTCTATATTTATAACATATATAATAAATAAATAAATATATTATAAATATGTATATTATATTATAAATACTATAAATATATATATATATATTATGTATTATATATTATAAATAGATAATCATAAATATAATATATGTATATATTTATATAAAGAATGCATATATATAAAATATGTGACATATATTAAAAATATATATAATGTACATATAAATATATGTACTAGCCAATTTAATTAACCACTGGTTTTTTAGGTTAATCGAAAACTGAACTGGTCCTTCAATTTTTCAAAAATATTGAACCAAAACTGAATTGGTCCATTCAGTTAACCACATTTTTCGGTTCAATTCAGTTTTTTGTTTTTTTTATCAACACCCCTAATGCTAAGGTTTCTAATCTATATTACTTATAAAAGTGTGAATGAGTCTCGTTTTCTGGAATTTTCCTTGGACAGAATTAAGACAATAAATCAAATGAACAAGATTTATGAATAGAAAATCATTCCCATTAAGTCTTATATTTAGGGTAGTAACTCACATTTTTCATTAACTCTTATATTGCTTGACCAGATTAAAGAAAAAATGAGTGTGCCAAAATAATAATTGTTTATTGATGATAAAAATAAAATGCAAATTTAAAATCAACCCAAAACGGAGTTTCTTTCCTATTTGGTAGCAAGTGAAAACCTTTTAAGTTAAATGTATAAACCCATGATGTCATAATTAAATAATCAAGAAATTTTCATTAACTCCTATATATGTATGTATTAAAACAAGGCAGTCAAGAAATTTTCTCATTTTTTTGAATTTTTATTTTTTTTATTCCATGTCATTTTTGAAATAACCAATGAGATTCACTTTCCCAAAATCTAAATAATCTCTTCTCCTAAAATTTCTCCTAAACTACCTCCCCCACTATCCCCCACTTTCTCCAAAATTCTCTTATTCCTATTTATCGTCTAAATTATCTCTAATTCCTATTTATCTCCAAAATTATCTCTAATTTAGTAGAGAGTTTCTCTCCTAAATTATCTCCAGCGTTCTAGGGCTAAGTTGTGTTTCTTCTGTCTAATGGGTCTGACTACAAGGTCAGTATTGAGCTTGTGAGTTATGAGCATAGGGTCTATGCCAGGCATTTCTGTCGCGGACCAAGCGAAAAACATCTAAGTTACTGAGTAAGAAGCGTACCAGTTCGGATCGCAGGGGTTCTTCCAGGGATGCTTCGACTTGAAGTAATATGGCGGGGTCTTCTGTCGAGACAGAGATGGGAACAGTTTCCTCTGTTGGTGCAGCTTGCTCCTCGTTCTGTTCCATAGGTCGCTCCAGTTCGAGGTCGCTGGTTACCTTGGCCTTGCGGGACTCGAGTTGGTCGCCCCGCACTACCCCGATGCCGAAGTCCGTTGGGAACTTCATGGCCAAATAGTAAGTGGACACCACGGCTTTTAAAGCGTGGGTGATCGGCCGACCTACTATGGCATTGTAGGGGGAGGGGGTCGCGGCCACCAAGAAATCGTGACTGAGTCTTACCGTGCTAGGCCACATGTCGACTTCCATAAGTACTGTGACCTTTCCCAGGGGTCTGACCAGCGGGGTGTTCGTGGGCTTCAAGTTACTCTATCGGAACTGGAGCTTGTCGAAGGCAGCTTTTAAAAGGATGTATGCCGAACTACCGGAGGCAATGAGTACCCGCCGGACTTCGAAGTCGTTGATCTTCATCTTTATGACAAGTGCGTTGTCGTGGGGGTAGTGGACCCCGCGCACATCGTCTTCGGTGAAGAATATGGGGTCTTCCGTCTTAGGCCGCTTTGGGGGATTTTGTTCTTCTCTGGCGGCCTCCCGGGTTGATTCCCGAGCTGCTGCTGAGGTGCATCCTGCTACGATTGATCCTCCAACGATCACGTGGATTGTTCCCCAAACTGGTCTTTCCTCTAGGGGCTGCTTCTGCGGTTCAGCTGGTCAGCTGCTGGACTCGGGAGCATCTCTGTTGTGCTCTCCCTGCCGACATGTCTTATTACTATTACTATTATTATTATTATTATTATTATTATTATTATTATTATTATTATTATTATTATTATTATTATTATTATTATTATTATTATTATTATTATTATTATTATGCTGTACAAAATTTCGTAGGTACCCGCGACGGATAAGCTCCTCTATCTCATCGCGGAGATTATTACAATGCTCGGTGCTATGACCGTGGTCCCTATGGAAGCTGCAGTACAAGTTTTTATTTCTCTCGTTTGGGTTTCCCTTCAGACGAGGTGACCACTTCACATACGGGGCGTCTTTGATTGTCATTAAGATCTCGGCCCGCTTCGCGTTTAAGGGCGTGTAGTCCGCCCGACCTGCTAAGGGAGCTCGGAACGGCTGGCTTGGCTTCGGCCCCCGAGCTGGGTCTCTCTTTCTCCTATCATCTGAGTTGGAGGGCTCGCCTTCCCTCTTCCTTTTTTCGATCCCGCCTTCAGTCCTTTGGTTGATCTCCTCCTCTGTTCTTATGAATTTGTCCGCGAGCTTGAGGAACTCAGCTACGGTCGCGGGCTGGTTGGCTACCATGTGCCACCTGAACTCCTTGTGTGTCACGCCCCTCTTGGCTGCTGCGAGCTGTACCGCGGGGTCTAGGCGCGGTATCTGCAAGCATGCGTCATTGAACCGCTTGATATAGCCCTGGATGGACTCTCCTTCCCTCTGGACTATTTCGAGGAGGCTCTCCTCGGTGCGGGAGCACCGCTTGCTGGTAACAAAGTGCGCGGTGAAGACCTGCACGAACTAGGTCCAGCTTCTTATCGACCCGGGGGCTAGGTTCCTGTACCAGGTGCGGGCTACTCCCCTGAAGGTTGTAGTGAACGCCACACACATACAAGACTCGTTGGCCCTTGCTAGGTGCATTTGGGACTGGAAATCATCGACATGATCATTGGGGTCAAAAGACCCGTCATACTTGTCTAGAGGAGGGAGTTTGAAATCCTTGGGCATGGGGACTGCAAGGAGTTCTGATGACAGGGGGAAGGGACTGAAAGAATAGGGGCAACTTTTACCTCGTTCAAGCTTGTTTCTTCTTTACCTCGGAGCTCGGGCAGGATGCGGGTGGTAGTTCGGCGACTTCGCCAATGTCTTCGCTGCTGCTTAGAGGGCCTGGTGTTGGTGCTACTTGCCTTGGTGTTGCCAAGGTTGATCGGCCCGAACTGCTGGTAGTCCACTACCAGGACACCAAACTGGTTCTCTGTGAGCGGGAGCTCGAACTTAGAGTGTCGAGGTGCTGACTTGACTGGCAAGGAGTTTCCCGATCCGCCAGCGAGTTGCGAGGCGGGGGTGATTAGTCTTTCCCTCCTGCCCAGGGATGAGGGCTGGCTCTTGGAGGGGTCCTGGAGTTGGGAGGCTCCTCCTCGGTGAAGGCGCCCGCCCTGAGGGGAGGGCTTGGCTAGCTTCAAAGCAGGGTGCCGAGGTGGGAGCTGTGGTTGGTTCAGAGGCAGTTGGGGGAACTGCTGCTGATAGTGATACTAAGAAATGTGGTGCAGTACTTGCTGCTGATGGAGCTGATGTTGCTGGAATTGCTGCATTTGAGCTTGCATTGCCCACATGCACTGCATCAAGTCATTGAATTGGTTTTGGCTAGTCGCCAGAGGGACAGTAGTAGGTTCAGCAAAAGTTGTCTCGATAGGGAGGGGAAGGGGAACATTCATAGGTGCCACCATGCTTGGTGCATTGAAGCTAGGGATTCCGTCAGTCGAGAGGGGGACGGTGAATTGTCTGATGCATACAGTGACGGGCTGAGGGTGTTCCCCTATAGCATTCAAGTCGGCGTTGTGCCTGTTGCTGCTGGAGGAAGCCATGGAAGCTAAGGTTTCTTTGAGAGAGAGAGTTAAAGGATAGGGGAGGCTTTTTGAAAGGTTCCCACAGACGGCGCCAAATGATGATGCTCAATCCGGTCGGTCCTAGCTGTCGGTTACCTCGCTTCTGACGAGATTGGAGGTGCCTGAAACAAGGAAGAAGATGGAGACTTCCGGGGAGGAACCCGGTTGGAACACTCTAAAGCTCAAGTTAGTGCTCTTCAGAAGGCAAGGGAAATGAGGAACTCTAAGACCAGAAAGCGCAAGAATCACATACCTCCTTGTTTGAGAGATGGGGGCCTTTTATAATCACCTTGTACACTTACTTCCATACCTTTGCCAGTTCGGGTATCATTACCTCCGCCAGATCGGGTGTCATTTCCTCTGCCAGATCGGATGTCCTAACCTCCACTGCTAGTTGCCAGTTGCCAGTTCGGGTGTCATAACCTCCACTATTCCTTGTCAGGGCCGTCTCTGCCACGTCTGAGATGGCGGTGGCAGGTGGCCGTTGGAGGGCGGCTGTCATGTGTCGGACTCCTAATCAGTCAGGTGTGCCGCCTCCATGTATGGGCTTCCTGGGCGTCTGGTACGGTTGTTCAGTCAGGCGACTTGGAGCCGAAGTGGTGTGCGAGGTGGTCTTGAGTTCGGATAGAAGTATGGCCCGAACTGCCCCTGGGTGGGCAGTCCAGGTTTTTTGCCTTTTGTGCTCCTTATAAGGCTCAGAACCTCGAAGGGAGAGCTCGGGTTCCTCCTTGGGGAGCTCGGGTTGTGGGTTCCTTTTTTGGGGGAGCTCGGGACTCTTTAGCTCGGAGCTCGGGTTGTAGGTTCCCCCTTTGGGGGAGCTTGGAACTCTTTTTCTTGGAGCTCGGGTTGTGAGCCCACTGCCGTGCCGAGCTGGCGCTTCTGCCAGGTCACTCTCGGTTGCTTCCACGTGTCGCATGGCCAAGGGGTCGGGTCAAATCTCCCTCCATCAATTGCCCCCCACTCCCTATGCCCAGGGTACTGACCCGGCGTGGGGAGTTCGCGGGATGACGGGTGGATTTGCCTCGGGACACTTTGGCTTTAGTTTGGAACTTCTCCGGTCTGACCTGCTTGTGTTCTTGGCTCAACCAGGGTCGGCTTGGTTCGACCAGGGGTCAATCCCGGGCTGCGTATAACTCACGCGCGTAAGCGATTTCAAATTTTTGAACGTCAAAAATGCACGCCAATTGACTTTTTCTCGAGGGATACACAGCCGGTTTCGCAGAGAGCATTGGATGGTTTCAATCTTGGCTGTTGATGCACGAGTACAGTGGCTATAAAACCTGTTACATGCATACTTACTAGTTTTAATAAATAAAACCTGAGACCCCAGTTGCACCGACAAACATGTAGAATCGTATTTTTGTCTCTTCAACTCATTACATAAACTAGGAATGTCAATGCACACCGGTCATTGGATTTCCTACCCACATTCTACCCTCTATACATCGCAGATTCACAGCCGCACATGTGATCAGTGGTAGGGGCTTATTATATTTGATCTGATTCGAGTATGAGGTCTATTCTAACAATGTATGTTGGTCTCCAACATTCCATTGTGTTATTTGAATCAAATTTGGATTCATTCAAGCAATCAGATCGAATTGGAATCAAGGTCTTTTAACCAAACTTTGCATGTTGTAATTATGCATTGTCAACTGTCAAGGCAAATTTCTGAAAGTCTAATTCCCACCAATCATCAGTACACGTCATTTCTCTACGACTCCTTGGAGTATAGATATGGATCAAATAGCATTTGCATGTGCAGCAAGATTATACTACTAGATATTAAACAAGTAATGAAACAATTTATCTTCTTTAATATATAATAAGTAATGCCGATATGTTCCTTGCCTCACGTCAAACAACCATTCAAAAATTTTAGCTCAATACTTTTCTTCTCTAACTCATTCTAGTCATCTGCCCTTCTCCCTAATGGTAATAATGGAAGTAGGGATGGATAAGAGTCGAGTAAAGTTGAGCCAAATGAGTATTAGATTGTTCGAGTTCAGCTTTGTAGAAAAATATATATAAGGCTTGAGTTTGAGTATGAGCTTGACTTAAGTTTTAATTTGACTCAAAAGCTCATACATTTGAACTCAGTTCAATTTTAGCTTGGCAATGAGTTAGGTTCATATAAAAGTTAAAAATTATATACAAAAAAAGTTATTTCTTATTATACATATAAATAATTAAAAACAGGGTAAAAGACTTGAACCTCCCGCAAGGTTTCTCACAAATACTAATACCTCCCCTAGTATTTCTAATAGGACTTAAACCTCGCTTGTCAATAAAATGTGGCAGCATATTTGACATAACCAATGAAAAGACTATTTTATCCTTAATTATTTTTCACATTTTCAGAGGCAACCACTTAAACTATAGCAATCTAAACCAATAATATACGGTTAACTCAAATTAACCAAAAGGAAAATTAGATCTCCTCCAAGTCTCAAACTGCTATTCACAAATACTAATGCATGTTGTAGGCTTCTCCTTCACATTGTTGCTCAGCAGTTGTTGTAATGATGTTGTCGTTGTCTTCTACTTATTTACTTCTTTACCAACGATTAAAAGAGGGCCTAGGGTTGTCTAAGCGAGTAAAGATATATGGGCAAAGAGAAGAAAGGCGATTGATGGTTTGGATATGACTTCAATATAATAGCCGTTTTGGGTCAGAGTAGAACAGAAGGATACTATAGATTTGGTTCCTTCAATTAGATTTGATGAAGGGTGATTTGACCCGACCTCGTAGCCCGGGGCACATGTATATGACCTGGCCCAGTGAACAGCTCAGCCTAACAACACGACCGCAACTCGACGGAAGAGACACGCCGAGTCCAACGCTGGCCACTCAGTGAGTTAAGCAACTCGTCGGGGACTGATGCCTAGCCAATTTTGACTCTCACCAAGTGTGGAAGGTCCCGAGCTCTCCTAGGGGCCCGAGCTCCCCCTAAGGGGCCCGGAGCTCTCCCTTCCCAAAGAGGAAGCACCCTGGCTCGTGGCTAAGTGTCCCGAGCACCTCGGGGCAGCACCGTCCTCCCTCCCCCCAGTGTAGGCACCTCGGCACCTCGGTACAAGGAAAAACCTGTCCCAGACAGTCCGGTGTGCGGTAGCTCGGTAGGCTGTGGGGAGCCCTGTCTGACATCCGTACCCATCGGACCCTATGGCAGGGCTCTGATCCCTCGCCAGGCGGCGTTCTGTTTGCCTCCTTTGGAAAGCATGACGCGTCTGTCAAGCCCGTACCTAGCAATGGCAGTTTGTGGCGGCAACCTGCGCCTGCCACACCTGCCCTGGCAGTAACGGCAAGGGCGATGGCGGTTATGCCACGTATGACCAAGCTCCAACATAAAAGAACTCTAACCCACACAAAGAAAAGGTATTGAAGCTTAAGCACTTTGAGCACTCTTACTCTCTACTCTCTTTGAGATTTTCTCCAGTTCTAACTTAGCCATCGGAGTGTTCCCACTGGGACAACTCCCCAGGAACCCTTCACTTTCTACTTCCTCTCAGGTGCCGTTCATTCCAATCAGAAGCTAGTTCACAGCTAGCTAGGAGTGCCCAGATCGTGCAGCATCGAGATTGTTACTTATTCGTGGACAGTTAGCCAGAGCATGGAAGTACTTAATATTTTTGTTCCCTGCTTTCAATTAGATAGCTTTGGCCCTTTAATGCCATTTTAACTCTTTTTGAACTGCCACCTTGTCAAAACTGAGTTTTGCCTCTGCCCTAGTAGATTTCTCCTCCATTAAGAGGGGGCCCTCTTCCTCTTTCCTATCCAGAACCCTTGTTATTTTTAGGAGCTCATCCTTCCTATGATCAGTCTTCTTCAAGATGTTCTTTTTTCTAGACTTGAAGTTTTGACTTTGACATCTGTAGTTTCTTGGCCAACACATGGGAGCCCAAACCCTCCACTTCAAAGGACTGCCACCACTCTCTCAGGTGAGCAACAAAATCTGTTTCTTGGAACTAGCAGTTCTCAAAGTGGAATGGGGCAATTTTTCTGCGAAAATCTTCCTCTGTCAAGGTCTCTTGAAAAAGATTTGGAAAAGATGCTTCCTAGTTTGTGGACACCAAATATCTATCTAGTTGAACTAAGGAAGAGGATGCCTGGTTATTCATCCAAGTGAATTTAGCCCCAACTAGTGGTAGATCCATCAAACCATTTCTATTAACAAAATCCACAAACAACCTCATTCTTGAAGAAATCTTAGCACTTCCCTTCTTTTCATGAGAGAACTGGATGATGTTGAAATCACCCCCTATAATAAAGTTGCCTGCACAAACTTGGTTGAGTTCATTCTAGAAAGCTGGTTGAGTTCCTCAAAACCCCTGATTGAGACTCCCCAAAATTCTCCAAAACTCAGATACTTCGACAAAACCTAGTCTAAAAGGTTTTCATTGTCTAGGGGGTTGTGCCAGTTCTCCCTAACCTCCTCCACTGGGCAGACCTCCAAAGGGAGTTTCATCATCTCCCCTTCTTCGAGAGCCACCAACTATAAGGTCATGACAGAGCTTTCTCCTTGTAGAACTAACGACTGCAAATAGTCTAACGATCCCTCGCCATTGTGCCTCGGTGGAGGAATCGATTGTAAGGGTACAATGGCCTCTTCTTGTTGGACTGCCCTTAAACTTTGGTGAGCTTGAAATCCCAAACTCAACCTATTGTTCATCCTCCAACAAAGAGAGCTCTTCCATAGCCTAATGTTTTCCTTTTCCCTTTATTATATCTTCGACAAGGCTTGGTTTGCAATCAACCCTGCTCATAGAACTTGATCAATCCTGGCTCTCTTCTATCCCAAGCTCTAGGGGGATTTCTTCTTCTCGTCCTGCCTCAATCGATGGGATAGCAGCCACTTCTAAGTGGAGTGAGACAAAACAGGCCGAGTTTCCTTAAAGATAAATGCCTGCTTCTTGTCAAACGTGTTGCTATTGCCTGAACCCGAACCCACACCCGGCTTGTTACTCCATGGGTTAGGTCCTTCTTTAACCGCCCAATCAACTTGGTTGGCTTTTCCTTGGTCTAGTTCACTTGTGTTGGTCTGTTCAAGTCCAGCTCCCTTGAACACTCACCTATTAAGTCCTTGAGCTCCTGCCCATTCCTTGGGAGGTCACTTAGGGTCTGTTTGATTGCTGAGAAAATTGGACTGGATGGGATGAGAAAAGGAAAATTTATTTTCTCAGTTAGTTATAATGTGTTTGTTTGCTGAGAAAATTTTTGTGAGAAAATCCACTTTCTAGTGTTTGTTTTGCAAGGAATAGAATCTGGTAAAAAATAGCTCACAATTGTTCGATGGAAATCAAATCAACCAACTTTGATAAAATTTCCACTCGAATCACTCCATTTATCCTTCGCAATTGCTTCGGCACTAGAAATGTTGCTCAAAACCACCCAAATCCTTCATCCATGTTTCATCTACTCCATCTAACTTAGCACAGAAGAACTCCTTGAGTCTTTCAAGTTTCAGTCAGCAACGAACAGGTTTTCAAAGAAAATCACTGAAAAGTACACAAAAACTCCACTGTTCTCAATGATTTTTTACTCATTGAGATCGAGATTCTTGTCCAAGACACAAAATTGAAGTTAGTAAAAAAGAAAAATGAGATGAAACCTAGGAAAAGCTGATTAGAAGATTAGTTGTAGAGAGCTTCACAGAGAAAGAATAATAGGACTTTGAGAACGGTTGAAGCATTGATTTCTATGGAGAGTCTGATTTTGGTCAATAGGGTTGTTTCATGATGTTGCGAACCTTGTTCCAGCGATCTTCTTTGTTTTGATAAATGGGAACTCGGTCGTCAAAAACAAGGTTTGCACAATCGCAAACCAAGTTGTCATGGACCAACAATCTGTCTCTTTTTCTTCTACTTGAACAACAATCCCTCCAGCAATGAAACCTCTTCAAAATGCCTTCACACCTGCTGAGGATTGGCCATGGTTGCCTGGGCCACGGCAACCAAGTTCCCGTGGTTGCTCGAAGCTTTGTTTACTTGCTCGAAGCTTTTGATTTATTTACTGATGAGAATGGAATCACGACAACCAAGTTCCCATATGCAATTAGGTTCAGATGAGCGCCATAGTTATTCACAGCCATGGCAAACGCAAAAACCGAGTTCCCACCTTGGGCACTTTAAGGGCATTTATTGAGGACGAATTGGAGGCATTGGAGACATTCTGGCATCGGCAGATGAGGTGAAGAGAAGAAGATGACGCATTGGAGACATTCTGGCATCAGCAGGCGAGGTGAAGAGAAGAAGAGGAAGGGTTCGTTCACGCCATGAGTTGCAGGGTCTGATGCAGTTCAAGGTAATTTTGGTTTGGTTGCAGAGATCCCTCCTTCTCTCCGTCTCCCTCTTTCCGTTGCCGACGACCTTTAGCGTGAGAATGAGGAGGAGCTTTCCGTTGCTGATGACAATTTTGTCCGTTGCGAGTCCCCGATTTCTACCGACGACAACGTTTAGCGCGAAAGTGAAGAGGAGCTTTCTGTCGCCAACGACGATTTGGGCCGCTGCGAGTTCTCGATTTCTTCCGACAACGACCTTTAGCGCAAGATTGAAGAGGAGCTTTCCAATGCCGACAAAGATTTTGGCCGCTACGAGTCTTCAATTTCTATCGCCGATGAGGAGTAGGCGAATGAGCAAACAGAGAGGAGGTTATGGTTGGGATGCTGGAGGAGGATGTGGTGATGATCGGCGGCGGTGGTGGAGGTGCTGATAACAGGAAGAAGATGGTTAGTGGTGGAGAGAGAGAGAGAGAGAAGATGATCGACTTCTTGCTCTGACAAAGCCCAAGCAATTTTCTTAGCGTTTTCTTTTCTCACCGAGGTCGCACTGTTTTGGTGCGACCCCACTCACTTAATTTTGGGATCCCGCATCCCTGTTGTTTCTCATCCCAAAACACTGTTTACCAATAAACAAGCACAAGAAAGGGAGACTACCACATGGTCACTGAATCCCACGTCCCTCTTGGGACTTGTTGTTCACTGAATCTGCCTCGTTCAAAATTTGAAAAAATTCCTTCTACTCAGAGACTACCACATGGTCAAGATTATGCAAAATCTCCATCGATCTTTCCCTCTAAAAAGCAGGTCTATCGAATAGCTCCCCTAAGTCTCCTTCGGAGAGTTTTTACACCAGTCTCTTGCTTGGGGGATTCGATAGCTATGGCTGGCATCTTCGGTAGACCTGCAACTTTTGATAGCCCCTTTTGATTAGTTTCCCCCTCTTCATAGGATTTCAAAAGCTTTTCCCTTGAGATTTCTCTTGTTCGTAGATATCTCTCATCCTCTGGCCAAGCTCCCGGTTCAAATTCTAACTAGATGTGCATTGTATACACCACATCACCTACCTTGATGTCAACTGAGGCTGGCGGTTCTCCTCTCCATATCACATGAGCCTTTATCCATTCATATGTTGCTATCTCCTTCACCGAGTCTTTTGTAGCCAGGAAACCCCCACAGAAGTTGCCTATCACTGTTATGATTTCCGAGCTCCAGAGTATCAGCGGAAGGCCGTAGATTCTAATCCAGACTTTCCTATCCATGGTCCCCTATCTTGGAAGCTCATTCATGGTACAACCAACACAGACACTCCACTTGTCGATGAATAGAGCTTTACCCCCCAATTGCCACCGAGACCTACTCAAATTATGTTTCAAATTCAACTCTAGAGGGACAATGAATAGAAACAAGCCATTGATAAGCTTTTTCACCTTGACTTCCTCCAAGAAGTTCTAGGCTTCCCTTACCCAGGCTTCAACACCTGCTAGATCTAGAGCCTCCCCCTCGAACTTACCAACTAGACATGATTCCAAGGACTTCCTATGGAGGTCGACTCCATTACCTTTTGTTTCAATGAAGAAAAGATCTTCATTCCGATAGAAGTGACAACTACCCTTAGTTGGCCAGGCATTTGTTACACTGACATCTTTGAAAGAAACCCTGCCTTCCTTCTTGCACCCTCATCCCCCAGCCATGGCGGTCTTCCCCTCGCCATATTGCCACCACCTTTCTCCGTTCATTGTTCACCATTATTCTACCCCCGCTTGGCCTTTTAGCGTGTTTTCATTGAGCAAGTTTCATGAGCCTAAATTCATATTATTTTGAGCTTGGCTCAATTAGTAATTGAGTCTTTACATAGAGATTGAACTTATCTCAAAGCTTTATTTGGACCGAGCTTATCTTTTCATAAACCAAGCTCAAATGGCTCTTGAATAGCTTGATTCATGTCCATCCCTAAATGGAAGACAAGAAAGACCATTAGACTCCTTTCGACTATTCTAGCTATTTTAGTTCCCATAATTAGATGATGCATAGAGAGAAAGTCGAACTCTATCTATCTTGCTTTTTCTAATCTCTAATCTATTTTTCACGACTTTCCTTATCACTGTTGATTGGCCTTCTCATTATCACAAACTAGGAGTACAAGTGAGTCAAGCTACTTGTTGAATACTTGAATTCAACTCACAAATAATTGAGTTTGAGTCAAGTTCAAGTTTCACAATACTCAGATCAAGTGACTCAATAGCCTAATTGAGTATTTAATAAAATATTATTTTTTAATAAGAAATAGTCTTTTATTATTAATTAAAATTGTATAGTACAAGTATTTGATCTTGAGCTCAAGCTCAATTTTGGCTTGATGGTAATCGACAATTGAGTTGAATCGATACTTGAGTATGTCACTTGGAATAAGTATAGTTCAAGAAGGAAAAATGCAAAACTCAATTGAGTTTCGAGTAGCAAGTTTTTAAGTCAAGTCGAGCAATGAAAGAGATAACAAAGAAAGAACTCTATTAGGTATATGTTTTCATCAAGGTTCAAAATATCGATAAGCCGGTAGGGGCATATCGAGCGAATCGATACCTTTTTCATTATTTTTTTTCAAAACCAATTAAGAGGGCCGGTTTAGAGCTCCTCCACCCCCTAAACCGGTCAGACCCCCCGATCGTATCGAAGGGGTCCTAGAACGATACGTATCGGCCGATATGGGCTGATACATGTCGATACTTTGAACCTTTGTTTTGATGTTTTCAGGAAATCTATCTATCTATCTATCTATCTATCTATATATATATACATTAAAACAAGGCAGTCAAGAAAATTTCTCCTTTTTTTGAATTTTTATTTTTTTTATTCCATGTCATTTTTGAAACAACCAATGAGATTCACTTTCCTAGAATCTAAATAATCTCTTCTCCTAAAATTTCTCCTAAACTACCTCCCCCACTTTCTCCAAAATTATCTCTTATTCCTATTTATCTTCTAAATTATCTCTAATTCCTATTTATCTCCAAAATTATCTCTAATTTAGTAGAGAGTTTATCTCCTAAATTATCTCTATTCCTATTTATCCTCTCCCCTACTTTAGATATATATATATATATATAAAGAAATTTTGGATTAAAAATTTTAAGATTTATTTAAATATTCTATTTATCTCCAAAATTATCTCTAATTCCTATGTATCCTCTCCCCTACTTTTTATCTATGTCTATCTCAAGAAAGTTTAGATTAAAATTTTAAGAATTATTTAAATATTCCAACAAAATTATATAATAACTTTAGAATATTTATTAAAAACACAAAAAATAATTTTATATTTTTACAAAATATATCACAAAATTATGTACTAACAATTTAAATTATATTTTTTCTGGATTATCAATTTAAAAATTTTCAAATATTTAATAATATGTAATAGCTCTAAATAAATAAAATTCAAATAACAAAAAAAATTAAATATTTTATAAATTATTTAAATATTTATCATAACTAGATTTTAAATAGTTAAAATAATGGAATTATGTAATAAATTTAAAAAATTTCTTCAAAGTAGAAAAATAATTATAAAATAATATTGAAATTAATAATAATTTAATATATTACAAAATTAATAATTATATTATGTAATAATAGTATAAATTATGATTTTATGGATAATTAAATTCAATAAATAATTAATATTTTAAAATTTAAATATTTTACATATTATTTAAGTATTTTAAATAACAAAATATTTAACATAACTAGATTTTAAATAGTTAAAATAAAGAAATTATGTAATAAATTTAAAAAAAACTGAAAAGTAGAAAAAATAACTATAACATAATATTGAAAATAATAATAATTTAATATTTTTACATAATATTGTAAATAACTAATTTCACTTATATAAAGTAATAATTCAAGAAAATAACTTCCAAAAAATTTAATATTTATTAATAATAATTTTAAACTCTTAATCTGTATTTATTAATATAATTATATATACTAAAATTAATATTTATTGTATTTCAGTAATTATTTATTATTTTTTGTGATAAATGTATTTTCAATGATTATGTATAAATTTATTTTGTTTTGTTATTTAACAGAAAATTTTCAATAATTATTGGAGATTAAACTACTATTATTGAATCTTTTAAATTTAATTTATTGTACTTATTGTATTTTTGTTATGACTTATTGATTAATTAATATTTATTATAGATTAAAAAATTGTTATTTATTGCAGATAAGACTATTAAATTAGATAAAATTATGAGTGTTCATGAGTTGGTTCGATCCGGCCATATGCTATTTGGCCAACCAAATTGACCTAGTTAAGATGGGAAGTTGGTTAGTTGAAACCGACTGACCTTTTGTGAAAACCAACCCACTCAAGTTGTATCGGTTTGGGTTGTTTTCAAAAAAGGTCAGTTGGTTCAAAATATTTAAACTTAAAACTTTAATTTAATTTTAAAAATTACAGTGCAATTATTAAAAAATAAATATAAAAATTAGATTTATGAAATAAAACATTTTATACTAAGAAATATGGGAAATTTCTCACTTTTTATATTAATAATTGTATTTAAAATATAAAATATTAATATATATCCATGGTTAGGTCGGTTTACAAATGGCCAAAGTGAAACTGATCCAACTTGGTCGAATTGGGAATTTTTTGAACCAAAGCCAATATAAAATACTAGAAAACTGACCAACTCGGGTCGAGTTGATCGGGTTGTCCGGTTTCATAAGTTTGATGAATAAACCTAACTAAAATTAATTATTGTTATTTTTGTATTATAAAAAATTTACTAAAAGTAGTATATAAAATATGAATAATTATTAATTATTTAAAATTTTGAAATATATAAAACAATTGTGTACTCTTATGTGTTTGTATTAGGGTCATTTACTAGAACACACCTTATAGTTTTACATATTTACTTAAACCTACCCAAGGTTCAAAATATTGATAGCTCGATACGTCGATAGGGGTGTATCGAGCGAATCAATCCCTTTTTTTTACTTTTTTTTTTATTTTTTTCAAAACCGGTTCAGGGTGGTCAATTTAGAGCTCCTCCACCCTTGAATTGGTCAGACCCCCGATGCACCCACTGTAGGGGCGTATCGGAGGAGTCCTGGAACGATACGTGTCGATACTTTGAACCTTGAACCTACCTTATAGTTTTTGTTTTACTAAAACATCACATATATTTTACAACTTATTTACTTAATCAAACTTTCATTAACGAGTGTTTGTTTTGCTAGTAGGCCCATGATTTTTTATTCCATAAATACCCTTAACACTTTTTTAATACAGAAAACAGAATTGGCCAAATATAACCAATAGAGTGGTTGTCCATGTCTTATTAAGGGAAAAATGGTATTTTTATTTCTATTTTATTTTGATTAAATTTATTTAAATGAACATTAGGGTCAACACTGTCATTTCCACTATCATCTAATGGAAGATTGATTAAATCCGTTGCAAATTATAAGTGGTGTTTTAGTAAAATGCTAACTATAGGGTAGATTTTAGTAAATCCATGAAACTATAAGGGTATTTTAATAAATGACCCTTTCTATTATTTATCTTTCACTTAATAAATCCCGTGCATAGCACGGGTCCTCAACCACTAGTCATTGTTGAACGACATGTTTGGTTGATGTAAGACATCAACCAACAAAACTTGTCCCAACATAGTTTTAACATGATCTATGTCCACACATCTCAGAGTAGGATCCACCATGCATGAGATGTGCGGACATAGATTATGTTAGAATATGTTGAGACTGTTTTTTGTTGGGAGGAAATCTAGACTAATATCAAGTAACACTCTAATTAAACACATTGTTAGTGGATATTGAAGCAAACACTTTGTGTATATGCAAAAATAGATGTCATTACTAATAGAGGTGCAAGTCTGGTGGGCTGAGATGGGTTTAAGTTCAACTCAGGTTCATCCATAAGAATTGGGCCTAAGGCCCAAGAACAATTTGAGCCCAATGTCAAGCCCAAATTGTCCAACCTGGGTCCAACTTGCATAGAATTATTATATAGGGTAAATTTCTTAAACTACCCTTATGGTTTAGCTAATTGACTAAGTGCACCCTTACTATTTGAAAATTAACTAATGCTACCCCTACTGTTTCTGACAATTGACTAATACTTCCCTTACTATTGGCGCATGTTAACAGAAAGACAAAAAATACTACTTTACCTTTTATTCTTCTTCAAAATTTCCAAATAAAATAGGAAAAAAGGGAAAGAAACACTGGTTCATCAAACCCTGTTGGAGCTCCTGGAAGTAGAAAGAATGGCCCTAACAGTCTTAGAAGTAGATCTGAAAATAATCTTTTGATTGTTCTAGCAGAACTTAACAGGAAAATCTCATATCCAGCCAAGGGGCTCTATGCTCCTTCTTCCTCTTCTTATTTCTCTTTTTCTTTCTCCCCTGTTCCACCACCACCACTGCATCCATTGCCCCTGGCATCAAAAAGGTCAAACTATTTGATGGAGCTTGTGTTTCAGTCTCCCAGAGCAAATCATAAGTGCTCGAACCAGTGGCGGTAGAGGGCAGCCCGACTTGGGAAAATGTGATTAGCCTGCAAAAGCTTGGACAGCGGGAGAGGCATTAGAGATTTTTTATCTCCAAGATTGAAACCCCAACTTGAAGCAAGTTTAGTCACCGAAGGGCAACCGGAGAAGCTCTCAAGCAGATTGCGCTCATGAGAGGTGGAAATAGAGCAGTTCTCGTGTGCGTTCCGAGCAGTTCCCGTGTGCGTCCCCCTCCTATCACCTCTGGCCTCTCTTTGTTCTCTAAAGTCTGCCTCCACTTCTATGATTTGATCAGAAATCAGAATGCTGAACTGTGGTAACAGGCTGTTAGCCGCCTAGTCCGAGATGTATGACTAGGTTAAAGAGTTTGAATTTTAATCAGAATGTTGAACTGCGGTAAGTTCTCTAAGAACGCTGATTTCTATAGTTTCATGGGAATTGGGACGAGGGAGGGGGTAATATTGGGTTTTAAAAGAATTTTAAACACCACGTGATATCACGTGTATACGGGTTTTGACGAATAATAATGGATGCTAACAATAAAGGAAGTATTAATCAATTGTCAGAAATAGTAGGGATAGCATCGGTCAATTTTCAAACAGTAAGGATACACTTAGTCAATTAACTAAACCATAAGGGTAATTTAAGAAATTTACCCTTATATATATAATGAAAATAATGAAAATAAAAGTTTGAACTTTTGGACCCAAGCCCAGTCTAAGAACTAGATCAGGCTTAGGTTCGGCCTACCCAAGTTGAACCCCTATCTACTAATAATTTCTCTGCATAGGCAGATGGACAACAAGAAATTGCCCACCTAAATATTTAAGTGCATTAGTAAAAGAAAAAAAAAAAGAAATGGCAATGGGCAGATTCAAGGTAGGGACTATACTCCCCATCCCCGTCATCTATTCTTGCCGGGGAGAAAACAAATCCCCCATCCCCAACCCTGATAGAGACAGATTCCCCATTGAGGATCTGAAACCTTGAATTCAGACTTGTTTTCGAGGTTAAGTAAAATACCAAGAACATCAAATTCAATGTCTATTTGGTGGTGTTTTATTTTTCACTAGTATAATTATGAAAATTTACTTTTTCTTTTTGCTTTTTTTGAGAAAGGGAAAAGAAAAAGATGTATAAAACCTTTAAACTAAATTGAAAGTTTCGATTTCACCGTTCTAACTTTTTAGCAAAGCATTTTTTTAGTGATACTATCATGAATCCGAGCAAGATTCCTTTTTCAATAGTGAATTAGAAGAAAAAAAATTAACAATTCAATAGGCAAATACTTTCAAGACGTTATAGACTTGCAGCTTGAGAGAGATGGTTGCGGATGTTGCTATGCTGGATAGTCAGAGATGTCGAGATTGTCGGTTGCTGCTTGATAGGGGATAAGGGAGGCTATGAGGCTAAGAGTTTCATGGGATTTGGCCATCTTGGGGGAGGCAATGGGAGACTGGATATGCTCCTCACACAGGGCGCTTCTCATCGATCTTACAGACACATCCTATCATGCATTAGGAATATCTCCCGTATTTATAAGTTATTATTTATGGGAAATATTTTCAATGCAGTGTGGATATATCTATGAGGCACCTATGTATAAGAAGCAGATCCGGTTCCAGGCAATAGGAGGTTAGGGTTTTGTGGAGTTAATATTAACAATTGGGATGGGGTGGGATTCCCCTACAAATAAATCTTCATACCCAATCTAGTCTAGTTGTTGGGCCTCGTGTATCTGGTGGGTATAAGGAATTAGAGTAGGATGCTCCTCACAGAACGCACTTCATACAGACTTCACAGCATGTCCTGTGACTGCACATAGGTATACACACTGGGGTTTGCTGAATTGTTTTCAGTACTCACAAAGCTCACACCGTCCTCACAACTACGGCCACTTGTAACGATGTATTGAGGATATCTCCTTATATATGGGGAGATATTCTCAATGTATAGCTTCAAGTAATTGTGAGTATGAGCATCGTTTATCTGATTACAAAAATCCTTATATTCCCAATGCAGTCTGCGAGGAGCAAATTTAATTTCCACGATATTATTAACAAGGGTGTAAATGGATTGGATTCGAAACACGGTATATTCAAATTCGATTTGATATTGTTTATGGTGGAGATGATCCTATTCGAAGATCTAATCAGATCTAACAGGTAAGGAAGGATCTATATTCAAATTTGATTGGAAAGTCCAATCTTCAGATCAGATCTGATTTATTTAAAAAATAATAATAAATTGTTAAAAGAAAAATAAAATATATCAATTTAAATAAAAAATAATAGTATTTATTATTATTTTCATCATATATACATATTTTTTTATAAAAAATAAATAAATAACATACATTATATATACTTATATAAATATATAACATATAACGGATACAATCCGAAGACCCGGGGTGATCCGAATTCAACCAATTAGGATTGGGTTAACTTTGGCTGTTAGGGCCCAACAGCATAGGCTATTGAGACAGATTCTGCACTAGACACATTCTGGGCAATTCACCTATTCACACCCATACTTTTGTTTTTAATCAAAATAAATTAAGATGTAATTACTAAGTTGCCCATTCTCGTGGTAATGTGACATTTCCAGATATTCTCTCAACAGTTTGAAAGGAACACAAATGCAAATATATACGGGATCATTTGCACCCGTAAGTCTGCGACATCACTCAATCTAATTCTAGGTGGAATTACAACGTTACATCCAAATCCAACGCTAGCGCTAAAACCATGTCGTAGCAAAAGAGGTTTGTTAGTTGTTCCATCATTCCAGTTTTACTAGAACATCACATGCCGTGCCTATATCCAAGTGGCGCTCATATGTTCCAATAACGTCAATTGGAAGATCGGAATAGACCACGCTACCATCCACCTGGCTCGTGAGATCTAAGTGACCCACTTACAACGTAGACAAACTGGATAAGATAATCCAACTTGAAAATTACCAAAATATCCTCTGACTAAATTTTGCACAGCGATTGTGCAGACCCACTTACCACTTTTGCGGACTGCTAACCCCCCCACAACGAAAAAAAATTGCGGGTGATAGGTGATCGCTTCTTACATTCTTTCAATTCACTAAAATACCCTTCTTTATCCTCTTTATCAATTGCAATAGTGGGGACATACTTGGGCAATTTTGAAGAATGAAGAAATCTTTCACGGCAAGTGCCGAGTGGGACTTTGAGTTCGATTTGCTTACGATTCGCTGCCGAATGCCGATTCAGTTAGACCCCGTCCCGTATTTGGAGCTGACGCTGTTACACCGTTAACGGACACAAGTCGCAAGTGCATCTACTCTCTCTCTCTCGCGTAGGGAGCGGGCCTGGTTCGTTTTACGACCGCCGTTTATCCACATAAACCGCCTTTTTTTACATTTTTTTTTCAAAGCAAGCAAACAAACCTCTTTCTGTCTCTGCACTCTCTCTCTCTCTCTCTCTCTCTCTCGCCCTCTCTCGGAGCGGGCGAGCGAGGGTTCGGAATCTTGCGGAGAATTGCTCAACCCAGTCGGAAAGTCCATTGGTTCCGACTCAAGGCTTCGAGGCCCCGGATGCGACGTGACCGGACCAGAGATAGGAAGCTCTTATTCTTCTCTAAATAAAAATAATAATAAAGGAATCTTCTCTCTCTCTGGTCGTGGCTGTGTTAGCTTGCAATGCAGGGAAAAGAAGGGAAAGAATCATAAAGTAGGAGGCCCTTACACGGCACAGAAGCCGAGATCCCTTACTCGATCCTCTTGACTTATGCCGAATCCGTTCTGATTTTCCTCGTCTCTTTACCTCCGTCTCTTCGATCTCTCTTTTGTTTAAATTCTATCGTTTTTCTCTATGTTTTTATCCTCGAACTTGAAAAAAAGAATAGCACGGAAGAGTTAGATAGATAGAGAGAGAGAGGAGCGTTTGAGCTGGAGATAATGCTTTGGTGGTGAGTTCTCTCCCGTTTTTTTTGTTGAATTCTTGTTGCTTTTGGTGCTTTGATTAGTTGATCGGTTGGTTTTGTGATGGAAAGATGGAAACTTGATTTGTTTATGACGGTTTTGGAGGTTATAATTTGATCTTTTGTTTGAATTGGGTTTTAACAGTGAGGTTTCGTGCCGATCTTTTCTGTTTCTATTTCAATTTCGACTGATTCGTAGAATCTTCGTTTTTTTATTCGGTAGCTAATGTTTTCTTCGGTTTCGATTGTAGAGGAAAAATTCTTTCTTTCTTCGGATATATGCGTGAACTAATTCTTCTTCTTCTTCGTCTTCGTTATATTTGATGATCTTCAATCTGAGTAAATCAAAATTCCGTTTTTTGTTCTCTATTTTTCATGGTTTTGATTCTGTTTTATGATCTTCAAGATTCTTGAAGAAAATCGCTATTCTTTTCCCTTCAGTAGCTATGCATTTGTTTTCCTTGCGATAGGGTTGCATTATGCAGTTGCATCAATTTAGTATTTGTTCTTATTTTCATTTTTTATCATCTTTTATTGCTTGTATAATTTATACATATTTTAATGGATTTCTGCTTCTTCTTATTCTTCTTCTTCTTTTTTTTTTTTTAAATTTATGTTAGTTTCTCTTGTTTGTGAAGGACACAGACAGGGAAAATATTGAATTTCCTATCGGGTAGAAGGAGCAATTGATATATGGAATATTGAAATTTATTTCCTTTCTTAGGGTTGTGGTTTCTGAGTTGCACGATGCCATCTGAAGTAATGGATCAAAGGGGTTTGTCTCCATCGTCCTACTTCTTTGAGGAAATCCGTTTTCCTGCCGAGGTATTGATCCGCAAGACAGCTTCCAAATTTATGTATTCGTTTAAGTGTTAAGCAGTTCAAATCTTCCAGTTTGGTTATCTAAGTTACCTTTTTCCCTCCTGTCTTCTTATTTACCAGAGAAAAGTTGGATTTTGGACGTCTGAAAATATGCCTGATAGCCATGGTGAGTATCTGTAGTTTGATTTACCAGGTGTTCACTGTTCTAGCCCATAAAAGACCAAAGGTTGTTTGAGATCCTGACATAACTGAGGCCTGTGCAATCAAATAAATAGTTTGTTATATCTATTATATAAATGATATTCTGTACATACAAATTGAGCATAGGTTCTGGGTTCTAAGTTCTAACTCACAAGGATGCCATTTGCACTAAATAAGCTTCTTGGATGATCCTTTTGATTGTTCTTCCTCCTCTCTAGGAGGCTAGTCATTCACAGTTATCACTTTTGGGCTTGTGACATTGTGGAGATTATTCTCATTTCCCCCACTTTTAACCTCATATTAATTTGAGACAAAGTTTGTGAAGACACCCAGAAAGTGTTCCAACCCCAGAAGTTGGGTAATTATCAAAAAGAAAAAAACAGAGGTTGGGGCCTTACAACCTCTTGGATCCATTGGAATTCTTGAAAATTTTATGAGCTGGGACATTCTAGGCTGATATTACCTGCCAAAAGAATTGGTAAATAATATATGTGATGAGACTAGCTTGAAGGAGGTTTACCCTTGCCTTTTTTTATATGGCTCAAAACAAAGAAGCTACAATGGCAGATGCGATGTCTTGTCACAATGATACAGCAGTGTGGAAACCCACTTTTAGGAGGAATCTAAATGACCGGGAGGTGGAGCAAATGACTGATCTTCTACAAAAGCTGTACAGACATAACCCAAGCAGGTCAGGGGATTCTTATAAAAGAGAATGGAGATGGTGCAAGGATGGCAGTTTTCAGTTAAGTCTTTTATGGCACATTGGTGGAGAGGGGAGAAAGTAACTTCCCTTGGGAAAGTATTTGGTGTACAGTCGCTTCAACAAAGGTCTCCTTTCTGCTGTGGACAGCCTCTCTTAACAGATGTCTGACTAGAGATAATTTGTTGAAGAGGGGTTGTTTGATTGATAACATCAACTGTATCTTCTGTGATGAAGAAGGGGAATCAGCTCATTATCTAATTTTGCATTTCTCATTTGTTAGAAGGCTGTGGTCTAAAGTGTTGGACTTTTTGGGCTTCAGTTGTGCTTTCCAAAATCTGTGGTGGAGCTTTTAATTTGTTGGCAGTTGAAGGGCTTGAGTAAAAAAGGAAAAGTAATGTGGAGGGTGCTGCATGTGGAAATTTTTTAGACCATGTGGATGGAAAGAAATGCCAGAATTTTTGAAGGCTTGGGAGAATCAGAGGCGGAGTTGAGAAGGATTTATGGGGTAGAATTCATTCTTGGGTTTCAATGAACAGATGTTTTACGGATATACCACATGACTCTTTTTTGAAAGCTCAATTGCTTTTTTGTAATGTTTAATCGATATTTTATACAGATAGCGGTTATTTTGGCACAGCTCCTTGCTGTATAGATGTGGGCATGTAATTTTTTTGTTATTAATACAACACTTGACCTCTTTAGAAAAAGAATCTTTTTAGAAGTTAATTGACAGAATGATAACAGAAGGGGAAAAATGTTGGAATCTGAAAGTTCAGGGGGCTTGTCACTACCCTCAAAGTACAGGGTGGTAATCTGTAATTTGCCCTTATATATTTATTTTAGGAATTAGATAAGATTATGCGAAAGAATTCCAGTCTTTAGTAGATTTAGTAGATTTTGATCTCTTCAGTTAGGCACTTGAAGCTGTTGGTTGCTTGGTAGGGACTATTTTCTTCTGTGGCATTTTCCTTTTATATTTTCTTATTATATCCCTTATACAATATTTATTTCAATCTTCATTTCCCAGTGCATGATAACACTACTTGTAAGATTTTTCACTGCTCCTTGATTGCACAGATATCTGGATATGTTATGTGGGGCCAGATTCTAAGAAAAAGGAAGCCAAATCCATGGTTTTATCTTGGTCTTTATGGTCCTTTGTGTGGCTGCCAAGATGGACTAACTATTGGTTTTCAGAAATCCACATAAACTTCAGCCCAATTCCCTGGAATTGCACCTGTAAGCCCAAGCTTAATAAGTTGTCAGGTTGGGCCCAAGGCCCATGAACTTAGGCCCATTCTAGTAAGTCAATGAATTTAGAATTTGTTTAGCTCAAGTAGGTCCTGTGTTTCTGAGTTGAAGATTCTTTCAATTAAATCAAGTAAAGATTTGATAGAGATTGAGAAGATCTACTAAATATAGTTAGATTAAATACTTTTTCTTAGCAAGTATTTCCATATTTAGTTGCACTTATTAGGAAAATAAATATCATGTAGATCTCAAATAGAGTTCATCTATAAAAGCCATTGTAATCACTCTTTTGTAAAGATGAATAAAAGTTACATTGTTTCTTAGAATATTGCAGTTTGGTTTTTACTCCTAACTTTTGAAAGTGCTGATTCTTAGATAAAGCTAGTGGTGCAACACCGTTAGGACCTTTCTTTGGGTTATAGTAGGTATTTCATCTATTTTTGAACACTAGTGTACTTGGTTTTTGTGTTATATTCAGCCATGCTTTCTAATTTTTCTTTATTACTTCAATGGTAAACCATTCACTTAGCTCTTATTTCCTCTTATACTCTCACCATATTTCTTTGTTGACTCGTTATTTCTGTTATTTTCTGTAGTTCATAAACAGCATAGCTCAGACCTCTTCCTGTTTTTCTTTCTGAATTTTTGAACACTCTCAAGTTCCTAGTATATTCAAGCTAAGCCTCATTGAAGCAAGCTTGATACAGATAGGGCCATTACCCCTCATTGTGAAGGTTCTTGTGTGTGTTGGGTGTCGCCGGGGGGTAACACAGACCTAACATTTGTCATTTTTCCCCAAAAGTTGCAACTCTCAGATTCTGTTCTGTATTTTCATGCATGTTGGTCCAAGAGTTTACCATTGCACTAATCAGTGGTCACTATCTTGATAAAGCTCATTTTCAACCTATTGTTTTCCCATTATTTTATCCCTACTACTCTTCTAAGTTGATTTGCTTGTAGCAACCTGTCATTGCAATTTTAGTCTTAAAACCCCTCTTAAACCTAACCAACATGACTCTTGTTTTCTCCTAGATATCCATGCAACCTCATCCGTAATTTCTAGGGTAGATCTTTCAGCCATTTGTATGTTGTCCAGCATCAAGATGTTTTCTTTTTGTCCTTTGTTTTCTTTTCGTCATTCTGCCATCTTATGGATGTATTGCTGTGTTTCAGGAGTAGGAATGGGTGCAATATCACGAACATCAGGGAGCAAGTCAATTGCTTCATCACCCCTAGAGAAACTTATGCCAATGGGAACACACTCAATGCAGTGCTTGGAATTACCTGCATCTTACCCTGTCAGAGACCAGAATGCTAAGCTTAACTTAGAGCACCAAGTTGTGATGACAGATAAAACAGCCAATTCATCCATGACCTTGTGGAGATCTGTGGACCAAGATGTGGCAGCAAAGTCCAATCTATTTGTGCAGCCAGCATCTTATTTTATGGAAGGTGGCAGAATAGAGAAGAATTCAGTGCTATGTGAGAATGGTCTATTCTCAAGCTCCTTTTCAGAAATATTTAGCAGGAAGTGTAAGTTTCCATCTTGAAATTTATTTATCGATGCAATGCTGTTATATGCAGACTACTATTTGCTGCCTTACATGCATTGCTATATCTACTTGCTGTATTCTCTGCTTATATTTTTCTATTTGTTGTGCAGTAAAACTATCATCCAATGATGTTCTATTTGGAAAATCTGTTGATACTGTTGCCTCCCAATATGAGGAACAGGAGCCCTTTGAATCCCTTGATGAAATTGAGGCACAAACAATCGGAAACCTCCTTCCTGATGATGATGACCTGCTTTCTGGTGTAATTGATGAATTGGAGTACATTGCCCTACCAAATAGTGGGGATGACACAGAAGATTTTGATCTGTTTAGCAGTGGTGGAGGGATGGAACTAGAAGGAGATGACAGTTCCTGTGGGGTCCAAATTTCTGGTATTTCTGGAGATATTTCCAATGGTCAGCAGGGAGTTTCTTATGGATCTGTTGCAGGGGAACACCCTTATGGTGAACACCCCTCCAGGACACTCTTCGTGAGAAATATAAATAGCCATGTTGAGGATACAGAATTAAAGGCTCTTTTTGAGGTATTCTTTATTTCTATGGTATTTGTAATTTCTTTATCTATTCTATGTTTAAGTTAGAAATCACTTCATGCTAGCATTTTCATCCTTTTTCTTTAATTCAGTGTTCAACCTGTCATTTTATTCCAATGACTGTATTCTACTTGTGCAGCAATATGGAGATATTCGCACTCTTTATACAGCATGCAAGCATCGCGGTTTTGTTATGATTTCTTATTATGATATAAGGGCAGCACGAAATGCAATGAGAGCACTTCAGAACAAGCCACTAAGGCGGAGGAAACTTGACATACACTACTCAATTCCTAAGGTATGATGCTTTGCCCTTCTGCTTTTCCCATCAAACACATGATGTTTTATAGTTGCAGCTTCCCAGATAGTCAAGAGAAGTACTGAAAATGGAGAGATCTTAGAATTCCTACTATTTTGTAAAATTTGGTGGTTACATGGACTAAATTATGATCATGTGCTTATGTACATGTAAACTCTTTCGTTTCTTCCAATTACTCACCACATGCTTGCCTGTTTCATGGTATTGCTTCATAAATCATGGGTTATTGGCTTTTAGGACAATCCTTCAGAGAAAGATATTAATCAAGGAACTTTAGTGGTGTTCAACCTAGATTCTTCTGTTTCAAATGATGATCTCCGCCAGATATTTGGTGTTTATGGAGAAATTAAGGAGGTGGGCTTGTTTTGTTAATCTTCTGCCTTGATTCTTTTTAAAACATGTATTGTGACGATATGGACTTAGTTATTAATTGTGGCATGCAGATCCGTGAAACCCCACACAAACGCCATCACAAGTTCATAGAATTTTATGATGTTAGAGCTGCAGATGCTGCTCTTCGTGCTTTGAACCGGAGTGATATTGCAGGGAAACGGATCAAGCTTGAGCCAAGCCGCCCTGGTGGTGCAAGACGGTGGTATTGTCCAAGCATACTCTCTCTGTCTCACTCTCTAACATGCCGATACAATGACAGACACCTTTTTTCTATTTAAAAACTCTCATCAAGTCTTATTCTGGTGTTTCTACTTTTCCATCTCAACTCTACTGATTTTTAAGTTCTTGCTTTTGATGTTTCATGTGGAATTCTGCATTTTCCTATCATTTTTTCCTAGTTCCTACTAGTACGACCAGTTGTTTTTTTCTGAAGGAGTTCATTTCTTTCTAAAGATTCAAGTTTCCAAAGACATGTTTTTTGATAAGAAACTGTAAAAGGTTAATCTTGTTGCTATAATACCAGGATTTAAATTATGAGACATCTGGAGAGTCAATTACAAGACAAAATGATGCTGACCATACATGACAGAGAAAACAAGAATGCCCTTTGCCCAGGTTTTCTCCATACAAGAATTATCCCTGTTGGTTCCTATTCTAGCTAGATGTTTAGTTAGATTGTTTGCTGTTCTAGTCATCCACCTGAATGAGGCAGTCAGACTTTTAAGCGGTTATAACCACTTAGCAATCTATTTTGACAATTAAATCCCTCCTTCCATCTTTTGAAGCAAGTTTTAAGTCTTGACTAAGAGCTAGAAATTTTGCCTTCAAAGAATTTTGAAAATCCCCAATCTCGAGAAAATTGAGAATATTGCCCGTCATATCTAATAACTCTACCAATGCCTGAATTTCTTGGGGCTCTCCTCTAACAACATGTTTTTTGCAGTCTGATGCAACAGTTATCTCCAGAGCTGGAACAAGAGGATTCCTTTTCATCTCGTCCACATGGTAGCCCTCCTAATAATTCACCAGCAGAATGCTTTGGTATGGTTCTTGCCTGATAAAGTTGGCAACTTGTTAAAGAATTGATTTGTGCTGCACCAAGGAAGAAAAGTTTATGCTGTATTACTCTAACAGATCTTTCACACTAACAGTTTCACAAGGGTCAACCACATCTGTTGGTATGGAGCATGGAGCAATCCAGGGTCTGCACTCCAAGATCCAAGTTCCTATTGGTCCATTAGCAGAAAACACATTCTATCATGGAATATCTTCTAGTGTTCCAAATAACATATCCTCTCCAGTGAGAATTGCATCATTTGGCAATCAATCTGCACTTGGCGAGCATAGCCACTCACTTGGTCAGATGAAGTTTGGTTTTCAGAGCCTGACAAGTTTTCATCCTCATTCACTGCCTGAGCATCATGATGGCTTAGTCAATGGTGTCCCTTACCACTCTCCAGGCACTATGGCGGCAATGGCAGCAAATATGAGTCCTAGACCATCAGAAGGAATTGATAACAGGTGCATCCACAGAATAGGCTCAAATAGGCATCCACTTGACGTTAATGATGGTGGTATGTGGAACTGATTATTTGGTAAAGCTTTATTTTTTATTTTCGAATTTTTAAGTGTCTGGCAGTCTGGCTCAATGCATATGTATTTCTCATTAAACTGAGGGACTGTTACTTACCAGTCCTAGTGATTTAGAATGACGGACACTTTTCAAAATAGAAACTTAAGGCCCCATTTTGTTATAAGTACAATGCACCAATGCACCAACCATCAAGGTACACTTGAATGCTGTGCAGATGGGTGGCAACTGCCTTTCACTCTTACCAAGAATATCTCCACCTGAAAGTCTATATGATTGGATTATAACCTAAGAATCTATTCTATTTCATCTGCCAACTTATTGGGAGAAAAAGAGGTGGCAAGTGATCTTGAAAAATACCTGGATTGTATATTAGGGAAAACTCCACAAATTCCATTTCTTTGCATATACCCATTTATTATGCTGTATAATTTGCAGGGTTCCTTTAACATCCAATTGAAGTGGTCCTTAAATTTCCCTTTTTCCAGAATAAAAAATAAGGAGAATAGCAAGGACGAAAAAATGTGGCTTGAAAAAGAATCACACATCTGACCAATGCTTTTGGGTCTGATATTTAGACTTCGTATTCTTAAAATGATAGAATTATTTCCATAATATTTACCAGCCTGGTTTAACAAAGTTAGCACTGTTTTCACACCAAGGCCAAGGGGATGCTCTATACTGTTTTCTCAAAGAGACGTGGTGTGTTTCAGATAACTGGGCCCACTGTGACGTGGTTGAAATGAAATCACATCTTTTGAACAAAACCAGACCCCACATGGTGTTCTGTGGTATGTGGTAGGTGTGTTGTACTTGCCACCCAAAAAAGAAAAAAAAATGCTCTGGAACGTGTGGTGTGGTTGAGATATAGGGACTCAATGCTGACATATAACCAAAACATTGTGTTTCAAAACCCAACAAAAAACACCAATTTACCAAACACCACCTAAATTGATATCTTTCTGCTTAAGAACTATTGATTACGTTGTTACTATATAGTTCTGCTATTTCTTATTGGTTTGCATTGTGGCTGATAGATCATCTCATTTGCAGTTTTCAGCTCTTCCAGAAATGGAAGCTGCCCTCTTCATGGACATCAGTATGTGTGGAGTAACTCCAATTCATATCATCCTCGTCCTCCAGTTCCCATGATGTGGTCAAACTCACCATCATTCGTCAATGGTCCTCATAATCATGCCGCTCCACAATTGAATGGCCTTCCGAGGATGCCATCCCATTTGCTGAACCCAGTGTTACCTGTACACCACCATGTTGGATCAGCACCTGCTGTTAATCCCTCTTTATGGGATAGGCGGCATGCATATTTAGGAGAATCTCCTGAGAGATCCAATTTCCCTCCAGGTTCTCTTGGGAGTACAGGATTTCCGGGTAGTTCTACATTGCATCCTGTAGAACTTTCTTCTCGTAACATATTTCATGTGGGTGGCAACCATATGGACCCATCTATTCCCTCTACAAATGTTGGACTGCATTCCCCTCAGCAAAGATGTCACATGTTCCCTGGACGAAGCCCAACAATCCCAATGGCAAGTTCATTTGATGCACCTAATGAGCGGCTTAGAGGTCGTAGAAGTGATACTGTTTCCAATCAGACTGAGAACAAGAAGCAGTATGAACTTGACATTGACCGCATATTGCGTGGAGAGGACACCCGGACAACACTTATGATAAAGAACATTCCTAACAAGTATGTAGATACTCTCTCTCTCTCACACACACACACGCACATTGAAAAAGAGGTTACCAGAAATAAACATCAATTTGTTAACAGTGATATGCATCGACAAAAATTGTGGACTTGCCATATACCTATAGAGTCTACAATGCAACAAAGTATGTGAAAGTATTTGAAATTCATGCATTTTATGGTCCATTTGATAGTGTTCTCTGTTTGTACATGATATTAGACAGAATTACAAAATACAAATGGTTAGGAGGGTTTCCAGTGCAACAAAGTTCCATGCATTTTATAGTCCATTTGATGGAGTTCTCTGTTTGTGCATGATATTAGCCAGAACGGCAAATGGTTAGGAGGGCTCTCAAGGCATTCTGGTTGCTATCAGCTGATCCACCATTATTTAGGTGTGGTAGGGGAGTTAGGCATGGATTTTCTTTATTCTAGCCCATCCATCAAATACTGTCTCTTGGTTTTAACTGTTGTAGACTTCCCTTGGTGGAAATAATGTTTTTAGATATACTAGTTTAAGACCGCATGCTTTGCACATGTGCAAGTATTAACTATATATGATATTTGGGCTCTAAGTTGGATAGATTTTTGTTCTCAACAGATTGGGAGGAACATTGGGGCATTATTACTTCTAGGGCTCTTCCTAGACTTACTTCAAACCACTGGCCTATAGTGTTGGTCAAGGAGGAAATAAGAGGAGTTGGGCCTACCCCTTTCAAGTTTGAAAACATGTGGTTGACTCATCTGGGTTTCATTGAGAAGATCAGAGAGTGGTGGGAGCAAATTAATCCGGTAGTTGATTGGCAGGGAATGAGGTTCCACAAGAAACTACAATACTTAAAATCACAATTAAAGGAGTGGAATAGGCTGGAGTTTGGAAGATTGGAAGAGAGAAAACAAGTTTTGGTGGAGCAAATCGAGGATTTGGACCTGAAGGAAGAGAGAGGCTCCTTTGAAGAGGAAGAAAGGAAGATGAGATGGGTTTTGAGGAGGCAGATGGAGGACATCTTGGTTAAGGAGGAAATCAGTTGGAGGCAAAAATCCAGGTGTAAGTGGCTAAAGGAGGGAGACAGAAACACAAGGTTTTTTCATTCAGTGGCAAATGGGAGGAGAAAGAAGAATTTCATCTCTAATTTGGAAGTTGATGGAGCAGTGTTGTCCCACCCGGTAGAAATTGCAGAGGCTCTAGTAAACCACTTCAAATCTATTTTTAGAAGGCCTATGAATGGGAGAGTGTGGTTGGAGGGTTTGGATAGGCCGTCTCTAAGTGCAGAGAAGAGAGAGTGGTTAGAAAAAAGGTTTGATATGGAGGAGGTAAAGGAAGTAGTATTCTCTATGGATAGGACAAAAGCTCCGGGTCCAGATGGGTTCATAGTGGCTTTTTACCAGGATTGTTGGGATATTTTGGAGAATGATCTTAGATCAGTTTTTTAGGAGTTCCACAAGAGGGGTGTAATAAACCTGGGCTTGAACTCAACTTTCATTGCCTTAGTCCCAAAGAAGAAAGATGCTTCTCAACCAAAGGATTTTAGACTTATTAGTCTGGTGACTAGCTTGTACAAAATCATTGCAAAGGTGTTGTCTCTCAGGATAAAGAAGGTGCTCCCCTCTATTATCACACCCAACCAAGGTGCTTTTGTGGAGGGAAGACAGATCACCGATCAGATTCTCATTGCAAATGAGAGCTTGGAGAGCTTTAGGAAGTCAAAGAAGAAGGGAGTGGTTTGCAAATTGGATTTGGAGAAGGTTTATGACTTGGTTGATTGGTCTTTCTTGATGGAGGTGTTGAGGAGTTTTGGTTTTGGTGACAGGTGGTGTAAGTGGATCTGGGGCTGTGTTAGGACTTGTCATTATTCTATCCTGGTGAACGGGACTGTGGTTGACTTATTCCTTGCGTTGAGAGGTCTAAGACAAGGAGATCCTCTTTCCCCTTTTCTTTTCACCCTGATTGTTGATGTGCTTGGGAGATTGATCCATAGAGCAGACTCGAGGAATTTGATAAGAGGGTGGAGAGTAGGAAGGGAGGAGGTTCCCTTAACACTTCTACAGTTTGCAGATGATACTTTACTTTTCTGTGAAGGAGGGAACTTCAATTGGATCCGGAATCTAAAGTTGACAATACAATTCTTTTAGCAGATATCTAACCTCAAGGTAAACTTCGATAAGAGTTGTGTGGTGGGAGTGAATGTGAACGAAAGGGACCTAAGGGAATTTGCAGGTGAGCTAGGTTGTGCAATTACGGACTAGCCTCTGACATATTTGGGCCTCCCTTTAGGAGATAATCCTAAGAGTGTTAGCTTTTGGGCTCCGGTAGTGGAGAGTTTTGAGAAGAGGCTAGTGGCCTGGAAGAGAAATTATCTTTCTTTAGGTGGGAGAGTCTCTCTCATTAGGTCTACTCTAGCTAACCTACCTGTTTACTATATGTCAGTGTTTAAGATCCCCTCAAAGGTTTCAAATCTTTTGGAAAAATTAATAAGGAACTTTCTCTGGGAGCCTGGAGAGGAGAAGAGAGATCATAGGGTGAGTTGGGAGGTGGTCACTAGGTGTAAAAAACTAGGAGGTCTTGGGATTGGTAATTTCAAGAAAAGGAATATGGCTCTACTGGGGAAGTGGTTGTGGAGGTTTTCATTGGAAAGGGATAAATTGTGAACTAAGATTGTGGCCAGCATTCACGGGCTAGAAGACAATGGCTGGGATCCTGGAATCTTGGCAAGGGCTTCAGCTGCTTCTCCTTGGAAATCCATTCACAATCTGCTTCTAGTTTTCTCCCCTTGGATCAGGTATGGCCTAAACTCTGGTAATCGAATAAAATTC
This sequence comes from Nelumbo nucifera, assembly GCF_055504915.1. Classification (NCBI taxonomy): domain Eukaryota; kingdom Viridiplantae; phylum Streptophyta; class Magnoliopsida; order Proteales; family Nelumbonaceae; genus Nelumbo; species Nelumbo nucifera. The sequence goes on along the minus strand of NC_142651.1, from coordinate 1,554,811 downwards.
TAAGAACAACTTTGGGTCGGGGATTCTCTTCTGAAAGACCAGTTTCCTTCCTTGTATGCTCTATCAGACTTGAAAAATGAACCCATATCTTCTTTCTTGGTGCCTTTAGCCTCCACTTCTGGCTTTGGATGGAACCTTGGCCTGCGTAGGGAAATTAGGGATACAGACTTGGATAGCTTGGTAGCTCTGCTAGCCTCCCTTGAGGGTGTCTTCCTAAACCCTGCTAAGGAAGACACCAGATTTTGGACCCTTTCTAACTCTGGTACCTTTTCTTGTGCTTCATTCTTTGAAACCTTAACTCAGCCTCCTATCCCCTTGGGGTTGTCCTTTCTAGTTAAGGAAGGAGCAAGCCTATTCCTCCTCGGGTTGGTTTTTTTTGTTGGGAAATTTTCCTAGAAAGAATCAACACTTTAGACTTACTTCAGAGAAAGAGACCCAACTATTGTCTACTTCCTAATAGATGTGCTCTTTGTAAAGCTGATGGGGAATCTGGCTACCACCTCATGGTCTCTTGTAAAGCTGCTAAAACTGTTTGGGAGTGGGTTTTCTCCCGCTTTGGGTGTTCTTAGTATCCTCTGTAGACTGTCCAAGGTTTGTTTTCTCCTTCTTTTTTCAGTTGGCCTATGAAGCGAGGGAAGACTATGTGGAGGTGTATTAGGGCAGCGGTATGCTGGTCTTTGTGGGAAGAAAGAAACTCACGCATTTTTTCTGACAAGGAAAGAACATTGGAAGAATTGTTAGATCGAATCCTTTTAAGAGTTGTCCACTGGCTAAAATCTTTGGAGTTGTTTTCAGATTTTCCTGTGGATGACTTGCTAAGAAACTGGAAAGAGATTGCTTCCATTGCTAGATGCAAGAGGACTCTTTGTCCGTTTTGGTCCCCTCCCCCCTCGGGCTTCATAAAGCTGAATTTTGATGGCAGCAGTGTAAGGAATCCAGGGCCCTCTGGGATTGGAGGAGTCTTCAGGAATGAGAAAGGGATTGTTACTGCCTTATTCTCTGGCCCTATTGGAGAATGTGACTCTCTTAGGGCTGAGATCCTTGCAGCGCTTGAAGGAGTTCAAAGAGCAAAGGAATTAAATATCAGCCGTTTGATTCTGGAAGGTGATTCAAAGGTGGTGGTTAGTTGGTTGAAGACAGAGGACAGTGGTATGTGGAACTTTAACAATGAAAAAAAACAGTTCTTATGGCTGGGTAGGGACATTGAGATTCAATACAGCTGGGTGAAGAGGAGTGCCAACTCATTTGCGGATGGGTTGGCCAAGCAAGGAGTGAATAGGGAGTCTGTTTTTTGGGCTAGTTTTTAAATCTTTTTCTTTGCATTCCCTTTGTTTTCTGTTTTTAGGGAGCTAAGTTATTTTATCTCCCCCTTTGTATCCTTATTCCCTCTCTTCTTTTAATTTAATGAAGATGGTGTTATTGATAAAAAAAAAAAAACTATATATGATATTTGGATTTAACTTTTATGACCTGCACCAAAACCAAGGCAAGTATCTGCTTTATATAGTATAGATGTTCAGTAGTTTTCCTTTTTTTTTTTCTTTCACTTACCTGTTCCCTTTTGATTTGATATTTATAGGTATACTTCAAAGATGCTTTTGGCTACAATTGATGAACAACATCGGGGAACTTATGATTTCATCTATTTGCCAATTGACTTCAAGGCAAGTGGATTTTTGCCACAAATGGATTATTTTTTTCTTTTCATCTTTTTGGATAGCAGGTTAAAGATGAAGTGCAATATTAGTAATTGTGTTTTCTTCTACTGATTCTGGTCTCCCTTGTTTCATTTTAGAACAAATGCAATGTGGGTTATGCATTCATCAATTTGATTGATCCTCTTCAGATTGTTCCATTCTATAAGGTGAGACTTGCATTAAGTGCAGTAAGATGAGCAATTATTAAGTATTTCTTTGTCAGGTTTATCCAAATGCCTCATACTTTGTGCTAAGAGCAAGCAGAAAAAGGTTATGAGAAAAAGGAAATACATCTTTGCAGGCATTTAATGGCAAGAAATGGGAGAAGTTCAATAGTGAAAAGGTGGCATCACTTGCCTATGCACGCATCCAGGGGAAAGCAGCTCTAGTTGCCCATTTCCAGAACTCTAGCTTGATGAATGAGGATAAGCGATGCCGTCCTATTCTATTTCGCACTGATGGTCCAAATGCTGGTGATCAGGTTTGAGCTTTTCTGGTCAAAGTTGGGTACAATAAAAATTGAAACATGTTATTGAACTGTGTTTTTGTTTTGAGAAGTAAAAACAAGTTGTTTTAGAAACAAAAAAAAAAAACACAAAATTACAACCAGATTTATTTATTTATTTTTTGCTTCAGTTTTAGAAACAAAAAGAAACACACACACACAAAATTACAACCAAAAACATGTTCACTGCTTTGATTCAAGAATCAATTTGTTTTCAACCCAGATGGTTTTGATTTGCTTTTGGAACTCACAACAGGAGAAACAATTGATATTGAGGAAAAACCGCTTAATGTATAACTAATTAAGAACTAGTCTATTAAATATATTCTTATGTACTTCCAATTCACTGAAGGAGCATTTAATTTTCACTTACTGGAAAGTTCGCCTGCAGGAGCCCTTCCCTGTGGGGGCCAATATACGTTCAAGACCTGGCAAATCACGGACCAGTGGTAACGAGGATAATCAAGGAAGCCCACCAAACTCTACTAATGGAGACGAATCTTCCAGTGGGTTGGATTCTACGTCGGGTTCTACAAAGGACTCTGATTGATCAAACTGTGTTATTTTTGGGAACTAACAATGTTACCTAAACAAAATTTTGTGCAAATCAGTCCTCTATTTTCTAATAGTCTTCGGGGGCGGTTGACATATTCTTTTGGGTGCTCGCAAGAAGCCCCTTCCAAATTTTGAGAACCAGAGCATGTAGCGGAGGCACCGGAAATTCCATTTTCTTGTTGGGACCTTTTTAAGTTTGTATCAAGGCCAACAATGAGAAAAGCATTACAGAGAAAAGATGTACATGAGTTTCTGAGCCAGGGAGAGCTTTGTTTGAGATATTTCGAGGAGACTTCGCTGACCTATCTTTTTCTTTTTTTTCTTCTTTTTTTATCTTTATATCATTCTCATTTACTTTAATTTGCCCCTTCTATGTATTTCTTTTGTTCTGCTTTATGGGGTTAGAATCCTTGGGGATTTCTGTTTTGGATTGAGCGGGTATTACAGATCAGAGAGAAATGATCTCTGGTCGTGAATTTTTTTTTTTGATTTGTACAAGAGGAGGCGCTGCATCCCACATCATATTGAAGGATTGAATATTTTTGTTTGGAATTGATTACTTGATGTTGGCATGTTGCTTTTTAAGATTTTGGGACTTGGAAATTATTCAAAATTAGTGGGGGGAAAAAAGCTCTCTTGTCCAAGGGATCAAAGCTTTTTATTTTTTTTAGACTACAAGTAAGCGTGTACGTGCAATTATTGCACGGCAGAATATCTCTAAGATAAAACTTTTTATGATTCATGGATAGTTTCTTGTTATAAGTGGGCAATTTCTAAAGTGAGTAAAAGATATTCATGCCCTTTTTATGTCTTCTATATATTTAGACAAGAGGGGTAAAAAACGTTTAATGAAAATTCCAGAAAGAAAGAAATGCTCTTTTATAGGTAGTATAGATGTTTGGTTTGAAGGAAAAGGTAGGGAAATCAATACAAGGTTTGTGAAGGTTTTTCTACCTTTCCTCTCCTTTTTCCACTTTTTCAAACCAAACACAGCCTTGGAAAGGCAATATTCCAACGATTTAGGATTTGTTTTGGATAATATATGAATGAGGGGAAAAATTAAAGACTAACAATAAACTGATTCAATTTAGAGTCGCCAATTTGTGAGTGGTCATGTTTTAGGGTCCAGTTTTAGATTGAACTGGAGAACCACTGACCCGGTGATCAAATCACTAAACTGTTTTGACTTAAGCTGTGGTTTGTGGTTTAATAAAAATTTATTTAATTTTTTAAAGAGCATTAATAGATAAAATAAAGTGGACATTGAAAGATGGGGAAGGATTGAGATGAGATCAAGGTTTTTAAAACCAATTCGGAGAATGAACCAATCAGGGGTCCGGTTCTCAGGTTGAACAGTTCGATCGTTTGAACTAAAGGGTCGGCCCGTTTTGACAAAAAATTAAAAAAATAAAAGACGATCAAAACAGTTCAAATGGTTATTCATCTGAATCAGTATTTATTGACCAAAATCAACGGTTTTTGAAAAAAATTTGGTCCGATTTTAAAAACCATGAACGAGATATTAGATCTGACATCAGAGAGATAAAAAAGGTTGGGGGAGAAATGTCGCTGCTGCCGTTTCTATCACCACTGCCGTCACCATCAGGTGATTGGTGAACATTGTTTTCTTTTTCTTCCTCTTCTTCTTGTGTGCATGCTTGTGTGTAACCCCTATTTATCCTAATATTCCAATAGGAAGATTAAATCTATCAAATTGCTTAAACCGTTTGACCCTAATGATAAATCATTAACCTGAAAACCGGTGATCAAAGCGAATCTATTTTTTTTGTTGGTTTTTAAAACTTTGATCAGCCTCATCGGTGGGATAGAAGGGGTAGTTGCATGGTTTTCAAAATTAGTCTAAATCAGACGGTCAGACCGGAAAACTCAGGAACCAGTTAGGTGACTGGTTTCATTTACCCCAGAATCGTTATTTCGCCAAAAATTATTGATTTAGTCAACAAACCGCTGACCCGGGTGTTTGAACCGTCTAATGATTTGGCCATTTTTTATTTTTTATTTTTTTATTTTTTATATTTTTATCAGAACGGGCCGTCTATTCAATTCGAACGGTCGGACCGTTCGACCCGGGAACCGGACCCTGACCGGTTCGTTGTTCGGTTTTAAAAACCTTTGGTAGTTGAGCTAACGGCTTCATATCAAAATATCCATTTTCCTTCGTTGCTCTTGAACAGGTTCTTTTGAACTCGGTCGACCATAAAGCCAAACCAAGCACAAGCAATAACAAACCATGGAAGCCACGATTTGATAAATATCACCTCAGGAGTGAGAACCCAATTGCTGCATCTAAGGTTTTCGATTTAATTCCCCACTGGGGGATTCAGGAGAGATGCAGAAGAGAGTAGTGTGTGGAATTTCCCATCTTCAGAAATTGCATTTCCGTTCAAACTCGAGCATCTCTTTCGCCACGGCAAGGACCCGAACCCTAGAAGGAGGGGCTGATGATCCGATGTACACAGACGTACCGAAGCCCCCTAGGAAGAAATCGGAGAGGAAACCCTACCCGACGCCCATGAAAGTTTTGATTCGGAGGGCCAAGGAGGAGAGAGAGGCGAGAAAGGCTGAGCCTTGTAGGATGCTCCAAGAAGCTCCTGCTAACGGCCTACTCGTTCCCGAATTAGTCGAAGTGGCTCACGGAGTCTACCGATCCAGGGAATCCCTTCTCTACGGCCTATCGATGCTCGTCGATGTCGTAGTACCCGTTAAAAGATGCAGGTACCAAATTGCTTGCTTGCTTGTTCCTCGCTTTATCGATCTCATCACAATGTTCCGATTGAGTTTCAGACCGGGTTAACCAAAACTGCATTGCATTGCATTGCACTGCCCTTGATTAAACATGTTTTTCTTCTTTAAACTTGTGTCCACAGATTCTGCTCTGAAGTTCACATTGGCGATGTGGGACACGAAATTAGGACATGCACCGGGCCTAGGAGCGGTTTCCGGAGCGCCACTCATGTATGGAGGAGAGGAGGCATCGAGGATGTGGTGTATTTCCCCCAATGCTACCACCTCCAAGACCGAGTCGGGAAGCCTAGGATCGGGCACGATGAGAGGTGTAAGGTCGTGAGACTGCCCGCAATCGTTGAACTGTGTATACAGGCAGGCCTAAACATCAGAGATTATCCCACAAGTAGAAGAAAGAAACCAGTTTACTGTATCGAAGGAAGGATTGTAGATTTCGAGTCCGAAGAAGAACTGGAGATGTTGGAAGATTCACAACAACCAGAAATTCAACCATGGAACGAGAATGACGAGGAAAAGAACATGGGTGGTAGTAATAGTAGTAGCAGCACAGTGGGTGTTAGGACACTAAACTCATGGTTTGAGATGATTTCAGGAGCTAAGAAGCTCATGCAGAAGTACAGCGTGTGGACGTGCGGGTATTGTCCAGAGGTTCAAGTGGGACCCAAGGGACACAAGGTGAGGATGTGTAGGTCATCAAAGCACCAGTCTCGCAATGGCTTGCATGCATGGCAAGAAGCCACCATAGACGATTTGGTTGGGCCCAACTACGTTTGGCACGTTCGAGATCCTCATCATGGACCAGCTTTAGCCAATGACCTGAAGAGATACTATGGTAAGGCACCCGCCGTGGTGGAACTGTGCGTGCAGGCAGGTGCTCCCGTTCCAGATGAGTATAGAAGCATGATGAGATTAGATGTGGTTCCTCCCCAGCCCGATGAAATCGATCTTGTTGCATGATTTCGTTATCCTACATGAATTAATGCCAGCCTAATTTACACTTTTCGTGTCCCACATCACCATTGATACTCAGATTCACAGTTGGCGTTGCAATTATTCTTTTTACTGTGTTCTAAGAGACTTTGTTTCTACTCTTTGTTGTTATTTAGAAAAAGCTAAATCATTTTTACAGTGGAACAAGGCTTGGTCTTTGATGCTTGGCTTTGTAAGAACCGTGGTGTATAGAGAGGAGAGGAAGAAAGGGTTGATGAGCTTACTGAACTAACTTCGGTTTCAGCTAGCCACAATGAAGCCTACTGGAACTTCAGTTTCAATAAGATATTGGAAAAACCCCATAGTTAAGTTAGAGGATAGAAGAAAATAGGGTATTTTGGATTTTGGTCGAAGCAATTTTTAAGCCAAACAAGGATAGAGTAGAGTTACGAAAAATTTGTTAGGCACAAGCGACCGACCACATTTGAAACTTGAAAGGCAACTCATGCGAAGCTAATGGAGGGGAGTCTGAATTTCCGAGTTCCCACTTTTTTTTCATGCATGGTGCAGGGAGTTTCAAGTAACAAAATATGACTCATCATAAATAACAACTCTTGAACTAGGGGTAATCATGGGCCTAGGCGGAGCTGATACCTATAAAAAGAGGCAGTGTGGCCCGGCCTTAATAAGCCTGATCAGGGTCAGGCTTCTGGACCTAGAATATACCACAAACTTGCGAGCTGAGCTAGGCAGAGCTTCCCGTCTCGGCATGGACTGCTTCGAACCAATGTTTTAAAAACAGATCCAGAATGGGAACTGTTTTGGCTTTTGGTTCGGTGGTCAACCATTCAATCCAAACAGACTGGCCTGTTGAAAATAAAAATAAAAAATAAAAAATGGCCAAAATAACGGTTCCACCACTCAGCTAGTCAGGTTAATGGGTTGTTAACCAAATTAACGATTTTGACAAAAAGAAAAAACAATTTAGAGATGAAATAGAACTAGTTGCTTGGCTGGTTTTCAGGATGAACAGTCCGACCATCTGGTTCAACAACAATTCAAAACCTAAGGGTCAAACCATTCTAATTTTGTGATCAATTATCCAATTAGGGTGATCTTTATATCAATTTTGGATGATGTTTGACATCTATGCGTCCCAATGCACTTGCCTTGCTATTTGTGCCAAAAATATTCTTTCGTTCTCAAATTCTAATTTTTAGCATTTTTATAGATAAAAATAAAAAGTGAAATAAAATACAAATTAAATATTAAAAATACATGTATATACACATATTACATTAGGATATAAATACACATTATTTTGTTGATATAATAGTTGATACACATAATGTGCTAACATGTCACAGTCCAACCTGTTCAACCTGAAAGATAGAACCAATAACCACAACCCAAAGGCAAAAGGTTCAACCTCCAATCCGTTTTTAAAACATTGACTATGAGCAAGGGATATACGAAGTATCATATCCATATCCATCGCCATGAATATGATATATGCCACGCCTGGATACATATCCAACAAGTCATGCATATCGACATATGCCCCTATATCGAATCATATCACGCCATTATTTATATAAAAAATACTAAACAAATAAACTTTTCAAAAATTTAATAAACGTTGAAAAGTATCAATGATAATTATTGTATGATACCATGATGTATACATGTTTTAAAGCCCCAATTTTTTTGATTGCAATGTTTCTCTTTATATATCATGTTAAAATGTACATTTCTCGTGCATTTGTATCTTATCCATGGATAATTTGACTTTAGATTTAGTATAATTAATATATTTTTATGTGATTTGTATGCATTTCCTTAGCATATCCAAACATTTTAATATCTTTCATTCGTATCCATATGTTTCTGGAGTGTTTCTGTATTTGTATCCCTATCTAAACCATCCAATATGATGCACAGTACCCATACTTTGATCCTCGACCATGAGATGAATCTTAAGACTTCAATCTTTGACCATTAAAAAGATGCAACATCAAACATGCACGTGCAAATGCACATATAAGAGAGAAATAATAGAAGGAAAAAAATCTATGGAGCAGCGAGAGAAAAGTAATTGCATTAGATTTTCGCATGGGTGGCCTGAACGTTAAGCCAAGGCAAGTAGACTATTAGATTGCATTATAACAGGCAGGATTAAGGTGGCTTTATTTTCCATTTATAAACAAATCAAATTTCAGATAATCATAATTGGATAAACAGTATCATTGGCAGTATTACACCAAGGATCAAGCCTCAACGCTGCTAGAAGGTATAGAAGCAAGTCTATAACTGCAATATGATGTGGCAAAAATCCAGGTGAAGGGGTCAACTGAAATATGGCTGTGTCAATAATTGCACCATGTCTCCTGAAGAACTGAAATATGGCTGTGTCAATTGACTACAACAAAGCTTAATATGCAAAAAGAAATGCGACGCCTTTAAACATAATGTTCATGTTGCATATACTAGCACATGTGGGACTATCGCATTGGATCTTGTATTAAATGGATCATCCTCGTGCCATGTGCACTAAATGCATTCCATCAAGCCGTTATTGAGCACAAAATTGGAAAGGGAAAGGGTTCAACCACGGAGCTTAAAAAGCAAAAGATCAGGTGGAAATGCAAGCAAAAGAGGTCACACTTTTTACCATCATTTTCATAGTCAGGACCCACCAGAGGTCCTATATAAGATGATCTCACATCAACTCATCAACTATATCAAATCAGAGCACCAAGGAAGAAAAAAGAAAATGAAAATAACAAGGCTTGCTCCTTTGCATGCAATCTTGTATTCAGAGATAAACTGTCCATGTTTTTTGACTTTCAATGTTTGAGTATACAGTTTGAAGTGATGGGACAACATTTGGAACTAAAATGCAATTCTCTGCGGGAAATAGATCACTTGAAGTCTTCACCTCCCAATCGCTGCATATTGACAACATATTTTCTGCATGATGAGCCTATTTGTCTGCAGTGAAGAATTGCCACGGACTATAATTCAATTGAATTGCCATTTTTTTCTTTTATCAATCGGCTACGAAGTAAAAGAACTGAAGGGGAAGATTAATAGAATGCTCGTTTTTTCCAACATTAGTTGTTCAATTTCACTTGTTAGTGGTTATTGCCTTTCAAATATAAAACTAGCGGGATGACTGGTTGGCATGAGCATGTAAAAATGGAAAAAACAAAAAACTAACGAAATTAGAGAATTGAAAGGCATGGTTTTAAACATGAATATACAAAAATAATTATATTATTAGATTTAATGGATATTGAGATCGAGAGAGAGGGAGAGATGGGGTAACATGTTGAATTGGAGAATAAAAGCAATTAATAATGTCTAACAAAAAATAAGCAGTTTTTGATAATATACCTAATTTGACAAAAGAATATGTCCCCAAATCAATTCATTGATTCGTTCAACTTGATGCCCCCAAATATTGAAGAGAGATTATTTTGACTCAAGAATACTATAAGGATAAAGTAAGGCATTTTTTGGATAGATAGGACACCCCTAATTAAATAGCCTAAATAGAAACCCCTCGTGTTCACTTTATATTTGTATATATCATAATGATAATTTTTAGCCAACCCATATAACTGGGGTATCATTTATTTTTTCTTTTTCAAGGCTTTTGGAAATGGAAAGCAGGTTTTTTGTTTGGGTAGGGTTCTTTTTTATTCTGGGACCACAAATAGGAATGGTCTAGAGCGGGAATGCCCCCCTTCTATGAATTCTATAAAATATAATGTTTTGGAAGTGGAATTCCTTTTTGGTGATTAATAAGCAGCTTTCACCGAGCCACTTGAAGAAGCTACTAAAACCAGCCTTACTGGAAAGTCAATTTATTGGCTGAATGAAAGCGTCTCCAAAGCAATCCGTTTTTAACCAAATAGCTTCTATGCTGTCCATGTGAGGTCGACCTCGCAAAGCCAGAAGCTACTGCCATGAAAGCCCTCCCAAATGGGCACACAATCAAATTCCGTCATGCTTTTTGAATAGTGAAACAAGCATTTATAAAATGCATCTTCTGGTTTCACGGTTCAGCAAAGTTGCAAGAAGATTGTAGAGCACTTTCTCCTGCATCTTGGGGTTGAGAGCCCACTATTTGCATTTCCAAAAAGTGGGCTTGGAGGTACTCTTGGAGGCTGGGCTACAATTCTTAAAGGCTTTTTGAGCAGGATCATTTTTTAAAGGAGTGGAATAGCATTAAATATTATTCTCCTTACATTTTCCTTTTTATGGGGCTTTTAAACCATGTATATGTTTACAACTTTGATGGTGGTAGTAGTAGTAGTAGTAATTATAATCTTATCCCAGTCAGACCACAAACTCAGCTAGGCTGCTGCCTGCCTTATGTTTAGCTCTCCCTTTGTTTCCTCACGGATCTCACCAAACCCTTGAGCAAAGATATAATCAAACATTTCTGGTAGCATTTCCAGATTTCATGCAGTAAAATGCACTGGGATATAGGTTTACTCAATCTTTACCAAGGAGATCTAGTTCGTCTCAAATTCTCTCATGTAAAAAATTCTGGATCTACTCGTCTACAATTCCAATATGGAGAGAGAGAGAGAGAGAGAGGAGTGACTGTCCTGATTTGGTACTGGTTGGAGCCTTGGAGGTAATGCCATGAGAGACAGAGGGATGAAGGGAAGGGATTAGTCACATCAGATTGTGGTGAATCGCCAACTAAAGCATATGCAATTTTTAAAACATAAGAAGGGATTTGGGATGATTCCAAAGCCGTAAACAGGGCTGAGCACCAGGGGAAGCAGATGCATTGAAGAAAGAAGAGGACGGATACCTTTCCTGGGTTCTGGAGTGGAAGGAGAAGGGTTTCTTCTTGGCATTAAGTTAAAGAGTTCCAATCTTGATATGAGAAGGATTATTGAAGGGATTAAAAGTAACTTTGGCTAACCATTCCTCAATGATAAACAGGATTTTAAAAGGATTAGTGGGAGAACTGAGAAAATAATTAAAAAAAAAAAACAATTTTCTATATTTGTGTGTGTGTGTGTGTGAGAGAGAGAGAGAGAGAGATGAAATTAGTGCATCAGAATAAAGGTGATATATGCAGAAGAAATTAGTGCATCGCAATTAGGACATGAAACTTATATCAGGAAACAAAATTTAATTTGTACTATGAAAATCAACTATAGAAACCATCTTTTTTATTAAGGAGATTAATATAGAATTTTAGAGAATAAAGGAGAGATATTTACTAGTATGTTAGTATCTACCTATCTCTCCAGAATTCCACTGCTGAAGAACTACAGTGGCCCGATCCCTCACCAGAGGGTATGTAGTGCAGCCCCTCCAGTGGTCTGTCCACTCTCCTTCTTCCTTTTCCCCCCTTTGCATACTTTACTGAACGGCCATTCTATTGGACCTTCAGACTAAAAGAACAAAATTAAAAATAAACACATCAGAGAAGATTTAGGAGCAATCCAATTGCTGAGAAGATGAGGGAAAGTCAACTAATATGGTCCACATGCAATTCATATACCTAGACGACCAGACTATATCAATTAGAAACTTGGTGCAACTGTGCAAGTAGAAGGTTCTAAAAGAACAAGAGGAATAACAAAAGAAATATGGGCTGAAGTGATAAGAAATGACCTAAGAAATTAAAATTTGACAAAAAAAAATGGTTGTTGATAAAGAATGGCAGTGGGACAGGAATTTTTCCATTTGCAGAGTGACCCCCAAATAGTTGCAAATTAAGACCATGTGTGTGTTTCTGTGTGTGTGTGTGTGTGAGAGAGAGAGAGAGAGAGAGATGATGATGATGATGGGGTTAGGGAGGGAAAGAGAGACAAAGAAACATGTTAGATATTAGAGGTTGCATGTCTTTGTACACCATATGATGTAAAGAAAGGAAACAGAGACTTTAAAACTGAAAAGAAATTGATGCCATGATGCACCTTCTGCTTTATGTAAGCCAATATGCCACAAGCCAATGGTGAACATAGTGATTGTGATCTCCCTCCCTCCCTCTCATATATCTGGACCACAATATTATTATGTATGCTAAAATGCCACAAGCCAATGGTGATCACAGCAATTATGACCTCCCCCCTCCCTCCCTCCCTCCACATTGGTACATTTCAGAGTTGACCACTTACCATAGGGAATGCCACCAAGGACCAGGAGAAAGCCAGAAGATAAGCCACTTCCCTGGATCCCCTGAATAGCAAACATCATACCTCATTGAAGCAATCACAAAAGAACCTCACACAGTCAAATATGTTAATTATTAAGAAAGCTACCTACCCTGAATCCCCTGAATAGCAAATGTCATACCTCATTGAAGCAATCGAAAAGAACCCCAAAGTTCCATTTGACTGAGAAATCCACCGAACTAAAACCATGAACCCAGTTAACCCAATCCCTCTCTTCTATTCATTGCCAGATGTCCATGCCTCAAGAAGCCTCCTCTATTTAACTTCTTAGCCACCCTCCTTTTTTAATGAGATTTGTTTTCTGAAAAAACAACTACCATTAATAAAAGAGACTTAAATTTCCATTCAAAGAGTCTCCTTCATCCGCCTGTTAGACGTTTTAAATCTTCTGTTGGCACCAACATCCCTTGAATCCTCACAATCCCAACATGTCCCCTCCCCTAAAAGAAAGAAACTGAAATTTCATCCTTATCCCTACCCCCATCTGCCACTCCACCTTGATTGCGAGATCCTCACTACCTTCAATGATAATCCAAACTACATATCTTTCACCTGCAAAAGTTAGATCCACATCCAATTGGACAAAAGAAATGTTTGACATCTTATCAGACCTTTGGGCTTAGCTACTTTCGTTGTTTGGGAGTAGTTGGAGCTTACCAGAAGAAGTTCGCATCATCTTTGACCATTCTACTTTCTCTTGGCCTACAAAAAAAGGGAGACTTATGTGGAGATGCGCTCGCGCTGCCCTTATCTGGACTCTTTGGGAAGAAAAGAATGCTAGAATTTTTCAAGAAAAGGAGCAGTCAGAAACTGAAAGACTGTCTATTGCATAGAGCAATTCTTTGGCTGAAGACTTTGGAAATCTTTCACCAATTCTCTTTTAATGACCTTTGGAGAAACTGATCAGTAGTAGCAAGGTGTTCACCCTTAAAGAACAAGTTAATTACAAGCTGGTCTCCTCCATCTGAAGGCTCACTGAAGTTGAACTTTGATGGAAGTAGCATGAGTAATCCAGGATTATCCGGAATGGGGGGTATTCTGAGAAATGAGAATGGAGACTATCAGGGCAGAGCTATTAGCTGCTGTACAAGGGGTGCAATTTGCAAACCAGCTGGGGGTATAGAATCTGATAATTGAAGGGGATTCCAAGGTGGTGGTGGGCTGGTTGAAAAATCCTGAAGATGCTATATGGTGCTACAAGAACGAAATGAAGAAATTCAGTTGGTTGACAAGGAATATGTTGGTTTCTTTACAGTGGGTGGGGAGATCAGCAAATACTCTGTTCGATGTGTTATCCAAGCAAGGGGTAAATAGGGAAGAATTGTTTTGGGCTCAGCTGTGACTCTTGTATTTTTTTTCCTAGTTTAAATTGTAAGATTCTAGGAGGGGCTGTAGCTCGTGCCTCTCCCTTGGATGTATGAAATCACAACTCTAAATCAGTTTTTGAATTAATAAAATTTTACTATTACTCATAAAAAAAAAGGATCTTTACCTGTCTAATAAACTTCCAAGTGATGCTATTCCTATCAGCTGTAATGAAGCACCATACATAGAGTGGTATAACAACAAAGAGATATTGTATGATAGAGATGCTGACAATCTTACTGATTTGGAGAGAGATGTCAGCAGTAAATCATTCTGATTTGGCAAGTAATGAGGACGTTTTTGGACCAACGTCTCTGTCAAGCTAATATGGGATTGTAAGGATGGACAATGATGTTTGTGATTATGCCGGTAACACTTCGAGGAAGGGCAAAAGAACCAAAGTAGTTCAATCACTGATTTGAATTCAGACAGTTCCATTAATATGAGGTTAGTGTCATATCTTAAAGTGGATGTAGATAGAGGCAATGAAGAATTAGAGATGGGGGTGGTAATATTGGAAGCAGAGTTGGATCCAGCTTTCAAGAGAATTGAAACTCCTATAGGCAGGGTGGGGGGTGGATCTGGGCTGGATCAAGAAGATTACTAGTGACCTCTCATTGGAATGTTTTGAGAAAAGTATGTTGCCATCAACCGATGGAGAGTCAACTTTGGTGGAGAAGTTGAAACATGGAGAAGAGACTCAAGAATTACAACAGAAATGGATGTTTAATTCATGTCTCAAAAATCTTTTCTCAATAAAAGAAAGAGCTATGGAGCTACAGATCATGCAAGAGTTTCAAAAGGTTTACAAGAAAAAAGGAGGGCTAAGGGTGAGTTTCATCCATCTGAATCTAAGGCTGCTGGGATGTCAAGAAAAGATCCTCCACAGGAGTCACTGGGCATTACTGTAGCAGTTCCTGAGGTGGAATGCCAGGGGAGAATTTTGAAAGAATTGAGTTGTTCAAGTAAGGAGGGTAAAGCAGTAGAAAAACCAATTAGAAGTGTCGAGGTGGGGGATACAAACCAAAAGTCCACCATTACCAAGTCTATGTTAGAAAAAAGGTCAAATAGAAAATTTGGACTTAAATAAGGTTAACCCAGTGTCTTTGCTTTTCAAGGTTACAACTGTGCCGAAAAAACATGTTCCCTGTTAACCCCTTGTTTTTCCAACTGATCAGCTAGACTGTTGGTTGACCTTGGAACCCAATGAACTATTAACTGCATATCTTTTGACAGTCTTCTAAATTTTTTGATCTCATTTCTGAACCACCATGGGTTCTTTTCCTCTTTTCTCAGCCAGCTTAGAATTATTTTAGCATCACCTTCAATTATCATCTTCTGGATACCACTCTACAGCTTTCTGTAGACCAAACATGACTGCCATCAGCTCTGCTCTTGTGGAATCCCCTTCCCCAATTGGTCCTGAAAACAACCCCAGGATTTCTCCCCTATCATTTACTTAAATAAGGTTGTTGACAAGTTCAGATCAGTAAAAGTTTGGGTTTGTTCTGTTTAGGTGGATAAAATTTTGCAAAAAGAGTGTTTATGGAATTAGAGGTGAGAGAACAATTCAAAAATTCAGACTCATATGACAAGGTTGACACAGGGCAGACTGGGATTGACACATTTTGAACAAAGTAGACAAGTAAAGAATCCAGAGGATGTTATTCTGGTAGATGGTTTTTCTTGTCTTGGCAAAGTTGTGAAAGATGCTTCTTCCTGGATGCTTATTTTGGGAGTGGGCGTTGTCTGGAACGAAGTTGCTTTTAGAATTATTTGTTTGGTCATTGGTGTGGACTGTAGATTCCAGATTGTATGTCAGGCTTGTTGTGGTATTTTGATTTTCTCCTTCTAGAGTTTATGCTGGTAATATCTGGGAGTCTTACATACGGAGCTGGAGACACAAAGCTAATCTGCTTCTTGCATACTTTCTTTTTCTTTTTATGCAAATTCTATTTTATTATAAAAAACAAAGATATGATTTGTAGTAAGAAACGATCTAGGGACTTACAATTTGGCAGAAGACATAGCTCTTTGACAGGAGTACAAAAGCAGGAAGGATTCCTGTAGCCAATTCCGCATAGTTGGGAATTAAGGCATTGCTGAATTGAAATGAGTTGAGTGTTTGATTCCAGCATTTGCATTCTCATGCCAGGAAGCAGTACAGAAAAAGTAGGGCACTAGCAGTATGATGAATAATGTTTGTGTGCTAATGTACCAAGAGCCGCAACTATAAGCTGAGGCCCCAAAACAGAGTGCATTAGCACAACCAAACATGAAGAAAAATGGAAGCACTGTAAAGGATGTTTGGGTAAAATCCAACATGGCAACATATATCAGATATTACCACCCAATCTAATGTCTAGCACTACGGATATCTACAACGTGCCACTAATTATATACACACAGTTTCTCTGCAAAAGCATCATATCCGCTCCATTTATTTGGAAGGCATCAGATCGATCCCCCTGTATAAGTCCAACATGAAGTGCATTTAAGACCAACAATAACATCCCAAAGATTGTCTCATAAACCATAGCATTCATAAACAAACACTGAAACACTCATTAAGGAGGGTATTTGGTTGTCGGAGTTGATGTTTCTTTGTTTGTGCCTTTGTGGGTGATATCTTACAACCTTTCTTGTTTTTTTTCTTTAATTTTTACTCTTTTTATTTACTATAAAAAAAGTGCATCCAAAGAAAAACAGCATGTTGAATACCGGTAAAAGAGCTTACCTTAGCAGATAAGGGCAAGAGGTTACTTCGAGTAGAGAATGTCATAGTGGCCTGGCCGGTAGAGCAGGGTGATGAAAGGTTTTACGGTGCCAGAACCACCTTCAGCTACATTTTGGAGATCACTAACAGTAGGTAGGAAATCATGATGATTTACAATGACACCACCAGTGTCACAAGAGCTACGATCAAGGTACACTACTCGAATTGGCACACCTAATGCATCTGACAAGGCAGTGATGTGGACATGGTCACTCTCCTCTCCCATGGGTTCCACTGAGGACTTGCAAAACTGTGAATGAGACATCAGAACTCTGAACCACTAAATTAATGTGTTTTTGATATGAATAGGTGGGTGGATGTGTCAAAAACATGTAAGTAATAACTCTTGCATATCAACTGCTGATTCCATACATTTTATGTATGTGCATGTATATGGGCTATAGGGGCAATCATGAGAGAGAATTAGGTGGCATCTGAATTACTTATAAAACAGAAGGGTACACATTCTTAAAATCAAATATTAGATAAAAGATAGTTTATTCCTCTAAATTACAAAGTTCAGTTTTTCTGTAATCGAACAAAAAAATATCAATTTTCATCTCAGACTTCTAGGCCACTTTGACTGTGTATCTGTTTTAGCATTCAATTAATTAAGTCACAGTATGGTTAATTCAATAGATTTAATCAGATACCAAGAGGCAAACCAAATAATAATAATAATAACAACAACAACAACAATAATAGCATGCACAAAGGAAATTTTAATAGGTATGTTCATTGAAGAATCGTAAACATGCCCTAAGGCCTCGGGTGGCCTCAAAGTTTTTATTTTTTTTTGTGCATCTTCAGCTACCTCAAGAAAGAAACTTTTCTTTTCTTTTCTTTTCTTTATTTATTTATTTATCTTTTTGATGAATGAAAGTGTCTTACAATTGACATCTGGAATAGAAGATGGGACGTAGTAACACAAACTGACAGAAATGAACAACTAATGTACACAATGGATACATTTTTCCTACAAAATGTAATTAAGGGGCTGTTTGATAACACTGAATGGCTGAACTGAATGACTTATTATGGTGTCTTTTAGTGAACAAAGTAATTATTATAAAAATGATAATCAAACTAACATGCTATTCAGCCATTAAGGAGCTCACAACAAAACTTATCCACAAAATACAAAGCAACACGCCATTCAGTTGACCCACTTCAGTTACCAAATAACCATATCCACCAAATATCAAATATTAAGTGCTACACCATTTTCTATGAGTGTATAATGTTAGAATTCGAAAAAAAAAATATGGATTATCTTAATAGTCTGTACGTTTTTTAAGATTGGTAACTGTAACTTTATTAATATGATGCAAAGAATACTATGTACAGAATAATGTAGTATGCTTAACATCCCTAGGGCAGCAATGCTAACACTTAGCTGTCTGCCACTTGCAATCACTTACCCAACTCCCCCATCATAGTTCTCCAATAGAAGTGAGTTCCACTGACACCTTGCCTAGCCAAAGTGTAAGTCAGACTATTACTAATTCTATCAAAAAAAATATTAATTCCCTTACCAGACCTTTTACTTCTCTTAGAGTATATCTATGTTGCCACATGCCTTCCCTGCCACCTCTGAGCCAGACAATAACCAGATTTGAGTCCCTTCCACTACAATATCCTTATAGCTCTGCTCTTTGCCTAATCTAAGACCTTATATAATGCTGCTTCCAGTTCTGCATTGATTGAATATCCTTTTTTTTATTTCTTTTGAAGGGCTACACAATGGGGGGTAGCCCATCCGCCAACCCAGGTACAGGCGGGATTCAATCCCAAGTCTCCGCTATGACCAACCCGCTGGTTGGCACCTTGCATTGATTGAATCTCCTTGACCAATTGGTCCCAAGTAAATAGCATTGTATCCCTTTTGTCATTCCCAAACACTCCACCAATTCCCAAAGACCCTATGCTTTCAATGCTACTACATCCATCTCCATCAAAGTTGAGTTTTAGCATGTAGGGTGCCAGTGGGATCTAATAATTTAATGTGCTTCTTGTAACAGAGGATGATGATGCAACCCATTGCCAACTCCTTTTTTTTATAAGTAAAAAAGAAATTTTCATTAATCAAACCAAAAGAAAATACAATTCAGATAGGGTGTTGAGGTAACACCCACTAACAAAGTCCAACTCACAACTAATGACAAACACACTACATCAGCAAAAGAAACTATCAATATCACAACTTTGTAACTCTAACACCTCCCATAACCTTTCCCCCAAATTTTCCTTTTTAATTTGAGCAAATTCTGGATGCACCAACACCCATTCTGTACTTCTGTAGCAGCTTTGCCAATAGACACCGCCAATCTTCTCAGACTGCAGCACTTGTCTTCAGAACATCTTCTGTTTCTTTCCTTACAAATGCACCAGCACACAGCAAAAAGAATACAGCTCCAAAGCACTTTAGCCTTCTATAGTTCTTACTACCTCAGATCTTCAGCACGAGAAAAAAAATTGTGCAGGAGAACCAGGCTGGATATATCTCACCACAAATAAGGCTGAGATTCTGAGAACAGCTTCCAAATGAAACCAGCCACTCTACATAAAATAAATAGATGACTAACTGATTCATCTTGCTCTTTACATAAGTAACAAATAATGGCCTAACAGAATCCTCTACTCTTAAGATGATAAGCACTTAACACATTATTCATGGCAATAAGCCAAGCCAAAACCTCCACTCTCGGGGGCACAGGATTGCCCCAAATACCTCCCAACTGATCAAACTCCATTTGACTCCCACGTAAAGCTGAGTAAAAGGATTTAACAGAAAATTTTCCACTGGAGCTTTCCTTCCACCAAAGCTCATACCTCAAATGGTCTGATACCTTGACTCTTTCCAACTTTTCCAGCAGATGTTTTCCAGAAGAAGAAGAAGAAGACCCAACCAGCATCCCCAAATAAGAAAAAGGCAGCACCCCTAATCTGCATTCAAAAGCTGCAGCACATTCTGAAAGGATTTCCCTTCTAACCTCCTCAACTCCAATCAATGTGCTCTTTGATTGGGTCTTGAATTGTTGATTGGGCTCTTACTCATTCTGAGTTTAAAAATATAAGCAGAATTGACTTTGGGGAGAGATTGTGGGATACTTTAGAATTTTGTAATAGGTAACTTCCTAGCTGTGTCTGTCGGTGCTTGAGATATCTTTTGTTGTATTATTTTTGGTTAAAATCTTCATCTATATGTATCCTCTTTTTTTCAATGAAATTGTTATCACTATCCACACACACACACACATCCCAACTATATGGCATTGGCAACATAAATTCGTTTCTGCCATTGTGCTGTATTCAGTTCCATAACCCATTTTTCACATCACCTCAATAAAAAGCCTTTTCTTTACTCTCTTAATTACCACACATGGTAGGCTGTCTTCAAGATCTCTTTAGAAGTGACAAAGGGAAGCACAGTGCACGATACTCCTGCCAACGTGAGGTCTGGGGAGGGACAAATGTATACAGCCTTTTACCCCTACACATACAGAGAGGCTGTTTCCAAGATCTCTATACAAGTGATCTTGATACATATAAATACATACATACACACAGACACACAGTTTCTTATTACTTCATTCAGTCATTGTTATGGATCCCTTCCCCTTTTGTTTAGCATCTCTCACCATACTTCCACTTTTTCCCCTTTTGGGCTGCTGTAGTTGGTAATTGTGGCCTTGTGGGTATTATTTCCGTTTGTAATTTCTATGACGACCGTTTCTGATCATGGGATGTAGTGCAGTCTATTTTCATTTCTTTTCTTTTTCTTCTAGTTAACTTTTATATAATAATGAACATATATTTTACCTTTTTCCCAAAAAAGCGGTGCCATATCCATTGTTAAATTATGGATCCCCCAAATCATTTAAAACTAATTTGATCCATGTCCTTTTTGGCCTGCCTCCCAACTCTTCTAGAACCTTCAATTTGCAAGAGATTACTTCTTACAAGTTCCTTAGATGGTCTTCTTGGACTACTTTCTCTCGTTTTCTTACCTATTGTTTGTGACTACTGCAAATTCTTCACCTACCTCTCTAAGAAAAAATCCTCAATATACCTTTTATATACTTGCAAGGAAGCACTATCAGTTCCCTGCAAAGATTCTAAGGAAAGCCATTAAAAGTACAGATATCAAATAAATCAATCACTCTTACTTCACTCTCCCTGTTTGGAGGTCTTCCTTGTGCAAAATACCAAGCTATAGACTGTGAAACCAGTTCCCCTATACAAACATTTGAACTCCCTTAAAGTGCCTATCACAGACCTTCAAACTTCCATGCTAAACTGGCCCCGTTTATGGCCACAAGTCAAGATCTGATTCAGGTCAAAACTGCACTCATGTTACTTTAAGGACTATTACTACCCTAATGATCACCTCCATCAACATGACCTGAGGATCCAACTGGCCTCAAGAGCAATTCAAGGGGACAAGGACCAGGTAGCATCTAAACCAAATATCACATGGGGAATAAATGCATGCAAGTATTTTGAAGAACATGTTTGTGTTGATATATAAGTTACAAGGATCTGCCTTACTATGTTCTGGATATATATTTATCGCCATGTTTATAAACAATTTTCTGTGTATGTCACTTCAGAACTTCCATACATTAGCCTTTTTTGAGTTGCTGATGCTGAGTTCACTATAAAACTTTCATTTTTCATGCCAATTATCTTGTTTGTTCCAAATAATTGCTTTTTGTTTATATTTTGAGTTTTGAATACTTACTGAAGACTATCTTATATCTTACTGAAGACTATCTTGTTCTCAAGAATAGAACAGAAGATCAAGCTAATATAGAAAAGGCTGAAAAGCTAGCCAACATTTTTAAGTTGAAAAAGGAAATAAAAACAACCTGCTCAACTGATGCATTTGTTAAGCCCAAAATAAAGGGTTCAAAAAAATCAGAACGTCTTCGTATCTCCCCAGAGGTGACAAATCTGAAGAACATCACAACTGACAACAAATATTATTAGAAGAAAAGCTAAAGCATGAGATTCACAAACACCTAAATTGAATACCTCTTACCATAGTCAGAAATTGACTGATCCCTGCTCCTTGTCACAAGCTCATCATGACTGGAACCAAAATCGATTATAGTTATTGTCATTGTTTAAAGAACCTACCATCATACAGGAAGAAACCATTGCAAAAAAAAAAAAAAGAAAAAAAAAAGAAGAAGAAGAAGAAGAAGCAATCTTTAACTACATAATGTTATATTTGACTCCTGGTTCTATATCTAAACCTTGATGGAACAAGTCCAAGGCTCACCTTATTGAACTATCACTTCCTTGCAACACACTTTCCAGCTGCTCCAGAAATAACTGAAAGTTAAGTTTTCAATGTTAATAACATTTTGGTTAAAAAAATAAATCATACAAATAAAGTTTTCTGTTTTTCAAAGTCTGTGGTAGGTATAAAGTTTTAACACAAGGGACTAGCAAATGTCAAGTTACCATTCTCTTGGAGGAATGCACCTTGTAGAATAAACTGCAAAGTTTTCTCCATTTCAACTTAAAGAGTTGGGGATACACAATGATTGGTCTCCCTCACTAGGAGATGAACTTTCTGTCACAATGGTAGTTAGCTAGATGTTTTGCTTAACATGCTGAGAAACATTGGTGAATGAAGTTGGATGCCACCAGATAGAGGGTTCTTAAAACTCAATTAGGGGAGCCCCAGGGACATCAGGAGTGGGAAGAATTTTTAGAGATAAGGAAGGTAATATTGCTTTGTTCTCGGGCCCAATTGGAGCAGGAGACTCACTAAGGGATGAAGTTTTGGTGGTAATGGAAGGTGTGCAGAGGGCAAATGAGATGAATGTGAAAAAGCTAATTATTGAAGGAGATTTGAAATTGGTGGTAAGCTGGTTGCAAAAGAGGGAGGCTGCTTTATAGTGTTGCATTAATGAAGTAAAAAAGTTTAGGTGGTTGACTAGAGATATGGAGGTGAGGATTCAATGGGTTCCCAGTGTTTTAAAAGTGCACGGCGCCAAAAAAAATTCGCATAGATCTTTTTTCTTTTTACTTATTATCAAAAATACCTTCCGTATAGATCTTTTTCTTTAATGGATTTTTACTTCAATATAAATATGCAATAAAGAAGAAAATTTCATTGGAATTATTTGACTATATCCCTGTTGGAGCAGTTGAAGCTGTCTAAATCAGCAATTTAGCAAGAAGCATTTCATAAGTACATAAGTTTTTCCTTCAACAAATTATAAGACAAACAAAAAAGCAAGATAACAAATGGAAGAAAGGAAATGAAAATAAAAAGAAGATAGATTACCGCAAAAAAATCTTCAAATGTAAAATCTGCATATCCAAGGCTTTGGAGCGTCTTCTTGCATTGTTCAACATTTACAATGATACGATCAACTTCCGCTTTATCTTGCGACTCCAGAATATGCTCCTAATTCCGTAATCTCACAATTTTATTAGTAGTTAAAACCACAAAATCATATTAATTCCCCTCCAACAACCAGCTGGAGGGTAGATACTAAAACTACATATGAGCAGAACAATCCATCAGGATTTGTGTTTTAGGAAAATACCAGATATGAAAACATAAAGCTTCTAAAAAAGCAATTCCCATCTCCTCGTGTTCGTCTTATGGCAGTATATTGTTCACCAAGAAGCTGTGTATTGGAAAATAAAATCATGTAGTTAAGCCAAGGTATCCTTTTAAAATAACTCTATCTAGAAGTAATACCGTCGGTCACAAAGGCATGGTAATAGCCTAATAGGAATAATACTAACAAAAATAACAATGACTAATAAACCAATAGAGAAAATAAGTTTATTGGCTTAAAACAAACCTTTATTTTTTCCTGCAAGATAGGGCTGCCCGACTGATACTCAGCTGCTAATGCAGATAAAGGTTCCTGCTGGACCATAAAGTATATTACTACTAAATCCATATTCAAAATACCACCCTGGGAGGGAGGGAGGGGGAGAGAGAGAGGGAGAGAGAGAGAGAGAGATTATCTCAATAATGTGAAGTGCAGATATAATCTAAAACTGTAATTTGTTGAAGACCTCAAATCATGTTAGAGAAATACAGGTCCAGAAGTAGTTCCTGGACCAGCTGGAAATATTAGCATGCATTTGAACAAAACACAGTACCAAATGGGTGCTTAATAACATTAGGCTAAGTGAGAAACATAGTAACGTAGTAAAAGTTTTCAATTAAGCTGGTAAATCCAAAGACATACAAGTATTAGAGAGAAGGAAGAGCATAGATAGTACTAAACTAGGTGAAGCACACAACAATGACCTGATGCCCCTTTCACAACTTAACATCAGCCAGGGTGCTTAATAACATTAGGCTAAGTGAGCAACATAGTAACGTAGTAAAAGTTTTCAATTAAGCTGGTAAATCCAAAGATATACAAGTATTAGAGAGAAGGAAGAGCATAGATAGTACTAAACTAGGTGAAGCACACAACAATGACCTGATGCCCCTTTCACAACTTAACATCAGCCAGAATGTTGAAATTGGCAAATGCCATTTTGACTAATGTTATGATTTATTGGTTTTGGTCCATCTGGAAAGAGAGAAATAGAAGGATCTTTGAAGACAAGGCAAAGAATGTCGAATACCTGTTAGCAGGGGTAAGCAACTCGAATGCAGCCTGGGTTCTCAGTCTTCCAGAGTTTGACCAAGTGAACAAGTCTGATCTGATAGAGTACTCTAGAGTCGAATCCCTGTAATTTTGCGTCTTTTATAGTGTAATTTTGTTCAGTAGTTGGCTTGTCAATTAGACAACCATTTTTCTGAGATGTACTGCTTTTTTTTCAGTTTTATGAAATTTCCTTTTTATCCTTCAAAAAAAAATGATTTACTGGTTTAGTCAGCCTGTTTATGCAATCTTTTGCATCTCTGACTTATCTTTTTTTTTATCAGAAACGATAACTTTCATTAGAGATAAATTAAACTGAAATACAGAAGTCAACCCTTATTAGAAAAGGTTGATCCAATAAACATCAAACATTACAGCACTGCCCAATAAAGACTCTCCCTTACAGTCCCTTGTTTTGCTAGGGCGTCAGCAAAACCATTTGCTGATCTCCTTACCCACTTGAACCAAACACCCACCTCCCTTGTTATGTTAAGAATTTCCCTTATCAGCTGTCTATATTGCCAAATTCCCAGCTGCCCTGATTGCATTCACCCAATTACCAACTTGGAGTCTCCCTCTATCTCAATGTAGCCCCAATTGTTTGGCCAGTTTTACACTTTGATGTAGTGCCAAGATTTCTGCTCTTAAGGAATCTCCAACTCCTATTGGACCTGAAAACAGAACCATTATCTTGCCTTCATTATCTCAGAAAACACCTCCTATACCAGATGGGCCTGGATTACCGATAGAGCTTCCATCAAAGTTCAGTTTCACCCTTTGTTGTGCCGGTGGGGACCAAACTTCCTGTATCATAGCTTTGGAAGTAGTAGTAGATGCCACAATACCCCAACTTCTATAAATGTCTTCAACTGAGAAATCCTTAAAAAGATCATAGGATTTCAACCAATGGATAACCTTAGTAGTTATTCCTTCCGCAACCTCTTCCTTGGATCTACAACTGCCTTTGAAGGTCCTATTGTTTCTTTCCTCCCACACTGACCACAATACAACAACTCTAGTGGCTCTCCACATAATCCTTCCACAAACCATTGGTTGCCTGTAAAAAAGCTAGATCAAAGAGGTTCACCATGCTCGAGGAGGGAGTCCACTTGCAGCCAAAGAGAGAAGAGAACCAAGACCAAATAAAGAACACAAAGGGACATGAGATTAGTAAATGTGAAATTGTCTCACCAGAACCCAAATAGAGGCAACAAACATGGGGGGAGAGGCACATATTTGGCCTCTTTTTCTGCAATAAATCCAAGGTGTTGATTTTTTGGAGTACCACTTCCCAACAAAAGGCCTGAATTTTAGGGGGTACAGGGCTACCCCACACCTCCTTTGAAGGAAAGTTCCCTACAAGGTTAGAGGTCTAAAGCAAAATGTTATAGAAGAAAGAAGAGTAATTGAAAAAACCAAAAGGGGAAGGTTTCCAAATTCTGCTATCTCTACAGGACTGATCAAGAAAGACTTCCCCTAACTGAGTGATCAAATCATCAACCATCCCCATTAGAATCCCTTAGACCTCTTCTCAAGCCCAAATCCCAAGAGTTATCAACAAACACTGAAGAGATCACTTTTCTTTTGTTTTCAGACAAGGAATAAATAGAAGGAAATCTATCTCTAAGGGAGTTTTCACCAACCCAAACATCTTCCCAAAACAAGACTTTATTTCCAACGCATACATCATATTTGAAATAAGGAAGCATAAGAGGCAAAATACCTTGAATAGCTTTCCAAGGAGAACATTGAGAAGCCCCAGGGTCGAGTCCTGCATCCCAGTCGTTATCTGCCAATCCATGAATACTAACAGTCACTCTAGACCAAAGTCTGTTCTGTTCCATTGGTAGTCTCCAAATCCATTTCCCCATCAAAGTTGTGTTTCTTAAACTTATATTTCCTAACCCAAGGCCTCCATCATCCCTACTCCTAGAAACCACCTCCCACTTCACTAAGTGATCCTTCTTAGTATCCCCTGGTTCCCACAAGAAATCCCTCATTATCTTCTCTAACTAGTTAGCTACTTTCATTGGTACTCTAAGATAGACAGGAAATAAACTGGCAAGTTGGCAAGGTTGACTTGATTAAAGTTATCATACCCCCTAAAGAGATGCAATTCCTCTTCCAATTTGCTAACCTCTTGGAGAATCTTTCAATTACAAGGTACCAAAAACTCAACCATTGGGTTCCCTCCCAGTGGTAGCGCAAATATTGTAAAGGCCAACCCCCCACTTCACACCCCAAAATCCTAGCTAGGGAATCCACCTCCTCTCCCCCTAAATTGAGCCCTGCCACACAACTTTTTCCCCAGTTCACATTAAGATTGGACTTCCTTTCAAATTGAAGCACTAGACTCTTTAAGTTCCGTAATTCCCCTTCCTCCCCGTCACAAAAACAAGATGATGTCATTTGCAAATTGTAAGTGTGTGACCACCACCTCCTCCCTATCAATCCTCCAACCTCTTATCAAATTGTTAGCATCAACCCTCGAAATCATGGCACTCAACACATCAGCTACTAGGGTAAAGAAGAATGGGGACAATGGATCTCCTTGCCTAATACCCCTCTTTGCAGGAAAGAAACCCCTAGCTACACCATTCACCAATATTGAGAAATGACATGAAGAAATGCATCACTTTACCCAACTGCACCATCTCTCCCCAAACCCTCTCCGCTTGAGAACCTCTAGTAGAAAATCTCAGTCCACCATGTCATATGCCTTTTCAAGATCCAATTTGCAAACCAACCCCTTTTCCTTTCTCCTCCTCTTCACTTCAACACATTCATTGGCAATAAGTATTTGATCTACAATTTGTCTTCCTTCTACAAAGGCCCCTTGATACGGTGAGATTAGAGACGAGAGGATCTTTTTTAATCTTAGCGCTAGGACCTTAGAGATGATCTTATACATGCTTCCCACCAGGCTTATAGGTCTGAAATCCTTTGGTTGGAGAGCGTTCTTCTTCTTAGGAACCAAGGCAATAAAAGTAGCATTTGCTCCCAAGTTAAATTTGCCTCTCTCATTGAACTCTTCAAAAACCTCCAACAAATCCTCTCTAATTATCTCCCAACAATCTTGATAGAAGGCCATCGAAAAACCATCAGGCCCAGGAGCTTTAGATCGATCCATGGAGAAGATTGCATTTCTCACTTCTTGGGCCTCAAATCTTTTTTCCAAAGAGTCCGATAGGACACTATCTTCCACCCTCCACTCCAAGTCCTCTAAGCTCTCACTAGGTCTCCCTGGGTTGTCATACACTAATTTGAAGTGATTAACCAAAGCTTGAGCTACATCATCTTCCCTTGTCAACAATTGCCCATCCCACTCCAATTTTGAAACAGAATTTGTATTGATGTCCCCTTCCTTTAGCCATTTGCACCTGGATTTTTGCCTCCAACTTATCTCCTCCTTCCTAAGAAGATCTTCCGGTTCCTGTTTCAAATTCCATCTTTCCATCCTACCCTCTTCCCCCAACCTTCTTTCAGCTTCTAGTCCATCTAGCTCCTGCACTCTCTGACCGATTTCCACTTTCCTTTGCTCTAATCTACCAAAAACCTCTTTATTCCAAATCTTGAGTCTAGCTTTCAAGAGTTGTAGTTCCTTGTAAAACCTATACCCCTTCCATCGGAATTCCACTTGGTCCACTTCCCACCATTCTTTTACCTTAGCTAGAAACTCTAGATGAAGTAACTACATGTTTTCAAACCTAAAAGGGCACAGGCCTCCATCTAGTCTTTCTTGAGACAACCTGATTAGGCAATGATTTAAAATAGGTCTCTGCAATGCTGTAACACCTAGAATCCCCCATTCAGCTTCCCAATTCACTGTAAAGAGGAACCTATCTAATCGACAACAGGTAGGGCTTTCTTGGAAGTTTGACTAGGTAAAATTTGCTTGTTGAAGAGGGAGGTCCCGCAATTCAAAATTCTCCACAAAGAGATTAAACTTCCTCATGTTAGATATAATCCTACGACTGGGGTTATTGGACTCGTTCAAGAATCTTATTACATTGAAATCCCCACCCAAACACAAAGGGTCATCCCACAAACCCCTAACGGCTACTAGTTCTTCCCAGAAACCTTCCCTTTCCTTATAAGAGGTAGGACCATAGACATTAGTTAACACCCAAGCCCACCCATCTTCCTTTCTCTTCAATTTTATTGACACCAAGAAGTTCCCAATTAATTCTTCTTCACACTCCCAGTCTTCATTTCTCCACAAAGTAATAATTCCCCTTGAAGCTCCCCACGATTATGCAAAGGCCCAACTCAAGTGTGGTTTAATAAAATTTACCTTATTATCCAAGCAAAACGAAAGGTTTGACATTCCAAGTGTGGTTTCTTTCCTTGTACTTCCAAAACTGAAATCTGTCTCAATGCCTAAAACCCCAATTTGTCTCAACGATTCTTTCTCTTATTATTATTATCAGTAATGTGAAGAATTTATCAAAATCCAAGAGGAAATATAGAAGAGTACAAGAGGAAAAAAAATCTAGATCTTTGGACTATGTGAGATGTATCACCCTAGCAGTCAAAGATTAGCCACTCTGATGTGGTGTCTCAACAGCCAAGGACCCTCTTTACCATCCCTTATCGAACCTATCACTAACTCGTAAACATCTTTCACCACCACCAGTGAACCAAGGTCAAGCACAAATACATAACATTTATGCTGATACAGGACAAAGTCACCTGATACCACCCTTTTTACCACATAATCCATCAAGAAGCACCTAAACTCTTCTCTGTTCAGATTGAATCATCGAATCTGATACCATCCTTCCATTCATCTCATTCTATATTAACTACAAGATATCATTTACTGATCTCCTTCCCTGAAAGTGTCAGACAAAAAAAAGGTCCAGCTTTAAAAGAGCTAAGCTGGAATCCTTGAAAGTGCTTCTGACACCTACCCAAGATCATAGTAGCCCTTTGTGATTTCTTTTTACTTCATCCAAATCAGTGTACTTACTCTGAAAAAAAAAAAGCAATTATTTCTCTCTCCAGATTGTCCAAATGATAGCTGCCAGAATAGCATTCCATAAGACCTTTCATCTGGTGCTGTTTAAACCCTGTAACCTCCACCCTTGAAAGTTGAAACAGCTGCAACGGTATTTTGGGGAGACAAAACTCCTCCAAAACATGAGATAGCCATAGGCCATAACTGGTATAAGAATTTGCAATGAATGAAGCAAAGATTTGAGGATTCCAGAACTTCACTGCCCAAAGAGCTCTTCAAAGTCATTCCTCTTCTTATCAGAAAATCTGTAGTTAAACACCTTCCAAGAGTAGCAATCCAGACTAGAAAAACTACTCTTGATGGGATGTGAGAGCACCAGATTCTAACCCAAGAGAAGAAAATTTCCTGCTGGTGAACCAACTTACTGTAGAACGACTCGACTAAAAACTTGCCCGATTTCTCACACGACCATACCCTTGCACCAGCATCCAAAGTATTAGGTTTTCTACGTTGAATCAACCTTAACAGCTCAGTCATTAGATTGATTTCCCAATCATTTATCACCCACCTGTTCTAAAAGCAGGACTCCAAATCACTTCACCATTCACCTGTCCATAACAGTCCTCTATCATAGCATTTTTGTCTTGGGCTAATTCGTAAAGTGAAGGGTTTTCTTGCAGTGTGAGGTCTCCACACCATCTATCATTCCAGAACCTGATCATTGCTTTTTCCAACCTTATACCTGATTCCTTTATGAAAAATTAGGTAGAATTTTTTGGATGCCATTCCAAACTGCACAGCCCATAGGAATCAAAGCAGGATCAGGGTCCCACCCTCGGCTTGTAAGCGCATATTTGCCTGTAATTACCTTTCTACACAGGCTTCCTCCTTCCCTATAGAACCTCCAGGCTCCAGCACCATTTTCCAAG
Source organism: Nelumbo nucifera (assembly GCF_055504915.1). NCBI lineage: Eukaryota > Viridiplantae > Streptophyta > Magnoliopsida > Proteales > Nelumbonaceae > Nelumbo > Nelumbo nucifera. The sequence continues at coordinate 1,524,482 of NC_142651.1, read as the reverse complement.
AAATGATTTGTTTGTTTTCCTAAGATTTTGATACCCGATCCACCATATTTTCTTGGATGACACATTTTATTCCAATTCACCAAATGAAATTTAAAGTTATCCCTCCACCCAGCCCATAGGAAGGTTCTCATCTTTTTTAATTAGTTGCTTTGCTACTGCAAAAGAGATTTTAAATAGTGATAAATATTTAATTGGGAGGGATGATAAGAAACTTATAATCAACGCGAGTTTACCTCCCTTTGGTAAGTACTTTGTTTTCCATAACCAGCTTTCTATCAAACCTCTCAAGGATAACATCCCATATCATCTTTGAATTGCATTTGGAACCAAGAGGCAGAATAGATATGTGGTGTGGAGCTTCCCAATGCTGCAGCCCATTTCTTCTTTAAACCCTTTAAACAGAGAGAGAAGATTCTATAGAGATGTATTAGAGGGGCTGTTTTATGGGCAGTATGGGAAGAAAAGAATGGAATTTTTTTAAGAATCCCATTCAAAGGAAGTGGTAATAGAAAACATATTGATAAAGGTGGCTAAAGAAATATAAATGGCTGACAAGGAATATGTCTGTTACAATGCAGTGGGTGGGGAGATCAGTGAATGCCTTAACTGATATTTTGGAAAAACAAGGGACAAATAGGGAAACACTGTTTTGGGCTAAACTGTAATCTTGTAGTAGCACTCATGTACTCTTTTTTCTTTTCTGGTCAATAGCACTCATGTACTCTTTGCTATAGTTCTTAGGGTTTATGTGTTTTTTGGGTTCCCTGTTTTGGAGAGGTGGCATCTCGCGCCTTCCCAAGGGTCTGTAATTTCCTCTTGATTTTAATGAAATGTGATATATTATTTATCCAAAAAAAAAGGCGGTTTATTGATTTAAGATTTTGCTTATTTTTAATCCATTCTCTATAGATGACATTGTATGGGGATGGCCATATGTAGCAAACTCCTCTACTACGAGAAAACCATAGTTCTCCTCTTGGATAGTTCCCAATGTCAATAACGTAAAGCTCAACTTTGATATGAGTAGAGTAGAAAATCCAGGAAGGTCAAGCATTGGTAGGGTGTTTAGAGACTGGTGTAATTTTGGCATTGTATTCAGGACCCATAGGTCAAGGAGATTCTTTACAGGCTGAACTTTTGGCTGTACACCAAGGATTGGAGCTTGGAAATCTCTAAACTTAGAGAAATGATTGAAGAAGGTAACTCCAAACTAATTCTGAACAATTGGAGTTCAATTCCTATGGATGAGAAGGGAAGCAAATAATTTTCTGATGCCTTAGCCAAACTCATCTTCAGCCACCAATCCCTCCTCCAACTCTTTTGGATCATTACCTTCAACTTTCTATTTTCAAGTTCCATAAACCCAAAATGACTACTGGCATGAACTTCCACGTCCCTCCCTCCCTCCCTCTAATCATCCTGACTTTTCCCTTTTTTCCCTCTGATTTGCCAAATTCCTTCTGATTTCTTTGTTTAACTTTTACCCACCTCTTTTAAACCTTTTTGAATTTGTTGCTAGGTTCTGTACCAATGAAGCCTTCTTTCAAGCAAGAGAAAGTCAGAAAACTTTGGTTACATCAACAAGATTACAAATTGTTTGGTCCTTTTAGTTTCCACCCTCTAATCATCCTGACTTTTCCTTTTTTTTCCCTCTGGTTTGCCAAATTCCTTCTGATTTCTTTGTTTAACTTTTACCCACCTCCTCTTTTAAACCTTTTTGAATTTGTTGCTAGGTTCTGTACCAATGAAGCCTTCTTTCAAGCATGAGAAAGTCAGAAAACTTTGGTTACATGAACAAGATTACAATTGTTTGGTCCTTTTAGTTTCTTTGAACTCAAAGCAACTCCACCCTCTTCAGCCCTACAAAATCTCTATCCGTTGTCTGCCAATATCCTTTCCCAATTTACCTGCAAAAACTTCTCTAACAGACCCTTCAAATTCTCTATCTTCTGCTCCCAGTTCTGCTGTTTCCTTAGGTTTGTCAAAGCCTTCATCAAAATTCCTATTGATTTCTTTCTCTATTCTTACCTCGATGGGTTGTTCACTTCTATCCGCTGAACTCATCATCACCAAACCTTCACACGTGTGGTTCAAGAGATGAGAGGAGGAAATTTAGGTGGCTGGTTCAGGAGATGGAAAGTTAAGATCAACTGGGTGAAAAGATCAGCTAACTCTTTTGCTGATTGGTTAGCTAAGCAAGGAGTTGAGAGGGAGTCAATGTTTTGGGCACAAGTGTAATTTTTCCTTTTTCTGTTCTTGGGAGCTCAAGCTCCAGTTAGAAGATAAGAAAGTTTATCTTCCTCCTTGTAATTATTTTTGTGATTAATTAACGAATATGGTTATTGATCAAAAAAAAAAACTCACACGTGTGATTGATTGGAAGGGTCCATCTCTGAAGTCCACTGCACATGTATTATCTCCATCCATACTCAAACCTTTCCCAAACTCAACATCTGTTTTGCGAGCTAATTCATTCTTACTTATTCCTGTTCAATGCTGCAACTTCCAAGCCATGTACTCTTCTGATCCTACTTCAAAAGCCTAACCAACAACTCTATCCCCGTCCTCTGTTGAGTTGTTACCAAGATCACTGGGCCCCATGGCTTTCTGTTCACACCCATCCATCGAAAATTTCTTGTGATTTTCAAATACCACCCTTTTTCACCCACTGTTAGAAGCATGGAGCTATTGTAGATTTGTTTTCTCCTGTTTATCTCTTTGTTGGTGGTGGTGGTGGGGTCATTGGAGTGGCAAGTGGTCAAGATGACAGTTGAGTTCTTTGACGTGCAGAATGATAATCACAGATACAGGTTTTCAATCCTTTATCTATGCAAGTATGATGGTGGTCAGCTTCACTTGTATAGTGTGATGAGATTTCTGTAAATTGTGTCTAGTGGCTTTGGGGCCCCTTCTTGCTTGAGACACAAAGCTCTTCCGGTTTTGCTTCCAATTTTATTTAATGGAACTTTACCTTATTATCAGGAAAAAAAAGTTTAATCCCACGATACTTATTACAACTTTGAAATTCACTTTTGTTTTTAAGTATGCAACATGGTGCTCTTTTTTTATCAGCAATAAGGATTCCATCCCCTTCTATCCACTTTTGTTTTAGGGAACCACCTGAATGAGCAATTCAGGTTAGAATCTAAAAAGCTCTTGCTTCCCTAACTAAAAATATAAAAATCATGGCTTCATTCCCCTAGTATTAGCCAATTGATAACAACCCAATACCCTCCTTCAACTATTAAATCAACCCATCCCACCACACTAACAAGTTTTAGCCCTCAAATTAGGGATAATCATCTTGCCTTCGGAGAATTACCAAAGTGCAGCTGGGTGAAGAGATCTGCTAACTCATTTACAGATAGGTTAGCCAAGCAAGGGGTGACTAGGGAATCTTTATTCTGGGCTCAGTTGTAATTTTGGTTTTTTCACTTTGAGGGCTCTTGCCTCTGTTGGGAGAGTTAAGTTTATCTCCCTTCCTTTGTAATTAATTATTCTGTTTGATTAATGAAATCTTTGTTATTGATCAAAAAAAATGCCAAAACCAGCATGACCCAAATATCTTAATTTACTCCATTGTCTCTTACCACCACACCAATGCTGAAGCTCTCAGGTAATCAGGTTGCCTAGACTGCACCTATTGAAGACATGTTCAAAACTTTCCAAAAGGGCACAAAATTGGGAGACCAAATTCTCTTGTTAGAACCAAAAGGATGCAGAAAGACATTTTTAAACTTTACAAAAGGTTTATCACTTCTGTGTAGTTTTTAGAGCCTCTCAAACCCCTTCTAAGATCCACATCCAAAAAAAATGCCCACACTAGCAAAGTGCACCATGTCAAAATGAGCTTCTTTTCATTATATGACGAAGCAAAAGTTTTATGCTTGTACCAAGGGTAAACCACCCCACCAAAGAACCTTCTCAAAATTCCACCCTACTCCTTGTGATAGGATCAATATTTAATGTGCTGTAAAAACAAGTGTGGATGGCCATAATAGCCTTTCCAAGAGCACCTGAGCATGGTATCTCTAGTGGGACCTGAATCCCAACCATTTTCATTAACATACTTACTTTTAACTATCAAATACCATAGCGAGATATTTTCAATAGGGAATCTCCAAAGCCATTTTCCCAACAAAGCAGTGCTTTCATCTTTTAACCTCCCTATCCCTAGACTTCCTTCCTCTTGCTCATGCTAATCATATCCCAGTTTGTGAGATGATCTTTTCTCAAGCCCTAGTTCCCATAGAAAATATCTATGATATTCTTCATTCTCTTCCACCTTTATGGAAGTCCTAAACACAAAAAGTAGACCAGAAGAATTAAGAAGGTCAAATTTGATAAGAGTAACCCTTCCCCCAACTCAACTCAACTAAGCCTTGTCCCAACTATATGAGATCAGCTACATGAATTCTGATGTCTTTCCTCCATCTTGTGTAAAACTTCCTTAACCTCAAATGCTTTAACTTTATGAAAATACATATAGTTTCTAGCCACATAGGAGCTACTAACCCCTCTACAGCTCACACTGTCTGTATATTCTTCATTTAATAATTTTTTAAAATAGCTCCTCCATCTTTCCCTGATTTCTTCATCCTTTACCAGAACCCTTTGATATTTCGATTTAATGCCTTGAATATCTTTCTTTTTAGTTTCATTTTTAGTGATTTTATTTATATTTTCCCACGTTTTCTACATTTTTAGTCTTTTCCTAATCTTTATAACATGATCATATGAGGAGATCTTTTATTGAGCACTATTGAGCAAAACTGAACTTAAATATAAATATATAAAATCTGCCATTTAGCTGTATTGAGTATAAGTTCAGAAGCAGTAATTATAAAGAACAAGGAAAATTGTTTGTTGGACCAGTGGAAACAAGCTCCAGATGGAAGCAAATTACAAATTTAAATGCCTAGGCATTTACATTGTTTCCTATTGGAATACAATGAATTAAATGAATACAAAAACACTGATAAAATTAGAGGCCCAAACTAAGTAAATAATGCAATAGAAACAATAAGAAAATGCACAACCTTGCCATTAAAAATAGGAGAGTCTCAATGAGAGATAAAGGGGAAGGAGTAAACAACAAAATGAAGTCCACAAAGAAGGATACCATACAGAAAAAAAAAATATTAAGATGAAATTAGATTTTAGAATTTGTCGAATTTGATTCCAAATAACAGTGATAATCAATAGAAGGGCAGAAATGCAATATAAATATAATTACAAATGTGCCATTAGTTGCTCTTGCCTTGTCACCAACAAATGGCATTTTCTCGGCTTCCTCAGCTCTTATTGCAGTTTGTTGTTGCATGATATCATCATCTCTGAAATTTTCCCAATCATCTATGGAGAGTAATGGATCAGAAGTTGCAGAATCCAATTCCTTGTCTGCAACAAGCTCCTCCTGAGGCTGCATTGTCTCCCAAACAGAAGAAAGAAAACCACTTGCACACTATCTCTTGTAGCTTCCTCAGTAGAGTTCAGAAGCTGTTTACAGAAAATCTTTATCTGCTGAAGTACAGGAACTACAACAAATAATAGAAAGCTGTGTGCATTCTGCACAAATGCATACTAGAAAATATGCAATAAAGACAAAAACACAGGAACAACAGAAAGAAATGTACCATCTATTGATCCAAAAAAAAAAAAGAAGCATACTATCTATCACTGCATTAGTTTCTTATCTCCAGAATGAATTTAAAAATTAGAATCCTTCAAATTTGTCCAAGAATCAGTACGATTCTAAATGTGCTATGGTTGTCGTCCATGTTCTTTCAAAAGGAAAAAAAGATGGCATATGATGTGCTATAATTGACCAGGAACATTCTAAATTTTTTTTTGATCAGCAAATATGTGTTTTATTAAAATTCAGATTCAGATTGTAAACATTTTATACAAATTAAGGATGGGACTGTTGATCCCTTTTCCTCACTCTATTCATCCCTCATTACAATGAAGCCCAAAATAATTGCTGTCTCTGTGCCCCTTGTTCTGCTAATCCATCAGCTAACCCATTTGCACTTCTACGGACCCATTTGAATTCAGCCTCTACCTCCTTGGCAATCTTCTCCACTTCCCTAATCACATATTTAAATGTCCATGGGGTGTGGCTGCTATTTGTAACCCATGAGATTACTACTTTTGAGTCCCCTTCCACTTCAACGCGTCTGCATCCTAGTTGTTTAGCTAGCCTTAACCCTTGTAATAATGCCAGTAGCTCAGCCTTCAGTGAGTTTCCATTGCCAATCGGCCCTGAGAACATATCCAATATCCTCCTGCCAGGGGTTCTTAATACTCCTCCTATTCCTGAGATTCCTGGATTTCCATATGAGCACCCGTCAAAATTCAGCTTTACTTTGTTGCCTTCAGGTGGTTTCCACTCCAGCCTTGATTTATCTCTTACTCTCGAAGATTGTGCTACTTCGGACCATGTTCTTAGAATATTTGTAACTGAGAAGACTTGAAAGCAGTCTAGGAGTTTTACCCAATGGGCTACTTTCACTTTGATATTATCAATCACTTCCTCTACTGTTCTACTTTTTTCCAGGAAAACTCTGTTGTTTCTCTCTTCCCATATTACCCAACATATTGCTGCCTTTGTTGCTTTCCACATTACCATCCCTCTTTTCTTTCTCTGTCTCAAGAAATCATGGTTGAAGAGTCCTGCCACATCTTGAGGGGGAGCCCACCTGCAGCCAAAGAGAGTACAAAAGAAATCCCAAATTCGATTCACAAAAGAGCAAGATATCATCAAATGAGAAAGGGTCTCACCACTTTCCTTACACAGTGAACACACATGAGGAGAAAGGCACATATATGGCCTTCTTTTCTGCAGCATATCACAAGTGTTTACCTTACCAAGGAAAACTTCCCAACAGAAAGCTTGGATCTTCGGGGGAATAAGCTTGCACCAGATTTCTTTCACAGGGAAAGTCCCACCTAGAGGGTTGGGGGAAGCAAGTACTTTGAAGAAAGAGGAGCAAGAAAAGAGGCCATCTGGAGAGCTTACCCATATTCTTGAGTCTTCCAATGAAGGGTCCAAGTGGATTTGCCCTAAGAGGTTCAGCAAACGAGTTAAGGATTCACACTCATTTTCCCTTAGACCCCCTTCTAAAGCCTAAATTCCAGTTCACACTAGTTGGACACATGGATCCTAACATGGATATTGCTTTCCCCTTAAGGTTAGATAATGCAAAGAGAGATCAGGAAATTTATCTTTTAGTGGGGCTTCCCCTACCCAGAGATCTTCCCAAAACAAAATTCTATTACCTTGTCCCACATCAAACCGGATGGATATGAGGGAATGCATTAGAAAAATATTGTAAATTTATAGGCAACAAACAAAAAATATTGTAAATTTGTTACACAAATATGTATAATCACATTCCCAATAATCATAGAATTATTAAATGACAACAAATATCCAAAGGATATGAGGGAATGCATTAGAAAAATTCTGAGCTGGTAGGGATGTACAAAATCCTTCCATGATAAGAATTTGATCTAGATGTTTGGGAAGCAAATTTAAATCCTTCCCTCCCTCCCTCCCTCCCTCTCTCTCTCACACTTCTCTTTCCTCTTCCCCTAGCAATAGTCTTCTTGAATAAAGTTAATTGATTGAAAAAAATGAGCAACGCAATCAGCGAACCAGTAGAAGCATCACCAGATTCTAGTTGATTCAAATTTAATACTTTAATGGGTCTTGCAACTCTGTAGATATTTTGGTGTGGCAGCCATTTTGAATCATACCTCAGAAGATCCTTTGCATGGGGGAGGGATGGTCTTATATATTACCCATGGCATGTGCAGTGTTGCAAAAGCATCTATTGTAATCTCAAGAGTTGGTATTGAGGCAGCAAAGTGACAGCACCACACCAACATGGTAGTAGCAGTGTAGCACTGCACCAGCAAGCAGATACCACTCCAGCACTATTTTACTTTATTCACTCCGAGTAAATAGCAGTGTAGCACTGCACCATGCCTTATCCCAACTATATGGGATTGGCTACATGAATCTTATTTCCAAATTCGAAATCCATTCTATTTAAAGCCATATCCACTGTTAAATTGCTAGTGCTTAAATCATTTTTACTAGTTCTACACATGTCCTTTTTTGGTCTACCCCTAGCTCTTCTAGCCCCTTCCACTTGTAATAAATCACTTCTCCTATCCAGAGCTCTTGGTGGTCTTCTATGCACGTGACCAAACCATTTTAGTCTATTCTCTCTCTTCTCCAATTAAATAGACGAGTGCTCAAAAACCTTTAATAGCCCTGAAGTATATTGCAATCTGTCAAATTTGAATCAAATTAAGATATTTTTTAAGAAAAGATAAAGTATAGTATCATTTATGTTGGCCAAAAAAACATGTACAACGAGTTGCTGTACACAGGGATTATAGAATCACTGACCATGCAGCCTTATGCCCCCAAACCCTGCACAGCAAAAAGATTATCATGTACAAAAATAGGGAGCTCTTATTTCTATATTTAAATAATTTGTTTGCAGCAAGCCAAGAAAACATTCTTCCCAAGATTTTCTGAAACACTGTCTGTAGAGCTACTTTTGTTCTTGAATATACTTGTATTTTGCTCCTGCCATGTCCACCAAAAAAAAAAACCACTGCAAGAGTAATATTTCATGCCACTTACCCCTCTTAGTTAGACCTCCAACTATCCAACCCTTTACAAATTCCACCACCAATTCTGGGGAGCAATTTTTCATCTCAAACAGGTACCGAATTTTTTACCATACCTCAAAGAAAAGTTACAGTGTATCAGCAAATGATTTACCGGTTCTGTTTGCTCCTCACATAGAACACAATTAGTAGAATCCAGCATCATACCCTTAACAGATAATTCCTAGTTAAGATTCTGTTCAAATAGGTAGTCCATACAAAAAAAAGGCTAAACATTCTTTAACAGTTGCACCAAACAAATTATTTGGTCATCAGATCTCGAGATAGAACTGTAGAAGGATTTAACAGACAAATTTCCAAATTTTATCATTTTCTACTGATGTCCACTTGAGTGTTAACAATCTATGCATCATCTCCACCATTGAATCTACCTCACAATCTCTGCATACAATCCACCAAACAAGATTCTTTATCCACAGCCATCTCAAAAAGGGCTGGAAAGATCTCCTTTAGTGATCTGTTTTCACACCGTGCATCCAAATTTTCATACGAAGTCCATATCTAACCTTGAATCTCAGTCCAGTCCCTTTGAAGAAAAGATCATAGGCTTTCTCAATGCCCTTCCAAACAGAGCATCCATGGGATTGGTTTGGCACCCCTGGGTCACATCCCATGTTTCTATATCCATATTTAGCTGCCACCACCCTCCTTGATTCTCACCAAACTCTCCAAAACCACTTTCCCAAAAGAGAAATATTTACGTTTTTCACCCTTCTTACACCCAAGCCTCCTTGATCTTTAGGTTTACACTCCTTATTTCAGATAATTGATTATTGATACAAATTCAAATTCAGTCGGTCTTTTTTAACATCCATCAAATGTTGAATTGAATTCAAATCACCATTTGTTTTGTCGAACTCAAATTTGAATTGTGCCAGATTCAAGTTGAATTTGCTCTGTTTACAGTGCTACATAAAGATGGAACCAATGCAACAGGATCTGCTCAGAATTGCCAGCAAAAATTAGTATTGCTAAATAAGGAGATCTAAACACTCTTGTTCTGGACAACCTCGTGCCGATGAGGCTGCATAAGTAACATGTCAATTGGGTTTTGGCAATGAGAAATTCAATTTATGTACTTATGGAAATTATTGATGAGTATCCCTAGAATTCTTCCATCAGTTGACATAACAAGGTAATATTTGAAACATGTTAATTGAATACAGTTGCATTGTCTTTGGCACCAACTTCTGACAAAATCATAAAAAAAGGGAAATTAATTCAAGAATTTCTTATCCAATCAAAGATTCCAGGATGTTTTTTTTCAACTCATCTACAACATAATATCAATTCATTTAAACAAATAGGAGATTATATTTCTTTCCAATGTAAGAAATCACTGGAAAACCTCGTTTTCTCCATGTGTCAGCAAGAAATTAGAACAAGCACCAGGTCGGTGGATGTGATGCCCAGTAGAAATGCATGTGAACTGTGTAAGTCCATGCAAACTAGATTAATTGCAATTTATATAAGATTTCTCAGGGAATACCACACTTATGCATCAAAAAATGGGACATTACCATATGTTGGTCCCAACTATCTGGGTTTTGGGACGGGCAGATTACGGTCCTAACCTTTGGCATTTTCTTGCACAAATTGACCGGTCTCAGACTCGAACCTGCGTTTTCACGTTTGCCAGCTCAAGATTTTACCATAACACCCAGTAATGGCCCCTACCACACTAACGCATCAAGATTCTCCAAGTGTAGACAATTCTCTCTCTCCCTCTCTTTGTCTCTCTATATCCGCATTAGATCGCATTGTCTGCGGAAAACCAAAGCTCTAAATAGAACTATGCACAAACGAGAGAGAGATTAAATTTTTCGAACCTCGTAAAGCTAAGTAAGACGTCGATTTGCAACTCGAAAATTTCACCAAAATAGCCAATAACAAACAATTTCATCAAGTTACAGCTGAAAGTAATCACATCAAGTTCAAAATAACCACAAAATTCTCTTCTTTAACGTTTTCTCGATAAAACAATCTAAATAATTACCTGCCCTAAGATCAATAGAAGATCATCAATTCTTCTTTCACTCTTCTTCTTGTTCTCCAGTCAAATCCGAGCTTTTCTTTTCTGAGAGAGAGTTCATGAGAGCGTTTCGCCGATCAACCGTTCAGGTTTGCTGTTTTAATGGGAGCGTCAGGATCACGTTTATGACTCGTATGCAATTTGTTAGGGTTTTACCGCTTACAGCATTTGTAACTGAGTTCGGATTGGCTCCCCACGGAGCGGTAAGTGATAACAGAGTCAGTGGGTCCACTTATCAAACATAAATAAATAAATAAAAATAGGGTCATTTATTAAAACACCCCTATAATTTCATAATTTACTAAAATCTACCCTATAATTTATGTTTTACTAAAATATCCCTAAAATTTGTAATCAATTTACTTAATCGACCTTTCATTAAATGAAAGTAGAAAATGATAATTTTAATATTAATATCCATTCAATTAAATTTAATCAAAAGAAACTAAAAACAATAATGATATTTTTGCCCCTATTAAAACACATACAACCACTCTATTTTTCTCTATTTGGTCAATTTTGTTTTCTATACAATAAAGTGTTAGGGATACTTTTGAAATAAACAACCATTGATTTATACCCTTTAACATTTTCCACTCAGTTTAGGGGTACTTTTGGAATTTAAAAGCATGGATCCATGCCCTTAAACATTTTCCATTTAGTTTAGGTGATCATATTACTATTTTCATATGGCAAAACAAATAGTTCTTAATGAAAGGTCAATCAAGTAAATATGTAGCAAACTATAAGGGGTGTTTTAGTAAAATGTAAATTATAGGGTAGGGCTAAGTAAATCTATAAAACTATAGGAGATGTTCAATTAAATGATCATAAAAAGTAAAAAATAAAAATAAAAATGTTAGCAAATCCACAAATTAGAATGAACCAACCAATTATATAGGATCTGGTTATGGTTTTCTTTCGTGTCCCAATCATAATCGGGTTAGGAACGGTTTTAAATGCTCCAAGCCAATTAAAACTTAAATCAACTATTTTAATGGTGTGAATGTGCCTTTGGTTGTGTTTGGTTGCAATGCAAATATATTTGTACTGATGCAAAACCATGGCGGTGCAAATGATTTGAGTGTAAATTCTGACCTATTTTTGTTTCAAATTTTAGCTTGTTTTGTTTGATTAAAGTATAAATGAAGTAGAATAAAGTAAAATTAAAAACAAAATTAAACAAGATTTTGCATTTTTTACATTTGCACTCCTATTCACTTGTACTAGTGCAAATAAAATTGCACTGCAACCAAACACAACCTTTATATTTTAGAAATGCACATGAAATTCTGCTACCAAATATTATGATAGAACGAATTAAAGCAGACGTGAAGGATAAACCATCCTTTTGAGGGTGGGGGAGAGAAAAAAAAAGTCAACAATGATGTTAAACCAACAATAATTCAGAAAAATCCTAAAGTCACATATCAGTAAATTATTATTAAGTAAAATAAACATATGAGTAACTTACTTCAATTACTTAAATAGGTGAATAGAGAGGAGGTTTATGTAATTTACCCATTAATATGATAAGTCAACTTAGTAAATGTTATATTTATTAATTTGCAATTACATTAATTAGGTTATCTTCCTTAATATCAAAACCATTGAAACCTCCTCTGAAGTTTGTAGTTGTTGCTGAAACCTCCCTTGAAATTTGGTAATTGCAATCATCTCCCCTAAACTTTCTAACATAGTTGTAATTATATTCCATTTGTTATAATCCCTTCAACTTATGCAATTACTCGTTTACCTTCTTCCCTAAGCATTTTTTTCTTTGATCTCATTGACAAATACATGATTTGAGTTTGTGTCATCACCCCCCTTAAACATATTTCTAACTCATCTTTATCAAGTAGTGGAAGCTCTTCAACATCATCCACTCTCCATCTTCTATGATGTCAACGTGTTCAACCTCAATGGGATCATAGTCTTTAATCTTCTTCATACAAGTTATGATCAAATAATCATAGGCCAATAGGCCACAATCTAGTTGTGAACAAATCAATAATTTATAACTAATGAAATAGAATGAATAAGAAGATGAGCGACTAAATTCATACCTACACTTCAAGCATATGTTATAATGGACATATATAAAGTCATTGAGTCATTTTTCTGCTATAATGTATTTCATTTATTTATATGTATACGTTCAAAAACACTCCAATTACACTCACATCCAAAATAACTACAAGTTTGGCTATGAATCCTCATAGCAACTTTTCTAAGAGCTGGAATGCTACAACCAAACATATTCAAAAGTGTTGCCAAATGCCAACTTGAAGCTCAAAGTCCATATTCAGGTTGTCAATTGCAGGTTGCAGCTTAAAGAATCGTGGGAAAATTGAAAACAAAAGGAAATTATACTAAAATGAGTGAAAGATGAAAAAGATGCCTGTTTCGAAGTCAAGCAATGATGTATTGGTGTTTTCATATTCTTATTTCCCCCTCATCTTTGTTATTTCTTGATAATCCTACGTAAAAGAATGGAGGGAGGAATAAATAAAAGGAAGGGGGTTGGGCTAAATCTGGGACATGAGGGTCATTTTCAAAATTTTAAACATAAAATAATGAAAAAAGTAATATGAAATTCAAACCATCACCCGCTAACCAGGTCGTTCGGTTCGATGGTTTGACTGTCTAAGTCGATGGTTTGTTGACTTAGCCATTGACTCCGTCAATGTTTTTTGGTGAAAGGGCAAGTTTTGCTAAAATCGAGTTCCGAAAATTCGACATGGCAACAGTTTAAATAGTTCAACCATCTAAGTCAATAAATGGGTTCAAAACCTTGGAAATGACAAAGAAATGAAGAAACAAAAGGAAAAGGGAGTTCAACTAAATATGGGACAAAGAGTTATTTTTAAATGTTTTAAACCTAAAATATGGAATGAAAGAGTCTTTCAAAATTAAAACTATTGCCTAGGGGTGAGCAAAAAAGCTGAAAAAAAAAATCGAACCAATTGAAACTGAACCGGAATTTTGGTTAATCAAACCAATCGGTTCAGTTTCGGTTCAATAGTTTAAAAAATCGAAGGTACCAATTAGGTTTTGGTTAACCAAAATAGAAAACCGACGGTTAACCGAATTGACCAATATACATATATTTATATATATTTTATGTATAATTATATATTACATATATTATATTTTATATTTTATATTTTTTACATTATAAATTAATAAATATGCATTATATATAAATATATATAATATAATATATCATTTATTATATATATTTATAGTATTTTATTATATATTTATATATTTTTCTATAATAAATATTGTAAATAATAAAAAACCAAAAAACCGACAAACTGAACCGGTTAACCGGTTAACCAATAGGCTTCGGTTCAGTTTCAGTTACTAGTTTTCCAAAAATCGATAACCCCAGTTCGGTTTCAAAAATTAGCCAATGGTTTGGTTAACCGAACCGTGAGCACCCCTACTGTTGCCCCACTAACGAGTCATCTGGTTTGACCATATGGGTTGACAAATTGTTGACTTGGTCAATAATTTGTTGTGAAAGGGAGAATTTTGCTAAAACTATACTCGAAAAGCTAACCAGGTGATTGTTTAAACAGTTCCACCATCTAGGTCAATGATGGGTTAAAAACCTTGTTATGTACTAAAAGTAATGTTTTTTTACAAATATCAAGGCATGTTTGCACCAAAAATGAGAGCAAAGTTTGCAATTTTTGCATTCAAAGTTAATAAATGTTAAAAAGGTATATTCTAGTCTTGGGATTCATGCTTGTGCCTATTACAACTAAAAATCGTTTGGCAAGAAGGTAAATTTATAGTGCAAAAATAAATCAACTTTGCATTTACATGGAGCAGAATGCACTCTACATAGTTGTATTTGCACTCTTCCCAAATGGAGCCTTATGGGACTACACAATCGGGGTAGCCCATTGCCTATCCCTTTAACCCACAACCCTAGTGGAGTGGTATATTTCAATCTTGGGAGTTGTGTTTGCACCCATCACAACTAAAAGTCATTTACTAAAAATGCAAAAATTATTGTCACAAAATTAAACCAACTTTTCATTTTCATGCATTTGCACCGAGCTCGTGAGCCTAAAACTATGTTTAAGCCCGATAAAGAATGGGTTGGGTGAAGCCACCCCATCATGAATTAATGGTACAGAACTAACATCGTATCGGTGCATGATGTTTGGCCTAGTATTAATAAGAATTCACATCTGTGCCCCACAGAGGGCACCCCACAGAAGCCCCACCAACCGTGTATTGGGAACATCTCCCACTGACAACTTCACCGTAGATAACATGACAGACTTAAATCACTCCTTTCCTTTGAAGAGGGAAGAGTGAGGGAATTCACATCTGCGCCCCAAAAACCCACAGAACATCCCAACCTTACGTGTATTGGGGACATCTCCCAATGACCATAATCACCATACCAATTCCATTTCTTTTTACAAAAGGCACACTGGACATTGTCCAAGTTTTATGACTGAACACGTGTCTCAGAGAACCATTCAACCTAAAAAGCTTAAGCTTTTAAGTGAGGTTCTTGATTAGGTTTTATTCTCTAACATGCCCCCTCACATGGAAGCCAATTGGCTTGAAGATAGAACAGCACAGCCCACCCATACCTTGTGCTGAAACTTAATTAATTATAATGGAGGTGACAAGTTTCAAACACTAGACCACTTGGTCAAAGTCACTCTGATACCATCTCAGAGAACCATTCAGCCTAAAAGCTTAAGCTTTTAAGTGAGGTTTTATTCTCTAACAATGTGGATTCAAACTCTCCACATCAGTTGAAAAAAAAAATATAATAATAATAATAATAGTAATAGTAAAAAAACTGCCAAATACTTGCTACATAATACATAGTGACAAGAGATTAGTGGGTGATGAATGGCCTTATTATTTTCCTTGCAGAATTTGAGTTTTTGTAGATCTTAGACGAGATACACATATATACATAGTATGTTTCTATTTTACAGGGCTTATACATTTATTTACTTGAAATTTTGAGTTCTTTGGACTTTTTATTCCTATCAGTAATGGTTAGAAAAATTATTACGAATGGGTCTTGTATGCATGGATTTACAATTTTATGGTTATAGTTGTTTATATGCTTTAAGTTTGGACTTCTATAATCCCATATCCTGTAGCTTGCCATTTCTGGGCTAATGAGTTTGTTGGTGGGTTTTTTCCTGCTTGGGCTTTCAATAGCACTGCCAGACTTGGATGCTTATATCCATAGGAAATACTTTGAGATGTTTTTTGCTTTGCCAGGGTCCCATGTTTGATTAAAGTCTTCGCCAAGGGGTTGTCTTGTTATGGATACTATAGACATTTGTAGTTAATTTTATTGTATTTAGCACATCCTTTTTTTTGGGTTTAATATTGACCTGACCCTGGAAAACATGTGGGACAGTTATCACTATCTGCATCAAACTTGCGAGATCGGGACATTTTGTCTATGGTTTGTCATTAACTATTTGTAGAGTATAAATTACCATCACTTGCATTGGATCTAAGTCATTCCGCAATTTGAATATTTTGCCTTATTGTTCCTAATATAATTATTTTGGTGAGTAGTTTACATCTAAACATCTTCCCTTCATTGCTCATGCTATCAAATTTTTACTATGCTTATCCATCGAGGGACAATTGGGTACGTGTTGGTACTCTTGACTCTTGTTCCCATCTTTAAGTAAAGAATAGGCGTGGTGGTAATATGGCAAAAGCAGAAGGGGCCATAGTCTCATTCAATATGTGTCCCCTTTTAATACTGTTATATGCTGTAAATGTCGTACATCATACTCTAAGGGAAGATTGAAACAGCATATACAGTATCAGAAGGTTGAAAAATAATAGTACAAGGGGGGGGGGATTGTATCAAGATTGTTGTGATCTCTAATCACCTCAGGCTGTAGTTTTTTTTAAATGTTTTTCCAACAAATTTCTGAAGCACTCTTGAATCACTCAGGATTTTGTCAGTTTTTGTTTTTCATCATGATTGTTGTGATTAGGCTGCATGGAAGACAATTTAGTTTAGATGACAACTTGCCCTAGTTTCATGCAAAGTATGCCAGGACAAATATTAGAGATATGAACATTTTCTAATAACTCAGTTTGTTTATGATCCGTTGCACAACCCTGAGAACAACTTACTTCAACTGTTGTAGCCAACTTAAGCTTTACATTCTAGCCTTTAAAATACTATGAACCAAATAACTTATAAAGTCATTTGTTTAAAGTTGTGTGGTTTTGCTCCATAGTTCTGGAAGTTCTGTAATTGTTGCAGTATGGTTTGCCTGTTATCTGAGAAGTTTCATTTTGCTTGTAGAGTGACCCCATGTCAGTTATTTATGCAAAAGGAAAAGATGGAACACTTGATGAGCTTGGTCGCACTGAAGTAGTGTTAAATTCATTAAATCATGTATGGATTACAAAACATACTCTTACTTATCATTTCGAGATTGTGCAGACCTTATTGTAAGTCTAAATGCTTATTATCATGCTTGTTTCATTGGTTGCTACATTTTATCACAGTTTCTGGGGTGAAACATTAATCATTATTAGCATGCATGAATTTCCAAATAACAAAGGAAATCTCAGTGTGCTACTTTAAGATTGTTGTACATCTATTTTGTTGTATTCATTTGTAACAAATTGGGGGAACTGATTTCTTTTTTTTTGATGAATTGGGGAAACTGATTTAATGAATATCTTACTAGTAGACAAGTTCTTTTCTCCATATAATTAGCAGGTTAATCCTTAAAGGTCCATTTGCTTCCTGAGAAGATATCCCTTTACAGAGAAATACCCATTGTATCTTTAAGGTCATAGTGCTAGTCAGCCATTTGAACTTCTTCATGAAGTCCTTAGAAACCCATATGACTGTCTCCGGTTTCAATCTTTTGAACTTCTTCATTAAGGTCATAGTTGCTAGATATTTTATTAATGACTACCACCAACTTGGGATCCTCTTCAATAATTACCTTCTCCAAATTCAATTATTTTTCAATCTGAACCCCTTGGAAAACAGCAAGAAACTCAGCTCTGATGGAATCCCCCACACCCACTGGACCTGAGAACAGAACAATTATTACCATTAGTTGATCTTCTTACCTATTGTATCTATAAGGAACAACCTTTGCCTATTTGCCACCTGATTATCTTTTATTTTTTATAATTTCATTTCTTACACCAATTGCAAAAGATCCAATAATGGGTTCTGGGTTATGAGTTCTGCAAACTGGGGAAATTCAAATATTAGAGTCCCCTATTGAATGGCTTAAATGGTTGAACCACTAAATGATGTGTTTGGGTCCTCAAAATATGGAATTGATCATGGCAATCGTCACAGGATACTGCATACCATCATGATTGCTGCTATTTTTTTTATTAATTTTATCTTTATCTTATTCATTAATAAATATGAATAAGACAAAGAGTATCAAACTTCAGTTGCTTTTGTTGCTTTATTAGAACTTGTGCAAAGAAAAAAACAAATAATGTTAGTATTTAGTAGAGGATTAATAAAATAGTTTTGGTATTTAGTAGCATTGGGACATGAGACACTAGAGGATTAAAAAGAAAGCATGTCCACATACATATGCATTTATGTAGAAGTACTTAAGGAGAACATTCACAATTTTGGAGCATGGTTTTCAAAACCGGACCAGACCGGACGGATGGACCGGAAAACCGGGAACCGGTTCCGTTTTCCCCCAAAACCGCTTTTTCCCCAAAACCGTTGATTTTGGTCAGCAAACCGCTGAACCGGCCAATTAACCGTTCGAACGGTTTTGACCGTTTTCCATTTTTTTGTTAGAACGGGCCGGCCGTTCAGGTCGAATGGTCAGACCATTCGAACTGGTAACCAGACCCCTGACCGGTTTGGTCACCGATTCGTTTTTAAAAACCATGTTTTGGAGAGTTGATGTGGTGGGCATTTTGGAAAATCTGTCTGATTTGTACTTTAGCGGAGCCTAACATGTATTTTGAAGAGTCTGACATGAGTGGACTTTTGGACACGGTGTGAACTTGTGAGACTCCTCCAAGGGTGGGATGGGATGTCCATGCAAAACTGCTTGGAACAGTGGACTGGATATGGTGTTAACCTCCAGCATATATGAAGAAATCCAATCATAGATGAAAAAAAATGGTTCCCTCATTTGATCTCCTGCCAAAAAGTGAGATTCAAGGCTATGGATAACCAAATCAATGAATTTGAATGAAAAACATGCATGTAGATCTATTCATTCAAGGTCTATAAACAACAAATCCTTTCTTTCCTCTCTCTCTCTCTCTCCCTTTTATTGTTTCTTTGTGAAAGGCAAAACAAATTTTATTTATCAATAATTTTAAACTTTTATTGATATATGGAAATGAATGAGTTAAAATACAAGTGTGCCAAGCATCCCTCTTAGTTTAGGCTGGCACCAGCTACCTAACTCATAATCAAGAAATATCCAGTGGCATACAACCTCTCAAAATAACATTCTTCAATCTTCTATTAATCCCTTCCCTTTCTGGTGCATCAACAGGGCTGTTTGCTGATCTATGGACCCATGTGAATATTATATTACTGTCAATTCTGTGGTTGATTGTCTTTTCTCTCTCTTTTTATGCCTGTAGCACAACCAGCCATCATTATTGTTCTTAAACTGGCTCACCACCATCTTTGAGTCACCTTCCACCAAGAGGTCTCTATAATCAAGTATTTTTGTCGATCTCAATCCCTGTAAGATAGCCAAGAACTCTGCTCTTGTAGCATTTCCACGGCCAATGGGACCCTAGAACATGGTCATTATATTTCTAAAAGCTCTACCCATACAAGACCTGCCTAGATTGCCTAAACAACACCCATCAAAGTTTTACTTGATGAGATGAGAGGCCGGTGCACACCAGTGCAGGCTAGTGCTTGTCCTTGATGTTGACGTCAAAGTCACTATTTGTCATCCCCAAAAAATATCTTCCATGGAAAAGGTCAGCTTCCTTTGTTTGAGCCTTATCGTTAAAAATCCTGGCATTGTTTTTCTAGCAGAACAGGCAAACTTTTCCCGAATGTTTTGGGGAAACCTTACATAGCGTGTATATATTATTGGATACTTGCTTTTCTGCTTTTGGCATCAGTTATCTTTGTTCAATTTCAAAGTTTTCAAGGCTGAAGTAATATATTCATTATATGTTTTCCAAACACCTGCAGATGCTAAAGCTGGAAGAGCAGCAGTTTCTTGGGGAGGCTGCTTGTTCCCTATCTGAGGTAATGCCTTCTGTTATCCTACTATGGGTGAGTTAACTGTTTGAGTCATTGAAGAGAAGCACTCTGTTAGTCCCAAGGTTTGTTATGTAACAGCACCCCTTGTTTTCTATACCATACATTGCCAGGACCCCAGATAGCTAGGACCAACATTGGGTGATGACTTTTTTTTATTGTCTAAAATTAAATTCAAGTCAACTAAGCCTTGTCCCAATTACATGGGGGATGGCTACATAAATCCTGTTCTGACATTCCATGCTGTTCAGTAACATATCCGTTTTTATATTATGGGCCCTCAAATCATTTTGCACAACTTCAGTCTTCAACTCATATCCTTTTTGGTTTGTACCCAGCTCTTCCAGACCCACAACTTGCAACAAATCGCTTCTCATTGGTGCTATAGATTGTCTTCTTTGCATGTGATGTAATCATCTTAGTCTACTTTCTCTCATTTTATCACATATAGGGGCTACTCCTAGGTTCCTACACAATATGTTCCTTCTTGATCCTATGCTTTCTATTTTCCCACTTGTCCATCTCAGCCTTAACATTTTTTCTACACTCACTTTTTGGACATATTGTTTCTTCACTGCCCAACACTCTGCTCCATACAACATTGTTGGCCTTGTAACCATGTGTCCACATAAACTTTCCCCATCTCCTCAAATATTCTTTTCTTTCTCTCTGTTATATCTGTGTATCCATGGTCCCTTACAATTATGTCTAAACCATCACACCACAACTTTAGATCCCCTTCTTCCATCAAATGCATGTTATTGGGCTCATTCTCACTGACAGCTGTGAGTAGACTGGCCATCACTCTTCTTATAACCTCATCAATTTCCACTTCCTTATTATCAAAGTTTATTCCATTTATTTCCTTCAAAGAGCCCAACATGATTGCTAGGATGGTGCTCCAAATTAGTCTTCCCCTCTTGTTTAGACCATTCACATGCTAACCTTTAAAGATGTCCTATAGTGTTCTGGGTGTTTATCCTCTCTAGGAAGTATTCTGACACCTTTGAACTGAACAAACATTGAATAAACAGATGGTCCACATTTTCAACTTCTTTTTTTGCATAAAACACATTCAGAAGGTGATAGTTCTATACCTCTTCAAGATGGTCTCTTGTGAGGCATTTCTCCAGGACTGCATCCAAAGGATGAATGGCAAACTGGTTGAGTTTTTGGATTTCCAATTTCCAAATCTCCTTAGCTGGGAAAGCGTTGTGACTGATTGGCAGTAATTGGTTTGTGAATGACTTCACCAACAATGTTTTGACTTTTCTTATCTCCATTTCCTACTGTACTTCCTATTTTCATATGGTATGTGCTCTTACAATTTCTATAATAGTGCGGCAAGCCACCGCTTTGATTTCCCAGCCTTGCAGATTTCTTCTAAAGTTGGTCTCAACTCTCAAGACTGCTTTTCCCCCTACTAAAGCATACATTTGAGCAACTACTGCCTCCCAATCCTTGGCTACAGCATACAAACCTGGGTACAACGCCCTTGAGTCTTGTTGTGGCACCATACATTAAACCATAGTTTACCCTTTTCATGAACTCCATACGATTTTTCTCAATTATTTTCCATTATGAGAAACCATAAGATATGGTTGCATCACCTGGATCCCATCCATGGTTTTGTGAGCCAAACTTTTCTTCAATGATCTGCATCTACAAATACCTTGTTTGAATATTGAATATCCAAAACCATTTTCCTAGCATTGCAATGTTGGCTACTCTTAGTTTTCATATTCCCAAGCCCTTCTTTTCTATAGAGCTACAAGCTTTCTCTAGCTCTATTTATATGAATTTTATTGTCATCTCTCCAGCCACCTCAAGGATAGTCCCTTTTAATATTTTTCTAACTTCTTCCTACCTCTTCCAGGATAGGAAATAAGGATAGAAAGTAAGATGGGTGGTCGGGTAGTGTGCTTTTAAGGTGACCTTGCCCCCTTTTTGACAAAAAATTTTCCTTTCAAGAAGGCAACTCACCACCGAGTCCCAAATGGCACTTTATATGCTACCCAAATATCTAATAAGGAGCCTACTCACCCACATCCAAGCAGCTCCACCAGGCTTTCTATGCCTTATTGGGGTTATGACACTCTTCCTAAGATTAATATTCAAAGTTAAAACATATTTTATTTTAAAGCCTCTTACTTCTATGGCATCCTCCATAAATCTGGTGTTGCATTTAATTCTTCTCCAGTTTCATCTATTGGTACTATATCAATCAGATCCAAAACCTGCAGGGGGTTGTATCAGTCAGAACCTTTTCTTCCAAATTTGGCATTAGAGACACCATCTTCTCGCCTTCAAACTTCAAAGCATTGACAACAGTTTCTTTCTCCAATTAATATTCCTTTTATATTTTAAATCCCTAAAGGTTATTGTGATAAAATGATCTTTAAAATTAACTGATAGGCATTCTTATCCGAAAAACATGATCATTGCATTAAAAGTCAGTAAGGCTTTTGGTTTCCATAACTGTGATTTTAGTTCACATCTTGTCCAGGATGTGTGGGCTTGAATCAATGGATCTGCTTTTAAACACATGGTATATAGTAGAAACACTGCAAATAGTCCTTGGACTACCATACTCTTTTATTGGATGGTTCAAACTTTTGCTGACGAATTTGCACTTATCATCTTTTACTGCTTTGGCTTGTTCCAATTTTTGTGCTAGTGGTGAAATGAAAATCCACTTTCTGGATTTCTTTTTTTACTAAGCAAAGTTGCTTCCAGGACATATTTGAACATAAGTTTATTCATCTTATCTCTATTACAAAACGCAACACATTCTGTTGAATGTTTATTCTGTCTACTTACTGCATGTTTGTACCTTTTTGTCTCTTGCAGATAATCACTAAATCAAGTCGGCCATTGACCATAAACCTTGTATATAGAGAAGAATCTATTAGATCTGGTTGTCTCCCAGAAACTTGGGTGAGCTTACCATTCGGGCTGAAGAATATGTTGGCTCAAAGCACATGACAGAAATTCTCTTACGGTGTTCAGATCTAGAAAACAAGGATCTATTCTCCACATGTGTATGGAATAGCATTCTATTTCTATTTCTTTACCTTTTTGAGTACATGTACCCTGAGTGACATAGGAGTATTGATTTACAATGATATGTGCTTTCATGTATCTTTTCAGGACCCCTTTTTGGTAATATCAAAATCTGTGGAGAATGGGCTATCTATTCCAGTTTGCAATGCTGAAGTGAAAAAGAATGATCTCAACCCAACATGGAAGCCAGTATTCTTGAATCTTCAGAAAATCGGAAGCAAGTCTTTATCAGAACCTAGGTTTATGTACAGAGGAAATCTGGTGTCTTTCCGTGAAGGCCCACCTCTTACTGTGCAAGGCATACTTTGTACACTTATAACATGTGGATTATCCAAGATTCCAAGTTTGAATTGCTAATTGTGTGGTTTCTGACAAATAGGATCATTTGGATCATCTTGATTATGGATACCTCTCAAATAGTTAACAAACACTTTTATCCATATTACCTGCAAGAAAACTTCCAATTGGTGTATTGTAGTGTTTAGGAAACCAGCCCAGACCGGCCGGTTGAACTGTGACCTGGACCTATGTCCGGTTTAGTTGTACCCTAGAAACTGGATTATAGAGAAAACCAAATGACCCACTGGTTTAACCAGAAAACCGTTCATGGTCCCGGTTTCTTAAAACCACCATTTTAAAAAATCAAAGAAGTAACCATCTATCCACCACATTTAAGTATAATAATATCTGTATAATATATTATATAGTGTCTTTGCCCAGAAGTCACTGGGTTTCCTTTTTCTGTTGCTATTTCTCTCTCTCTTTTTGTTGATATCTTTCATTACGTGCAGGATAATCCATTAACTATAGAGTGCTTTAACTTCAATAACAATGGCAAACATGATCTGATTGGGTACGTAGATACCATTTTTATTTATTGTTTTTTTTCTGTGTTTACTGGAGTTTTGATTTTTTTTCCATGTCATGAACCAACCAGAAAAGTTCAAAAATCACTGGCAGACTTAGAAAAACTGCAGACTAGTCAGCAGGGAGAAAATTTATTTCTACACTCTACCGTAGGAAATAATTACCACAACAAGGTCATGGTCATTCTTATAAGGTGGTTGTTCCCATTCAGTCGGTGCTTGATTGTTTTCTTTAATTGGATGTTAACTTCTTTCTCAGGTATTAAAGAGTCGGTTATTTGTTGATAAGTTCTCAGAGAGTGTCCAACATACCTTTTTGGATTATGTTGCTGGCGGGTGTGAACTGAACTTCATGGTGGCCATTGATTTCACAGGTAAGTTTATGCTAAGTCACTTTAAACAACTCTTATGAGGAATTATGTTTAACAGCTAATCCCAAAAAGAATGGGTAAAAATAAAGAAATCTTCCATAGCCCATTACCTATCAAAAAAAAAAAAAAAATCATAGCCAATTACTTGTGAGGATCAGAGTATTATCCTCCCATTATCTGCTCTTTTTGTTGCATCAGTCATGGTGTATTTGAACCATGGATCCCATCAAGGAGATCCTTGGGTCAAAATAGTGCAGCAATAATCAACATTATATGTTTTATGTGAATTAGAATGGTCATGGGAATGGTGATGCTCTACGGAAGAGTCCACAAATTGGATTTCGAAGATTATCTGATGGCTTCATCTAAAAAGGGCATCACAATGCGTGCGGCTCCTACCAATGTGGGATCTGGGGAGGGACAGATATATGCAGCCTTACCCCTGCACATACAGAGAGGCTGTTTCCAATATTTGAACCCTGATCACTCAGCTCACAATGGAGCAACCCAACCATTGCACCAAGGCCTACTCTCATCTGATGGCTTCATCTATTGACCTCAAAAATTTCTTTAGTGGTGGTTGGTTTGTACTTGCTGTCCTGCTGTACTTCCTGAATTTCTTCATAGTCTATGTTGTAGAACCATTATTTACTATTATTTACCAGTGAAAGATATCTTCTAAAAAAATCTCTTTACTGGTGGTTGTTTTGTACCTACTGTCCTGCTGAGCTTCCTAAATTTCTTCAAGGTTTATGTTGTAGAACCATTATTTACTATCATTTACCATTGAAGATATCTTCTGATATGCACTAGTTTTTGTGATGGCAGAGGCATGCTCAGTTACTAAATCTAACCATAATTTCTTGTTTACCAGCTTCAAATGGAAATCCCCATCTCCCAGATTTCTTGAGTTAAAGAAATAAAACAGAAATAGAAAAACCAAATAAATGGAGAATGGTTCGATGGAATTGATGAACCATTCGAACCCTGTGTATTTATAGATGAAGAAGTACAGTTTGGGTACAACAATAGTTGGAGAGAGTCAGATAACACTGAACTCTATCAGATAGAGTTTATCATAGATTTAAACTCTATCTGATAGGGTCTATCTAGTTAGTTGAGTTCTATCTCAATCTGGATAGAGTTACATTTGTAGAAGGAGATCTATCTGTAGATGGAGATTTATCTGATGACATGGCAGCTCCTGATGATGTGGCAGTAGGGTTATCCTCAATACGCCCCCTCAAGAGAATGGGCATTGGAAGCACATGCAGCTTGTCCATAATAGAGGAAAAACGAGGGGAAGCCAATGGTTTAATGAAAATGTTAGCGAGCTGATGCAGGGACTGAACATGATGGAGTTGAAGAGTTTTCTTGAGAATATGATCCTGTAGGAAGTGAAAATCAACTTCGATATGACGAGTCCGAGCATGGAAAATCGGATGAGCTGCAAAGTAACAAGCTCTGACATTATCACAATAAAGTGATGGAGCAGATGGAAGTCAAACTCCAAGATCCTGTAAGAGAGACTGCAACCAAATTAATTCAGTGGCAGTATTGGCAAGGGACCGAAATTCTGCTTCTGTACTGGATCTAGCAACAGTCTGTTGCTTCTTAGCACTTCAACTCACTAGATGAGAACCAAGATAAACACAATACCTGCCAATAGACCGGCGGTCATCAGGGCATCCTACTCAATCAGCATTAGAAAAAGCCAAGAGTCTGGTAGAGGGCTGAGAGGAGAAGAACAAAGCGTGATCTAGGGTATATTTGAGGTACTGAAGAATACGCTTTACTGCTATCCAATGTTCATCAGTGGGATTATGTAAAAACTGACAGGCCTTGTTGACTGCAAAACTGATGTCAAGCCTAGTGAGAGTAAGATATTGTAATCCGCCCACAGTACTCCTGTATTGAGATGGGTCAGAGAGAGGAGACCCATGAAGTCTAGAGAGTTTAGCACTTGCCGCCATAAGAGTAGAGAGAGGTTTAGCACCAGCCAGCCCAACACGATGAAGAAGATCAATAATGTACCGGCGTTGGCAGAGATAAAGTCCGGTGTGATCCCTGTGAGCCTCAATACCCAAAAAATAGTGGAGATCATCAAGATCCTTGAGCTGAAACATATGACTCAGTTTGGCAATAACAGAATTGATAATAGCTGAGGAAGTGCCAGTAAGTATAACATTGTCCACATATAACAACAAGTAGATATGGTGAACACCATGAGAGTAAATAAAAAGAGAGGGATCACAACTAGAGGAACGAAATCCCAGTTCAACAAGCTTAGAGCTAAGGCATGAAAACCAAGCTCTAGGAGCCTATCGAAGCCCGTAGAGGGCTTTAGATAACTTGCACACATGATTGGGCCGATTTGCATCCTCAAAACCCTTAGGCTGCCGCATGTAAATATTTTCAGTTGCCATACCATTGAGAAAAGCATTATCAAAGTCCAGTTACCGAATAACCCATTGATGAGAAACGACAAGAGAGAGGATAGTACGAATGGTAGTGGGTTTAACAACAGGACTAAAATGTCAGAAAAATACACACCCAGTATTTGCGTAAAACCCTGCGCAACAAGCCAGGCTTTATAGCGATCCACAGATCCATCGGGTTTCCATTTGACCTTGTAAACCCATTTAGAACCCTACCACATTCATCGAGGAATGATACGGAACAAGATCCCAAGTCTTGTTTTGAACAAGAGCCTGAAACTCCTTGGACATAGCCTCACACCAATGAGGATGTTTAGAGGCTTGGGAATAAGTGCTATGTTCAGATTCAGTAGCAGCAACAGAAGCAGTATAACAGAGGGGCAGAGGATACCGAGTAGCCAGAGAGGCTTGAGTGTGCATGGACCCGGTGACCATAGAATGAGTGTGCTGAACTAAAGCAGGGACAGGTTGTGTGGCGTTCATTAAATCCTGAACCAACCGAGTCCAAGGTCGGGTGTGTGGAAGTTCATCTGAAGCAGAAGGAGGACCAGCACTTGCAACATCATTATCACTGGAATCGGAACTGGGTACATTTGTCCCGGAAGATGTCTAGGGTGATGACGAAGCTGCAGGAACAGGTGCTGATAGTCGAGACATACTTACTGGCAGTAAGTGAACACCCGTAGAGTTGGGTGTTGGAGCTGAAGATGGCAGTGGCAAGGCAGGGAACCGATCTTCATCAAAGATGACATGGCGGTAGATATAAATTCGTCCTGTTTGAACATCATAGTAGCAGTACCCCTTGTGAGAGGAGCTGTACCCCAAAAATATGCAGAGGGAAGAACAAAAATCCATTTTATGTTTGTTGTACGGATGAAGAAACAGATAACATGCATAGCCAAAGGTGCAAATTTGAGAATAATCTGGTGTGCGCTGAAATAAAAGTTCATATGGTGACTTGCCTTGAAGAGTGTGAAGGAATGCGGTTAATTAGAAAAACCGCAGTTTCAGCTGCATTAGACCAAAAATTCAGGGGGAGAGAGGCGACGACCAGTAAGGTGAGGGTGGACTCTATCACATGGCGATGCTTCCTTTTAACTGTGCCATTTTGCTCATGAGTGTGCGGACAGGCGAGACGGTGTCCGATGCCTTGAGAGTCAAGGTACTGTGAAAGTCTCCGGTATTCCCCTCCCTAGTCAGATTGAATACATTTAATTTTTCTATCAAATAATAGCTCAACATGCCATTTAAATTTGATAAAAATCTTAAACACATCAGATTTATGGCGCATAGGAAAAATCCAAGAAAATTTAGAAAAAGCATCAACAAATAACACATAATATTTAAAACCATTATTTGACTCAACTGGGGCTGGTCCCCATACATTTGAATAAATAAGTTCTAAAGGACTATTGTAAGATGATGGCGAACTAGGGAGGGGAAGACAATGACTTTTTCCTAATTGACAAGCATGACAAACTGAAATATCAAACGAACCATGATAAGGAAGACCGAACTGAGACAACACTTGTCGAACTGATTTAACTGAAGCATGCCCAAATTGATGATGCCAAACTCGAACTGATGCTTTCTCGCCAATAAATGCAGTACTGCCGGAAGACGAAGGAATGGATGCTGAAGCGGGAAATTGATAGAGTCCACCTTTATTGGGCCCGCGGAGTAGAACTCTCCCCATATGATCCTTCAGGAGAAAATACGAAGGACGAAACTCAAAGACAACATTGTTATCTTTGGTAAATTTGCTGACAGAAATTAGATTCTTTGTAATAGAGGGAACATGATAAATATCCTTAAGATAAAATTTATTTTTGTCATGAGAAATAATAGAAGAACCAATATTTTTAATTTCCAAACCTGCGCCATTACCAACTTTCACCTGGTCAGACTCACCATAGTCTGATCGAATTTGTAGATTGTCCAAATCGGATGTGATGTGGTGTGTGGCTCCAGAGTCTAGATACCAGGCCGGATCAAACTGTGATGAATAACTAGTTTGAAAAGCAGTAGCTGGATCTGGTGTGGGATTTTGAGCAAGTTGTCGATTTGGACCAAGATAGGAGATATCAAACCTGCATCTACACTTCCAAACACCATGGCCAGGGATGTTGCACAACTGATAGATAATATTGCTACGTCCACGACCTCTTTTGGAACCATCATTCTGGTTCCCACGGCCGCCTCTGCCTCTGTCGTGCTGTGAACTATTGTGCGACTATTGGGAGTGTTATGAGTTACTTTTATTGTTTGAAGCAAAATTGGCAGAAGCTCCATCATCAGTCTTAGTAAAATGATTTTCTTTGAGCCAAGACTCATGATTGAGTAATTGGCCAACAACATCAACAATTCTCAATCTATCAAAATCAGGTCTATTAGGAATAGTAGTAATAATGGACTCATATTCAGATCCAAGTCCACTCAAAATACACATAACAAGATCTTGTTGAGAGACAGGTTTAGAAACAGTAGAAAGGTTGTCAGCAATATCTTTGGCCTTCTGTATGTATTCAGAAATAGAAAGAGTACCTTTCTTGATGCCCTGGAGTTGTCTCTTTAATTGCAAGACTCTGGAACGTGAGTGTGAAGCAAATGACTCTTCCAACGCATTTCAAACTTTAGAGGAAGAGGACATACCTACGACCTGAGCTAGGATACCCTCAGTAAGTGAAGAAACGATCCAACTAAGTACTAGTTGATCCAGTTGATACCAGTTATCGAATGCTGGGTTGATAATCTTCCTTGATGGATCTTCAGGATCATCAATTTCTTCAGGAGGAGCAGGAATCTTCCCTTCTACGATACCCATGAGTTTGTGAGTACGAAGAATGGGAAGAAGCTGTGCTTGCCATAGCAGGTAGTTGTCGCTATTCAGCTTGATAGGGAGATAGTGAGAGACATTTGGAATTGAACCTGGCGTGCCTGTTGCAGATGATGGTGTCAACGACCCTAGGTTGTTGATCTCTCCTCCTGTCGAGCTATTGAAAGAAGTCATGAGAACTAGCTCTAATACCAAGTTAAAGAAATAAAACAGAAATAGAAAAAACAAATAAATGGAGAATGGTTTGATGGAATTGATGAACCATTCGAATCCTGTGTATTTATAGATGAAGAAGTACAGTTTAGGTACAACTAGTTGGAGAGAGTTAGATAACATTGAACTCTATCAGATAGAGTTTATCATAGATTTAAACTCTATCTAGTTAGTTGAGTTCTTTCTCAATCTGGATAGAGTTACATCTGTAGAAGGAGATCTATCTGTAGATGGAGATCTATCTGATGACATGGCAGCTCCTGATGGTGTGGCAGTAGGGTTATCCTCAATACCTTGCACTATATTGACCCTTCAGGCAGGCCAAATGCATATCAGAGAGTAAGAAATTGGTTTTTGCCAATTTTGTTTCTTATTAATTCTCTCTTGTTGAACTAAACCGACTGGATGATCTTTGATATTTTTCACGCAATCTTGGAGGTTGGAGAGGTATTGCAATTTTATGATTCAGATAAGCGATTTCCAGCCTGGAGCCCGACCAATAGATGGCCCCGTTTCTCATTGTTTTAACTTGAATGGAAGCAGTTACAATTGTGAGGTGAAAGATTGTCAAAATCTGTAATTGTCAGTAGCCTTCGATGAGTCTAATGGTTTTAAACGTGTGGCTTCTGATATTTTATATCTTGGTTAACATTCTACTCTACTAAGCTGATCATATTATATTGCCTCTCAGGTTGAAGGAATCCAAGGGATTATGATGGCTTATACAAGTGCCCTCCATTATGACGGCCAGCTCTTTTTGGGCCTGTTATTAACACTGCTGCAACAATAGCCAGCCATTCTCTTGCCAGAAGCCAACAAAAGTACTATGTTTTGTTGATAATGACAGTAAGAATGAGAACTTGGGGTTTCTATTGAACAACAACATGCATGCAGCAAAGATCCTTACTGTCATTTTAACCACTTAAGTGGCAAGCTTATAGTGGGTGAGGTTCGCATCTTATTTTTCTCACCTTGGTCTTTTTTATCTTATGCCAAGCATGACCATTCCTCTTTAATACCGTCATATTTTCTCTGGACTACTATTACAATGTGTTCT
The DNA here is from genome assembly GCF_055504915.1 of Nelumbo nucifera. Taxonomy (NCBI): domain Eukaryota; kingdom Viridiplantae; phylum Streptophyta; class Magnoliopsida; order Proteales; family Nelumbonaceae; genus Nelumbo; species Nelumbo nucifera. The sequence continues at coordinate 1,493,629 of NC_142651.1, read as the reverse complement.
CCAATAGCCCAGAAAATGTAGTAGATTCTACCAAATGGGTATGACATTGGATCTTTGTTGCCATAAATTTCTCCTGTGAGGGACCATCAAATGGTCCAGGAATTGATGGTTGGCCATACTGTGAGGTCCCATTTCCATACCTCTATAATTTGAATTACCATTTCAGGATGTGGTAGTAACGAATCTCCAAGAAACAAAAGATGCTCTTGTTAAGGCTTCTAATCTGCCATTATCCATTCTCATTGTGGGAGTTGGTGGGGCTGACTTCAAAGTCATGGAGGTGCTGCATTTTCCTCAAACTCTATCTTCAAAGAGAAGCGTTTATTTCCATCTGTTTTTTGCTGGAAATTCAACCTGAGGCCTAAAAGTTGCATGTGCTAAATCTGACTTGATACAGTTGTTTTTGCACCTCATGTTCACCTGATTCTGCTTTCGTTTGGTAGGCCTTGGACGCAGATAAAGGAGAGAGACTTGAGAGTACCATTGGACGAGTTGCATCGCGCGATATAGTGCAGTTTGTTCCATTTCGGCAAGTACAAGGTATATCTTTATAGACAATTTCTCAACATGACACTAGCTTTTCAACTAATCACTGTTTTATCTTGAATTTGCTGATAACAAGCTATTTGATATTGGTTTACATCGGTGGATTTCACTTTCACTTGCAGATGGAGAAATCTCAATTGTCCAATCACTTCTAGCAGAATTATCTGGACAGTTTGTGACCTACATGCGAGCAAGAGATATTCATCCATGTAGTTGATTGTTGGCAAAAAAGTTACATGAGTTTCTTTGTTTCACTGCTTTTCATCCCAGATGCCTCCACCTTAAGTTGGGCCCATGATGCCAACATGAGTCTCTCTGTCACCTGCCTCCCATAAGTTCTTAGGTTCTTTGATTCATTAGTCAATCATATAGAGGGTATAGATGAAGGAAATATCATCTGAATGTGGATATAAAATACTGTTTCTTTTTCCATTTTTTTTGGGGTGTAGTGGTGGTGGTTGGGGATGGGGAGTAAAATTGTGCTTGTTCTCTTATATGCCTTATCCTGCTTTAATTATTCTCCTGCCCATTTTTATCAACTTCCATGGTTTTACCCAAGGTTTAAAGTAACAAAACATATCAGAGACACTGCCTCAAATTGGCATGTCTTGGCCCCTTGTATCGGTTTATTTAACCGTCTTTTTTCACTCAACGCCTCATTGGTTCTTACAATAAATCCTACATTGTCTCTCAACTCCTATATTTAAGGGTTAAGGTTTGATGAAAAGAAATTGCCCCACTTAAACTTATTATTTAAAAATTATATGTTGGTAAAGGGGTTCGAACCCAAATCATCATAAAAGACCACTTCTGTTATCACTACACTGCATCTTAACCAGTTGATTTAAAAAAAAAAGCAACTGCTTTAACCTCTACTGATAAAAATTGATGATGCCATGCTTTGGAAGGTTTAAAATCCCTAAATTGTCCATGGATGATGAGATTCGATTGTCCATTGATCGAAATACCACTCTTCTAGACGAATAACTCAATAGGCACCACTCTCTTCTAAATGGGCGTTGTTACTTCTGCCTCGTGCTGTCTCTACCTTTTTAGTGAGTAGTTATTTATTCAGCATCTTTCTCTCCTTGCCAAAGTCATCAAATTGTCTGATCCGTTTTCATGGACTCCTTTAGAATGTTCTCTATGAGGAGAATTTTCTATCCTTGTTAATTTGCTCATTTTCTTTAACAAAAATGTTTTCTTAGGCCTTATTTGGTAAGACTTTTTAAAAGTATCGTGGTACCTTTGAAAGTATGGAAGTGTGAAACATAATTTTGTATTTGTTTGACACATTTTTATTTAAAAAATGAAATAAAAGTACAAAAAATATGAAAAGCATGAAATCAATTTTTGAAATTCTTACTCATTCATAAAAAAAATCAATTTTTGATACATTGTATTTTTTGGCTCTCTTACATGTTTTATACTTTCTAAAAACGTGTACATCAATTATATGTGTGCTATTATATATTTTGCCATATGGTAGCATATATGAATGTAGTGTGCAAAGCATAGGCATAACAATAAATTTAATGACATATATATCATGTGGTAACATATATGAATGTCACATGGTATTTAAATATATTCAATGAAATGCATGTGCCATGTAGTGGCATTTTAACACAAATAATGTGTGTCATGTTGTCAGTATGGCATGTATATACTATGTAGCGGCATATGGATGTCATATGACATTTGAATGTAATCATTGACATGTTTTATGTTATGCGATAACATATATGAATGTCAGAAGGCATTCGAATATGGTTATTGCCATATATGTGCCACACGGCAATATATATGAATGTCATGTGACATTTAAATGTAATTAATGGCATGTTGGTGCTACATGGCAGCATATATAAATGCAATATGGCATTTAAGTATATTCATCGACACATATGGCATATGCTGGTAGACATGGATGTCATGTAATGCGCAAATGTATTGTCTTGTTCTATCTAAATGTCAACATTTATATTTACTTTAAAAATTATGTTTTTAAAAAGTTTTCATTCAAATAGTTTTTGAAGTAAAAGTGTGAAAGTAAAGGTATTGCACATGCTTTCTACCTTCTTACTATCAAGAAAGTATATTGCCAAACAAGGCTTTAGTAATAGAAGCAAAAGAGGGAAAGGAACAAGGATTTGATCTTCTACTTTTCTTCCATATTCTTGATTAGGTTTTAAGGAGCAAGTCTTGAAATGAAGGTGAGAATTCTTGTCAATGTTAAAGGAATAGGTCATAAAAGGGTTGAAGAATACAAATTTGTGAGAATTATGGACTGTGGCATCATACGAGTGTCATTTATACATTTATGTGACTAATAATTGCCATTTACGGTTGAAAGGTCAAACTTGCCATTTTAGGTAGAAATAACAATTTATATTGATAAACTCAAAACAAGTTATAAAACACACACACACACAAAAAAAAGGAACAGATGAAGTCACATTACAACAAGACCAACTAAAGGAAAAGACAAGAAAAAATTCTACCATCTTCAAAAGCTGACAACATCTTTCAGCCAAGAATTTGACACCAATCAGCGTTTCAGAGCAACACAGGCCTTTCTGAACTGCTAAATGTGCTGCATTGTTCAAACTTCTACAAATTTTTGAGAAAGATACATTCAACTTTCTGCTCACATGAACGATGTCCTGCACATACAAAACGTTATCCATAGGGCTACGGTTACCATCACTTTCTATAACAATTGTAGATAAAATTAGATTACTTGCTTGCTAGCTCAGAGTCTCAACTACAGCTAAAGCTTCAGATAGGGCCGGAGAGGATGCCCTACAGGGACCAAAACAGACAGCTAAGGCACCTCCCAAAACTGTTCCTAGTAACAACACCAAAAGCATCAATCCGATCCGATTTGAAATAAAGGCTGCCCCTGAGAAAGGTGCACTACTTTATACCAACCAAAGAAAGAGTTAAAATCTCAGCTTTCTCTACCCTTCCTCGGTTGTCACACAAAGCCAACCATGATTTGAACCGACTACCGAAGCTTTCATGTGGATTTGGGTTCTGAATTCTCAAACTCAATCCACTGCCAAACCAGATGCAATGGGCAAAATAACAATAGAAGAAAGCACGATCAGATACTCATCCTCTCTTACAAATCTCACGGACAGCAGAAGAGCTGATACGTCTTTTGAAGAGGATTGCTTCAACGATATTTCTAGGACACCTCTGCAGCCATCCTTTTTAATTCAACTATTTCTTAATGTTTCCTAAGTGTATCTGGTAGTTTCATACTTCTTAAAATAATTTCTTATAAACTACTTTGATCTGATTTGGAGATCTTAGATTAGATCATTGGGTTTGAAATCTATCAAACTTGATCAGATTCGGGTTTACGCCTTCATTTTTTAAATGAGGAAAAACGAAAAAAGTTATACTTTTTAACTTACATATTTATATAATAAATTAATATAAAAATGAAAGAAATCTAGACAAAATGCATGGTGCATGAACAATATTTTGAAAGAAAAAAAAAGTGAACCAATGATAAAACATGTCACAATTGACATCTTTAAAATTTTTAAAGTCTTATTGGCAATTACACCTTGTAAAATAAGAATGAACATATTGTAAAACATGAATTAATGAAAAGTAGACTGTGTGACATTTTAACATAATCAGATGCAAATTGTAAAGATTATAAAATCTAATCTCATAAAATGGATCATCTAAATCTGAGATAATATATACTACCAGTAAAATTGTGAATGATAGTGCCAAAATTTTATTTGACTAAAGTATCTCAAATTTTGAATTTAGTCCATCTCTAATTAATGACTTGAACAACCACTTTGCTCTTCATTCAAATCCCTCCCGTTAGGTATTATATCTCAAGTATTAATTATCATTAATATTCATCAAATCCTATTCTTAACTAGAATACTCTTATTTTTTAATTTGCTCCATCTCTAATTGTTAGAGTATGGAATGTAATTTGAACTACTACATTTCTCCTCATTAATTCCAAAATCTAACATTTAGGGTTTTAATTTCCGTTCTTCAATTGGATTAATTAACCATATTAGGAAAAACTAAGTGTGACAAAGAACAATTGTTTTTATTAAAAATAGAAATAAAAAACAAATTTATAACCCACCCAAAAATGAAGTTATTTTCCTGTTTGGTGGTGAGTCAACAATTCAACCTTTTGGGTTAAATATGCAAACCCTAGTTGTAATAATTAAATAATAAAAAAATAAAAACACAAAAATATAAAAAATTATAGAAAACATTTGATTACATCTCTAATATTGTATATTCATCATATTGAACGAAATAAATGTGACAAATAAGAATAATTTTTATAGACAAAAATATAAAAAAACTATAGAAAACTTTGGAAACATATTATTTACTATCACCATCATCATAAAAAATTGTCACCTGCAAAGCACATGCACACTTGCTAGTTGAATCAAATGTTGGATCAAGATTCATACAAAGTCTATTGATGGCCTCTAAATGAAAAATTGGAAGTGAATGATATATGGGATGCAATCACCCATTAAAGGACATAGAAACTTACAAAGATAACACTTACACTTTCATTAACACAAGAACAAAAAACCAGCAGAAAAAAGGCCATTACCCAATGCTGGTCACAGATACCTGGGGTTTAGGGAGGTATGGACTGGATTCTCATTCTTGTTGGACCGAGATTCCACCGTTACACCAAGCAATACAAGGAGAAATAAATGAACAGCTGTGTTCGATCTTGAACTATTTACTCTAATAATGTTGAGAGCTTCCTTCCGGTGGTTTGTTACTATCGTGTAGAAGACTGTTGTCGTTGTTTGCAGCCATAAGCAGGGCAGGGTTTATCTCTGGGCGGGGCAACAATAACTTAAGCCGGAATGCATCAACTCCATTCAGGTAGTACCGGAAAAGCCTTTTTGCCCTTATAAAACCAAGACGACCATATAATGCAAGGGCTCCCTTGTTTGTCACCTCAGCTTCCAAAGTTACCTACAAAGAAGAGCATAAAATATTTACACTTGATAAGGTGACAACCTTAGAAGGAAAAATAGACTTAAGTTGAAAATCCTTCTTCCTTTCAGATGCAATAATCAGAATTACATCATCACTTTAATAGAGTAGCATACCTCTTCACACCCTGATTCCATCATCACTTTAATAGATCTAGTTACAAGTTCTGTAGCTGCAAAATCGAGAAAGTTCAATTTGATTTAAAGAGAGCAAATAGTACAATCAAATGTTGCCCCATAAATTTGACAAACATAAGAGACCTCATTTAATGAAATCGCTTTAATTCCCTTCCATGCAATTAGACAAACTTGTAAACTTTCTGAAATGGCATCTCCAAAATAAACATCTATACAGATTTATTTTTTGAAAGAAGGTAAAGTATGATTATATTAATAACTGGTCCTTTGTACAACGAGAATCTGTACAAAAAAGGACCTCAAAAAAAGTCCACTCTCAAAAAAGTATATCAGAAGTAACATCTTTGAAATCAGAATGCATTGACAACCAGCTCCTAATGGCATCTACGGCTAAATTAATGACCATGGCTTCAGAAGAGGATTTCTTCTCAAACAGCCTTCTATTTCTTTCTGACAACACAGCCCATAGTGCTGCTGGAGAGAATTGTCTCGGGCGAACTTTGCATTCCTTATACACCCTCTGAGATGCAAATTGCTGATGTTTTGACAAACAGACTGTCTTCAGTGAAGTTCCTTGGCTTACTTGGCAAGCTAAACATGACTGACATCCATGCTTAGCTTGAGGGGGAGTGTTGGATTGAGTGGTTAAGTGTTGGTGGGCTTATTTATCTTTTATGTTTCAGTTCTATAGTTTGTTATGGGCCTAAACCTGTTTTATTTTATTATGTCTAGGTGTCCCATCACTAATCAGGGGCATTCTAGTCTATTCCTGTAATATCTTATTGTTAATATATATAATAGCTTCTAGGGCCGGCTGAAAATACATTTTCGCCCATTCACAAGCTTCTTCTCTTCTTCTTCTTCTACTGCTGTACTTCAGCAAACACCTCCCACTTCTTAACCTGGAGTCAATTAATTCATTTGCAATAAGAACTCCATCATGAATTTGTTTATTATGAACAAAGGCACCTTGGTGAGGTGAAATCAGAGATTCCATCACAGCTCTTAGCCTTGTTGCCAGTACTTTGGCAAGGATTTTGTATACACTACCAATCAGGCTTAATGGCCTAAAATCCTTCATCTCTTTAGCTCTGCTTTTTTTAGGGATCAGAGATAGGAAGTGGCATTTAGACTTCTCTCTAAGTAGCCGATTCATAAAACTCCTCCAAAACTTTCAACAGTTCCGTTTTAATTAGTTCCCAGAATTTCTTGTAAAAAAGGATAGTAAATCCATCTGGTCCAAGGGCCTTTTCCCCTTCCAAACTGTCAATAGCCTCCTTAACTTCTCTTTCCAAGAAAGGTTTTTCTAGATCCTTGGCCTGCTGATCTGTGAGGGTGTCAAACTGAATACCATTCAGCTTTGGTCTTCGTTTGCAAGGTTCACTGAAAAGATTTTTGAAGAAGAATTCACAAGCTTCAGCAATTTCTTTTTCTTGAGATAGTCTTATCTCACACCTCTAGCTGGTTTATGGAATTTAGCCTTCTTCTAGCATTAGCTAACTTGTGAAAGAAAGCTGAATTGCTATCTCCTTCTTTTAGCCACATAGCCCTTGGCCTTTGTCTCCATTTAATTTCATTTTGGTAAGCTAAGGATTCATAATCCTTCATTGCCCCTGCCCTTCACTTTCTCTTCTCCTCATCCAAAGGTCCAGTTTCCTCTTCTGCATCCAAATCAGCAATTAATTTCATGCAAGTCCTTTTTCTCCTCATCTTTCCTTGATCATTCTTTCTGCCACTGTTTTAGTTTAGCTTTCAGCCACTGGAGCTTTTTAAAAAATACACGGCTGGCTGTGCCTTCGAAGAAACTTTCGGCCCACCATTGCTGGATATTGGAAACCAGCTCCTCTGATTCCAGCCAATAGTGTTCAAGTCTAAAGAGGGGTGAAATTTTCTTAAACCACCTGTGTCTAATAGAAGTGGAATGTGGTCAGAAACAAATCTTGGAAGGGCTTCCTGCTTTGAGTTGGGGAAGGCATCTTCTCAATCAGTAGAGATCAAGAATCTGTCTAGTCTTACCAATGAAGACCTATCTTGATTATTGGTCCAGGTATACCTAGCTCCAGAGAGGGGCAAATTGATTAGCTCCCAATTTTGAATAAAATCCTTGAATAGACTCATGCCTTCGTTTCTCCTTTTACAACTTTTCTTGTCTTCTGGGAGCATCCATCAACTGGTAGGAGCATTGCGAGAGGTTCTGGAGTGTGTTGCAACTGTGTTTGACATAGCAGTGGAAAATCTTCTTTTTCTCCAACGTCTTCCACTGCTGTAGCTACCATTGCCATGCTATTTTGTTCCTCCAAACTCGCCATCATGCCCTTTACTTTCTCTTCCGAGCCTCTGACTGCATCTGAGAATGACTTGGCTTGAACAGGGTCCTTCAGAATAATTGACCTACAGGGCCTATGGACTTTTACTGGAGGAACCTTCTTCTTCACCAGCTTCACCTGAGCCTGATAGGACATTCTCATACAGAGTATCACCGCTTCTCTCACTATTGCATTGATACACAGTGTCCCATCTCTCCTAAAAGCTTGATCCTTCTCCATCGAATACAGTATCTTCAGTCTCTGAGGAGGACGAAGCCGAAAACACATTTTGGGCTTTCCCTTTACCTTTTCCTTCAGATCCATCTGTGTTGGGCTTCCGATTGATGTTTTGGGCTGGGATTTTAAAACGGACTGGGCCTGGGTTAAAAGAATGGGCAGGCTTGTCCTTTTTCCTGAAATTGCGGGCTTCAAAGCCCAACTCCTGAGTGTGATTTTTTAGCCGGTCTGCTACTGCATCAGCCAGCTTATCTACCTAGGCCACGTCAGCATATTTCAAACTAAAGGGATTTGAAATTTGAAACCGACCCGGCCTTGTCCTTTTTCCTTTGTCAGACGCACGAAACTCCTGACCGTAGGATTTGTTTGAAGGTCTAGGCTAGGATTTCACCTTCTTCTTTTCCACCTCTCCACTTTCTTCCATCCTTCTTCCTCCTGACCTTCGGCGAGTTCTGCACTTTGCTGGTTACCATAAGTGTAGACAGGAGCAATCTCCATGTCTTCTTTCTCCAAATATTCCAACACTGCCTGTGCTTTTTCCTTGGTTGATTTCCCTGTTAAAATCTGAGACAGTCCATGCCTATCGAGACTACCTCTTTGTAATCCGCTGGGGTTTTCATTTTTTCAGCTTTGATTTCCGGCCAGACCGTAACTGCATACATCGTCTCCCCAACCACTATGTTAACTGCTTGTGGAGACAGCCCCATCCATCGTACCTTTATTCTCATACATTCGAAAGATTCCCTGAAGCCTCTTGAGTCGTCCACTTCCATGAAACCCCCACATATCTCCAACTTTCCATCCTATTTCGTTATTCCACAAATGTACCAGGAGGCCGAACACTCTAAACCAAAAGCGTCTCTGCATATCCTCTCTTTTCTGCCAAACCTTGGTGTACTCCGTCCAGGGTTCTAGGTGCAAAAGTGCTCCCCCAAAACACCTTGCACCGGTATTCAAAATTCTCCGAGCTTCTTCCTTAGAGGTTAGGAAGAACAGCCAATTTTCTCCATCCAGACACCTCACGTCGAAGCCCTGATTACATCTCCACACTCTTGAAGACCAGGAACGTACTTCCTCCATATCAAGTTCTTTCAAGTTGAAACTTCCTACCAAACAAGATTGCAGGAACTCGGATCGTTCCAGCGTGCTTTTCCTGTCCAGTTCCAGGAAAAAGGATTTGGAGTAGCTTTGATTAGCACTTCACCCTGTGAAGGCCAAAGTTGGAGTGTTGAAGATCTTCTCAGTCCTTGAAATCCTCTTCCCTTCTGCGTATTTCTGAGAAAACGACAGTAGCCCCAAAGAATACGTCATTTTTGGCCCAGCCCCATCGGGGGGGCTGGGGACCCCCTTGCCTCCGATTAACCGCTGCCATCTCCAGTTGGATTAACATTATTTGTCATCTAACTGATGTTGAGTTGGTCATATACAACACAAATTATGCGAAAAAATCAAATATACTTTAGTTTCTATCGCAAATCAAGTATAACAATCCATTAGGAGAATTAACACCTAAACCTCAAATGTGTGGTAGAAATTTCTACCCATGATATAGAGTAAATGAGATGCCCAAAATTGCTAAATGACAACTAGACAACAAATTAATGGATTTGAATTGGCAAAAGATGAAAAATAACTAACCTATCTTCCTTTTGTAGACGATTGTTTTTATTTTGCAAAGCAGATTTGAATTCCCACTAAAATCTAAAAGAAATTGAGACAATTTGACTAGCTGTTGGGGCAAAGAATAAATATAAATAAATAATAGACATGATCATAGGCCAGGCCGGGTTTTTACTGGATATTAATGGCCTTGAGACCTGCTTGGGCCTGGCCCAACCCACACCCTGAGCCTGACAATACATGTCCCCAGCATATAGAGATTTCACCAAGTGTGCTAGCCCATCAACACAAAGATCAGCCAAATGGAGAAGGATTTGGCACTTAGATGCATCATAACGTTTACAATTATTCCTATGGAATTACTATAATGAAGCAGTGCACACCAAGCATAGGATATGGAGCCTAAGAAGAAAAGGTGAGACATCCTGCTCTTTGTACAATGAGCAAATGGAAACTCAACGCCACCTCTTTTTTGAATGTAACTTCACTAGGGCTGTCTGGTTGAGGCCCAAGTTGGTCTCAATTCAGACAAGTTGCAATGTTGCATAGAAGAGAAGCGGTCTATATTTTAGACTGGTGGTATGATAATAATAATAATGATGATAAATTCTTGAAGAGGAACCACATGGTTTGCATCTCTGCTTTAATAAGAAGCATTTGGGATGAACAAAATGAAATTCTCTTCAAGAGCAATAACCTGGATCCATTATCAGTTATGGTTTGAGCAGAAGCATACTTTCAACTGGCAGTTGACTATGGCAAGCAATTAGGAGTCACAGCCTTCCACTGCCGAACTATAAGTCTATAACACTCCTTGCTTTAGAATATTTATAGATGGTTCATGTGACAGGCCCAGATCTCCTGCAAGCAAATCTGCACATAAATCATCCAGTACATGCATGTTAAAATCATAGGGAGATGTTCCCAATGTGTGGTTGTTGCTGCATAAGGACAACTATGTAAAGACAACTCATCAAATGAAGCTGACATCTGGGCAATCATCCAACGCTTGAGGAAGCTGATCAATTGGACATGAAAGAAGCTTTTTTATTTGCGGATAAAGGAAGTTCAATGGACAGAACAAGCCCTAATTGATCATATACAGGACCTAACATCCTTTTTTAGTAAATCTATCTTTTGTTTATATAAATAGGGCAAGGAACAAAATGGGCCATGTAATGGCAAATATGGTTAGAAGAATGAAGTCAAATCTCTCTCTCTCTCTCTCTCTCTCTCTTACTTGTAGGCACTACTAGAAAACTCATGCAATGGGTAAATTAAGATAACATTTTGTTTTATCCTATCAATGAACTGCTTCCTCATCCCCCCCAAATAAAAAAAAAAAGAAAAGAAAAACATATGGGATCAGCCACATAAATCCTATTCTGTTGCCATTCTGGTTTGTTTAGTACTATATGTGTTGTTAAATTATAAACACTTAAATTATTTCTTACTACTTCCACCCAAGTCCTTTTCAATCTGCTCCTTCAACTCTGCTAGTGTGAGCATGTCTTACACTACTGATCTCAAGATAACAGGGTTGTGTTAGGTTGGCGGCCAGCATTAAAGCTTTTGTCAAACTCAAACAATACAAAATAAAGATGAAAACTCATAGCTTTGGGATGTGTAATAGTCCTGAATCCACACAAATCTAAGAATGCATGACATTCACAACCCAGGCACACATTAAGGAATTGCTCTACAAATATATTTAAAGATCATACATATAACCACGAGTTGTTAAAATTCATCCAATAACACACATTAAACAGTACAACATTCACAACAATGATACTCGTGATGTTCGTGGTCATTGGTTTTATTTGCAGAGGAACATCTTGCATTTCTTTGTTGCTATATTCTTTAATTCTACAGTTATAAGGAGACAACTCATTTTGAGATTTAGTAGAGTTGGGCAGACTCATGTTGAGCATTTGTTAAAATTTCAATGCATAAATTCTTGAAATCAGGTAACCCCGAGGCTCCGACTTGCACCCCTAAGATTTGGACATTTGGTGCATTTAAATGGTTGCTTTAGTTCTTGTTCCTTGTTGCCCTATTCATCAATCTCACAGTTATTTAGGAGGTGACCATTGACCCAATTTATAACATGATGCTCTCCTTTGAGTATTGTTTACATCATTATTATCATCTAAGTCCTTTTGTTATGAATGATTATTATCATTTAAGCCTTGTCCCAACTATATGGGGTCAGCTACATGAATCTTGTTTCGCAGTTTCCTTCTGTTCAGTGCCATATCCATCGTTAAATTATAGGTGCTTAATCATTTCTTATTACTTCCATCCAAGTCCTTTTTTTCTCTGCCCCCTAGCTCTTCTAGCCCCTTGAACTTGTAAGCGATCACTTTTTCTAACAACTGCTGTAAAAGGTCTTATATATATGTAATGTAATTAAACCATCTCAATCTACTTTCTATCATCACCTATTGGAGCTACTCCTAGCTTCCTTCATGTGACTTACTTTCTAACCCTGTCCTTTCTAATTTTACCACTCATCCAAGCGTTCACATTTCTGCCACACTCATTTATTGGGCAAGCTGTCTCTTAACTGCATAACACTCTTCTCCACACAACATAGCTGGCCTTACAACTGTTTTATAGAATTTTTCTTTTGCCCATCCTACTCTAATTCTATGGATGACATCCTCCTCAATTTCTCCTTTGTTATGAATTCTTGAACTAAGGTACCAGAAGAGGTCACATTAAGCTATCTCTTGGTATCCAAGCCTAAGTTTATCCTGATTTGTGCTCCTATTAATCTATTATTATTAAATTTACATTGCATATATTCTGCTTTAGACCTACTTATTTTAAAACCTCTTGTTTGTAATGCGGTTGTCCATAAACCTAATTTTGCATTTAATCATTCACTAGTTTCATCAATTAATACTTTTTTTTTTGATCAATAACGCTTTCATTAATTCATCAGTAGAAAATTTATAAGTGGAAGACAAACACACTTATCTTCCAAGAGTCACAAAGAACTTCAAGAAAGGAAAGAAGAAAATACAAAGATACAAGGACACTAACATTACAACTTAGCCCAAAACAAGGAATCCCTTTCTGCCCCTTGTTTTGCTAAACCGTCAGCTAGGGAATTAGCTGATCTCTTAATCCAACATGTCTTAACTTCCATCTCCTGCACCAGCCATTTGAATTTCCTCTTCTCATTGTTATACTTCCAAAGATCATTTTGTTCTTTGGTCAGCCACCTTATCACCACCTCTGAATCCCCTTCAATTATAAGTTTCTTGATGTTCAATTCCTTAGCTTTCCGAGCTTCTTCCATAACTGCACATATCTCAGCTCTAAGGGAGTCACCCACTCCAATTGGGCCTGAGAACAAAGCAGAGATGACCCCATTTTCATCTCTAAAAACACCCCCGATCCCTGATTGTCCCGGGTTTCCCCTACTGCATCCATCAAAGTTTAATTTCAAGAATCCACTAGGTGGGGGGGTCCAAGCCACACTCATTACTGACTTGGTCTGCGTGCAACTTGCAATTTCACCCCACTTCCCCAACATGTCATCCACAGTGTAATCTGTGAATATTTCCAGAGATTTCAGCCACTGTACCGCCCTAAACTGTATGATAGTCCTCAAATCTGCTGTCCCTCTCTGAGTTTCTGAGAATATCCTGGAGTTCCTTTCTTCCCACAGTGTCCAACATACTGCAGCCCTTAGTCCTCTCCACATTGTCCTTCCCCTTTTTAACCGCCACCTGAAGAAGGAGGGGGCAAAAAGGCCCTGCATGTCTGATGGGGGATTCCAGCTGCATCCAAACAAGGAGAAAGCCCAAACCCACAACGACCTCGCGAAGTGGCACGACACCATTAGGTGAAAACCGGTCTCCCCGTCTGCTTTGCACAGAACACACCATTGAGGTGACAAGCAAGTATTGGGTCTCTTCTTTTGGAGTAGATCACCAGTGTTGATTCTTTCCAGATAGGCTTCCCAACAAAAACTACCAACCCTAGGAGGTATAGCTCTGCACCAAACCTCACCAACAGAAAAAGGGGACAGGGTAGGACTGGTGGACTGACTTAAGACTTTGAAGAAAGAAGCACAAGAGAAAATGCCATTGGGGTTAGGTGTCCAAATTCTAGAATCCACCCTAGTGGGGTCTAAGACAACGTTATCAAGAATTGCAAGAAGGCTCGAAATACAGTCGAAGTCTGAATCCCTCAAATCCCTTCTTAGACCCAAGTTCCACCCAATCCCAGAAGTGGAAGAGGACGGGGTGGTGAAAGACGAGATTGGCTCCTTTTTCAAATCAGAAAGAGCGTACAAAGACGAAAACTGATCCTTTAGAGGGGCGCTCCCCACCCAGGTTTGTTCCCAAAATTTTATGGAATTACCGGAATTCAAGTCATACCTGATATTAAGAATGAAAAAAGGTAGCAGGTCATGAATGGCTTTCCAAGGAGAATTGCTTGTGATCCTAGCTCTGATTCCAGCGTCCCATCCGTTGTGCTCCAGCCCATGAATACTTGCCACTATTCTAGCCCATAGCTTCTCCTTCTCCAAAGGAAACCTCCACAACCACTTCCCCAGCAGAGTCATATTCCTTCTCCTAATACTCCCAAGCCCCCAACCACCACACGACTTACTCCTGCACACTATTTCCTAGCTAACTCTATGATCCCTCTTCTCTTCTCCCGGCTCCCATAGGAAATCTCTCATTAACTTCTCTAATCTGTTAGCAATCTTCACTGGGATTTTAAACACCGACATGAAGAAAATGGGTAAGTTAGCAAGCGTGGCCTTAATTAATGTAATTCTCCCGCCAAGAGAGAGGTAATTCTTTTTCCAAGATACCAATATTTTTTCAAACCTTTCCATCACCGGATTCCAGAAGCTCTCTCTCTTGGGATTATCACCTAATGGTAATCCTAAATAATTCAGAGGCCACCCCGTGACTTCACACCCCAACACTTCAGCACTCTCCCTGATCTCTCCCTCCTCCAAATTCACCCCCACTACACAGCTTTTCCCAAGGTTAACCTTCAAGTTGGATAGTTGCTCAATCGGTTGTATCACCGACTTTAAATTCCTGATAAACCTCACATTACCACCTTCACAAAACAGAATCGTGTCATCAGTAAACTGTAAATGTGTGAGGGGGGTTTCCATCCTCCCAACCCTCCAGCCTCTAATGAGCCCCCTAGAATCTGCTCTGTGAATCAATTTCCCCAAAACCTCCGCAATTAAAATGAACAAGAAAGGAGAAGGGGGGTCTCCTTGTCTTATACCCCTACTGGTTGGAAAGAAATCTACCACTGTCCCATTCACTAGCACTGAATAATGACAATTCCGGACACAGCCCATGATCCACTTACACCATCTAGCCCCAAACCCGAATTTGGTTAAAACTTTCCTCAAGAACTCCCAGTCCACCAAGTCATAAGCCTTTTCCAAGTCCAGCTTACAGACCACTCCCTTCTTATCCCTCTTAAAGTTCTCCACACTCTCATTAGCAGTTAAGATCTGGTCTGTAATTTGTCTTCCACTCACAAAAGCTCCTTGATAGTATTCAATGATATCCGGAATTACCTTCTTCAGCCTCAAAGACAACACTTTTGCAATGATCTTGTACAAGCTATTCACCAAACTTATTGGCCTAAAATCCTTCGGGTGGGATGCATCTTTCTTTTTGGGAATTAAGGCTATAAATGTAGAATTCACACCCGGATTGACAATTCCTTTCCTGAAAAACTCCTCAAACACCCGCAAGAGATCATCTTTCAAAATATCCCAACAATCCTGATAAAAAGCCATTGTAAACCCATCCGACCCTGGAGCTTTTGTTCTATCCATAGAAAACACAGCCTCCTTGATCTCTTCTATATTAAAGCTTCTTTCCATCCTTCTCCTGTTCTCCACCCCTACATCTGGCCAATCCAAACCTTCTACCCACACCCTTCTACTCACAGGCCTTCTTAGAATATATTTGAAATGCTCCACACAAGCCCTAGCAATCTCCTCTTGCTATACTAACTCAACTCCATCTACTACCAGTTTGGAGATAAAGTTCTTCCTTCTCCTGCCATCTGCTAGAGAGTGGAAATACCTAGTGTTTCTATCTCCCTCTTGCAACCATTTACACCGAGATTTTTGCCTCCAGCTAATTTCCTCCTTGTGCAGGCAATCCTCTACCTGTCTTCTCAATTCTCTCCTGAGGTCATTGTCTTCCTCTCCAAATTCTCCCCTTTCCTCTTTAAAGTCAAGGCTTTCAATCTTCTTCATCAAGTCTCCCTTTCTTTCTTCTGTCCTCCTGAACTCCATCAAGTTCCACTCCTTAATTCTTGCTTTCAAGAATTGTAGTTTCTTATGGAATTTTATCCCCTCCCACTCCACCGACGGGTTACACTCATGCCACCACTCCCTCACTTTGTTAGTAAACCCTGGATGCAGTAACCACATATTTTCAAATCTAAAGGGGGTAGGACCTCCACACCTTCTTTCCTCCTTGCATAACACTATGGGCCAGTGATCCGAGGTCACCCTTGGGAGAGCTCTAGCATCCAAGGTTCCCCAATGTTCTTCCCAATCCAAAGAGAACAGGAATCTATCCAGCTTAGAGCAAATGGGTCTAGATTGGAGATTTGACCATGTAAATGCCTTATGCGCTAGGGGAATCTCTTTAAGCTCAAAGGCATCCACAAAACTGTTAAACTTCCTCATGCTTTTTGTCACCCTCTAGTTAATCTTATTTGACTCTTCCGAGAACCTTATCACATTGAAGTCCCCACCCATGCACCAAGGCCCATCCCACAACCCTCTAACATCAGCCAGTTCCTCTCACAGCTCCTTTCTCTCTCTGTAATCATTCGGTCCGTAAACATTTGTTAGCACCCACATATAATCATCCTCTTGCTGCTTAAACTTCATGGAAACCGAGTACTTTCCGATCAACTCCTCCGTCCCTTCAACCACACCCCTCTTCCACATTGTTACAATACCCCCGGAAGCACCCCACGATGGAGCCACCACCCAGCTAATCCCCCTGGCTTTCCATACACTCCTTGCCCATTTGTCACTAAACTCCATTCTCTTAGACTCTTGCAACAGCACAATGTCTGGGTCATACCGTCTTATTACCTCTTTCATTGTTGCTCTCTTCTTTGCACTCCCAATTCCCCTCACATTCCAACTAAGAATCTTCATTCCGCTTCTTTTACAAACCCCTTGCCACCTACCCCGCTACTTTCCCCCTTTCCTTCTATCTCCTTTTACCTCGAGCTTCTTGTCTCCTTCTACATCTCTCTTTAGTCTCTCTACTTCACTCAACCTCCTCTTCTTTGTTATGATCTGCATCTTCCTCTTCTGTAAACTTTCTTTCAACTCGTTCAAATCCTCCAGCCTACAGCCCAACTTCCCTACAAATTCTGCTATTGTGTCTTCTCTCACTGATTCCGCCACCCCTACCCTTCCTACAGAATCCCCTTCATCTCTGTCTACCTGCCTTTCCTTCCTCTCCTCTATTCCCACCTTAGTTCTTTCCTCTCCAACCTTCCTCCCCTTACTGTTACCTCCCTCCTTCCTTGCTTTCTCCCCGTAAACCTCTCCATCTCTACCCTCATTCCTGTCCCTCCTCTCCATTAACCCCTCCTCTCTTCCTTCCTCCCCTTCCCTCCTCCATATCAGCTGCCCTTCCACATCCTTAAACACTCTTTCAATGATTTCCCACACTTGTCCACTTCTATACCTTTCTTCCCACACCTTCCCACAATCCTTCCTTCCCCTCTCCCCCTCCTCAGAGAGCCCGCCTACTAGCTCGGCTGCATATTCATGGGCTACAGGACATGGTACAGGAACGGAATCTGGAACCAAAGACACAAGAGACACATTAGTAGCACAAACCGAAATCACATGGTTACCTGGGACTGAAGGACAAGCTAGAGTAGGACTGCTCCTGGCCTCCTTCTCTTGTTCCGAAGTTTGGTAAATAATTATCTTCCTGAGTTGGTTGGGAAGTACTTCTGTCCTTTGATCAACCTGGTGATCTTTCCACTCTACCACTGGGTCACCCCTAGAAAGCATATTCCTGCTCTGCTTCCGGTTCTCCCGGTTTTCCCCTTCTAATAAACCTTGCGCACTCTGTGGTCTTGGGAATGAGATAATCCGATTGCAGTCTTCACCCTGGAATAATCTTGCAATATTCCACCCTTTTTTTTTTGCAGGGCCAAGCTGGTTGTTAGATACATAATAATAAAAAAAAAGTACCCTGGAATAATCTTGCAATATTCCACCCTTTTTTTTGCTACATAATAATAAGCAAAATAAGTACTTCTCTTTGCTTCACCCTCTCACC
This sequence comes from Nelumbo nucifera, assembly GCF_055504915.1. Lineage (NCBI taxonomy): Eukaryota > Viridiplantae > Streptophyta > Magnoliopsida > Proteales > Nelumbonaceae > Nelumbo > Nelumbo nucifera. The sequence continues at coordinate 1,475,425 of NC_142651.1, read as the reverse complement.
ATCTCAAACAATGGAATAATCTTTGCTTGCAAATAAACAAGGACTAAGGGCTGAACCTTGGTGGAAGACTCATTGTAACTGTAAAATCTGATGTCTCTCCCACAAGTGTTCTAGCATTGGTTTTTACACCCTCATACATATCCTTAATTAGGTCCATATGCCCATTTGGGACTCCTTTCTTTTCCAAAACCACCATATTACCTATCTAAGGACTCTATCATGCTTTCTCTAGATCAATAAAAAAATACAGATCTCTCTTCTTCATAAGCCCAAATTGGCTTCTGAAATATTTATTTTAACTAGTTAAACCCAAAATAAAAACTGAAAAATCTAAAAACATAGTGAAACAACAAAGTTAAAAGGACAAAAAAATGTGGCAGAAATGCATATGCTGAGATGGATGCGTGGAAAAATTAGAAAAGATATCGTCAGAAATGAAGTCATTTGAAGGTACCTAGGAGTAGCTCCAAAAGGTGATAAAATGAAAGAAAGTAAACTAAGGCCCTGGTTGGCAAGTCTTTCCATGTGGTCTACCGGCTATTTAGAAGCCCGGATGTGTACTACACAATTTCATCCGGATGTTGCGGATATAGGACGTGTATTGGAATGAATTCCTACAAGAGGATGTTCCTGTTGAAGGAGAGTGTTATGGACGCCTTTCTCGGGAAGACGTACCATCGCCGCCGGCAGCAACAGGCCCCGAGCCCACCGTCAGCAGCAGCAAGGATTCAGTGATGCTCATCCTACCCAGTTCGGCAACAGCAGCCTTATCTAGATTAGATTAGCTCATTTTGCTTGTTCTTATCTTATTGTTCTTATCTCTTATCTTATCTTGTTAATAGCTTATCATATTAGGATTAGCTTAGCTTATCTTATCTTGTTAGTAGCTTATCAGATTAGGATTAGCTTATCTTATCCTTAGCAAGATAAAACTGGAAGTCTCCCTATTCAGCAAGGAGACTCCCTTTGATTAGGACTCTTGTAATCTCCTATTTAAGGAGACCCCATTATTGAATGAGATATCAAATTATTCAGTCAAGAGTGAGTTAGGAGAGTTGGTGATCTCTTGGACAAATCACCGAAGGTGCCAAGATAGGTTCATCACGAGCAAGAAGGAACAAGGGAAAACAGGAGGTTTTCCCTGTGGACCGACCCGTGACGAGATCCTATTCCCGGGCCTTCAACAACTTGGTATCAGAGCAAGGCGTCATGGGAGATCTGGAGCAGCTACCTTCCAGGGTCCACGACCTCGAGCACCAACTCGTGGAGACTAGCTCCGAAGTTCGTGAGATCAAAGGTGAAGTGCGAGAACTGCGACGACTAATGGAGATGTTTCTTTCCAGCAGGGAAAGGAACTCTGACGGAGGGATAGTAGCTAACGACCGCCGGCCAGATCTGCCAGAGTCTTCCGGCGAACAGCAGTCCGTCGGCCATGGAGCAACCATCATCCCCAAGTACAGCAGGTTGGAGTTCCCATCGTACAACGGCAACGGAGACCCCCTAGGCTGGCTGTACCGCTGCGAGCAGTTCTTTCGGAATCAACGGACAAATGACCAGGACAAGGTAAGCCTAGCCGCCTTTCATTTAACAGAAGAAGCACAGCTTTGGTTTTATCGGTTAGAGCAAGAAGAACCCGGGCTCAGTTGGCCCCAGTTTAAATCCTATTGCCTTCTTCGGTTCGGACCCCCATTGACCAGCAACCCATTGGGCGAGCTAATTAACCTTAAACAGACCGGAACAGTTGCTGAATACCAGCGACAGTTCCAAACCCTCCTCGCGAGGGCATCCTCCGTGCGACCAGACCAGCAAGTCGATATGTTCACAGCAGGGTTAGCAGAACCCCTGCGAGTGGATGTCGAGATGCAGAATCCCCCAAATTTGGTCACAACCATGAACTTAGCCCGCGCATTTGAGCGCAAGCTGCAGCTCAGCCGCGGAATTTTTAATGTGGGTCGTCCACCGAACTTGTGGGTGCCCCCAAGACCAGCAGCAACGACCCCCTCTTCTGCTACCAGCCGGGAAATGAAGCCTCCCACGACCACCACCTCTAGAGCAGTGACAAGTACAGGCAGTAACATGGTCACTCCTCCCATCAAGCGCTTGACCAGGGCAGAAATGGCAGAGCGCCGAGCGAGAGGTCAATGTTTCAATTGTGATGACCTCTACTCGACAGGACATAGATGCAAGAGGCTTTTTTGCCTTCTCATAGATGAGCAAGAGGAGGAGGAAGGGGAACCCGTCACATTCGAACCAGAGATCTCTCTCCATGCGATCACCGGTATTAAAACCTCTCAGACCATGCAGTTACAGGCACAGATCGCAGGTCAGCCGGTGCGCATTCTCGTCGATTCAGGGAGCACACACAACTTCATAAGTGAACATGCAGCCCTACAGTTAAAACTACCAATGGAACTCCAGCCGCGACTACAGGTAGCCGTCGCAAATGGTGAAAAAGTTCACAGTCCAGGGATTTGTAAGGACGTTCCAGTACAGGTCAATTCTGAACTAATTCTTGTTGATTTATTTGTACTCTCATTGGATGGGTTCGATATTGTTCTTGGGGTCAAATGGTTAATTACCCTAGGCCCGATTTTGTGGGACTTCAGCGCACTCACCATGACCTTCCACCTGAATGGCAAGCAAGTTTCATGGCATGGTTGTAGGGTTAAAGAAAAGACACCGCAGGTTCATGCACTCCAGACAGAACCGACAGCCATGGAAAAACTTCTCGCCGAGTTTTCAGATCTGTTCCAGGAACCGAAGGGCCTTCCCCCTTCCCGAGCTTGCGACCATCGTATTCCTTTGGTGGCGGGTTCAGCACCAGTCGTTGTCAGGCCTTATCGCTACCCTCACTTACAGAAGGATGAGATAGAAAAACAATGTACAGCGATGCTGAACCAAGGGATCATACGCAAAAGTCACTCCCCCTTCTCTTCGCCGGTTCTGTTGGTGGCGAAGCAGGATGGAACGTGGAGGTTCTGTGTTGACTATAGAGAACTCAATGACCGGACGATCAAAGATAAGTTCCCTATTCCCATTGTTGACGAACTGCTGGACGAGTTGCATGGTGCCCAGTATTTCTCTAAGTTGGACCTCAGGTCCGGATATTTCCAAGTTCGCATGGCTCCCGGTGACGTGAAGAAGACTGCTTTTCGCACCCACCATGGCCACTTCGAATTTTTAGTCATGGCATTCGGACTCTCCAATGCACCATCTACATTTCAGTCACTAATGAACGAGGTATTCCAGCCCCATCTGCGCAAATTTGTTTTAGTTTTCTTTGATGATATCCTCGTTTACAGCAAATCATGGGTAGATCATGTCCACCATCTGAGGACCGTTTTCGTACTCCTACGCCAACACAGCTTATTCCTGAAACGGTCCAAGTGCTCCTTCGGGGAGCGACAGGTTCTTTAGCTCGACCACATCATCCATGGGCAGGGTGTAACAGTTGATAGTTCCAAGATTCAGGCTATAACAGAATGGCCCAAACCTCAATCTGCCAAGGCCTTACGCGGGTTCCTCGGTTTAACGGGTTACTACCGCAAATTTGTACAGAACTATGGAGTGTTGGCAGCCCCGTTAACCAACCTGTTGAAGAGAAACTCCTTCCGGTGGGACGACGCAGCTGATGAAGCTTTTCTGTCACTGCGAAATGCACTGTCTTCAACCCCTGTCCTGCAATTACCTAATTTCGCCCTCGAATTTACAGTTGAGTGCGATGCTTCCGGAGTGGGTATCGGGGCCGTACTACAGCAGCAAGGGCACCCGATCGCTTTCTTCAGCCGCAGATTGGCTGACCGGCATTTGAAGCTTCCAGCCTATGAGCGCGAACTAATCGGCCTTGCCCGAGCCATCCAGCACTGGAGGCCGTATTTGTGGGGGCGGTCGTTCATCGTCAAAACTGATCATTACAGCCTCAAATACCTGTTAGAGCAGCGTCTCACCACTTCCCCTCAGCAGCATTGGGTTAGCAAACTGCTCAGGTTTGACTTCCGGGTGGAATATAAGGCGGGATCCTCTAATCGCGCAGCTGATGCCTTGTCTAGGCGAGAAGAAGACGTGATGGTTCTATGTAGCATTTCCCAACCTCGGATCTCTCTGTTTGACGACATTAAGAAGGCAGCACCACAGTCCCCAGAATGGTCGCTCTTACTGCAGAAGATCCAGACCGGCACGGCCGACCCCGATTGGTCACTTCACGACGGGTTGGTACTGTATAAGGGATGAGTCCATCTTCCAGCAGATTGCCCGTTGATTCCCACCATCATCACCAGCATCCATAACTCCACCCACGAGGGCATTCAAAAAACACTATACCGCGTCCGGACTGATTTCCATTAGCGAGGTATGAAGACTTCTATTTGAGATTTTGTCCAGAATTGCTCCACATGCCAACAGCACAAATGGGAAAACCTACACCCGGCAGGCCTCCTTCAGCCCCTTTCCATCCCATCGCAGATCTGGGCCGACATCTCCATGGACTTCATTGAGGGACTTCCCAAGGTAGGGGGCAAATCAGTTCTCTTTGTGGTAGTCGACCGCTTCTCTAAATACGCGCACTTCATTCCTCTATCACATCCGTACAGTGCCACTTCGGTTTCCCTCGCCTTCTTTATACATATCTTTCGCTTACATGGGTTGCCGGAATCCATCGTCAGCGATAGAGACCCGGTCTTCACTAGTGCCTTCTGGAAAGAGTTATTTCGACTACACGGCACCACCCTGGCCTACTCATCAGCTTACCGGCCACAAACTGACGGTCAGACAGAAGTGGTTAACTGCACTATCGAGATGTATCTCCGCTGTTTCGTAGGCGATCAACCTCGACGGTGGTTGGAATGGCTTCCTTGGGCTGAGTACTGCTACAACACAACCTACCATTCCTCCCAAGGCATGACTCCCTTTCGCGTCGTTTACGGCACGGATCCTCCCCGCTTGCTGTCCTACGAGCCTGGATCTACTCGCTTGGACGCAATCGATCACTCCTTACAGGACCGCGACGCCCTCCTCGCCGACGTCCGCATTCGCTTACAGCAGGCCTAGCTCTGCATGAAGCTCCACTATGATAAGCACCACCGGGAACTATCGTTCGATCCAGGACAATTTGTTTGGTTGAAGCTCCAGCCCTACCGGCAGCGCTCCTTGCGCCACAAGGCTGCCCCGAAGCTGGCCCCTAAGTACTATGGGCCCTACAAGGTTTTGCGACGGATTGGCAGTGTGGCCTACTAGCTGGAATTGCCAGAGACTAGTCGAATTCATGATGTCTTCCACATCTCCTTGCTGAAACCATTTAAGGGTGTTCCCCTGGACCAAGTTCCCTCCCTGCCACCCTTGAAAGATGGAAAAATGGTCCCCCAGCCTAAAACTATCACCCGCTCTCGTTTTAATCGTGGAATCCTTGAAGTCTTGGTGGAATGGTGTGATCTACCACCAACAGAAGCCACATGGATCCCATTGGCAGAGTTCCAAGCCACATATCCAGCTTTCGAGCTTGAGGACAAACTCGTAGTCCAGGAGGGGAGTAATGTTATGGACGCCTTCCTCGGGAAGACGTACCATCGCCGCCGGCAGCAACAGGCCCCGGGCCCACCGCCAGCAGCAGCAAGGATTCAGTGATGCTCATCCTACCCAGTTCGGCAATAGCAGCCTTATCTAGATTAGATTAACTCATTTTGCTTGTTCTTATCTTATTGTTCTTATCTCTTATCTTATCTTGTTAATAGCTTATCAGATTAGGATTAGCTTAGCTTATCTTATCTTGTTAGTAGCTTATCAGATTAGGATTAGCTTATCTTATCCTTAGCAAGATAAAACTGGAAGTCTCCCTATTCAGCAAGGAGACTCCCTTTGATTAGGACTCTTGTAATCTCCTATTTAAGGAGACCCCATTATTGAATGAGATATCAAATTATTCAGTCAAGAGTGAGTTAGGAGAGTTGGTGATCTCTTGGACAAATCACCGAAGGTGCCAAGATAGGTTCATCACGAGCAGGAAGGAACAAGGGAAAACAGGAGGTTTTCCCCGTGGACCGACCCGTGACGAGATCCTATTCCCGGGCCCTCAACAGAGAGGGAGGCGTGTTCCATGGTGTAGCACAGACTCCAATTGACATAGGTTCACAGGCCACTAGACGGATGGAACAAGTTAGAGATGAAATCATGTTCAAGTAGGCTAGGAAGCTTACTTGAACAAGATCCAGGGCTGAACGTTTCTTGCCCAGCCTGATCTACAACATATGTATATATTATACATGTACTATATATGCATATATGTGTTTGTTATTTTATTATATATGTTATACATTTTTTTTATCATACATATAGCAGGGCCAAGTTGGTTGTTAGATACAAGGTTTACACTATTTTTCTTCTACTTATTTATTATTTTATTTTAAGTGATCTCTATTGTGGTTTTATCTGCGCTACTCTTACCCAGACGACCTCTCTTGTTATTTTACTTGTGTTGCATGGACAATTCAAAATGGGTATCTTGTCCATATTAGAAACATCGCCTTCTAGTGTAAATTTTGATATCCCAAAGTTGTCCATAGAATGTCCTTGCCATGCCTATGTAACACAAGACTTTATTGCTCATTTGCACATATTATTCATTTATCATTTTGAAGTTTTATTCTTAACAGCTGCAAAGCACACCACCTGCATAACTTCTTTTGCTTTTCTAACCTTTTTTCCCTTTGTGAGTATGGATTGTTCATTGCTTTATTATAGGTACTTCTAGGTCAAGGGGTTTCTTCCTTACAAAATTAGAAGTTAGTTTGTATTTATCTATCTGATTCAAGCATAGGGTACCTTGCCAACTAATCAGGATAGTTGCAAGTACTCATTTCTAGACCCACTAGCTATTTGAGGTAATCATTGTGTGTTGCTCGGTAATTGGTATAATGGTGAAAACTTGGGCTGACAAGTGACAAGCATGGGAAAGTGGGTTTGAGCCAGCACCCACTTTGTGAAAAAAAAAATGCCAAAGACTAGGTTTGTATGCAGTCCACCCCTCCCAAGACCCCAAATAGATAAGATCAACATTGGGTAATGGTCATTTTAGGTAATCACTGTGGACTGGTAGTGGCAACTTCTATCAACTATCATGACGAAAGTGGATGGAAGTATGCCTCAAATATATATCTCCTTTGTTTTTGGATAAGTAACACTTAATTGTGTATCATTATAGGGCAAAGAGCTGTTTTTTTAATTTTCTATTTACTTATACTAAAAATTTGACCCCAAGTGTGGAAAAAAAAAGAAAAAAGAAAAAAGAAAGCTCACATATGCAACTATAAAATTAAGAAATAAATAAATAAATAGGAAATATGTTGATATAAAAGCCTACCGATCCCTTTCCCTCTGTAAGGTTTGATCACGACGAGCATCGCAATGTAACCTCTGAAAGTGTTCCGGTGCTCTCCCATCTTGCACACAACGGTTCCAACGCAATTACCTTTATGGAATGCCTGCAGGTCCATCAGAAAACCAAGTTGCAATCTTTCAATTAAATAAGCGAGAGGAAGGAAGAGAGAATCCATAAAAAGAACCAGCGAACGTTGTTTTATCAAGTTCAAATCTGAAATGGAAGAAAATATTCAAACCAAACCAAAAGGATCTAACGTTTCGTTAAATACCAAATCTAAAACAGAAGAAATAAAAAAGGCGAATCGAAATAATCAAAACCATCAACAAATTCATATCAGAAAAAGGAGCATAAATAACTAAATAAAAGCTGAAAACCAAAGTAAAGAAAAACTCTAGAGAGAGAAAAACCCTGGGAATGAAGTAAATGAACGAACCAGGAAAGAGAGATGAGGCCATAGGTAGACGAAGTATCGGTAAGTGAAGATGGAGTAGGGCTCACTAAGTTCCTGGTCCACAAGGCGCATGATAAGGGGTAGGTGATGTTCACCCCCGTAGCTTACGTACTCTATGTCCGACGGCTCGAACTCTACGCTTGCTCCTTCCGCCTCTTCACTTGTCTTCGTCTCCATCTCTCTCTCTCTAGCTTTCTGCTCTCCACCTCAGTTCTCGCTTTGTTCTGCTATCGGCATTGGACGAAAGCAGGAAGACAGACAACATATGGGTCCAATTTGCGTCGGCCTTTTAAGAAATTAGCCCGGCCCACTTAGCTTTTAGGGCTTCAGTCCACATGCCTCTAGATGGGCTGTTATACTCTCTTATAGCCCATTTTTATATCCAATGGATACTTATTAGTTATTACTAAACATTCAGACCACGGTATGTGAAAATTTTAAGTTTAGTGTTCCATCTGGTTCACAAACGCAACCGGACATTTTCATTTTGTTGGTAGTTTTAAAAATCAAAACCAATAAACCATGGTTCTAGAATAAGTAAAAACACTCATTTTTAAAGTTCGATTATGATACCAGAAAAACTCTTAACCAATCAAACTTGTATTGTCTTCCTTTTTTTTAAAAGAAAAACTATAAAAAATAGCGAACACAATAACTCTTTTTTGAACAGCCAACCATACACCACCTTAGTTCATTTATTTATTCTCTATTTGCTTTCCTCTCTATAAAGTTGTCAATGTTGGGGCCCACCTTATAGAACCATGTCGAAGAAAACCAATTACGTCGGGCTTGATTCTTATTTTTGTGCCTCGATTTTCATTGGCTTGGGATAATGCATGTGTTTGGTTGAGTTTATGTTTATTAGATGGGCCTTTATTACATAAACATTTTTTATTTTATTGTTTGATTGAGCCTATTTTGAATGTTTCAAGAAACACCCCTTTACAATTCAGCACAATAAATGTTTTTTTCATATTTTGTTGTTTGGTGACATGTTTCAAGAAACAGGCATATGAGTGTTTCAGTGTGACATTTTCACTTTGATATAGAATCTATTAGTTAATCCAATGGTCCATATTACATATGTTTTTATTTAATGACTAATTTTTAGATTCAACGGTCTAAATTACATTCACTTTGATTTTCATATTTTATTGATGTATATTATATAATTTATCAATTTTAAAATTTTAAAAGAATAAGATCAAAATAGCACCATTACGGGGGAGGGGGAGCATTCAATCACAAAACAAACATGTGAATCACTTGAATTATTGATGGCTCACAATCACCAGTTTGTGTAAATAGAAGAGTTAATTCACAATCTGTTAAGCCACTAATGATGGACTGCATGAAGGCTATTGTGTCGTGCAGTCATGCCAAGTGCCAAGAGATTTATTGTTCTATATTGTTTCTTGAAGAGACACCTGCCAAAGAAAGACGGTGTTTTTCTCTTCATGTAAATCGGTCAAATTTCACTCAGAAGGTTCAGAAGGTCATGGCTTGCTCTTCCTGATACCAGAGGAGTTGCAAATTCTGAGTTATCTTAAGGTTTAGCATTTTTCATAAACAAGAAAACTACCTTCCCTGTTTCTTGTTTTATTTTAGGGATGGGGCGATGAATTTGATGGACAGATCTTAGTACGATCTTATTCTTTTCTTCTTTTTTTTTTTTCTTAATTCATTGCAGTCAGTTAAAGTGGAGGAGAATCTAGTAACAAACCTTCCCTGTTTCTTATTCTTTTCTTCTCTTCATGTAAATCTTATTCTTTTCTCCTACTTCTTATATGTTTGGTAATTCTCTGGTAGTTAGCAATAAAGTGGAGGGATTGCAGTTGATCTGGAAATTGATGCAGGAGAATCTAGTAACAGACAACCATTTCCTGCACCTGTCTGCTAAGGATGCATATAAATCATATATATTAGCATACAATTCGCATTATATGAAGTGGGTTCAGTGAAACCAACCCTTATGGAAGGAAGAAAGGTGAAGACGATAAACGACAATTTGTAAGGTACTAGCAGGATCTGGAGTGTTGGATAAATATGGTTCTGTTCTAATTTTTGGTAGAGGTGTCTTACCTCTCAGCCAAGTTCCAACTAAGTTGCTAACAAGTTTTGTCTTGCTTTTTGAGATATTTATCATCTTTTAATTTCTTGAGCCACTAGAGCAATCAAATCAGGGAAAGTTTTAAGTGTTGCAGAGCAGCCTAAAATCAGGCAAAACACCGAACTAAAAACAGAGCAGAACCTTGCCGACGAAGAATGGTGGACGAAGAATAGAAATTAGAAGTTAGAAGTGCACCTTGCCGATGAAGAACAGCGGACGAAGAACAATCACCTTGCCGTTGAAGAACGGCGGACAATTCGCAAGCCGAAGAACTGCTGACGAAGCACCTTGCCGATGGTTATTGAGCTGCAAAAACAAGGAGAGATATCATGATTCGTTAGAAAAAAAACCGGTGTTCTCGGCGAACTTACTGGCGTCCACTGGTCGGCGTCACTGTGTCCCAAGAAAGAACTCCCCGTCTGCGGGTGGCCTCCACGGGCTTCAAAAGAATGTTTTATTGTGAAAGGTAGATCCGCGTTGCACCGGATCAAAAATTTAAAACGCCACGTCAGATGACACATCATCGCCACATCAGAGGTGCGTTTCGTGAAACGGCTAACCGAGAATTTCTCGCTTCCTCCAACGGCTCCTTTCGCGAAAACTGATGAAAAAAACGTTTACGAGTATTTTTTCAATAAACTTTCGTATCAAACAATAGTTTCAAAACCAATAAACATTTATTCCGCCAAATGTTGATATGGCGCTGAGGTGGTACCGTTTTTTCAATAAACGTAATCAAATTCCGTACCGTTTATGTTTATTGAAAAAAGGTTTGTATTTTATATGCTAGTAAAATCGAAAAATGCATTAATTACAATCATTTATGACAACTGGACATCGTTAGGCACCATTTCTGACCGTTTATAGAAGCTTTAAAAAATAATTTTTACAAATGATTGATATAACATAAACCAAAGTTCACTTTTTATATTTTCAATGTATGCAAAAGAACAAAAAAGAGAAAATGTTCAAATTACGCTTATGTGGCACCATCAATAAACATTTACTGAATAATCATAAACTATATCAAACATCACCTATAAGTATATGATGATATGTGTAAGTTAGTAAATATGTCCAATATATATTGCAGTAAGACAATGGTACTCCATGATTATCTTTATAACTTTTCATGGTATTCTTGTAATTTTTTTTATATTTTATGTATAGAAGGGTAAAGAATGCCCGTTTTGTTAACATTCATACTTATTATTTATTATTTTTCATTAGGTCAGATTAATTAATGCTAAAATAATTAGGTCAGCTTAATAATAATAAAATGTTATATAGCCAATAAACTATGACACAAGTAAAAACATATAATCAATCAACTCGTATCATAAAAGTGGTAATAAATCAACTTATTTTCATCAAAATTCATGTAGGCTTCCATTGATCAATGTTCTTTCAAGTGTCATACCTTTCAAATGTCACTAGATATTTATAAGGGCCTGTTGTTTTTTTGAGTTTTGAAAGGGGAAGTTGGTTAATGGAATTTTGGTTTTCATTGACCAAAATATTCATATTCTTTTTTTTCCAGATTTATGTATGGTATACAAAAAAATTTATTTTCCCAAGGTGAGTAAGTAATTTTCCCATTTGGGGGAAAATTTTCAACACTTTGATGGGATAAAAATACCCTTTTTAAATTTTAATAATAATTTTTTATGGCTAAAACAATTATTTTCTTATTTATTTGAGAAATAAAAGAATATGGGTAAATGCACTTACCTGAATAAGTAACTTCCCGAAAAGTGAACAAAGCCAAAAGGATTGTCGACTTGTAGGTTTGCAGCCGTTAAATGATTAAATCAATAAGAGGATAATAGAAAATTTGGAAAAAAAAAATATAGCTTAGAATGAAAGGCTATAGTTTTGAATGTAAAACGCAGCATATTAGAATTAGAGCCTGAGAGTTCTGAGTATTAAAAATAAAAAAAAATGAAAAATGAAATTATAAGTTAAAACTTGCCCAACGAAAAGGCTAAAACATTGAATGTAAATCATGCAAAACTCCAGATCCAATTGCAGGTCGCCGAAGATAATCACTGTAGTTTTCGACGCTAAATCTCTCATTCAATGATGGTGGGGTTCTCTTCTTCTAAAAGATAGAAACTCCTCTTCCATTTCTTCTCAGCAAAGCCCTCCAAAACTCCATATCTGATTGCAAGTTGCCAGAGATAACCACTGCAGTTGCCGGCACTAAATCTCTCACTCAAAGATGGTGGGATCTCTGTTCTCTTCTTCTGAAAGACAAAAATTCCTCCTTTGTTTCTTCTCAGTGAAACCCTAAAATGAAAAAAGAAAGTAAAAGGAGAATGAAAATAAAGGAGGGTTGGGTTGGGCAAAGGGTCAGTAAACCTAATCGTCACCGGCCAACCAAGTCATCTAGGTTGATGATTTGTTGACTTGATCAACGATTTTTCATTAAAAAGATGAATTTTAATGAAACCAAAACCGGAAATGTAGCTGGGTGACAGTTTGGGCGGTTCGACTGTCAGGGTCAACGACAGGTTAAAAACATCGGTGGAGAATGTTATTTAGGGGTGTTTGACAATATGTTTTTTTTTTTTTTTGAGAAAAAGAAAACAACCACCACATGAGTAAAAATAATATCAACCATTGTTGCTTTTGCTTTTTTGTTTTTAAAAACAAAACCAACCATTTTGCCGAATAACCCTTAGGTTCAGTCTAAAAGAAGTACAAATATAAATATGTACAATACAAATACATATAAAATAATAATACAAAATATAAGATTTTGCACTTTACATCCACTTTTTTTTTTTTTACTTCCATGCCCAAGATTAATTGAAACCACTTAACATCACTTGGATTTTCAAGATCAATTGACTAGTTTTGAGGTTCTATTTAATGGTCTGGATATATGGTTTATGTAATTATCAAGTGAAATTTTTGAAAGGAATCTACCAAATAAATAAACTATGAAAAATCTATCCTTTCAATTATTATATTATATTATATTAAGTATTTGACCAAAATAAAAGGTTGAGAATTATGAGCAAATCAGAAGTACTTGAAACTACAAGGTCCACGATTGCAAAAAAATAAAACCTGAAGCGATTGTCTGGAGGTGCTACAACGTTTTATTAATGCATTTGGTCAATATCTCCCTATCTTAAATTAATATCCGGGTTTTCTTCTTGAGACTTATATAGATTCTCCTTGTCATACGTTGAAAAAGAAAATGTTGACAACATTTAGAGCTGGTATAATAGGGGAAATTAAGAAGTCATCCTCTTCCTTCATGAATAGGGTTCCAATCATTCATGACTGGTTATAGCATCATTTCAATTTAGAACTGTTTCGACCTAACTTGTAATGGGGTCAGGGGTCGGATCGGATTACGACTTTATGAAATATAACAAATACTGATTGGAGACGGATCCAAAATTTTTAGCTCCCTGAACTGAATTGGCTTCATATAACGTTACAATTTTGACTTTGAATTTCAAAATTGGGTGTCCAAACGGGCCCCTTCATTTGTGGTTAGGATCAAATTTGAGTTTTCAACAATTTCGACTTTTGGTTTTGGTCAAACAAGATGTCTTCAATCAAAAATAAATGGTATGACCGCTACGGCATGAAGAGGGGAGTTGAATTTGAAACAAAGTCCTGAGCTGAGATAAGCTTAGCCCGCAAATATAAACGATGGAGTCCAAAGCCCAACAAACAGGCCCTGGGCTTCGTTCATAGCTAAGATTAAGATTAAGATATTATGGGTCAAAATGTATGTAGTAAGTTTGAATCTGGGATATGACTTCAAATCAATAAATACTGTTCTTGTATAGAATTAGTATTCACATGATATCGTTTGTTACAGTTGAATGTTACGTCAAGAGGCCAAAGAAGTCAGCGACAACTCCTCCTCTAAGTCGTCTTCATTACCGATGCAACCATGCCAAGTGCTTGTCCATTCTGACAACTTTGACATGGCCGGGCTGTCGCGATTACAAAATAATAATATGTACAGTATAAATATATATAATAATAATAATACAAAATATAAGGTTTTGCATTATATATAAGATATATTTATATTTGTACTCCTTTCAAATTAAGACTTAATTTGTACAGAGTATAAATATAAATAGGTACAGTACAAATACATATAATATATAAAGTTTTATATTTGCAAAAGTTGAGTATTGATAATGGTTTGAGCATACAGTATATATATATATATAAAATACAAGATCTTGCAATTTATATATTTGCATTTGTATTCTTTCTGGACAGAGCCTTAATAAATCTCTTGAATTAAGGTATGACTCCACTTTGCCATGTTTACTATCAATTTCATGAAATTGTTCAGATGATAAAATATAAACCAGCTAGTACGTGTTTAGTTTGAAGTACAAGGAAAGGAAAGAAAATGTAAAGAAACCTTTACAAACCTTATATAAATTTTCTTACGTCCTTCAAACCAAACATAGCCTAAGGGTAACGTTTAAACATGTTTATAGAAAAGTTAATTAATTGAGCTGCCACTGATTCTTTTAAAGTTGGGTATTGATAATGTTTTGAGTGTTTTTTTTTTCCTTGTTTTGGGTGGACTTGATTATTGTAGGGTTTAGGGTAAGATGGGCTATATTTCTTTTCTGTATTAATCTTTTTTTCGAGTTTTTATTAATAAAATTTTAAAATGACCATCCTTCTAACTGGAATAAAGTTTGAAAATTAAATAAAAAAAGATATATGATATAAGAGTCTAAAGGCATGGTCTAGGACCTCTAGGTATATGGGTGAAGAGTAGCATGTGCAATCCCAAGTGGTGAAATTGAGAACTTTGAATATATACCACCAAGTCGAAAGATGTTTCACATGTTACACCTGACATGGTCAGTTTCGGAAGGGCCTAAAATAAGTGAAGCCCTACCCCTGTCTTTAATTTGTCGCGCGGAGACATAAGACATGAACCATTTGAGATGGAAAGGAATATGTGAAACCTTGAATAGTTATGCTCTTGCCATATTATTGTTACTACTATGGAACCTTCCGAGTTCCGATCGACCTTGTATTAGCGATGGGAGGCATGTGGAGGGTTCGGAGTATATGCTGTATGTGTGATGCGTGTATTTGAGGAGGCATATTCACGTGAAAGTTTTGTTTAGGCTGAGTTTGAAAGGAATATAAATACAAATATGTAGATTGCAAAATTTTATATTTTATATTATTTTGTATGTATTTATACTGTTTATATTTACATTTTGTATTTATGCTGTATATATTTTGTATTATTTTGTGATATTAAGAGAAAGAGAGATAAGGGCTCAAGTCAAATAGTTGTAATCGATGGATAATCAAGATTTGCTTGGTGTTAAGAAAGAGATGGTGGGCCCTGTCACTTTGATGTTTGCCCAGACACACACACATGGTGCACATGCAAGAGGGGATGGTGCCTACTTCTAGATGAATCTCCACCTAGCTAGGTGATCCTCTCTTATATTGTGTTTGGTTTGAAATAAAAAGGTAGAGGGTCTCACCGTTTCAAATTATAGTACCTAGCTGCCTTGTTAAGTGATTTTTTTTTCGTGAATATTCCATTCAATATATAACTTCCAATTTCATATCACCCGTTTCGTCCTGAAATTTTTCTTTTTAATCAGGAGTTATTTGCTAATGTGGTTCAATAAAATGTGGATTGTTTCAATCCATTGAGCTCACCATAGAATTCAAATCAGACCCCACAACATAAGATTGCCCCTTATACAGCACATTGCCATACATTTAGAATTTCTCCCAATAATAATACCAAAAATGATGTGGGACGTTGTGGGGGCTGATTTGATCTGGCAACCACGTCGCAGGAATCAAACCACCCCTTGTCAAGGTGTCCTGCATTATGGTTGGATGGTGCGAATACTGCATTATGGTTGGACGGTGCGAAATTCTGTTAAATAAAACTTTGAATAAAATATCTTATAAATTTATTGTGAAATTATACAAAAATGGTCAAATCCATCATAGTGTGGATTGATCCGCAAGATGTACCAAAAAAAACCACAAGATTTAAGCATGAACATAAAATGCGATATGGCCTAGTTGAATCAATGCGACAGTAGTGTGGACTGAATTAAGTCACGCCTTATTAAACACTCTTTACACCGTGGCATGGATCAGAACCAAACAATCCATACTATTTTGGAAACAAGTCATGAACAACCCCTTACTTAGAATTTTAACTCGCATCAATAGGGAATCTGGGTAATTAATTAGTCCATGATTTGAAAGAAAAAAGAAAATAGAAAAAAAAAATATACAAAGAGGAACTTCAGCAGCTCGAACTTATTGAAGTATATATTTCCTTTTTCATGAGCCAGGTCTTTTGTTGGGAATAAGTGGCATATGTCAAATTATGAATTGGATATCTATCAAAGATTAAAATAAACGATATTATCTACAAATCATCATTTTTTTTTGCATTTTTCTTAAAGTTACCATCACTTTTCAAAAAATCAAAACCTCCAAAAGTCATTTTTATTTTCTAAAACTCACATTTCCTTAAAATTTCTGAAAGATCATTATTATTAATCATTAATAGAAGTTGCCCACATAAACATTTAAGTATTTATATGGCTAATTAAACTATCCCTGAATGGCTAGTCAAGCTTATTAAATATTTTTCATGATAAAATTACCCCTAACCCAAGCTAGACCCACATTAGGCCTGTAACAATTGGGGGTAATTTTGTCATAAAAATATTTAATAAGGTTGATTGTTCAGGTGTAGTTTGGTCATGTAAAATAATTAAATGTCTATATGGACAACTTCTATTAATGATCACTAATGGTGATTGTGAGTGTTGAAAACAGTTTACTTTGAGCTGAAAATGGAGTTGCCACCCATAAGTTATGGGTATTTTGGATTAAAATTTGGCAGGATGGGGCTTTTGGACATTCTGAGTTAGTTGGTGAGGTCAGATTGGCCCAACTAGGCCAAGATCGGGAAAATTTGGAAGGGGTGTGATTCAATCAATTTGAAGCTTCAAAATGGAATCTTGGTGCAATAAAGGGGCAAACAAAGATATTTTTGGGCTGAAATTTTACGGTGGGTATTTTAGAATATCTGGGATCTGGTGGTAATGTCCAGTTGGTTCAGGGGGTCAAAATATTAAGAATTTGGGTCAATATGATGATTTGGAACGGAATTTTGGTTTGATGGAAGGGTAAATGGGAGAATATAGAGTTAAATTTTTATGGGCAAGTGTTTTGGTGTATCTTGAATTTAATGGTATGGTCTAATCGATTTGGATATGTTAAAATCAAGGGGATTTAGGTTCCAATTGTTTAGACTAACAATGAACATCGGAATAGAATCTTTGTTTGATGGGAGGGTAAACGGAAGAATTTTGAGTTAAAAATTTACTAGGTAGATATTTTTGGAGGTCTTGAGCCTGATGGTGGTGTCTGATATGAAGATCTAGGTGTAAGACAAGGTTAATTGGGGCCATCAGATTGGTATTGAGAAGATTTAATGGTGGATTTGAAGGCTTTTGGGTTGAAAGTTAGGTTTCTTGGGTTTTTGGGTGTTTTGGAGAGATTGGGAAGGTCTAATTGAGCATTTGGGGTAATTTGGGGTTTCGGGCGACAGACTAAACAAAAAACAGGTATTAACAATGATCTAATAAAAATCTTAAGGGAATGTGAGTTTTGGACAATAAAAATCAAGGACAAGGGGGCTCATAGAGGTTGTGAAAAGTGATGGCAAATTTAAGAAAAATGCAAAAAAAGTCATGATGAATTTTAGATAGTATCCAAAAAAATAACTTGGAAGGTTAATTCCATATACCTTGGTGGTTGTAGCAAAGATTTGTGATCAAATTTCGATTGGAGGAGGGCTTTTTGTAGCACATTTGCGTGATTTTTTTAATCCAGTTATTTAAGACTAAAAGAATCTTGATCAACTAAGAATTAATATTGGTGTAACTCAACTGACATGACTTAATATATAATTGAAATGAAACAAATAATATATAAGAACAGAACTAATCAATTTAAGCAAGAACTGAATTGCCGAGTTAACTCGGATGAGTTCTGTGCTAGTATCAAGTAGTCAAGTAGTGAGAGACCGAATTACGTTGGGCAAGAAAGGACTTTCAAAGCTAAGAAACCAGAACCTATCCAAACCCGAGTGAACTGGCTGACTTCTGAGTTGACTCACTAAGTTTTCAAATGATGATTTAGGTACCAAAGATCACATTATACCATATGTGCAAGATGGGTGTGCTAAGAGTTTGAGGAATGCATAGATAAATGGGTTGTATTGGTGTTTTGAATTCCTCGTGTGATCTTGTTCTATGATCAAATTCAGATAAATTTGAAAGAACACCAAAGGCAAAATTTCATAATGATTTGCGATGGAAATGAATTCATAGAGACAAGTGAAGCAATATTTAGTCTTTTCAAATTTTGAATCTTGCAGTCAGTTGGATCTCGTAGACATTAGATCTCATAGTTACCCGACCTTATGATTTTTATAGGACTCTGGACTCGCTGGTCTTCCAGACTCTCGATTATCTACTATTAGCAGTCACGATAGGTGCGGGATGAGTTACTTACAACTTGTGGGAACCATTCTGTAGGGTTTTTTCTCTTTAGATAGCCTTGTAATCTTGCATGAAAAGTTATCTTGTGTCTTAGAGCCTAAGAAAGAAAACAAGAGGATGCATGAGAGAGGGGAGAGGCTGAACTATTGGTGATGACTGATGAGAGGCTGTAAGTGTACTGGGAGATGGGGGAGGCAAAACTTAGGGCATATTGGGAGCAAGGGGTATTGGTAAAAAAGGGTACAAACAATGTAACTGTAAATCTCCATTGTTGGTACTTGGTGGTGGGTTTATATTCCTTTAATGCCCATGGACGTAAGAGAAAAGCCAAATTATGTAAATCTTTGTATATTTGTTATAAATTCTTTTTGTATATGTTTGGCATCGATGCTGCATATACAACACTGCTGATGTATGGGTTAGAATTAAGCACCGTTTTTTGAAAAATTTGTGTTTTTTTATTTATTTATTTGGAATTGGTGTTGCTAGATAGGACATTTCCTGGAGTAACATCAATTTTTCTATTTGGTACCAATGCTCTAGAAAACGTTTTCAACACTTGTACCTATTATCTAGTGCCACATCACTGCCACCTCACATCCCTGTTGGTAACAATGAGTTGCAGCTCCAGGAAATGTCAAATTCGGCGTTGCTCCAAGCCATGCCTTCCCAATTTCTAAGCATTACTTGGAGTACCGTTTTTTATAAAAAAAAATGGTTCTAAATAAACACCCGTTTCCTAAAACACCATTTTTTCCGATATAACGCTGATGTGGTGCCGTTTTATAGAACAACAGGACGATGCCAAACATACGCCTTATTTTTTTATGTATATACAAATTGATTTATCATACATGCACGCAATGTTGAAAGTATCAATACATCCCAAAATGCTGTATCACACTCTTTACTCTTTAATTTGTTTTTTTATTTCTTTTTAAAAAAATTGGTGAGGGATCGATTTAAGACTTGCATGCCCGAAATGGGTCAAAACCCCAAAAAAGGCTATCTACTGATACCATATATATCGGCGGTTAATGCATGTATTTACATGGTGGATATTCCAGAAAGCAAAAGCAAGCAAGCCTTTCCTTTTTATATTTATATCCACGGTAAAAATAAATAAATAAGAACATTTGCATGATTAGACCAAGGCCATTAATTATATAAACCAAAGACTCGGTCAGCTGCGAGTTAAGCAAGGACTAGACTAGGTAGAAGAAAAGACAAAAGTTGGAAGGGAACAAAGACACGGCACGAGACCACGAACTAAAAAGAAACAAAATAAAAGAAGTAATTCTCTGATAAACATATACCAATACCATACCTATATATACATACAATAACAAAATAAACCCATCCAGCCTTCCTATTCACACCAACAAAAGAAAACGTAAATAGATAAACCCGGTAGTACTTGAACAGTTGAGCGTTCGCCAATAAAAGCTCCTTGGCTAACCCTATTTTCTCTTCTTATCCATTTCTTTTTCCCTACTCCCTTCTAGATCTCCAGAAATACTTCCCACTTCCCATTTCTACTCCTGGGTCCTGCCTGATCTTATAGCTTCATTAAATTCTCTTCACATCCTTCATATATACTTTAATTTGTTCTTCACCTAGTCCGATCAGCCCATCATCAAGTGTAAACAACTCATGAGATAGCTAGCTTTACCGTGTGGAAAGTACAAACCGGTTATACGGAAAGCTTAGAAAGGTGGATCGAAGACATGGGAAGAGACCTTTTCCTTCCGAAGCATCGGAGGAGAAAGAGGAAGCCCACATCTTCCCTGCCTACGCCGCCTCTCGTTCTGAGCAAGACATGTCGGCCATGGTATCTGCCCTCGCCCATGTCATCGGAACTCCCGACGATAAGTCGGATCAGGTGCAAGCAAACCAAATAGTCGTACAGAAGTCTGGCATGAGAGAACAGGACGCATCACAACCTGCTCAGGATCAAGGTACCGCATCATGCATCCATCTTGTTCTAGCTACAGATCCTAGATACCTAATTCTCTCTTGTGAATTAATTATGAAGAACAAAGAAAAGATTTTTTTTTTTGGGGGGTTGGCACTCGGATTACCTAATTACTGCTTCTGGGTCATTTGTCAAAGCCTCGTAATATCTTGTTACATTTTCTGTTTTGTTGTTCAGAAACAAGGTACCAAAAACCCAACTTACCTAGTGTTGCAAGTCCCTATCATATATTATGTTTTACAAGCAAGACTCCTTGGTTTTAGTTGTCAAATCCATCATTTTCTATCTTTTCTTGCATTGTTTTTTCTTTTCCCCTTCTCACTCCTTCTTCTCTCTGAACTTGCAATTGGTGTTAATGGATCTTCATCCCATTTATGAAAAATGGTGGTGTACGAAGAGAAGTGGAAATTAATTGGTATCTGCCATAAAAATAATCACCAACTATCCATTTCTTATCTAAGTATAGTTGATTATTCTATTTTCTATGATCAACTCCAAAATCGAAATGGATCTTTGATTCTAGTTCAGGTTCCCATTGGGCAGATGTCTTTGTGGTTTTATTTATTTTTTGCTTGTCTGACATGATTTCTCTTTTCTCTAGTTTTGTTAACCAAGAATGTAGTTAAAGCTTTGCAACTAATCCCTCTTCATATGTTTTGGTATAGCTAAATTCAAACTTCTCTCTCTACAGTCTTCCATGTTACTTCTAGAAAGGAACTCCCTTTAATTTTGGTCTATATATATATAAATTCTTTTTCTTTAATATCCAATTTAAAGCATTATTTCATTTCTATGTATGACATGTAACAATGTATTTATTATATATACTAAACAAAGATACGCACAACCTGTGAAGGAAACTCAAGTCGAAGACACTACAGAGGAGTAAGACAAAGACCATGGGGTAAGTGGGCAGCCGAGATACGTGACCCAAAAAAGGCAGCTCGAGTATGGCTTGGCACCTTTGACACGGCCGAGGATGCGGCGGTTGCTTATGACCAGGCGGCTCTCAAGTTCAAAGGAACCAAAGCCAAGCTTAATTTCCCTGAGCGAGTTCAAGGGAGGACTGAGTTGAGCTATTTTATAGGCCATCGTGACTCGGCCTCTGCTCGTGTTCCAACTCCAAACCCAGTAGTTTTCCCTCCTAGTCTGTCACAAGAAACGTACCCAGACCTCCTCCACTACGCACAACTACTTTGCAGCAGAGACGAGGATTTACCGCTTGTTACGCCCAATCTCTATGGTCTGGAATCGTTTGGTTCACAGCCTTCATTTTCGTGGGAAATGTCGTCGTCTTCTACATCTTCAACGATGTCTCAAGAACAGCAGGAGCAGCAGCAGCAGCCACCAGAGCTGCCAAGGTTTTCATCGCAGATCAGTGGCTCTTATTCTGGCTCTGAGCAATGGAGGAGCACTCAAACCAGATATCCAAATGATCACCAATGAGAGGAGATACATCATACAAGGGAATTTGGAGTAATTTATTCATCGTCATGTTGTTGTAAGACATTTTTTTTAATTAATTAAGATCTTTCTTAATTTCGACTTTACATGTTTGATCTCATTAAATATAATTGCTGATGGAGAATGAGACCAATAGAGAAGTTCCAAAGGAGGGAATAGTCTAGTAGGGACAGACTGCTGGCAGTGCAATGAAAACTGAGAAGAGAGATAGAATGGATGGTTTTTGATTGTCAACTTCGAACTATATTGCAGTATTGCATGTACCGCGTAAGAGCTATATTAATATTCATGGATGTGCTGTGGGCCTGTGTGTGTTGGTCATAAGTAATAACAGTCTCCTGACCTTATATCTCTGATCGTCCAAGACTTAAGGGGTAGCGTGTAGTAGTGTTCTAACCTTCAATTAACCATGTCAGAATTCAGGAACCTGTGTGAGTTTAATATCTACGTCTACCAAAGGATGGGATGAGCTAGTAGTGAAATAACTTTCTTCCTCGTTTTAATTAGTAGTCAGTAGAGCTCGTTAAGAGTAGGCTTACTAATTGATCAAGAATCAGTAGACAAGCATGTAGGACCCAGTGTTGTTCATGTAAGTCACAACGTGTTTTAAGGTCTGGAGCGAGGTGGGTAGATGGGTCAAATCCAGTCGCACCGATAACTGATCCCCGTCAAACAAATGGACAACCTAAAATTTTCTGATAGTCTTGGCATCAATCCATATACCCATCATCTCGCTTGTTTATGGTGGGCTGTTGGTAGGTCGTCAACCACGACGCATTTAAGAGTTAAGACAGAATTCAAATGTTGCCGTAGTTTGGTCATGAAAGTCGGCTAAGAACTCAGCTTTTCACAGAGAGAGAAGTTCTCATACGAATTTTTAATTTTTTTTTCTTCTGACAAACTCAATAGAATAAGAATTAGCTAGAAAGAGAGGGAAACAGATCAAAAGTCTAAAGAGCCATCAAGCCTTATGAACATATATATTTTTAAACTTTAAAGGGCTCGTCTCTCTGCCAAGTGCCAACTGCCAACCTACTTTGATTCTTTCTTTGTTTTCAACAAGCTGTTCAGGTAATCCGGCTTGGAACTTGGAAGTTTCTCTTACATGCACGGTAGGTAGTGAACCGTGAAAGGCCGATCGAACCGCTAACCAGTTTGAATATGTCCCAACTTAGACCAATGAGCTGGAAGTGGAAGAGTTGGTGTTCCCTGAAAAAGACTCACACCCAACCTGGTCCCAGTTCATGATCGATGTACTCGATGATCGTCTAACTCTATCCATTTATGACAGACGGGTTGCACGGTGCAGTTAAACCGTAGACTAGAGATACGATGTTTGCAGATTTGCTATTGCCTTGTAAAAAAAAAAAATAGAGAGAGAGAGAGGGGGGGGGGGGGGAGGGGCATTGTGATTGAGGACGATGATATATTGCAGATACAAACAAAGAATTAAAAGAAAGGTGATAAACCTGTCAATGTATGTGATGACAAGTGGTGTCGGTAGTGCCATGCAAGTTGGTGAGAGGACGAGAATCTAAGGTTGCTTGCTTCGGTTGCTCGTTGCTGTCATCGACCAACAGTAAGAGCAAAGAGAGAGACATAAAGTCTGGAACTCTGGATGGTTCAAATAATGGAGACGATCCAGCAATATATTGCTATTAGCACCACACTCACAGGCCTTTGTTCGGTGGATGTCAAATCATAAAGGACAAAAAATATAAGTAAACAGCGACTTCTATATGTATGCAATGGTTTATGGGGGGCGGGGGGGGGGGGGTCCTGTATCGTTAGCACCTTGCCTTATCGAAACAGGCAATACACATTATGATCATTCATTTCCTTTAGGTTAAGTTTCGAAAGAGTAAAATGTAGAGTGCAAAATTTATGTTTGCATACTTCTTAAATTGAGCCTCTTAAGTTAGAAAAAAATACAAATATAAATATATACAATATAAATACATACAAAATATAAGGTTTTATACTGTATATATTTGTATTTGTATTAAGACTCGGCTTTTAGGAGTAAAGGCTGTTTTTGTTTCCTATGCAATTTAAATTATATTAGTATAAATGCATGGGAGTTTAGATGAAAAAAATGTAAATACTTGTGTAATTTTGTTTTGGGTTTTACTTTATTCTGTTTATGTCTTAATTTACTTAATTTGTCCTCTAATCAAACAAAATAAGCTAAAATTTAAAACAAAAATAGGTCAGAATTTACACCCAAATCATTTGCACTGTCATAGTTTTGCATCAATGCAAATTTATTTACATTACAAACAAATACAGCCAAAAATACAAATATGTAGAATACAAAATCTGTAATTTATATTATTTTGTATGCATTTGTACTGCACATATTTGTATTTGTACTCTTTATGCTCAGTTTGGAAAGAGTACAGACACAAATATGTATAGTATAAATAAATACAAAATATAAGGTTTTGCACTCTACATAAACTTATATCTGTGTATTTCTTCTATGTTCATTTTGGAAGGAGTATGAATACAAATAAATACAAAATATAAGGTTTTACACTCTACAAATTTGTATTTGTATTCCTTCCAAATGGAGCCTTAGGCTGTGTTTGGTTGCAATGCAAATAAATTTGCACTAATACAAAACCATGACAGTGCAAATGATTTGCGTGTAAATTCTGACATATTTTTGTTTCAAAGTATAGCTTATTTTGTTTGATTGCAGTACACATGAAGTAAATCAATACATAAAGCATAATAAAGTAAAATCCAAAACAAAATTAAATAAGAATTTGCATTTTTTACGTTTGCATTCCCATGCATTATACTAGTATATATAAATAAATTTGCACTGCAACCAAACACAGCCTTAGGTATGGTTTGGAAAGACTACAAATATAAATATATAGAGTATAAAGTCTTATATTTGTATTATTTTGTATGCATTTATATTATACATATTTGTATTTGTATTCTTTTCAAATTTAACCTAACATTGAGAAAAACCAACCATCCACGGTAAGATGTATTCGGTCCAACTACAGTTATAAAACTATGAAACCAATTTTACTTTGCAAAAACATGATTTTGATGGCACTGCTGATTTTATCAGGGAGGTGGAGACAAACTAAATGCGTTTTCACTTAGCCAAATAGTGGCTTTTGGTTTGAAAGAAAAGTCAGATAAAGAAAATGGAAGAAAAGGTAGGAAAACTTTATACAAGGCTTGCATAGGTTTTTCTTACCTTTTTTTCTTTTTTTTTTTTTTTTTTGAAACACCAAGATTTCATGCCCACACTCTTTACACACAATACAATGCAGAGCACATCTACTTAGCAGTTTGAAAAGAGTGCAATTACAAAAATGTTTGGTATAAATACAAATATATGTTTGATTCATAAAAATGCTTTTTTTAAGATTGGAATCCACTTTTTTTATATTTTAAATTAATAATTTCTTAATATAAAAGTTGGATATAAATTAACTTTAATCTCATTTTGATTGGAAACATGGCTTAGAATCCATAAGTGATATCATTTTCAATACACGAATATTAAACACTTATAAAACAAAACTAGAGTACATATAAATGCATATGTGCACTCTTTCCAAATGGATAGAGCGCTTTCATTTCAAATTTTCAATAGTCATGTGCTCTCACTGTCATGTTCATTACTTAATAAAGAGGCGATCCAATAAGATCGAGCACGCTCATGTTGAGTAAACCATGGGCGATATATATAGTTTATCGATAGTCACTTGGATAATATAAAAAATTCAATTGTGATGTCATGGCTTGGGTGGTTGATGACAAAGCCACGTCACACAATTTCAAATTGAAAGAGAGATTCTTAGTTTTAAAGGGGAAGAAATTGAGTGGCCCCAATGATATATGCCATACATACCCTCCTCATCACCCCACTGGTTGAAAAATCTAACAAGTGAAGAAATTCCTTAATAAGTGTGTCAATCAATATCGGCTTAAGCCAATGTATTATGTATGACAGGACTTGTACAGTTTTACGTAGCATAACCACTCCCCGCATGAACATATCAGGCATGCATAGACTATATTTCAGTTTTTTCGAACTAAACAAAGGAAATCAAGGAGAGCTGCAATGCAATTATTTTTTAGTAGCCTTGTCCTTGTGTAAAACTACCCCTCCATATCGATCTGTCCTTTTTCGTATTTAATAAGGAGCTATGCTCATCCCACTAATAAACGTGTTCGCACCATATGATAATTTGACGGGATCCGGACAAAGTAACCAAATCCTACAAGAGGATACTTGCGGGAGGGAATGGCCATTTCCTCATATTGGGGAATGTTATTCCACCAAAAGTGGAATTTCAATTCTGATCTCATTCAATCAAACAGTTTTAATCGAATGGGGTGTTTTAATTCCGATTTCAAACCCTCATTCCCATCAACCAAATGAATCTTGAGTTTGTCCTTTGAATTTCAACATTTGTTTTCTTAGAAGGTCCTTTGAATTTCAACATAAAAACTCATGCTACTTACTAGAACCATACTCAAGGTGACAATCAGCTGGTGGATAAGGTCTCCACTGGCTGGTCGTAGCGGACACTTGGGATAGAATCCCGTCTTCACATGGGTTACCCCGTTGTATAATACCATTACCCTCAATACATCAAATCTGGATCATCCTTGGTCACAACAAATGGGAAATCATTTTCATGCGTGAATGAATACATGTATTATTAGGTGATAGTTGAGTTGGCTAATAATGTCACATCGAAACCTCCACAGCCATCCTCTCTCTAGCCACATCGACACCACATGTGACGGAACACAGCACTACTAACAAGAAGTGTCATGTACCGACAATCACAAGAGCCCTATCCACTTGGAACACGAACACCCAACTATAAATAGGTATTCCTCGTTGTTGTAAGAGACTCTTGAAAGAACACTCTTTGAATATATCTACACTATCTCCTGGTTGTAGACCTCAGTGCATGGTTTCGTCCTTGTCTACTTGGCAAGATTATCTGATTGTGTTCTCGGTTCGGAACACCTCGAATTAGACAACATCAGATTGGTGCCATCTGTGAGAAACGTACAAAAAGTCATTTCCCAAACACCTTTTTGCGCACTTAAAGCAACCATGCCTAAAAACATGTTTGACCGCTATAGAGCCCATTCCCCATCTTGGGGATCCTGCTCAGTTCACAGCTCTCCACATTGGGAGCCCCGACATCAGACCGCAATCAACCTTGCGCAATTCTAAGCCATGCCGCAGAAAGTCAACCGTATCCTAGCCATGATGGAGATGTTGGGGCAACCAGCTCGTGCCCCGCAAGCCACTCACCCCGCCACATAGGCGCCTAGTATAGTCAATCCTCACATCGAGGAC
Organism: Nelumbo nucifera; assembly: GCF_055504915.1. Classification (NCBI taxonomy): domain Eukaryota; kingdom Viridiplantae; phylum Streptophyta; class Magnoliopsida; order Proteales; family Nelumbonaceae; genus Nelumbo; species Nelumbo nucifera. The sequence goes on along the minus strand of NC_142651.1, from coordinate 1,448,127 downwards.
CCCAAAGGGCGCCACACAGATAGGCATAGGGCCCAATCCGATTGCGAACGACCACAACCATCTAGAAGATATGACTCCCCAGCCCAGCCTCGCGCGCACAACGCTCGTAGTAGATCCCATCACTACACCTAAGTGTCGGCAAAAGAACAGCTTGGCCAACATCTGTAGCAACCGCTAATCCTGTAGCCAAATCCAACTCGATCTAAGATCAGCTTGTAATCCCAAAGGGGGAGAAGTCCGCGAACGTGGTCCTAGCCAACAAAGACGCCGAGATCAAAGAACTGAGAGAGTGGCTGGTCGAACTAGAGCGCAGCCAAGCAAATAGAAGCGCTGCCCCTCCGATGGCTCGACCAATAGAGCAGCACCACGGTCAATAGCCTGTCTTCGTCCAAGAGATTATTGACGAGCTCCCCCCAACTAGATGGCGACCTCTTCAGTTCAAGAAGTATGATGGAGCCTCGAACCCCAATGACCACATTGAGGGGTTTAAGGTAATAATGATGCTATATGGCTCTTCCGAATGTCTCGTATGCAAGCCCTTTATCACTACCCTCCATAAAATCACTAGAATTTGGTATGTCTTCCTTCCTTTACGGCCCATATCTTTCTAGAAGAAGAAATTAGAGACACAATTTCTAATATAATTCACCAATAATCAAAGGCACTAAAAGACGTTGACCAATATCATACAAGTGCGAGAAAAGAAATAAAGGACGTTCAACACCGACGCTCTTTAGGTCCGAACTCTAAACCAATTAAAAATCCTATAATCCACGTGTACGGATATGATGTAGAGAATAGTAGTTGGCAAAGTGAGGGAGAACAACCGTAGACGATTTGATCACGACCAAAAAAAACAAGAAGTTAAGTTAGGCTGCCTACCAAAATGCACAAAAAGATGAGCCATAGGTTTTGATTGATCCCCAAATGCCGAAGCACTAAAACCAAAAATCGGAAATCGCAACTCAACTGAGACGAGCCGTGAGGTGAGGGAATCCGTCCAAAGATCTAGTTTGAATGGCTCCACGTAGCGTGGCGAAGGCACTGAGTCTGCTTGAGAAGACGTGGCATCAGAGTTGGGGTGAGGGGGCACTAATCTCAATGCTAGATGGCGCGGCCGCGTGGGAGGATATGATGACTGCGGCCTAAAAAGGGCCCGGAGATAGCGACTTTGGTTCGGATGCTTCTGCCGACTCGTCAAACTTGGCGGCTATAACAGATTTACGTACGACTGTTACGTGTCTGGCGTGAACGTTTGCACGTTTCATCGAAACCGTCTGGAGACAAATGTTAGGTATTTGACACGACAAACGTTTAGCCGTTTAGGTACTTGTATTCTGATATTCTTTTTGGCCCCACAACCGTTTGATTATTAAGTATATAACCTTAAGGGCTACCCAGATATGTATTTATTGACAGTCACCGTCACGTTAGATTTTTCGTTTGTAGAATATAGATTGTTTCAGTTTGTCTTCCGGGTTTGTACTGACAACCAGACCCGAATCCGGAATCGGGCTCGGTAGATTTTGAATTTTCTTTGTCTTTGATATCGATGCAATGCAATATTTGAGATTTGATTTATCGAATTTTTATTCTTGAAAAGAATCAAGCTAGGAATGAAAGGAAAAAAAAGAAATCGACCGAATTTACAAATAAAGTATAAGCGGAAGAACTTGTAACCAATCAACTCATAAGAAGCAAAGAGACAACCGGAGATTTTGGATCAAATTCAGCCTGCACCAGGGTAGGGGTTATGGGTTTCCCACCAATGAGATGGGATTTGTCACAATTCAAAGGAGGGGGGGGGGGGGGGGGGCTTGCAAAGTGTCAATTAGTTGATTGATAAGGTTTTCCTATTAGTTATAGTGAATCCCACTTGCCGTTGGATTGGGGGGTTATGGGTCGGGAGATAAGTTACCCTTTATTGTGTAACCCTATTAAACCGTCAAAATCTTTCCCACATCTATTTTTTGAGCAGCAGGGTATTTTTTTCCACAATAATTCTTTTTTAAAAGAAGGTTTTCAGGCCATAACCCCCTATCATTCAGACATGTGGTAATGTTTATTTTCTTGAAAAAGCATCTCATAAATTAGTTGCTCACATTTTGAAAGAGAAAATCCATTGCTTATATACATAAATTTCTTTTAACCACATTTAAATTTTTTCTTAGACATGCCATACTTTAAGACAGGTATTATACATTCAATAATAGTTTTTTAGAAATACATGAGAAGTGGGAAGCTTTCATTCTTATCAATTCCTAAAAAAAATGCAGGAAATGTAGAAGTGGCTATTCACAACCAATTCAGTCTACAGTCTACAATTTTAATAGTTAGTTTTATTTGAATTTCAAATATAAATATAATTATTAGACAAATAGTGAAACTCAAATAAAATATTCACAAAATAAAACTCAAATAAAATAATATTATTATAAAAAAAACAAAAAAAAATGAGTAAAAACCAATTCTTATATGAAACAAACAGATTGTGGGAATAGACCATTCCAATTCTAATTCCAAGGGATTTTGATTCCGTTTCTAACTATAAACCAAACGAATCCTAAGTATTTAACAAAAATCTTTCATCTTCTACATTTCTAAAAACCATGGTTAGAGAGAGATGTACCCACATTGCAAAGACACCATCATTCGTTATTTAGTCTCAATTTGGGAAGAGTAAAGACAAAATGTATGAAAATTAAGCTATGTTTGATTTGATTTGAACAAAAAGGTATGGAAAGCAACATGAAGGTAGTTAAAACCTATACAAACACAGCCTTAGGGTTTTTATCTTATCTTTTTAGCCACCTAAAATCATATCAAAGCCATCAAATTATGGGCATTTAGATGACAAAATACCATGTAAATTCTTAAGCTTTGAATATATTTTGGTTACTAAGGCTGTCTTTGGAAATGATGCCAATAAGTGTGAATGCAAATATGTAGGGTGTAAAACAGTTCATATAAATTGTAAAATTGGGTTAGTTTTGCACTGACAAATTTATCTTCATCTTCTTACCAAATAGACTTTTAGCTGTAATGGATGCAAACATGAATTCATATGCTTTTTTTTTTATCAAAAGCCCACTTGAATGTAGATTTACTTATTTTTTATTGATGTACTTTTACATCTTATTATCAATGTAAATATGTATTGGTCTGTCATTTGTCAATGCATAAATGTAATGTTGCCCAACACAAGCAAAAGTGAATGAGAGTGCAAATTTATACAGTACAAATAAATGCAAAATAATACAAAAATACAAGATTCTGATCAGTTTAAAAAGAATAGAAACTAAATACAAAATACGTATAAAATAATACAAAATACAAAAAAATTATACTGTACAAAATACGTATTAATCTGTACTCCTTCCGAAGTCCAAACTGAGACTAAAGTTGTCAATTTGATACATTGACGGGATGATGCTGTGAACAAAAACTCGTATAATTACTCAGACTCGGTTTGGAAAGAGTGCAAATACAAATACAAATAGGTAGAAAATAATATAAAATATAAAGTTTTGCACTTGTGTACTCTTTCGAAACTGAGCCTAAAGCATTGATTAAGTATTTGACATTTAATAATAATTAAAGGGGCATCTCCATCGAGTCGAGATCATGAGAATGAGATGGATGTATGTGAATGCTGTTTTGAGTTTGACACTGAAAGGCTTGCTTTTGTTGCATGCAGGCTATCGTTCAGTAATTAATGGTGGGGAGATGCACCTATAGTTACCATGCATGTCAAAACCTTTCTGCGGCTGTGGGACATTACTTTATATAATATACTTACCAATCTTAATTATCTCAGACATAATGGACAAACAAACGAGAAAAGAAAAGCTTTCAACGATGAAAACCATGCGAGAGTCGAGAGTCGAGAGACAGCCAGCCGATGGAGTGAGTGACCAAGAGTACTATTATAATTATTATCATATCTTGCTTTTCATCAGGGTGCCTACTGCCCACCAGGCTACCATATAACTTCTGTCTGTGTTGTGCACTTTAATGGCCGCTACGTCTTATTATAACTTATATGGCTTCTTTTTTCTTTTTTTTAAGTTTTGTCTGAAGAATTTATTAAAACTAACTTCATCTGAAAATCTATTTTATATATAACTGAATTAAAGCGTATCTCAATCCGTCTGTCGGGGTTTTCACCAAATATATAATTTCTAAACTTGCAAAAGCCAGAAGTTGCTATGTGAAAGACTTTCCAAATGGTCACTTTCACTCTTAACACCTATTTGGGAGGGCTGGGCGAAAAATTCAGTTAGCTGCTTCGATGTGTGCCAATAAGCCATTTAAAGGCTGTCGTCTATCAGTCTATGTAAGACCCACCTTGGAAAGCCAGGGGCCGTTATGTTCCGGCCCTCCCAATTGGGCACTGATTTTCACCTTTGAACACTTGAGGTTTTCTTATGAGTAAATTACAGAACCCCCTATACTATGGGGTACATCAGTGATAATAATCGCCAAATTATCCCTTTCTTATTTATTTGAGTGATTTCTGATTCGATTGGTTTTTTAAATATGATATTGAAGTCAAATGAAATGGCAAAGGTTTCTTTCTAATAGATTTAGATTTAATGTTTCATTTGGTTTTTCTTAATTTATTTGGAAAAGGAGTGCATAATTTTTATATTTTAGGGAAATTGTCTACAACTCACCATGAGTTTTCAGTATTTCTCTTCACCACAACTTTTCAAAATGTCAAAAACTCAACATGTCACTAACTTAAATGTTAAACAGACTAACGGGTGTTAATACACTACCATTTTAACCTTCGCAGAAAAAAAATAAAATGTATACAAAAAATAAATTAACGGGTGCTAATATATTACCATTTTAATATTTAGACATGAAAAAAGGAAAAAGTTCAAAAAAATATTTTCAAATATAAAATACATAAAAACGTAGAAATTACAAAAATTTCAAACAAAATAAAAAATTATTTTCATATTATAGAAACTATAGAAAAGGAAAAACAAACTCAGAAAATAAAAATTGTAGAAAAACATCAAAAGTTATAGAAAACACAGAAATTGCAAATAATACAGGAAAATTTATATATTATAGAAAATAGAAAATGTAAAAAAAACAGAAATTATAAAAAACATTGGAAATTAAAACAAAACACTAAAAAAACAAAAAAAAAACAAGAAAGTTAAAATATGAAACAGACCATTTTTCCTCTAGATCACCATTCAAGGGTAATTTGGTCATGAAAATTGTTATTTATGCTGACATGGACACCTCTGTTAAGAAGCAATAACGGTGCACTACGGAAGGTGAGTTTTGGAAAATAAAAACTTACTGACATGGTGAGTTTTAGACATTTTAAAAAGTTGTGGTGAGTTTAAGAGAAACATTGAAAACTCATGATGAGTTTTAGACAATTTCCCTATATTTTAAGATGAAGAAAAGCATTTATATCAGTGAAATGAAACAAAAATTTAAAGAAACTTGTTTTTCTACTGGTTTTAATTTGTTTGAAAAAAAATGAAGGTATTTCTGGGCCAATCAATTAGCAATTAAGAGAAAATGGTGAACAAAAGAAAATATGGAAAGTTCTCGTAAATATTTTGGTAATTTAGTGCATTCCATCATCAAATATAACCACCAGGGGCTATTTGTCTCAAAGGCTTAGTTTGAAAGGAATACAAATGCAAATATATAGAGTGAAAAACCTTGCTTTTTACATTATTTTGTATATATTTATATTATACATATTTATATTTTGTTGGAGGGATATTCAATTTACAAGAATCTCTCCCCTCCCTCTCTTGTTTTTTGTCATTTCCTCTTTCCACTATTGAATGATTCCTTATCTTATATTGTTTGGAAAATGAGTGGAAGTGGAGTATATTTGTAGTTTTGCTCTTTCTATGGGTACAAACCCATAGAATCATAGAATGGCCCAAAATCCCTAAACTGTATTAGAAACCACACTAAACAACAATTTACTAATCAGTTTGACTTCCATGCTAAAATAGTTTGGTTTGGTATGTGAATTTCTCAAACTACAATTTACTGGTTTGGTTTAAGATCTTCTCTAAGTCGCACCGAACCAGACCGTAAACATCCCTATGCAGAACATAATGGGCATAACTGCATAAGAATCAATATTCACCCCTCTTTTTTTTTTTTTTAGTGAAAACCCTCAAAGAAGCCACAATTTCAGCCGACATTTTACGTTTCGTATTTTTCCCAACATTTTCTTCATATTTCTCGTATAACCGAAAGAGGATTTATAAAAGGGTGTTCTTCGGTGTGACTGTTTTCCTTTTTCTTATTTTTCGTTGTGAGTTCTAAAAAAACAAATTAAAATCATCTGGTTTGAAAACAAACTGTTTCTTAGAATAAAAATATGGAAAACATGTCCTTAGTTGTAAATGTGTCTTTCGTTTTTAAAACTAAAACAAAACACATTTTTATGTAATTTAAATCATACAATATTTCTCATCATCTTTCAATAAACATACAAACGTAAACTTTTTTTTTTAAAAAAGAAAAGCAATATATTTTTACTTCTCAAAACAAAAACACTAATCAAAAACAAAAACATTTACGTTATAAAACACCCCTAAGGGTGTCAATTGAGTCCCCTGATTTTATAACTTTAAAAGTTAAATGCTTTCTTTTCTTATTTAGGCTTTAGAGTCCCACGGCAACCGCCGCACAGAGCACTAGTTTAAAAGCTCAAACTTGACATTATTATTAGTGTGAGAATGTTGACTTCAAGGTCCCATACTACTACATAATGTTTAGGCCCCTATGAAAGGTCACATTCAACTCACTTTAATTTACAACCATACAAGAACTTTGTATACATGGGACTAATGGCATGAATGAACTCTATAAGGGACCACCTATATATGGACCTTTCAAACAGGATTCCAAAGGGAAAACACAATAGAGAATATAAATCTTTTCTTTTAGGTTCTTCAACCTTTAAACAAGTTCCCGACACTATATCTTTGGTGTCGTTAGAAAAGATAGCATTTTTGTGTCCCAAGGGTCATATGGCCACCGTTATCCATCTATTTTTAAAATACATACATACATATATACATATACATAAAAAAGTTACTATTCTGCATCATTTATACGCCCTGCATTATCTAAGAGATGCATGCAAATTAGCCAAAATACAAATTTCACTCTGTCACACAGAGAGAGAGAGAGAATGGCTCAAGTGAAGAGTTGTAAGGGATACAGAACATAACATGAGCTGAATCAGATGGCTTTACACCCACAACTTGTATTGGCATAAGGGACCCCTACAAGAAAAGCAAATTCCCAGACCTGGCAAGTGTTCCATTTGAGAAATTGTTCAAAAACTTAATTTGTAACAATGAGAGTCAGGTGCAATCATAGAGCTAATCTGGAATCAAACAACTTCCTGGTCCTGCTGGTGTCGAGAAAGGTCACAACACCATGCATGAACTATAGATAAGTATTGATTTAAAAGATAGCTATCGTATTTTCCACTGAGACAGTAAATCAGCAACTAGGCAAATAAGTAATGTCGTCTTTTTGGATTCATTCATCTTTGGTTCAATAACAATACGAGCTTTTTCTCAGGGGCGGAGTTAGGATTTTCTTTTGAGGGGGGCAAAAAGTAATAAACATGGATGGGGAGCAAAAGTTAGTAAATATAGGTAGGGGACCAAAATATAGATAAGGTTAAAATGGGTATTGTAGGGATTTTCAAAGCATACAGGGGGCCATGGCCCCCCTCTGCCACCCCCTGGCTTCGCCCCTATTTTTTTCCACGGTTTTCAAAACTGGATGGTCAGATCAGAAAAACCCGGAACCGGTTAGGTAACTGGCTCAATTTTACCCCAAAACCGTTATTTCATCAAAAACCGTTAATTTAGTCAATAGATCGCTGGTTAGGGCAGTTGAACTGTTCGAATTGATCTTGCACCGACATCCGCAGTAAGTGAAGTTAAAGCAGAAGCAGCAGCTGAAGCAACTGGAGAAGCAGCAAGAGCAAGAGTCAAGCTGGATCGCTCATTCCAACATCAACAGGTGATTCATCTGTTCGATTTAAACGGTCAGACCGTTTGACCAAAAAATCAGGCCCCTGACCAGTTTATTGTCCGATTCAATTATAAAAACCTTGCTTTTTCCAACCATTTCTTTTACTTATATGCTTTCGCTGATCCAAGTGGGATCTGCAGAGAGGTGTTTGTGACACCGCTAGAACAAATGCTAAGCTTACTAACAAGATGAGGTTTAGGGGGTGATTACCGATGAAAATTTGCTTTCAGATGCTTTAAATTTAAAGAGCTCCTTTTTGGATGCTCATTAGATATTTAGATGTATGGATGGATCCCAAATACGTAGTCACTATTATTACACCGTTAACGCATAAATACAATACACAAATGAATAAAATAAAAATAAGCGAGATTCTACCTCTACGTGTAACGTGTAACTAAACTAAAGACACATACATCCATGCCCAAATGCAGAAGGAGGATACACATAAATAAAAATGCATGCACCCAAACCAAATTGAGGTTCATGCACTTAAGAGAGAAAAGGACATAGGCCCCAACCAAGAGTTGCCTCCGACTCAAGTTGCTGGGTTAGGAATTAGGATTATGATAATGATTCTATACGAGTTGAGGCTCCGCAGCTGGAGTTGTTGTCCAATGAACCGACAAGTATCATCCCTTTTAATAATCCGCTTGTTAAAATATACAACCCGACAATTTTGGCCTTACAAACACAACCCCAGTCATCCTCCAACCAAATGCATCATCATTCCTCGTTCCTCCAAATATGCCAACATCATAAAACCCTGTTCCTCAGCTGGAAAACTATAGGCGAAAATATGAACTGGGTGGGGTTAGATTTGACTATTTGAGGTGAATTAATTATAATCCATCTCAACGTATTAAAGCCCTATTACTCTAACCTAACCCCCTCTCTCTCAGATCCTTCATCCTCAGCAAAGCCAGCCTACCCCAATCCAAAATTCCAAATCAGTCGTTTTTAAGCATGTTGAATACACGCCTTCATTTTCTAATTGGTGTCAACCAAGAAAATAGGTCCAACTCGGGACGAGTTAGATCAGATTTAGGTTGGCCACAGCCCAACCCTTCCTGCTAAGCCTGCTCCTATAGTAACCCGATTTTCAACCCATTATTCTCAGCTCTAATCCAGGCCGCCGCTAATCTTGTATTAATGTGCACATGGCTGAGAAGATGCACAAACATCCCGCCTAACTCTCATGTTTTCAGACATCCTGAGGCACGTTAGTGTTCATTTTAGGACCGCATATACGTATCTTTCCTAGTTTTGTCAAAGAGAAAGCTCCGTCGTCGTCGTCATCATATTATTCACACAAGTCAAAAACTTGGGCCGGGTTGGCCCGAACCCAACCCAAAAAAGTTAGATTGGGTTGGGTCAGGTTGATGTTCAGGTTAGGGTTAGGGTTGAAATTAATGAGCCCGATTTTACTTCAGATTGGGTTAGGGTTGACCCCTTAGCCAACCCGACTCAATAATATATGTTATATATAATATATAATATACATTGATTAATTTGTTTAGATGCATGATATTTGTATAGCCCCCACCACATAGTATCATGTATTTCTTTTAAGATAATCACTTCACTTAATCCTAATCAAAAAGACTAAAACCTTAATAACATTATTTTATGTTTTTTTGAAAATTTTAATCTTCATCTCCTCTATGTTGCTTGCCACCCAAGAAAGATCTATCGTAACCCATAACTCATAATAAACTATAGTCATTTCTAACACTTGTTTTTCTGAATTTTCTACCAAAAGAACAAAGAAAAAAACGTCAACAAACAAATACTAATGAAAAATAGGATTAATATATGTAATGAAAGTTGAGTTAAGATCTAAAATTGAGAAATTCTATGTGGTTTTAAGGGATGGAAAAAAGGTTGGGTTGGGTTAGGGTTGAAGGTATTTAGTTAGGGTTGGGTTGGTCGGGTTGAAGGTCGGGTTGGGGTTTAAAACTTAGGGTTGGGCTAGGGCTGGCCTCAACCCGACCTAACCCGGCCCAACTTGCAGCCTACACACTGCGGGCATAAAGAGGGCATATATGTCCTTTATTCTCACTTCAGAAACTACCCACTCATAACTATTCAGAAACTACCCACTTATAAGTTATAACCGTATAAAAACTGCCCATGATTTATAAATAGTTTTGTCTTAGAGATATTGCTACGTGCAAATGCATGTACACGTTTACTAGTAGTAGAAATGTGTGAATCACATCCAAGGTCGGATTCAAGAATCGAGATCAAAAATCCGTGTAACTAACTACAGCCAAGCTAAATAAACTCCACGTGTTGTAATAGAGTTGTTGGCCAATAGAGGGAAATTCAGGACAACAACTATCAACTCCTTGGTGAGTGTACAAGTTCTTGTAGCGGCAATCTGTCGTTTTTCAAATATAAAAGTTTTGCTTTGGCCTGGGCCAAAATCAATGAACCACCAAGATGCCTAAAACGTTATCTGCATTTATAAATCACATTTTGCAAACAAATGACTATAAAAAATCAAGGCCAACTAAAAGATATATTCTTAGAGCATCATTCTTCTAGCTTTGAGAAGGTGTTCTGTATCAAATTTTGATGCATCTGCAGTGGATCATCCACAAGCAAAATTAGATTGCGAAAGGAAAGGACACGACAAAGACTACCAGAGATAGCGAGATACCATCAATGAAACAAGACTTTCATGAGTTTCAACATGCTTCTTAACATTGACCAAATCCAAAAAAAAAGGGAAAAAGGAAATACGAGGTACAGAACAGATTTCATTGTCCTTTCTTTTGTAAAAAAAAAAAGTTACTGTTAAAGTCATGCTTAAATAAAGATGCAAACTCTATGAAATTGAAAGGCAAACAACTCACTCAAGCACTCGAAAATATATTTGCATGGGCGAACTTGCTAATATGCAATTCAAGAGGTTGTTATCGTCAAGTTTGAATAATCTTTGCAACCTGGACCAGAAAACCAAGAAAAGCATCAAGTATAATTCACAGGAATACGAGTCTTCCACAAAACAACACAGATGAGACCCTCCAGATGATTGAGATTTTTTATCAGTAACGAAAGGAATAGATAAGAATAAGAAAACCCCTGGTCAGCCAAAAAAAAGCACCCTCCATACCCCCAAAAACCTATCTCTGGAGATCCATGCCTAATATAAATCATGCCTCTCTACACCCCACTCTTCATAGTGTGTCCACATAGATATTGCATTAGTAACCCTGAATTTTAATTTTATTACGGGTGAAAAAGTGAATATACAGCCAAGGATTGCATACCAATATCATGTAGCAACAAAATTCCAAAATGGCATCATCTACTTTCAAACGATCTTATGTTATAAGAAGTATTAGGACTTATTGAAGGCTTTACAATACTACTTATAATACTGTGACCTATTAAAGGCAGATGTTATGAAAATCTTAGAAGAATTTCATGACAAAGCTGCCTTAGAGCACATCTTGAATGCCATTTTCATTTCCCTAATACTGAAGAAAGACAGCTGCTGAATTAAAGGACATTCATCCTATAAGTTTGATTGGAAGTGTATATAAATTATTTGCTAAGTTGCTTGCAAGCTAGGCTGAGGAAGGTGATGGACTCTATTTATCTGTCTGTCAGGGGGCATTTGTGCACAATAAGCACATTCATGATGGGGTCCTTGTAGCCAATGAGCTAATTGATTATTGAAAATGGAGCAGCAAGAATGTGGCTGTGTCAAAGATTGACTTTTGAAGTGAACAACAACAGGTCCAAGATAGCTCTTCTCCAGTTTGCCGATGACATACTCTTCTTTGTGATGCCAAAATGGATCAAGCTGTCCATCTAAGATACCATCCAGTAATCGAACCTCAAGAGTCCACTTTGGTGATGTGCCTAAAACGGCTCTTTGACTACAAAGGGGTGATTCAAATTTGTATGTTGCCCTTTGGACTCATTACTAACCATTCAAACTTTCTGTTGCTGATGAATGATATTTTTAGTCCATACATGTAGTGGTCTGTTTTGACTTTCATCGATAATGTCATAGGGTACAACTCCAATTGGGCCCAACACTTGGAGTTGTACCCTATGAGGTTATTGAAAAAGAAAAAAAAAAAAAAACAAGAGAAACCACCTGATGTATGGACTAAAAATATCATTCATCAAAAACTGAAACAGGGAAGGGGCATTAATGAGCAATATTTTAAAATGCGGAGGCGTGATGCGAGGCATTCCACTACCTAGAGGCGTGAGGCGTAGTTCAGAACGCAAGAGGCGTAAGCCTCCCAAACACAAGGAGGCGTAAACCTCCTTAAGAGGAGGGGGGTTAGGAGGAGGAAGGGGAGGAGTACGCCTTCCCTTTTCCTTTTCTTTCCTTTTCTCTTTTTTTTTCTTCTCTTTCCTTTTCTCTTTTTTTCTTCTCTTTCTTTTTCTTTCCCTTCCCTTTCCTTTCCTTTCCTTTCCTTTTTTTTCTTTTTTTTTCTGTCTTTTTATATAAGATGTGCATGAGGCACATGAGGCGTACGCCTCTAGCACGCCTCATGAAAAAAACGCACGAGGCATACGCCTCTTGCACCTGAGGCGTACGCCTCAAAGGTGTCAGCGCCTCTAGCATACGCCTCAGGGCGTTTTGGGAGCGCCTCTAGGCGTACGCCTCCCACGCCTTTTAAAACACTTGAGTCCAATGGGCAACACAAAAAATTTGTAGTACCCTCAGTAGTCCTAAACCTATTTTAGCCACATAATCATAGTGAGCTCTTATTTAATAGTGACCCGAACTCATGTACAACTCAAAAAATACTATTACAACACGTAACTCATTCAACAATTGATCCACTATATATTACTGGAAATCAGTCTTCCACTGTAATATATCGAGGGCAAGGTACACTATGCAAAACCTCCAAGTACGATGTTTCTTCTGGACTTGCAAAATAGCTGATCTGTAGGGACTGGTTGAATACTTCAGCCAGTAAGTATGTGGAAGGGCTTGCAAAATAGCTGGTTGAATACTAGAATCGAAACGTAAGAGATTGCATCTCTTACCGATGCAATCTCTGGACGATGAATTTTGATCTATTCAAAGGTGTCTCAGTCAATGACCTCAACAGAGATGCTTACTCTTTCTTATTTCTCCCTCACCACCACCAGTCATCTTTGAGGGTTCCTGAACCTATTAGGGAAGGTGAGATGATATTGAATTTTGATGGAAGTGCTTTAGGTAATCCTGGATTAGCAGGTATTGGAGGAACACTAAGGGATGAAAGGGGGAACATCTATTGGACTTTCAGTGGCCCAATAGGCGTGGCAGATTCCACAAAGGCTGAAGTAATGGCTGCCCTCACAGGAATCAGAATAATTAAAAGCTTGGGAATTCAACATATCACAATAGCAGGTGATTCAGCAAATACTATAAAATGGTTAAGAGGTAAAGAGGGGGGGGGGGGGGCCTTGGAGATTAAGTCACTATTTAGATGAGGCCAGAGACTCCTTGGACTGCCTAAATGTAAAGTTAGTTTGGATTCCTAGGGAACACAATCATACAGCAGATGGCTTAGCTAAATGTAGTGTATTCTTAGAGCAGCTATATAGCGACAAGCTTCCTCCATTGTAGTTTGTAGGGGTTCTTCCCCTGCGTTGTAAATCTCCTCATGTACCTATCTTTTTATTAATGAATCTTGGTTAACATTTCTCAAAAAAAAAAAAAAAAGAACCCTACAGGATCCAATGCGCCATACTTCTATTGCTGGCTTGTTCAGCAAGAGGCCAAAAATTCCCAAACCTTCTACTTCTTCATTAAAGTGGACTTTTATTTAATTGTGACCCAACCTCAAGTCCAGCACAAAAAATACTATAACGACCCGTAACTCATCCACCAAAGTACTAGAAGTCGGTTTTGCACCGTGATATATTGAGGGCATGGTACTCTATGCAGAACCTCCAAGTGTGATGTCCCTTTTGGAATTGCAAAATAGAAGATCAGTAGGGACCAGTTGATGGTTGAATATGTCCCTTAGCTAGGAGCTCATCCACTAACTTCTCAGTTTTGGACTTCGAACAATGTAGATAACTTTATGGCCTTGAGTTAATGGGTGTAGCTGATAGGACAATGGCAATTTGGATCTTAGCATCATGTAAGAGGGAGATCTTAAGGATCGACAAAAACGTCTTGGAACTTCTATCTTAAGAGTCTCATAGAGCGTTCCTAAATCTCTTGTGAATATTTCAGCCACTAGAATCAAAATGTAAGTATGTGGAAGGGTTGAGAAGTGGGCATTTTCTTATCAGCCACTGTGACCAGTCCAACCAATTTGTCGTTTGAAGAGGAAGAGCATCGACATAACCCACATTGATTTCTTCCCATAACAGCAACATGACTTGAGAGGTTGAAATAACCCTACAGGATCAAATGCGACATACTTCTTATTGCTGGCTTGTTCAGCAAGAGGCCACACATTCCCAAACCTTCAACTTCTCCATTAAAGTGGACTCCTATTTATTTGTGACCCCGGCCTCAAGTCCAACACAGAAAAAACTAATACCACCTGTAATTCATCCACTATAATACTGGAAATTGGTTTTGCACCGTGATATATTAAGGGCATGGTACTCAATGCAAAACCTCCAGTTGTGTTGTTTCTTCTGGAATTTGAAAATTGGAGATCAATAGGGACTGGTTGATGGTTGAATATGTCCCTTTGCTAGGAGCTCATCCACTAACTTCTCAAATTTGGACTTCTAATAATGGAGATATCTTTAAGGCCTTGAGTTAGTGGGTGGAGATGATAGGACAATGGTAATTCGGGTCTTGCCATCATGTACAAGGGAGATTTTAAGGATCAATAAACACATCATGGAAATTCTACCTTAAGAATCCCATACTGCTTTCCTACATCTCTTATGAATATTTCAGCCACTACAATTGAAATGTAAGTATGTGGAAGGGCTGAAAAGTGGGCATTTTTTGTCAACAGCTCCACTATGACCAATCAAACTGACATGTCGCTTGAAGGGGAAGACCTTATAAGTAATCCACATTGATTTCTTCCCATAATAGCAACAGGATCCAATGTGTCATACTTCCATTGCTGGCTTGTTCAGCAAGAGGCCACAAATTCCCAAACATTCTATTTTTCATTAAAGTGGACTCTTATTTAATTGTGACCCGACCTTAAGTCCAACACAGAAAATACTATTACCACCCATAATTTATTCACCAATTCATCCACTACAGTACGGGAAATCAGTTTTGCCGTGTGATATAACGAGGACATGGTACTCAATGCAAAACCTCCAGTTGCGTATTTTCTTCTGGAATTTGAAAATTGGTGATCAGTAGGGACAGGTTGATGGTTGAATGTGTCCCTTAGCTAGGTCCTCATACATTAACTTCCCAATTTCGAACTTCGAATAATGTAGACATCGTTATGGCCTTCAGTTAATGGTGGAGCTGATAAGACAATGGCAATTTGGTTCTTACCGTTATGTTGGAGGGAGATCTTAAGAATCAACAAAACGTCATGGAAATTGTATCTTAAGAGTCCCACACAGCTTCCCTACATCTCTTATGAATATTTCAGCCACTGGAATCAAAATGCAAGTATGTACAAGTGCTGAAAAGAAGGCATTTTTTGTCAGCAGCTCCACTGTGACCAATCCAGCTGATTTGTCGTTCGAAGGGGAAGACCATAGGCATAATGCACAGTTCCACACTGATTTCTTCACATAACTGCAACAGAACTTGAGAGATTGAAATACCACTATAGGATCCAATGCGCCATACTTGTATTGATGGATTGTTCAGCAAGAGGCCACAAATTCCCAAACCCATAACTCATCCACCAATTCATCTACTATAGTACTGGAAATCAGTTTTGCACCGTCATATATCGAGGGCAGGGGACTCTATGCAAAACCTTAAAGTGCGAAGTTTCTTTTGGAATTGCAAAAACCTTATAGTTGGAAATCGGTTTTGCACCGTGATATATCGAGGGCATGGTACTCTATGAAAACCTCCACGTGCGAAGATTCTTTTGGAATTGCAAAATTGGTGATCAATGGGTACCGGTCGATGGTTGAATGTGTCTTGTCCCTTAGCTAGGAGCTCTTCCACTAAATTTCGGATTTCGAATAATGTAGATATCTTTATGGCCTTGACTTAATGGGTGGAGCCGATAAGACAATGATAATTCAGGTCTTACCATCATGTAGGAGGGAGATATTCAGGATCAACAAAAACGTCTTGGAATTTCTATCCTAAGAGTCCCATACAGCTTTCCTACATTTGTTATGAATATTTCAGCCGCTAGAATCAAAATGTATGTGGAAGGCCTGAGAACAGATCATTTTTTGTCAGCAGCTCCACTGTGACCAATCCAACCGATTTGTCGTTTGAAGGGGAAGACCATAGACTTAATCTACACTGATGTCTTCCCATAACAGCAACAAGACTTGAGAGGTTGAAATAACCCTATAGGATCGAATGCACCATACATCTATTGCTGGCTTGTTCAGCATGAGGCCACAAATTCCCAAATCATCTACTTCATTAAAGTGGAGTCTTATTTAATTGTGGCCCGACCTCAAGTCCAACACAAAAAATATTATTACCACCCGTAACACATCCACCAATTCATCCATTATAGTACTGGAAATCGGTTATGCATTGTGATATGCTGAGGGTACGGTACTCTATGCAAAACCTCCAAGTGTGATGTTTCTTTTGGAATTGAAAATTTGGTGATCAGTGGGGACCAGTTGATGGTTGAATGTGTCCCTTAGCTAGGACCTCATCCAGTAACTTCCCAATTTCAAACTTCGAATAATGTAGATATCTTTATGGCCTTCAGTTAATAGATATCTTTATAGACTTCGAATAATGTAGATACTTCTATTGCTGGCTTGTTCAGAAAGAGGCCACAAATTCCCAAGCCTTCTACTTCTTCATTAAAGTGGACTCGTATTTAATTGTGGCCCAACCTCAAGTCCGACCTAGAAAATACTATTACCACCCTATTATGGACGCATTCCTCGGGAAGACGTACCATCGCCGCCGGAAGCAACAGGAACCTGACCCACCGCCAGCAGCAGCAGTGAATCGATGATTCTCATCCTACCCAGTTCGGCAACAGCAGTCTCATCCAGATTAGATTAGATCATCTTGCTTGTTCTTATCTTATTCTATTGCTCTTATCTTATCTTGTTAGTAGCTTATCAAATTAGGATTAGCTTATCTTATCCTTAGCAAGATAGAACTGGAAGTCTCCCTATTCAGCAAGGAGACTCCCTTTGATTAGGACTCTTGTAATCTCCTATTTAAGGAGACCCCATTATTGAATGAGGATATCAAATTTCTAGTCAAGAAAGAGAGTAAAAGGAGAGTTTGGTGATCTCTTGGACAAATCACCCTCTAGGACGCCAAGATAGGTTCAGCTAGGAAGGGGGGGAACAAGGGAAAACATGAGCTTTTCCCCGTGGACCGACCCGTGACGAGATCCTACGCCCGGGCCCATAACAACTTGGTATCAGAGCCAACCGTCATGGGAGATCTGGAGCAGCTATCATCCAGGGTCCACGAACTGGAGCATAAGCTTGTGGAAACCAGCTTGGAGGTTCGTGAGGTCAAAGACGATGTCCGGGAGCTGCGACGCTTGCTGGAATCGTATTTCTCTAACAAGGAGAGGAATCCAGAAGGGGTTGTAACCACAAACAGCCGCCGACCAGACTTGACGGAGTCGTCCGGCGAACAGCAGGTCGTCGCCCCGGTAGCCGCAGTCATCCCCAGGTACAACAGGCTGGAATCTCCGTCGTACAACGGCAACGGAGACCCCTTAGGCTGGCTGTATCACTGCGAGCAGTTTTTCCGGAATCAACAGACAGATGACAGGGATAAGGCTGATCCTGAAACTGATGAGGTTTATATGCAGATGACTCTTCAACCTGTAAATAAATATGACAAGGAAGCATTATTGGCATCAGACATGGGGCTCAAGCAAAGCAAACAACCCACTGAGTTCTTTTGCAAAACACTTACAGCTAGTGATACGAGCACTCATGGTGGATTTGCTGCACCTCGCCGGGCAACAGAGAAGATCTTCCCACCTCTAGATTTTTCAATGCAACCCCCAGCCCAGGAACTAGTAGCGAGAGATTTGCATGATGTTGCATGGACATTCAGACATATCTATCGTGGTCAACCAAAAAGACACTTGCTGACTACAAGTTGGAGTGTGTTTGTTAGGACAAAAGGACTCTTTGCTGGTGATTCTGTTCTTTTTATAAGAGATGAAAAGTCACAGCTTCTCCAGGGCACAAGGCGTGCAAGCAGACAGTAACCAGCCCTTTCGTCATCAGTCATATCTAGTGATAGCATGCATATTGGAATTCTTGTTGCTGCCGCCCATGCTGCTGCAAATAACAGTCCATTTACAATATTTTATAACCCAAGGGCCAGTCCTTCAGAATTTGTAATTCCGTTATCAAAATATAATAAAGCAATGTACACCCAAGTTTCTCTTGGGATGAGATGTAGGATGATGTTTGGGACTGAGGAATCAGGGGTACGCAGATACATGGGGACAATAACAGGTATCAGTGATTTGGATCCTGTGAGATGGAAAAATTCACGATGGCGCAACCTTCAGGTTGGATGGGATGAGTCAACAGTTGGTGAACGTCCAAGCCAAGTTTCAATTTGGGATATTGAGCCTGTTGTAACTCCATTCTACATTTGCCCACCTCCATTTTTCAAGTCAAAATTCCCTAGTCAATCAGGGATGCCAGATAGTGAATCTGACGTAGAGAATGTTTTCAAGAGGACAATGCCTTGGCTTGCAGATGATTTTGGCATGAAGGATACTCAGAGCCCAATCTTCCCTGGCTTGAGTCTGATCCAGTGGATGAATATGCAGCAGAATCCTCAGTTTTCAGTTGCTCAGTCAGGATTCTTCCCATCCATGGTTTCTTCTTCTGCACTCCATAATAATCTTAGCACCGATAACCCCTCTAAAATGCTAAACTTTCAAGCCCACAGCTTGTCTGCACCAAATTTCTAGTTCAATATTCCAAAACTAAATCAATATAACTCACAAGTTCATCAGTTACAGCCACAACCCCTGTCATGGCCTCAACAGCAGCAGCAGACTCTTATTGGTCCACAGCAGCAGCAACACCCTCAGCCACAGCAGCCAAACAACCAACAACAGCAACAACTACAGCAGCAAAAGCAACAACATGATCAACAACAGCAACAACAGCTTCTCCGAGCAGCTATTACTAGTCCCAGTATAGTTGCTCCGAAACTGGCCCCTAAGTTTTATGGGCCCTTCAAGGTTCTACGACGGATTGGCAGTGTGGCCTACCAGCTGGAACTGCCAGAGACCAGCCGGATTCATGATGTCTTCCACATCTCCTTGCTGAAGCCATTTACGGGTGTTCCTCTGGATCAAGTCCCCTTCCTGCCACCCCTAAAAGATGGCAAACTGATTCCCCAACCTAAAGCTGTCATCCGCTCTCGTTTCAATCGAGGAGTTCTTGAAGTCTTGGTGGAATGGTGTAGCTTACCATCGGCCGAAGCCACATGGATCCCATTGACAGAGTTCCAGGCCACATATCCGGAGTTCGAGCTTGAGGACAAGCTCTTAGTCCAGGAGGGGAGTAATGTTATGGACGCATTCCTCGAGAAGACGTACCATCACCGCCGGAAGCAACAGGAACCTGACCCACCGCCAGCAGCAGCAGTGATTCGATGATTCTCATCCTACCCAGTTCGGCAACAGCAGTCTCATCCAGATTAGATTAGATCATTTTGCTTGTTCTTATCTTATTCTATTGCTCTTATCTTATCTTGTTAGTAGCTTATCAGATTAGGATTAGCTTATCTTATCCTTAGCAAGATAGAACTGGAAGTCTCCCTATTCAGCAAGGAGACTCCCTTTGATTAGGACTCTTGTAATCTCCTATTTAAGGAGACCCTATTATTGAATGAGGATATCAAATTTCCAGTCAAGAAAGAGAGTAAAAGGAGAGTTCGGTGATCTCTTTGACAAATCACCCTCTAGGAGGCCAAGATAGGTTCAGCTAGGAAGGGGAGGAACAAAGGAAAACAGGAGATTTTCCCCGTGGACCGACCCGTGACGAGATCCTACGCCCGGGCCCATAACACACCCATAACTCATCCACTATAATACTGGAAACCGGTTTTGCACCATGATATATTGAGGGCAAGGTACTCCATGCAAAACCTCCAAGTGTGGTGTTTCTTTTGGAATTGCAAAATTGATGATCAGCAGGGACTGGTTGATGGTTGAATTTGTCCCTTGGGTAGGAGCTCACCATTGTCTTCTCAATTTCTGACTTCTAATAATGAAAATATCTATATGGCCTTGAGTTTGCATGTGGAGTACTAGGACAATGGTAGTCTGGGTCTTGCCATCATGTAGGAGGGAGATCGTAAGGATCAACAAAAACGTCTTCTATCTTAAGCATCCCATTCAGCTTTCTACTTCAGCCACTAGCATCAAAATTTAAGTATGTGGAAGGGTTGATCAGTGGCATTTTTTGTCAGCAGCTCCACTGTGACCAATCCAACTGATTTATTGTTTGAAGGGGAAGACCACATACGAAATCCACACTGATTTCTTCCCATAACAGCAATACGACTTGAGAGATTGAAAGTAACCCTATAGGATCCAATGCCTCATACTTCTATTGCTGGCAAGTGTAGCAAGAGGCCACAAATTCCTAAAGGACCTAAACCTTTTCCTTCATCACACTCCAATAATAGTGGGCTGATGCATGCTTTTCAAATCTTTCTGGGTCAGTTTGGGCCTCTTCCTGAAGTCAGTTTGACAAAGGGTTCGCAGGCATGCTCGCAATGAGTTGGGCTATCTCAATTACCCTTAATAGAGCATCCACAACCTATTGGGCTCAGATTTGTACATACAACCTTGCAGAATCAAAGCCCATATTCCCTCGGTATCCTAAAAGACCATATTGGTTATTACACAAAGCTAGTCTAGAACATCCAAGGTCTTGGGAAGCATGAACGGAGTATGGACCTAAGATCCAGAATTTTAGCACTAAGTGACCCCTCTCAGATTCAAACCCATGTTTGCATGCTTGTGAACCCAAGAATTTTACATCATGTAATGGCCCCTAGAAGGTTCTTGGACTACACACTACCTTAATAAGGAAACTCAATTTCTGATGGCCTAGTGAGAGGATGGGGAGAAGCACATTGTATTACTTGTGATTCAAGGTAGCTTTCTTGGACCATCAAACATTGGAGGTGCATGCAGGGATGAGAATGGTGAAGTTTTCATTGTATTCTCTGCCCAATTGGTCATGGGGACTCCATTAGAGCAGCATGAACAGCCATAGTACAGGGAAGTTTGTAATTAGTGTGGACAGATTTATTGTCAAAGGCAATCGTCAAACAATAATAGCTGGAAAGCCTGGAATTTTATTGGAGGGGACCCTCAGGTCCTTAGATATCTTATAAGATAAGAGAAATTTTAAGCAACTGGATTGAACTGCTCATACAGGCTGATACCAAAATAGGAAATGCCTTAGCAGATAATCCCCTGAAAGAGAGAATCCAGTCACAATATCTATTTTGGGGTCCCCATATTGTTCCCATCTTGTTCTCTGTCAAGAGAACTAATAAAATCTAATCTGATATTATATGTATATAGAATATATAGATAGATAGATATATAGATATATAGATATAGATATAGATAGATGGCACACACTAAGGATAGCTTTGTGTACTGTTTTGCATACTGTGCAATATAGTATGTTCTCTTATGCTTTGTCCCCAAAAACGGAAAAGCACGGACAGGCCCAATGCAGATTTCTGAATTCCACTGCAGATCTATAAACATTCAAAATATCAAAAAACCCCACTCTATACACCAATGCCCGCCTGTGAATTGGCATCAATTCCGAGCTGGCACCTACCCCAACTGTACTTTGGGCCTACAAATTCTGACCCTGGGCTGAACCGTCATTCTCCCCCCAAAAAATGGGGCAGCAGCTATACCATTAGTTTTTCCTTCACATCACATGATGCACATTTTGATCTTGTTACTAATAAAAAGCAGTTATGATGCTCCTAATAGCTGAGGAAACATGAAGTGTAAAATAATGCAGTTCTCTTACTATGTTTTTCATGGAAAATATGAATCTTTGGCAGTGACAACTGAAGAAAAACCATCTTTCCATTTTAATCAATAACAGAAATAGAATTATACTGGAAAGTAGTAACAAAAGCTATTATATCGCAGAACTATAGTTAAAAACACTGATTCATAAGATCTCCAACCCTCTAACATGGAAAGAACGCATAGCAAATAATATGGTCATACCTTTTAACAGCATAAGAAAGAATTTGTTGGTGAGCATGACCTTCCTTATCAACACCAATGACATTACTGATCAACTCCAAGGCAATGTTGTTCTGGCCCATATATTTCTGTTGCATTTCTTCTTGGCTGAAATGTTTTAAAAACCAAATGAGAAAAACAATATACCTGTTAACCAAAACTAATAGAACCTCCATCTCTACTCTACATGTGCATGTATATTAAAAATAACTAAAAGAGAGTCTATGCAATGGGATTTGATGTAAAATGTCAAAGTCTAAACATTATGCTTAGTTTATCTTTTTGTTTTTTTTTTTTTTGTTTGTTAGTTAAGATCTTCATTTTTTGCAGTTTGCGTGATTTTAAAATTGAGCAAAAGCCCATTCATTCAGTGAATCATTGGCTAAATCTGTTAGATGAGCATATAAAACACTTAGCACATGTCTGCATGAAACCAATCAATTATGACTACAGATTATTATCGCAACAGAAAGATGGATAGAAAAGAAGAAGGCCAACAGCGCAATGTAAAACCATCAATTATGATCCTGCTCAATAAAAAGGAATATGCAGGACTTAATACGTGATAGCAAAGGTACCACAATCTTATATTATTTGTTCTAGAACTAACCATCCTCCACTACATTAAAAACTGGGAGACATGAAGACAAGATAGCTCGTTCTTTTTTTTTTTATTTTTTATGGACAATGAATAAAGGTAGTTCTTGTCCAAAAATGAAACATATTTTACAACTGTTGACACATAAATTACTAAAGTGAGACAATGTGCAAGTACCCATTCCTAGAGCAGTATATGGAAACAAAGTAGAGTTAGGGACTCGACTAACTATCAATTTGCAACAAGCAGCGGCCTATGTGAATGTTATGAGTAGTGTAGAGGTGTACCCACTATCTCAACATATTACAAATCCACTAGACAATGAAACGATGATGCTCCTTCACTGGTAGACGTTCGAGACAATGTCCAACGAGTCTTTTAAGGAAATCAGAAAGTGAAAGGTGACAAAAAAAACAGCCTATTAGGAAGTTGATCACATAATCAATTTATGTGTATTATGATCCGCATATTTCTTTAATTCTTTCATTGTATTAGTTCCTATAAGAGAACAGAACCCCATAGCTACTAAACAAACGGATCTGCACGACCAACCTGTGAGGAGAGCTTGCATCCTCTGACTCCTGTATGTCTGCATCGTAACTAGTGGTACCTCTCTTAAATTCTCCGTCAGCAATCTCGTTTCCATCTTCCTTCAATTCATTCAATAATTCTCTCATCGTATAAATTCGGCTTTTCTCTTCATCTTTCTGAAGCCCGGCAGACTCGGTTTTTTCAACCGCGGGAGATTTTTTTCTACCTCTTCTGATCTAATCTCTCCATCTTTAGTTTTGGATCTGAATCTTTTACTGTTCCAAGTTCGCGTCCATTCTCCAATTCCGATTTCTCGTCGTTCCGCAACTCCAATTCTTCGACGTTAGCAGACATTTTAGAAACGAAAGTCAGCAAAGCATCAACGAGGAGGGGCGAAGTGAGGAGAGAGATCTGCCAAATGTGAATAACATCAGTGTTCTACTCTTTTTTACTCAATCTTGTGAGGAAAGTACAACAAAACCCTATCCTGCAAATGGAGGGTTCCTACAGCATTTCAAGAAAATCCTACCGCGCAAATGGATTCCGAAGCCAGACAGAAAGCCCCTACCCCGCAAATGGAGTGTTCCTACAGCATTCCAACAAAACCATACCCTGCAAATGGATTCCGAAACCAGAAAGAAAGCCGGCAGCGGAGGAGAAATACAGAAAATGTTCTTAAAATAAAACAATTGAGAAGTGAAATGGAAGAAATGGGGCTTCCCCTCCACAGCGAGAGCCAATTGAACCGTTGAGCTAGGGATGTCAACGGGTCGGATTTGGCACGGGTTTGTCTCAACTCGACCCCGACCCGCCTTAAGAAAAATGTTTTCCATTCCTGACCCGACCCTATAGGGTCTAACCCGATACAAACGCGTCTTAAAAACCTAAAATCCTTTAATTTAAGTTAGGAAATTGTTTTATAGAAGGAAAAATTTTCGGTCAATGCCCTGTAATTTTGCTGGAGTGACAATTTGGTCCCCAAATTTTAAAACGCAACAATCTAGTACTCAAACTTTCGAAATGTGACAATCCAATACTTAATTGTTCGTTAATCAGCCGTTAAATGATATTTAAAAAGTCAAAAATGCCCTTCAAATGCCACCTAATTCTCTTTATCAACCATCCAAACATTGACAAAAAACTGAGCAATACCAAAACCTAGCATCATCTATTTAAAAAAGTTTGTGATTGTTTAGAAGAATTTAGAATTTGAGACTGTTCATTTTATTGTCAATGTTTGAATGGTTGATAAAGAGAATTAGATGGCATTCATAGGGCATTTTTTACTTTTCAAATGTCACTTAACGGCTTATTAACGGGTCGATTAACAACAGGCACTATATTGTCATATTTTGAAAATTCAAGTACTGAATTGTCACATTTTAAAGTTCGAGGACCAAATTATCACTCGAGCCAAAGTACAGGGTATGATCAAAAATTTTCCCTTTATAGAATCGAAGATGTCACTTTTTCCATGTAAAAAAAAAAAAAAAAAATCAAAACCATGTAAATAAGTCTTAAACTTTAAAGCTATAAAATTAAAAGTCAAAAAATTACAAAAATACTTTGTATAAATGCAGGGTACCATGACCTGGCGGGCAGGTCAGCTAAAACCCGAACCCGACTCGAGTTGAATAATCAAAACCCTAACCTGACCTTAAAGCCAAATATATTGACCCTAACCTGACCCTATATGTGTCAAACTAGGTTAACCATTTAATTTGACCCACTAACAAGACCGGATGGGCTACACATTTTGTTGTTACAATGCGAGCTTAACTTTCATTTGCATTGTAAAATATTGCTCTTTTGGGAGACATGTAAAAGTAATGGGAGGTGGGTTAACATTCCTGTTATTTCTTTTTTTTTTCCTTTTTTTCAAACAAAAATGAAAAAAAAAATTATCTTTTAACCTCCGCCCTAAAAGTCTATGAAATTTTACCTTGTCCAAAACCTTTCTGCCCACATCAAAAGGGTCAAAGAGAGAAAACAACCAATTTATGTCTTCCATCGGATGAACAGATAGAACATAGAACCTATTGAAACGCTTATCTTCCAACATTCTTGAAGTCCTCACATGCTCAAGTATTTGTTTCTCCAATTATTTAGCTCTATTGTTGAAAATCTTCCTCCTAACAACACGAACAAAAAAAGACAAAGAAGAGTTTTCCTAGTTCTCACAAACAATGATTATTATGGCTTGAGCATGGAGGCTTTGGATGCCTTTGATGTATCTAAAATCACATAGATTTCTTATACGGTATTAATTAGCCCATATTAAACAATATGACACCAACTTCATAAATTTTGATAGTTTTTAAACATCTTTCTCAAAACAAACCCCTATACCTTAATAGTTGAGCATAGAGGCTTCAAATGTCTTTGAAGATATTAAAATTACGTAGAAGCTTTGAATTTCTTATACGGTATTAATCAGACCATATTAAATAATATCACGCCAATTCCATAATCCCTGATAGTTTGTTGTCTTTCTTATTTAAAACAAGCCCCTATACTCCAATAAATTATATATGAAGGCTTTGATTGTCTTTGAATATCTTTGAAATCTTATAGAAGTTTTACCCCGTTCAAAATCTCATAGAAGTTTCTTGCTCAAGAAACTATTTATGAAATTTTACCCTTTTCAAAACCTTTCACTCTAAAAGTTTAAAACCCATTCAAAAAATAAGTTTCACCCTATTTAAATCCATTCACCCAAAAACTTAGAGAGAGAGAATCTGTCTTCCATCTAAAGAATAAAGGATATAGGACTTGCGGAAATCCTTCTTTGCCCTCTTTATTGTTCTTCATCCCCAAAACACAGACAGAAAGGACCAAAAAAATAGAGAGGACTTGTTGAAAAATGCTTTTTTTCAGTTTTTATGTTTGAAAAAAAAAAAATGAATAACGGGAGTATTAACCCACCTCTTGTTACCTTTACATGTTTCCCCAAAAGAATGACGCGTTACAACGCGAACTCCCTACTAACATCCCTACGTTGAGCGGTTGCTACTTTTGGATTGTATTTGAGATTCTGAGCATTCTTAATAAAATAAGCCATTGCCTTAAAAAAAAAAAAAAAAAAAATTGGGGATATCTCTCAAAAGATTAATGCTATGTACAGTTACTTCCTTTCTGTTATCTACCCCAATGGAAAATGCTAGACATTATATAAACATGATAGAATTTAGTTTTTTAAATACCACTTTTACCGTTGGAATTAGCTGTTCCGATATACATTTACTACAATGCCTCAAATCAAATTTCCCTTGCCACCATCCGATTAGAGGTCCTTCTTCTTCTCCATATTTCTTTTTCTTATCAAGGCTGAAACCACATTGATTAGAGAGTCAGGCTATTTATTTATTTATTTTTTTTTGCCATAATTAACTGAAGACGCCAGGGCAATTGATCATTATAAAGATGAAATACCTAGAAGCAAAATAGCTCAAAATGAATGAAGATATTCAATTCTACTGCTAGTTTCACTCTAGTTTTTTTAGTAAAGAGAGGAATATAAATTCATATAGAAAATATTACATGTGAGGAGTGTTTGGAGTTATAGTGCAACTTGATCTGTCCCTTACAGGAAAAGATGGACTCCCTAGTTATATTGTCTTAAAATAATGTACAAAATATAGATAATCAAAAGAGTCTATTAGTTGTCTCAGATGACTTCTGTGCAAATGTTCGAACCAGTGAGTTATCCGATTTGTATTTGCAAAATCCACTAAGGCAGCACTGTCTTAGCGTACCAAATGATGTGTGATGCCATTTGATAGAGCCACATGTAATCCTCTTAACAAGGCTCAAATTTCAGCATCATAGCTTGTGAGAGCCCATGAAGGTCTACATTCAATGGTATATTATTCACTGGCATGTTGGAGGATGAACCCTTGTCCTGCAGTACCTGAATCTGGATTAAAAGAGCCATTAGTAAATAAAGAGGGTATATTATTGGGAGCTAACGGTTGAAGACGGGGTTGTCGAGTCCTATACGTTGAATACTCCAGCTGGAATTTTAGTGCTAAGTTTACCACCTGCATAGGATCTTGGTTGATATAATCAAATAGTTGCTTATTACTTGCTTCCCATATATGATAGATGATCAAAGAAAATCTGTTGAGACTCAACAAAGCTCATTGCTTTCCCAGGTTTGCACTTAACAATGTAAACCAGTTCGTGATGATAGTATGTATGGGGTGTTGAGATATGGAAGAGGGGTTCAATCCGATATGGGCACCACACCAAACAGCCTGTGCAAATGGGCATTGAAGAATAAGTGGTGAACTGTTTCTTCATAAAGCTTATAGAAGATACAAAGTCGATCTAATTCACTCAACGAAGCCGAACATTTATAGTTTGTAAGTAAACCATCCCAAAGAATCTTCCAAAGGAAGATTTGAAATCTGTAAGGTACCTTTAGTTTTCATGTTAGCTTCTAGTTGAAATGGGTGTTCAAAGTCGATGCCACTAGTGAGGAGAGGAAATGATAAGTTGATTTAACTTAGTAAATACCTGAAGCATTGTATTTCCATATTAGTAGATCGGCGGATTGGCTAGGCTCCGAAGTCACTGCCAAAATGTGTTGGATGGTGGAAGCTTGGAACAGCTGTTGCAACTTTGGGAGGTTCCAAGAACCTTTTGGATTAAGTAATTCCAAAACTTTTAGATCGAGCCCTTGGGATTGAGGTGTTGATGTATTCAGAAGTGGTATGTGACCTGGCAATGAGGGAATCCAAGGGTCTGAATTTACTAAAATTTCTGTACCATTCTTGATTGACCACAACAGGTTTGATCGTAGCACCAATGCCATCTAGTGAGCTTGTTGCCACTATTGTGAACTACATTTACCTTTTTTTTGCAGCAAAGGAGATGTGAGGGAAGTACCTGGACTTGATCTACTCGCTCCAGAACCCTTGTCTGTCTATTAATAATCTCCAGATCTGTTTGCCAAACATTGCTTGATTCATAATACCAAATTATATGAATCCAAGACCTCCTTGACTTTTAGGCTGACATAATTTACTCCAAGGAATAGTATGTCAGGAAGCTTTATGAGAATCACCCCACCAAAAGGATATGACCATTTTGTCAAGTAAGGAAGTTGTTGATTTTGGCAAAATTGATGTTGACATGGGGTAGATAGGTATAGCTTGTAGAACTGATTTTACTAATGTAGTTCTGCCAGCTTGTAATAGTAATTTAGAACTCCATGAACATAATTTTGAGTACACCCTATTAATAACCTTCTTGTGAGAGCAACAGAGGCGGGTGTTTGTTCCCACTTGGATACCAAGATACTTGGTACCTACTAGTGACTTTTTGACATGAAGAATGTAGGAGAAAAACCTTTGGTGGTGGCAGAAAACGTTCCTACTAAAGTAGATGCTCGACTTGGAGTAGTTTATTTTTTGGATAGACATTGATTCAAAAGTTTGTAGGATGTTGACCAGGACCCTAACCTGTGCTATATCAGCCTTGCAAAAAAGAACTCAATCATCTACAAAGAGGAGATGAGTACTTGGAGTTCCATTTCGATTGATTTTGACTCCCTCAATTTGTCCTGATGCTGAGGCTTGGCACAACATTTGGGTAAGAACTTTCGTGCCTATCATGCCTATAATAAATAGATATGGAGAGATGGGGTCACCTTGACAGGCTCCACGATTCAGTTTGAAATGATCATGAGATTCCCCTGCAATTTTGATTGAAAAGGTAGCAGTGGATATACATTGATGTACCATGTTACACCATATCATAGAAAATTCCATCTTTTGAAAAACATGGAATAAAAATGGCCACCCCATTCGATCAAATGCTTTGGACATGTCCAATTTAAGGGCTATGAAACCCTTACATTTTTGTTGGAATTTCAATTTGTGTAGAATCTCTTTGACCAAAAGGATACTATCTGAAATTTGCCTTCCTTTGAGAAACCCCGATTGAAAAGGAGATATCAGTTCCTGAAGGATAGGCTGGAGACGAAGAGCCATCCATTTGGTTATTATTCTGTAAAGTACATTGCACAAACTGATGGGGCGGTAGCTTGATGTATCCACTAGCTTATTGTTTTTGGGCACAAAGACCAAGTTTGTATTGTTGATTTCTTTGGGTAGGAATTCTGTGTTAAATAATTTCAGTACCATTTCAAAGATATCTGATCCAATCAGTTCCCAAAAGTGTTGATAGAAATATGGAGTAAACCCATCGGGGCCAGGAGCTTTGTGTGGGTGCAACTATTTTATCACCTCAAATAGCTCTTCAAAAGTAGGTGGAAGTAGCAAAGAGTCCTTATGTGATGGGGATAAGGTAGGAAGTGAAACAAAAATTGGTACTGTTTGATCACCTCAAATTACTTAGGGGGTGTTCTATAATGTAAATGAGAAGTTGGGTAGTGTATTTCCATCCACACCATAGGTGAGGTGTATTACCACACCCCAATGGTAGTTGTTCTTAACCTTTAAGAAAGAAGTGTGGATTGAACCATAGTACACCTACATAAGCATTCCACAAGGTGTGGTGCATTTCAACCCACACCTTGTGTTTCAATTCCATACATTTCACCCACAACTAAGCCTGTCAATGATACTAAAAAGTTTAGGGCCTGATTCGGCATCTGATATGATTATCTTGAATTCGGGTGATGTATTTATTCAATTAGATTGGATTTTGATGTTACAATCCACATCCGATTAATAATTGGATCAAATTCGGATTTGACCCCGTCCAATATGATTAAAATTCGAATCCAATTATATTATAATATTATTCATTTTAATATATAAATTTTATATATTATATTTAGAATTATAAAATATATTCTATATATTAGACTTAGCAATTGAGTTGGGTGGGTCGGGTTCAAGTTGGGTCAAGACACTCTGGGTTGCTTTTGGGTCGACTAAATTCGGGTTGGGTCAAGACCCATGGGTCAATTCAGGTCATCCCAAAAAATAACTAAACTTTTAAAAATAAAGAAAAAATAAATGAAATTGCCAAAATTAAAGGAATTAACCTTATTATTCCAAAAATAAAATAAAATAACTTAAACATTTAACAATTCAAAGAGTAAACAATAAAGAGTAAAGACTAAATAGAAAAAATTAAAGAGTGGAAACTTCTAACAATGCATAAATAGTCCCAATTAGACCTAACAATCGGGTCAACGGGTTGACCCAACCTAGCTTTTTTTCCGAGTTAGATCTGGTCAAGTCATTCTCAAATTCAAGTAGCTAACTACGAGACCCTAACCCTATTTTTTTCAGGTTGGGTTGGATTGGGTCAGGTTCGTGGGTTGGGTCAACTTTTTGCCAAGTCTAAATAAATTTAACATCCTATTTGATTACTAAGAACCTACACTTGAATGTGGTTTGAAATTTAATCGGGTTTAAAGACTCAGATTCGAATTTGAATCCTAACAGGTTTGGATGATATTCGGATTTAATTCGACTCCGCTAGGGCTGTTCACGGGTCAGGTTGGTTCGGTTATACAATATTTTGGCAACTGAACCGAACATTTCAGGTTGGTTATTATGTCAACCGAAGCTGATCGAAAAAATAGCATAAACCGATTTGTAAAAATTATGTCTAATGATCGGTTTGGTCGGTTTAAACCAAACCAAGATCTCCATTAATATGTTATAACGTTGGATACTTTTTCCTTGTACTTTTGCATTTTCTCTAGAAATGATATAAAAAAATTGAAAATAAAGAAAGAAAATCATTATGAATCCTAGAGTTTTAGGACAATTGTTTTTACAGCAATCATCATTTGAATATTTTATTTAAATATTAAAATAAAATTAATGAAATGGTATGTCATGGGGATAGGGGCAAAAAATAGGCTTAGAAGGTAAGGGCTAGAAGCAAGGTTCAAAATATCGATACGCCCGATACACCGGTAGGGGCGTATCGAGTGATATTGATACCTTTTTTTACTTTTTTTTTTCAAAACCAATTTAGGGGGCCAGTTTATGGCTCCTCCACCCCTTGAACCGGTCAGACCCCCGATACACCCACTGTAGGGGCGTATCGAAGAGGTCCCGGAATGATACATATTGGCCTGTATAGGCCAATACGTGTTGGTACTTTGAACCTTAGCTAGAAGTGGTAGCTCATATCATTGTAAGAAGTGGTTTACGGGAAAGGGAAATAGGACATTTCATATATGAAAGAGAGAGAGAGAGAGAGAGTTCACTTTTTTTAACGGCTATACTATTTCACACTTTATATAGTCATTTGGGTCGGTTTTACTAGGTTTATAAATTCATAAACCATAACCCAAACCGATCAATTAGATTATCTATACTTTTAAACCGAGGTTGATCAAAAATTTGAGAAAACTGACCAACTTGGATCGAGTTGGGTCAGGTTGGTCAGTTTGGTCGGATTGGCCCAATTATTGAACATCCCTAGACTTCGTTATAAATTTTCTAAAATATATAAAATTAAAAATTATTTATTTTTAAACTTTTATATATAATAAGTCAATATAAATCTAACATACTAAACCTATTATATATAAATTCATCTCTAATATAATATATAGAATATATTTTTGTAATTTTAAATACAAATATATAAAATTTATATATTAAAATTAATAAATATTATAATATAATCAAATTCTAATTTTTAATCGGATTGGATGGGGTCAAATCCGAATCTGATCCGATTTTAATCAGATTGGGCCTCGGGTTTTTGAGTATCATTGATAGGCCTAATTACAACCCTACCTACAACATGTGAGGTGATCTATGTTGTTAATAAAAAATGTAATATTTTATCTTTTAGTAATATACATAATAAAATATATTAGGTTGTTAAGAGTACTAATTTTATATACAAATAATAATTAATAAAATGTATACACATCTAATTAAAAAAATAAAATATACACATATTCAATTAAAAAGTGTATACAACATTAAATATTATTTATCAAGAAAAAGAAATATTTTATTTTTTAATAATATACATAAAAAATATGGAATATATTTTTAAGATAAAACACCACATGCAAAAAATTCCATGGAATCATTCCAGGTAAAAAAAGTCCATGGTAGAGTGGACCAGTCCACGATATAAAATCGTGGATGAGAAATTGGTCTATGGTGTGGACCGATCCACACGGCCAACCAAACACCTCAAGACAACATGGTGCATTTCAAAACTCAATATACTGTGGTCATACCACGATACCGAACATCCTCTTAATTTATGTTTGTGAAACTGGGATTAAGGCCTTGTTCATTTACGAAGAGGCACTCGGGTTACTGGGTAAGTGTTTCCTAGGGTAAGTGCATTTACCCATGTTCTTTTTTGTTAAATTTATTTAGGTAAATGAGGCTTCTCAACTTTTTCATGTCCTTTTGCCTCACCCACTATTCGGAGTAAGTGATTAATTTTTCTATGTTTTGTCAATTTTACCTTTAAGCCCAAGTACATGCTTTTTTGGATTATATTGTTTTAATTGGTCTTTTGACATATTATATTTTGAGCATTTACTCTCCACTTGAGAAAGTTAATTTTTCCAAGTGAGAGAAGGGGAACACTTCCCCGGATAAATAATACCTAAGGAAAATATATTTACCATTGGTCCCACTTAAACTCTGAAAAAGAACACAATAGAGTCAATAATAGAAATTACAATTCCATAGGCCTACTAAAATGCACCAAACGAAAAAGACCTAAAATTCACCCAAGATAAAAAAGAAATCCACATGGAATAGAACGCATGCAATGAATAAACCAATGGAATTTAACAGTGGAATTACTATTCCATAGGCTCTACGCTAGTCATTAACCAGTGGGAATTCAGTTGCTTCATCCATAGGCTCTAGTCAGGGAATGACTAGTGGAATTCATGTCCCCCCCACCCCCCACAAGGGGCACCCCACAATACATCCCAGCCGTGTATTAAGAACATCTCTTGATGGCAAGTACAAAAGGTGATGAGACATCATTGGGAGATATTCCCAATACACGGCTGAGATGTGCTGTGGGACATTGTGGAGGGCTGATGTGATCCCTGACCAATGATCCATAGGCTCTGTACTAGTCAAAACAAGCTTGCTTGCTTGTGGGAAAGCCAGCAAAAGTATCCACTGTTATTTTCATCAATCCAATCCAGCCCATTGGGCTGGGGTATAATGCAAATAGTAGAACTTTGGACATCTTATAGGCTGAAGAGTCATCGTACTAGCCTAGCCTAATCCCGAACAAACGAAGAGTACAGTTAAGACCTTCATCTATTTCTTTGTTATTCTCTTTTCGTGGGTGTTTCGGCGCCATGTAGGTGCCGCATCAGAAAAAGTGGTGTTTCATAAAACAAACTCTAATTTGTTATCATTTTTCCTTAAAAAGACGATGCTTTAGATCACGCTTAAGAAATCAGGAAAGTATGGTCTGAAGCAACGCAACATTTAATGTTTTCTCAGAAACTTTGTTGCCAGTGGTGTAGCCTCAATGTGACATCATGTTAGACTTTAAATAATATGATCAATGCTAAAAACGGTTCTACAACATTAATATCAAAAAAACCAATGTTATTTTTTCATAAAACAGCCTATATGACAACACCACTTCCAAATAAATACATGCCCAATAATATTTTCATGAGAAAATGGTGCGGTATTCCCAACACCTATGCCAAACACCTATTTCATCACTCAAACTCAATCATCAAGGGTTTCATCACTCAAAATCATCAAGGGTGTAGACGAAATTCGATATGATAAGAAAAAGTCGCAATATCTAAACATCTAATAACCAATCAACCGGTATCATAAAAGTGCTCACCAATAAGCTATTCATCAAAACAAGCAATTAAGCCCATGCTTATTGGTTTAGAAATGAAATTTGATGGTAGCTAATCAGAGGGACTACACAGATACATCATCTAATAACCAATCCGCGCAATGTTACCTGACGATACTCCTACAACCCTCACGATCGACTCCATTCTCTATAGGGAATCCACAAGCTTATTCAGACAGTAAATAACAAATTTGAAATCACCGTTACTTCGACTTTCCGTTCGAGTTCGGAACTACAGCCACTGCCATTGGTAATACTGATAATTTCTAAGGGTATTTTCGTCATCACGGTACCATTATTACCTCGTAGCGACTAAGATACACACGTAATAACACGTGTCATCATTTTTGCAATCGCTGATAATAGGTGGAGTGCGATGTACACATGTAACAGGTAATGGTGGGCCGCTGGGCCTTTTGCAGTTTACACAATTCACCTAACGGCTACGATATACCGACAATATTCTCCAACCTGAAAGTTCACCGCAAAACTAGCGACTCTGACTGAAGTACCAGATATTCATCTTTGCCGGGTCCATATTCAACCTAAATTCGCGATTACAGCTGAACTCGGCGTCTTCCGTCCACATCCAGTATGGCCACCGCCACTGTACTCTTGCCTTCTGCTTTCGCTACAGCTCCTCCGATTCCAACAACCAAAACCCTCCCGATACGAAACGCTTCTTCTTCTAAGGTTTATCTTCTTCGATTTCCTTCATCATCATCTTCTTCTTATTCTTTTTCTTCTAAGCTTACGTTCCGAAAGGGATTGATAAAGTGTAAAGCTTTAAGAGAAACCTCTCGGGACTCATTCAATGGTCGAACTGTTTATCAAGGAGTTTACGGTCCTTGGGCCGTCGATCCCTCGGACGTTCGTGAGGTAATGTTGATTATATTTCCCTTTTTATTTATTTTTCCTTTTCATGTGTTGCTCTCCATTGCAATTACTTGTTCGTAATCAAAGAGAGAGTTGGTTTATCTGACAGGTATTTTGATGGGTTTGGTCTTTTTTTCTCAAGTTTTGTATTAATAGACCGATTGCCTGTTCTGAATTTTCTGCCGGTATGATTTGGATTTCACTGAAGTTTTCTTAGAGTGGTTATAAGAGCGTTGCTTTTGTTAGTTATAACGACCGTTATTTCTGTTAATCTTTCAATGTCAGAACGGGCTTCAGTTCAGTACTATAGAAAACAGCATAAACAAAAGCGCTTTCCAATAGCCTATGCCCCTATAGAGAGGAATTTTGATGCAGTGTGAGAAACATATTTGAGTTTTTTGGTGAACAGATATGTTAATAACGAATTCCTTCGACGTGGATGGATTGTGGTTTATACTTAAGAGCTAACCTGCTATAAATTGTAACAGGTGATCTTATATAGAATAGGTTTAGTAACAGCTGCTGTGTCATTCATCATCGCGGCTTCTACTGCTTTTTTACCAGATGGGAACATCTTGGCAGATATTGTAAAACAAGATCTCGATTTGTTTTATGCACTAGGAACCGGGGGACTAGGCCTATCACTTTACCTAATTCACATTTATGTAACCGAGATTAAACAGACACTTCAAGCATTATGGGCGTTTGGTGTCATTGGATCATTAGCAACCTATTTCAGCCTCGCTCAACCTGTTGGTATAAGCTTGGCAGAATACGTTGTTGAAAACCCAACGGCTGTGTGGTTTGTTGGGCCTCTCTTTGCTGCACTCACGGGGCTTGTATTCAAGGAAGGTGAGGTTAACATCACTATGCTTCCCAAAATGTCTCAATGGATCAATATTCCTTTATTTTCCTGTACTGTAATATGTATACATTATTAGAATGCTCTAAGAGTTCCTGTTTTGTTTTCTGTTGGAAGATTTTTGTTATCTTTGTGAGCTAAGAAGAATTATTGCCAAACTAATGGGATTTCTAAAAAAGGGTATCAATATGTGAAATGTGCAAAACCAATTAATTCTATTCAACATAAATGTAAAAAATCAAAATTTTGTGAATGCTTTTTCTACAACAATAAATATAATTTTATTAGATATTTAGTCCTGTATTTTTGAGATCTCAGAAGGTTAATGCAATGTAGCAAATGTGGGGAAATTTATGAAGCAGGTATCTAGTTTCTAATAGATTCATGAAACAAATGGCAGAACTTGTTCACTTCCTGGCCATGATTAGGTTGCATATTGGACAGAGGTACAGAACAGAAGGTTTAAATCTGAGAAACCATCCGAACAAATACGGTTCAAAATTGCTCCTTCTCAAAACTTTCCTATAAACTGTTTTTTTTCTCTGGTATATCACATTATCTACTGGATAGAGGTACAGAAGATAATGTACTGCCTTAACATAGGTCATGTCAACCACAATTGAACCAGGCTAACCCCCTATGGTTGAGGTATGTGGTCTGTTTCTAAGAACAATGTAATTTCTTCATTTGAAACTTTTGGATTTCTTCTCAACTTACCAGGGAGATGGGATCACCTATGCATTTTGAATGCCACCCTTGAAAACAATTCTATGGAATTCAAAGTTAAATTTTAGATCTAACTTATTCGCATGCCAAAAAATGGAACTGGAATTAGATCTGAAGATTCCTTATGGATTTCCACATTTGAATACCAAAGGTTAGTTAGAAAGCCCAAGGACAAAGGGGGTTTGGGAATAGGAAATATTTCACTTAGGAACTCAGTTCTATTAGGAAAATGGTTGTGGAGATTCCCCTTTGAGAGAGACAGGCTGTGGCACAAAGTCATTGTGAGTGTTCATGGTTTGGATGGAAATGGTTGGGATGCAAAAGTTGCCCCTCATGTTTCCTCAACTTCTCCTTGGAAAGCAATTTATGAAATTTACCCAACATTCCTTAATTCCATTCGTTTTGATGTGGGCTAGGGTTATACAGTTTGTTTCTGGGAAGACCTTTGGGTGGGAGATAGTCCACTTAAAGACCTTTTCCCTTTGTCAAATTTCAAAGGGGAAACAGTAAGTATTTTGGGTAATCCTGTCCCAAATGGGGTCAATTGGAATCTGGGTTTCAGAAGGGGCCTCAGGGAAAACGAAAACGAATGTGCCTCTTTAGTTCAATTGTTGGATCCAATAGGACAAGTTCATTTGGACCCATCCTTGGAATATTTTAGAATATGGAAAGTCTCCTCAGATGGCCTCTTCTCTTGTTCCTCCTTTTTTAGTGGTGAAAGAAATTTGGAGTAAGCCTATTCCCCCAAAAATTCAAGCCTTCTGTTGGGAATTTTTCCTTAGCAAGGTTAATACTTGTGATATGCTGCAGAGAAGAAGGCCTTTTGCTTGCCTTTCTCCTCACATGTGCTCCCTTTGTAAGGAAAGTGGTGAGACCTTGGCACATCTATTATTATCTTGTTCCTTTGTGCATCACATTTGGGAATTTTTTTTATTCTCTTTGGTTGCAGGTGGGTTTCCCCTTAAGATGTGGCATGACTTATCAACCGAGACTTTTTGAGACAACCAAAGAAAAGAATGAAGGTTATGTGGAAAGCTACAAAGACAACTATTTGTTGGGTGATTTGGGAATAAAGGAATAACAAAATATTCTTGGACAAGAGTAGAACAATGGAGGAGGTAATCAACACAATTAAAGTTAAAGTAGCTCATTGGGTAAGATCTTTGCATATCTTTTAAGATTTCTCAGTCATAGACATTATAAGATCTTGGACAGAAGTAGCACAATCTTCACGAGTGAAAGAGAGAGTAAGGATGGAATGGAAACCTACAGATGGTAACAGAATTAAACTGAATTTTGATGGAAGCTCTTTCAAAAATCCGAGACTTTCAGGTATTGGGGGAGTAATTAGAAATTCTGAAAGGAAAATATTAGCTTTGTTCTCTGGACCGATTGGCATGGGCAATTCTCTAAAAGCTGAGTTAATGGCATTGCTACAATGACTGAAGATAGCTAAGCAACTAGGAATGAGGCATACTGAGGTTGAAGGGGACTCCAAGGTGATCATATCTTGAGCTAAAAACAAAAAAGTACTCTGTGGACTTTCAAACAAATGATAAGGGAAGTGGAAAAGGTTGCAAGGGAGGTAGAGGCTGAATTCAAATGGGTTAGAAGGAGTGCAAATGGGCTAACTGATATCTTGCTAAACAAGGGGCTTTGAGGCAACAATTGTTTTGGGCTGCAATGGAAAGAGGGACAGAAATATGTAATAGTGTGGGAGCCTTAATCCCATACACAAAGTTGTAAAACTTTTTTAACTCTAATTTCAAATATAATTCTCCTTTGCTGATAAAAAAAAAATACGAAAGGTTAGGGAACTTGTTTGTTTCTTTGTTTTGGGTGCTAATTTCTGATATAATGGAAAATGTAGTGTTGTGACATGCAACTTAAGTGATTCTTCTGTATTGTCATCTCTTGTACTTGTAGTGTAGTATTTATTTGATCCAAATAATACAATATCTTAGAAGTATTTCTACAGCTTATTTTAACTATTTTGTACTTTGTGTTTGATACCAGTTTTTTCTTGAACAGGTCTCTGCTATGGCAAGCTGGAAGCTGGCTTATTGACATTCAATATACCTACAGTGCTTCTTGGTCACCTGGTACTTTCCTCCATTATTCAAGAAGAATTGTTGAACTGCATTATCTAGTTGATTGATCAGTCAGTTGTACTTAACTGATATATAGCCCATGATTTGAGAATGTAACTCTTGCTCTTACTGGGCAACCCAACAAAATGATCCCACACTAGTAATGTCAAAGTGGAATAGATTCTAGAACATTGACCAAGAACACGTTTGATAAATACAACCAACTATCATTACACTACACAAGCACCAAACATAGCTGACCAACCACAGTGCAACGACTACAAATGTATGGGAGTTACAGTTTTACAGGATTCCACTAACCAGATGGTTATTATCCTTCCATTATTGTGGAACTGAGGTGTTACAGAAACCATTAGTTAAGTTTTTGCTGTCACATACTTTCAGGATCAGGAGTTGGGATAATAAGTCCTACACCTACACGGTGGATATATGTCTAATATTAGAACTAAGAATTAAGCACGAGATTTCTTTTCTATCTTTCACTTTAATCACGACAATCCTCATTTGGAAAATGCAGACGGGTTTAATGGATGATGGAGTAAAACTTGGATTATTGGGTTCATGGATGGCTCTCTTTCTAGTATTTGCAGCAAGGAAATTCACTCAACCCATTAAGGTATGCTTTTCATTAATCAAATATTCAGTTGGCAAGCCCTGGTTACCTTTCAACTTAGATTGCATGGCATTCTCTAATCTGCCCTTGCTTCTTGAAGGATGACATTGGTGACAAGTCCATCTTTATGTTCAATGCACTTCCAGAAAGAGAAAAAAAGGCATTGCTCGAGAAACTAGAACAACAGAAGTTAATATCTGAACGTTAATTCATGAAGGACCAATTTATTCCAGGTAGCTGTAAGAAGAAACCATGATGCCAGATTTTCTAGGTACAGGTACTGTTATCACCTCCTAGGTTCCTCAGAGATCCTTTTGTCGCATTCTTTTATTGATTTGTGTATTAAGTATCTGTTTATCTGGTATTGTCCATGTTATTGAAGCTGGATTTATCTACTTTGCATTTAGAATCCATATCCTTTAGGTCAACTAATGTATCATGAACCTCACGAAATATTGGATTTTTAGCTTCTCAGTGTAGTACATAAAGACCCCCCTCCAAAAAAAAAATGAAAAGGAAAGAAAAGGAAAAAGAAATAGAAAAAAGTTTCCGAATGATTTTGTGTTTCCATGTGGGATTTAAGTGCTATTTATACCCTACACTGCAGGAATTGTATAAGGGTATGTATACCCCATTCGTGGGATTGAAGATGTGGCAAGTTATGCTGTGACTGCCGAAGCTGAGCCAATTGGGTAACAGACCACTGTTTACCATCTACAACATCTAGTAAATCGCAATTTATAATTTATTTTCATATTACAATGCAGCTTAATTTCTTTTTCCTCCTCTATACCTTCTAATGAAGCTTACGATCTCCAAGATGGGCTTTGTAGATTACCACCTGGTATAGACTATAGAGTTGCATGTATGATTATTTCTCATGGTCATGGTAGAACTGGCATAATAGACTAAGAACTCGGTATCTTCGAAACCAAATGCCAAAGATCAAATAATAAGGGGAGTGCTTCGGCCCCATCCCTAATGAAAAGTTAAAAGAATGGATGAACGTCTGTTCATGAGTCAAAGAGAATCATGGGCAGGATTTTAGTGACCAAGGATTCTAGTTGACCAAAGTAAAATAAATTAAAACACCATCTAGTATATGAACTTTTTTTTCCACTTTGTAAGCAAACACCAGGAACTTCATTACTATCAAAAAAGAACAGGACAGCCCCTAGGCAAATTCAGTACACCGTACACCGCCCAAAGAGAGTACACACATGTTTGGCAGTAACTGTGGATGTACTCATGTGCCTCGTTCGATCTACATGCTTAGTACTTGTTCCATTCAAAAACCATTATTACTCGTAATTCTATAGTGTTAATATATTTGCTTAGATCAACGAATAGAATTATAGAATATATTCTTTTGAGACTTTTTCATCAATTGCCTTGATAAAAAAGGAGGGAAAAGTACGAAAAAACACAATGCAGAATTCTGAATTCCAGCCCCCCCCCTACAACTAGCCCTCTGCCCCCCTATAAACCAGTCAGGATGCATTCCCCCTGTACTTTAGGCCTAGTAAATTCTGATATAAAACCAGAATGATATATTGATTACGTCTTGCAATTCTTCATTTACTCTTCCCCAAAGTTCTTTAAGCTGTATAATTATAATACTTGTGTGTGATCTTTGATTTTAAACGAAGGGATAAGGGCCATCAAAATCCCTCCTAATCAGAATTGGAATTCGTTTAAATAGGTTTTCAAATCCAAGGGAAGGGGAAGGAATGGCAATTCCCTCAAAATGGAAGAATGCTATTCAACCTAAGTATAGGAATGGAATTTAAATTCCACCCAACCAAACAGTTGGCACTTGGCACTAAAATGCCCATTCCGATGTCTAATTATATAGTCATATGCCTGCAAACCAAATGGGGCCTATACCTTCGCCTCAATTTTATAGTATGCTGCAAAAATCTCCCCCATTATAGTGACTCAATTGCTTTAATTTAATAAAATAAATCATTTAAAGGCAAAACATGGGAATAAAAATGAAGAGAAATAGAGTGATATAACCTACAAAATTTTCCATGGATGTCTCCATTACCAATAGATGCATTACTTTACTGAATTATGTGGCCTCTAAAAATTAGTTCCTAAGCCAGATGGCATTTGATTTGTTGCATATAAACAAAGAAAAAAGGTTATTCAATGACTTCAAGAACCACCGATCAGCATCGATATAAGATCACCACTCACAAAACCGCAAATATTTCCTTACAGTAAATACAAGAGTTTGATTACGTCATTCAAAGTCATCATCTGATTGAACATGGAGAGGGCTTGATGGTGAGACATTTCCTTCATCCAATGACGCCTCAGGTTTTCTCTTGTTCCTGGTCCTGGTCTTCAGTCCATCTCGGGATGAAACATTTCCTTCATCCACCACCTCCTTAGACTCCTTGATCTTGCTTCTAGTCCTTCCACCCACATGCAAGCTCGACGAAGAATTCTCACCACTAACCTTTCTCCGCTTGGATTTTACTTCACTTCCCGGAGCTTCAGCATCATCCTTGACATGTTCTAGCATTGCAGTTTGCTTTAGTTCGATTTCTGCGGGATTCTGGGAGTCCTTAACGCCATCTTCAGGTTCTTCTATTTTAACTTCGTCGGTTTGATTATCTGCCATTATGGCGTCAGGCATCTCCATTCTGTCAGCTTCTTCACTTGATTCGGTGACATTTTCCTCGGTTTCCTCGGACTTTCTTCTGAGAGATTCAATCACATCCATCAACTCTCTATTCACCTGTTGGAGTAAATTCCCAAAAAATTATTAATAGATTGTGTTAGGAATGCCTAATCAAATTGTCATCGGCACAAGAACTTGGTAAAGTGGCACCAAGAACATTCGGCTTAGTTTAGATTCAGTGTAAAAGTATATTGATGGTATTTTATATTGAATTGTATATATAGGTGATCTTACATCGATTATCAATGTAAAACTTATTGCTTGATAAGGTTTTACATCGATTCATGATGTAAAACTTCATTTCATCCAATTCCATTTCATCTAAACACACGCAAAACTGAGCC
The DNA here is from genome assembly GCF_055504915.1 of Nelumbo nucifera. NCBI lineage: Eukaryota > Viridiplantae > Streptophyta > Magnoliopsida > Proteales > Nelumbonaceae > Nelumbo > Nelumbo nucifera. Next base: position 1,405,529 of record NC_142651.1, on the reverse strand, counting down.
AAAGTGGTCTTACATCAATCATAATTACACTTTTCAAAACGCCTATAAAATCGAACCAATGTAAATTTTACATAGGTTCTTGATTTATATTGTTTCCAAATGCAGGACTGTAGTGTGCAAAACTTTATATTTCGTGTCATTCAAATTTAAATAATACTGATGCATATATAACCCTCATAGAGCACAAACTTTATCAAAGCGTAACACATCGCGCACCTGTGGATTCCGAAGGAAATCAGAAATGTCATTTGGACAGGAGGGGCATTTCATGACATTCTTTTGTGCTCGCAGCTTCCTACCCTCACATGTCCTTTCTCTCACAAAAGATTGACCAGTGAATGCACCTTCCAAGCAAGCTTTGCAAAAATTATGACCACAAGGAGTCGTAATGGGCATATTCATCACTTGCCGACATATCTGGCAGCTGAATTCTGCACGATTAAGTATTTCAAAAACAGTCAACAACAAACATTTTTGGCTTGTGAAAATAGAAAGCTGGCAATAAACTCCACTATCACCGATTTTAGAAAATCTTGTACTCGAAATAAACAAAGTACTACATATTTCTGTAGGATTTTGAATAAATCAAGTCCCCAAAAAAAGAAGATCCAGTAATAATTCCAATCAAACATTACATGTTAATCTAGGAATTGGCATACCAAGATATCGACTCGAACCTTCAAGCTAGGGAATTAAATGCCATGTAATCTTGGGAAATAAATGAGAACATGTGGGGAGTAGTTTTGTTAGCACTGAACAAAGAAAGGAGACATACCTTTCAGGAGTTTCTCCCTTACAGACATATTCTGTCCTTGCCTTTTAGCCTTCCTTACAATCTTGCCATCCTCCGGGTTTACTGATTTCCGACTGAGAGGTGAAGGCTTTTTCCATTTCCAACGGCCTTCTTCATCCTGTGAAGATTTTTGGGAATGTTAGGGGAAGAGAAAAGGGCAAAAGGTTTAAAGCAGAGAACTTCTAAGTTTCAGTTTCTCACATCATAATCCCAACATGGGCTTTCCTTCCGTTGAGTGATATCGGTCGCCTCCTTTAGCTCTTTAATTACAGGCAAGGGTCTAGGTTGGTCCCCATGTTCATCACTGTAGTTTGCATGCAAAAAATGCAAGATATTAGAAACACACATGATCGAATGAATATATTTACAACACTAAATACCCAGATTAAGAAAATAACAAACCTCGTCCATGGTGCAGGTTCATTATCACATCGAACAAACAGATACCTACAAACCTTAAAACCCTGATCCGCAAAAACCTCATTAAGACCATCACAAGAAGAAAAGAAGAATGAGAATCAAACAAAGAAAATGCATACTTGAATTCCAACTTTGCGCCAGCATTTCTCAATTCTGTAAATCCCATCATATCGCACTCCAGTTTCTGGGGCATAAGAAGAACGCTTCTCCTTGTGGGACCTGCTCGTTGTAAAGAGGGATCTCATCAGGAATTTCACCATTTGATCCTATAATGTTTGCAAGTGCAAAAAGAACAATACACCTGAAAGATGTCATTAGACTCAAAGGTGGATTGCACCCATCAACTAACATGTGATTTCTGAAATTAGTTATTCCAAAAGTAGAATGTTGGAAATCAAATCATTGACGTTTTTAAATTTAAGAAACTACAGTTTCCATTTGATAACCATTTTCTGACAGAAAGTATGGACGGGTTTGAGAATATATCAAATGACTCGAATTGAACAATATTCCGATAATTTTTCAGATTGATAGCTGAAACCAAAGTCACTCTATGGGGCATTGTTTGGTGGGGTTCACACATTAAATCTTATGATGCTTGGACAGCTCAGGATGGTTAAAAGAAGATTGAGACACAAATACCAGGAATCCTATTTAAGTTACTTAAAGAAAGGTTTTAAAAGGCTAAAGGTGGAGGTGAGGCAGTTGGATCTCATAGGGGCAAGGCATAAGCCTCAAGGCATTGAGGCTTAATCCACGAGCAAAAAGAAAGGATATAAATTATAAATAATAAAAACATGAAAAAACATAAAATTAAGGTCTTATATAGCTTGTTTGATATATTAAACACAAATTTAGTATCAATATATCCCAATATGCCAATAGGGATACGAACCAACTGTATTTTTTTTATGAATAAATAGTATATTATTAAATAGAGATAGAAATAGTACAAGCATGAAGCACGCTAAGAGAAGGCACAAGGTGTTACCTCCCCTTAAAGGTGAGAAACCAACTTTATTTTAAGAGTAAAGCATTCAAGTTTCATTTCTTGCACTTGTATGCATAAGTGAAGAATGACCACCTATGTGATACAAAATAGATCATCCAATGTTTTAAAAGCGCAAGGGCCATTTTGTGCCTGAGGCGCAAGGCGCACAATTTAAAAAAAAAAAGGTTAAATTTCAAAAAAAAATCAAAAAAATTATAAACCATAATATTAATAAAAATATAAACTTAAGTTTTAAAATAAATGTTTTAAAAAACCTATTATCTAAAATTAAAATACACAAACATAATATGTAAAGCATATTCAAATGAGAATTTAAAAATGAAATCGAACATATAGAACATTTTCATGCATATAAAACCCACAATCTCTTTTTTTTCTCAATTGCATCAAGTAGCAAACGTGACATATTACATTCCTAATTCTACAAGCCGCCTTTGTGCCACACCTCACAAGGCACACCAGGTGTGCACCTTTTGAATGGGCTGCACCTAGGACATGGGCGAGGCACCTACCCTAAAATGCATCTCACCTGTGCACCTAGGCATGCGCCTTTTAAATCACTGAGATCATCAAGTATAGGGTAAGTGGGCAAGTGTGTAAGAATAAAGCAAAATATTTTTTACATATTTATATGTATTTATTTGTTACTTGTATGTTTATTTATTTATTCAATACAGCAATTTATACAAAACAAAGCATTCTTTTTTTCTTAAATTTCTATTTTACCCTAATATAAACCTTAATATTTAACATTAGCAATGACAAACAATTGAGGCCCAAGCCTTGAACACTTTGAGACCAAAGGCCCAAAGACGTATAGTGGGGTATGAGGCTATTGAGGCCAGGCCTTTTTTCTTAGCCTCACCTCAACAGCCTTTAAAACAATGACTTAAAGTGGTTTGAGCCTAATAGAGGCTACTAAAAAATTGTCTAAAGGCCCCAATAGGACTATAATTACTGTCAACAGCCTTTTAGAAGATGCATTACCAACTTCCATACTTCCATTTGGGATAAATTTTTGAGAGATGTTCTACAGACAAAAGAAGACACTTCGATCCAATATGGTTAAGAAACCAATTAACCAAATCATAAGGTTATTTTAAGCAAGAATAGTTCTCCTACATGAAATAATCTTACCTGACAACTCTAACTGGATAACCTTTCTTGCAACTGACCCGCAGTGCCTCGTTTAATTTGTCAAACTTCTGATCAAAGGATTGCTCCTTGTTTGTGCGCTTATTTCCACTAAGATCTCTTCCACCACTGTTCATCATATAAATAAGTTACCATCAGGTCAAACACATTCAGATACAAGTTCATACGTGGGAATTTCTAAAATAAACAGGCAAGAAATAGCAACACTTAGGCATCTTGCAGTACAAAAATTGAGAACTCTTATCAACCAACAGCTAAGAACTATGGATACTGCTAAAGAAGGAAAATGAGAAGCGTATGTCACTGACCGATGCACATCTCATCTATCAACTGTTCCTCGCCATTCCATTTAATACAGAAGCTATAGAATCTACGTTAGAAAAACGAAAAATATTTGACAACAAGACCCTCTATGGTAAAAAATCAAGCTACAGGCATGAATTGAAAAGAGGGGGACCCATGTCCAATGATGCAGACATTTAGTAGTGATTTGCATCAAGGGAAAACAAATGCAGAAGTTACCGGATAATTTTCATGTGATGAAGAAAATTAAGAGTAAAACCTTTGACATTGGGGAGGAAAAGAAGGTAGAAGGCACCGCTAAATCTTTTTTCCTAGAAAGAAATAAAATTAGGACCAAGACTTTAAACATCAAGAACTAATTGATGCCGGAACCGCCATGGAAAGCTGTGGATCTCAGTACATTAAAAGTAGTCATATAATTAAGCAGAGAGTAGGCTTTTAATGCCCCAATCATTAAACAACCAGGAAATGATTAAGCATGGGTGAAGTCAAAGAACAAACAAACCTTCCCGTATATAGGAACCACTCGCCATGATCCTCGTCATCCTCATAACCCCCAGATAGGGCCACAGACTGTGCACCATAATCTGCTTGTCCTGCAATCCCTGCAACATGGGGAAGGTGAGCACCCCATTGCCTGCATTCCATTCTGTCCTCCCAAGTCTCCCCAACCAACACACCCTGATTTTTTATGGGGTCATTCTCTGCAGTAATGGGTCCAAAATGGTCAGGAGGAACAGTGACAAAGATCTTCCCGCAACAAGCATTAGCCTTCCCAGCCTTCTTTGCCCGCTCTGTGGTGAAGGCCTTGTCAGGGCGGTTTTGGTTGTGAACAGAATGGTATATTTTCGGTGGCCCTACCGTGTTTGTTGATTTCGACAGCTTCGCCATACGAATAGCAACAACTAATGTAGAGTTGATACGAGGCTGGCTGGCCATCTTGGCAGGGATGGTCGCACGGCATTTGGCACATGTATGCTTCCCCTGTCCTGTCCATTTCTGGAAGCATTTGAGGCAGAAATTATGCCCACAGGGGGTCTGAAAACATAGAAAGTGGATTGGATTAGCATTAACACGTTAAAAATTCTTCGCAATAAGGTATCAATGAGCTTCTACTACTCATGATTTCAGGTTTCTCAGTCTGAAGATTCCAAACAAATTGTGGTTTAACTCGACCACAGTTGCAAACCGCAAACGTTTCCGAACATGGAAATGTAAGCCGTAATGTCACAGAGAGGGTGTCCGCATCGGCACACTCCAAAACTCTCAGCCTCAAGCATCAGCCCCACCGGTCACGTAATGACACCATGACGTCCTTTTCCACGCAAACCCGTGCGTGAAAGACGGAGACATAATCAAGCCGAGATGAAGTGACACATGACCGTACAGTGTCACATCCAGCGCCGAAACTTCCCAGTGCGTTGCGTGAAACTCGGCGTTTGAGGTACAGCCCCGAACGGTGCAGATTGGGTGCCGGGAAAAAAGGCGATAATAAAGGGAGAGGGAAGTAGACAGAGTACCACGATGATGATCAGATGGGAGTACTCGAGGTTTTAAAAAGGGTATATGCGGCAACGCCTGCATCGTCGCCGGGCGTACTTCCCCCACACCATCTATCAGACTCCAAATACTGGTGAGCTCAGAAACGAGCACATCACAGAATCACAATGTTTATGCCAAAGTTAGCGATATTATCATATCACCACTCCATGTACAAAAATATAAATTAAAAAGGAAAACCTCATGCGACGCCATTACAGAAAGACAGAAACCAAATACAACAATTATAACTATGAACACTAATTAATTAAAGATGAAAATCTTAGTTATGACTCCCTTTTCACAGTCTATGAGTTTGGATTAAAGAAACCCCCCAATAAGCATTTTAAGAATCCAAAACAAGGATATAAACAACATGACATAACCTTCCCCACACGATGACAGAGCTGTTAGTGCTCTATGACTGCGTTGTAAACAACAACAATGAATCTAGAGAATAAACTTAACCCCCCACTCCTCAAAGCAAAAGACAAGAAAATTGCAGTCAGACTGGAGAAGATACATGTAATCGCTAAACCCAGGAACACTGGAATGAAAAAACATAAATGCGGTGAAACAGAGGTTAAAGATGAATCACTCACCGTAACGGGTCGATCGGGTAGTTGCATACAGAATGAGCAGTTGATGCTTCCGTCAATGAGATCGAGCACGTCGCTCTCTCCGCTATTTATCTCTGTCTTCGACTTCTCCTGATTGAGATCGGGCGACTTAGCCCCTCTACACATCAGCTCCTGTCGTCTCTTCGCCTTCTCTTGCTCAGTGAGCGACCCATCAGCCTCGATCGCCCGAATCGCAGCCACCAGGTCTCCGCCAGAGGCAACCGAGTTTCCAACGATCGGCGCTTGAATACCAGCGTCTGGAAGTGAGCAGTCGGGACACTCCCACTGAAACGCGGAGGCCATGGTTTCAGGTCGAATGGCAAGGCAGTTGACGTGCCAGGGAGTAGCGCAAGTTTTGCAGGTAAGGGTCTCTTCCTCTGATGGTTTTTGTTTACAAACCATGCAAACGCCGTCTCCGTCGCAGGGGAGCTGGGTATCGTGCGCCATCAGAGCGAGAATAAGCGGGAAATAGAGTGGAGTTGTGACTGATGGGCAAGGGTTTTTTCCAGAGAGTTGGTTCTGGGTTGTCCGAAGGAGAAGAAGATATTGACGACCGGGGATATATAAGGGAGAAGGCGGGTGTTTGAAAATATTTTGGAGGGGTTTTGAAATTTTCCTCTGCAAAAACCGAAAACAAGGCAAGTTTCAGAGTATAAAAGGATCTTTGAGCGCGCCGATGGTTAACAAGTATACGGTATATACTGCCGCTGTAGCTGGTAAAATCTTGAATTGACTAAAATGCCCTCAATATTCAAAAGTTATGGCTCCGTTTGATTTGTGGGAAGATTTGATTAGGATAAAATGCCCTAGATTCTTAAGGTTCCGTTTGGTTTGTGGTAAGATTTGAGTGGGATGGGAAAGCATAAAACTTTACATTTTTCATTGTTGGATTTTATATATGGGAAAATAATAGGAAAAACACTATAATGGGCTTGTTCTTCATCCGAGTTGAGAAAGCAAATCTTCATGAGTTGTAGCGGCGAGAGTTGCCGAGAATTGAAGAACAGAGCTCCATAAGTTGCAATGACGAGGGTTGAGAAAGCATATCTAGTGAAGACAAGAAGAACGGGAGTGCCCCTCGTAGATCCCTCGCAGATTGCCGCATATATGGTGAATACGGGAATAATATGAGTGCCCCTTCCAAATCGTCATAGATCTGGTGAAGATGGGAAGAATAGGAGTGCCCCTCGCAGATCGCCACATATTTGGTGAAGATGGGAAGAAGGTGAGAGAGAATAGAGAAGAGGAAGATGGAGGGAGATTGTCGTAGATCGTCGCTGTCCCTTGCACTAGTCCCCTGTCAAGTGAAGAACAAGGCAAACAATAGTGGTTTCTCAAATTTTTCCACTAAGGTTGCACGATTTTGGTGCGACCCAAAATCCACAGTTTTGAGATATGACATCCCACATTTTTTTTCATCCCATCCTTATATTTCCCTCAAAACAAAATGAAGTAAAAAGAAATATTGTTGAAAAATTCCCTTTTTCTCATCCCCATCCCACAAACCAAGCGGAACCTAAAAAAATGGAAAAAAAAAATATTTTTAATTCCTCTAATCATCTTGCTTGTTCTTTTAAGCCGCTTTTCTTGCATTTTTATTTGGGTAAATTACAGATAAGTACGCTGTAACACTCGTATCTCAAACTTTCGGAAATAGACACTTGGGTCCATTTCTGTTAACTTACCATGCTGAAATGCTTGTATTTTTTAAGGTAAAATATAAAAACCTCCCCTTCATTTTATGACAATCATAAAAAACATCTCCTATAATTTCATTTTAGCAAAAACCTCTCCTCTACTTTTTACAAAATTAACCAATCTCCCTTCCGTCAATTACTAAGACGGAAAACGTTAAAGAGATGATATTTTTTAAAATACCTATTTTATCCTTTCTCGAACACTGTTAATCTTCTCCCACCGTCATTCTCCCCCGTCTATGCTCCCTCTCTTTCTTCATCACCTCTTTTTCTTCTTCTTGTTATTCCTTCCCCTCCTTTCTCCTCCTTCCACTGTCGGCGTCCATTTTCGGATCGCTTTCGATCACTGTTGTCTGATCATCACCATAGCCGCATCCATGACAAACTGAACTTTAAATCTTGCATCTTCAACAACCTGAACTCTAGAGCAAGCAAAGAAAAATCGAAAACAGAACTGAAACCAAATCGTTAATGCCATTTAACCCAAGAAACAAAATCTCAAAGATAAAACGAAAAGAGAGAAAAAATAAATAAAATGATCGAGCAGACAAGAACAGTCAATAATGTTCAGATCGGGCTGGGTTAAGAGTAAGATCTACTGGAGAGAATCTGATGGAACCTACTCCATCGATCTTCTCCGCAACCACAAATCCTCCCTGTCAAAGGAAATATATAGAAGATCCGGTTTAGGGTGAGTACCTTAGTAATGTCCTAGCCGATGGTTTGATGCTGCCAACGGGAATTCTAGTGAGTTCGATGTGTTCAATAATTGAGAAAGAAGGTACGAAAGGGTAGAACGATCGAATCTACTCCCACATACAAGCTTGAACGAATGGACAACGACCTCTAGGTGCTTGACTCACGACAGTGCTCAATTGAAGGAATATCATTCACGGAGCGGGGACCATGGATGGTTGCAAAACCGGACGATGACGGTGCGGTTTCACCTCTGCTAGTTTTCCCCCATAACTAGTACGAGCTCAGAGATGCAAAGGAGATTTGAAAATGTCGCCGCCTAAGTGAAAAAGACGCCAATGGTTCGTAGGGATGAATTGAGACCTGACACTGCTCTAGAGGAAGAAGACGATTAACAGTTCCTTCGATTCTGCTACCACTATCACCGTTGCTCCGCTCAGTCTCAAATGGAAGGCGATGAACAGGGGTATTTCCAACTGACTAGAAGAAGAATAAAAAAATGAGAGAATGGGAGAGAGGGAGCAAGGGAGTGGCTGAGAGGGGGTGCCACCGCTGGTCTGCTTATGGGTTCGAACAGGGAAGGGGAGGAATAGTGCATTTTCGATTGATTTATGTTGATGGGGAGAGGGGCAAAAGGAAAGAAAGATTGAGAGGGAGAGAATGGCGGAAAGCACCACCGCTGCTGAGAGTTGTAGCGGTGGTGATAGAAAACAGGGGTGATGGAAGGGGACAATGCTAGCAGAGGAAGAAGAAGAAAAACGAAAAAGAACAAGAAACCGAAGAAGATGAGAGAAGAGGAAGATATCGGATTTAGAGAGGTGTTGCCACCGCGGCTTCTGCTTTTGGGTTCGAGAAGAAGATGAACAATGTTCGGGTAAAATATGTATTTTGAAAAAATGATCGTTTCTTTAATGTTTTCTGTCATGATCATTGATAGAATGGAGATTTTTATTGATTTATAAAACATAGAGAGGAGATTTTTGTTAAAATGAAAATGAAAATATATAAGAGATTTTTATGATTGTCAAAAGCTTCAGGGGAGGTTATTGTATTTTACCTTTTTTTTTTAAATTGTTTAAATCATAATAACCCAGATTAAAAGTTCCAAAATGGGTTCTATTCGGTCTGGGACTCTGGGCACTATTGTTGCTCATCATGGAGAGAATAAACTATTGGCAGCCGTGGGTAGAAGATATGGTTGCCACCGCTTGAGCAAAAATAACTATTTTAAGTTTGATGCAAAATAACTTGACCCGACAAAAAAATGGCTCAATCTCCTTCACCGTTGTTGCTTATCATGGAAAGAATAAACTATTACCGTCTGAGAAGAAATCAGAATAAAAATTAAAATCTAAAAAGTATGAAGGAGAGATCTACACTCCGAACAAGAATCCATCTGAAAGTCAATTATCTCGTAAGTCTCCCGGTCGCAAGCTTGTTTCACCTTCGGTACCGGAATCTAAACGGTGAAAAAAAAAATCTCGGTTCCCCCTATTGCATTTATCAATCTTAGGCCGAAATACTACCAATTAAACTTTATTATCACTCTCTGCATTCCATTTTGATTTCATTCTTTCGTTTTCATGCTTCCCCGATTTGATTTCCCTGCATTTTGCTATAGAGTGGTCAAGATCCAAATGGGGGTAGTAAGCGAAACGGGTGATGAGGCTCCCGTGGCACCAATTCCATCGAAACTTTTGACACTAACCTAATCTCATCATCATTATTTTTATGGGTTGGGATTGCCATACTGATATATTATAGATTCGTTAGTTGCTCAAATAATCAACCTTTTTTGTCGTTGTTTTCTTTTATCCATGAATCAGTTTATTCCCCGCTACTTTCATTAGTAATTTGTCGCTCATTTTTGTCATGTTTTAGCTTTCCCTTCTATGAGGAGTAAGCTCCATTGAAAGTGAGGATTTGTCAGTTTTGAAGCTTAGTCTATGATTGTTTCTTTAGTCATAGCTGATGTACTTGTTTGTGATGTTCAAAATAGATGTATGATATTTTGCCTCATTGAATGCTGATCTGTTCCGTATTTTTATTTCCACTCTCACACCTGATAATGAATCCCCCTTATCTGTTTTAGTGATTCATCTATTTTTATTGTAGTTGAGGCATAAAAATGAAAATATGGGAGAAAGAGTTTATAAATTAGAAGGGCAAAATGGTCAAAAAATACATAAGAAGGGTAATTTTAGTATTATAAAATGCTTAACTGACGAAATACTGATGAGTGGACCCAAGTGTCTATTACTGAAAGTTTAGGGTACCTAAGTGTTGCATTCCAATGTTCGAGGTGTTTAAGTGTTACTATCCCTAAAGTACATGGTACTTATCTTTAATTTATCCTTCTAATTTTTAGGCTTGGTGAAAGATAAAATCTGATTATTTATTTGATTAAGACTTATAAGCTAAAATTTTCCTAAAGCCATGAAGAAGGGTGTATTTACCAGTAAATATGATTTTGTTTTCTAAAAGAAAAACAACTACCACATGTATAGAAATAATATTATCAGCTAATGTTTCAAATGTTTTTTGTTTAAAAAAAAGTGTGAATGATGATTAATTTGGATGTTTTGGAATAATGCATCTACAATACACTAGTTAGATTTTATTGGGCTTAAAAAAAATTTGACAAAAACGTTTTTTTTTTTCAATTTTTAAACAAAATCACCTTTGCTTGAGTTAGTGGTTCAATCATTTAGATCAAATAGTTCAAACGCGTGATATCATAAATAAAATAATAAAAATATAAATATTTTAGAAACATGGTGTGAATATTAAGGCTCTGTTTGGAAGGAGTACAAATACAGATTTATAGAGTATAAAACCTTGCATTTTGTATACATTTGCACTGTACATATTTGTATATGTAATCATTCTAAATTGGGCCTGAATGAATTATTAAAAACACAAAAAACATGTCATTGATGCAAAATTTCCCCAAGAGTTATCTTATCTTAATGAATCGATTAGTTTGATTAATTATCTTTCAACTTTTAATCAGTAGATCGTTTACCTTGATGGTAGTAATTGGTTTCAAATTAAACAATTTGTTCGGCCATTTTGATTGAAGATTGTTTTTCGCAAACATTTCTAGCTAGTTTCAAATTATATGGTACACACACACAAAAAAAAGTATGGACGAAAGAGAAGCATCTAATCTTTAAATTGGCATTTTGGGTTTACACTTAGTTAACTCCTTCCGCTGCCCAAAATGTTGTCTAAGTAGCTATTCATGTCTGGCCATTATTTCAAAGTCTAGATTACAAAGAAAGGGTCAGAGGATTTAAGTACTGCAGGGTAAGGAAGATGAAGTGAAATTGAGGAAATAATTGCAAAGTGTATCAACGAAAGATAAGAAAAATAAAACAACGAAATAACAAAACACTAACCCAAAATGTCTTTTTGAATATGTTAATTGAGATTTGGGATTTGGGACACAAGTGTCCTTTTCAAAATTCTTTGTGTTTTTGTTTTGAAATTAGTTGTTCAAGTCAAGTGATTTGATGGTTAATTGACCAAATCACCAAGTATGTGTTTGCTTCCGTAGTAGGCAGTTTATTTATATTTTTTCATTTTAAATATTTATTTATATTTTTCTTCACTTTAAAAGTTGTTTATTTTAAACAGTTATTGTTTTTGTTGTTTGGTAAGGTTTTATTTTAAAAGTTTTTTATTCTCCACCCCAAATTAATACCCACTAAAATGTGTTACACCAGCATTGGTTTCAAAAAATGGTAGTGCAAGGAAACAAGAATTTGATATTTTTCCAAATGTCTCCTGCACAAAAATTAAATCGTTTTAGTTTTTTATCATTTATCAAATAAATGATAAAATCAAAAAGTCGTTTCATTTTGTTTCATATACAATAAACACCAAGCATATGTGGTGGCATATTTTCAATAAACACCCACAGAGCCAAGCACAACCCAAATCAATGTTTTTTTTTTTTTCAAAAATGCTGAATAAGCCTCAAACAAAAAACAAACCCATAAATATGACATTATTTTTTTTTCAAGGGGGATTAAGCCTCATTCAACACCAGGATGTATTAATGAATGATATCCATTGATAACATCATAGCAGCTTTCAATGCATCGCCATCAAAATATATATTACGCATCCCCCCACTCAAATGCAAATCTAAGGTAATGCTTGAAAACACAAGTATTTATTTAAATAAGTACATTTTTTAAAATATGGGACCACACATTAAGTGGTTTTTAAGTACTTATAGGTATTTGGTAAAAAATACTTATTTTAAAAATTATTATTTTTTAATAAATACTTATTTTAAAAAGTGACTTCAAATTGATTATCTTTTTTAATAAATTTTCAAAAAAATAGGACGAACTGGTCCCTAATATTTTATTGTAATACCTAAAATACCCCCGTACTCATTCTCTCACAACTGTTATACGGCCTTCTCACCCCTCTCTTCTCTTATTTCTCCACCTCAATTTCCTCATCATCCTCGAATTTCTTATTCTCAGCTGCTGCTTCCATTCCGCATCGGTAATCCTCTCCTTCATCTTCGTGGTCGTTGTACTTCACAAACCTCTATAGGCTGGGAATGACACTCATCATTCGTGGGGTAGGAAGCCTTGAGAGTTTCATAGAAAGAAATCCTCCTAGACTTGAACCATTCATAAACTAATATTAAAATTTAAACAAGAAAGGCAAACAACCACTTCTCTTTATTGCCACTACTACTTCCGATGATAGAAGACAACAGGAAAAAGGAAAAACATAAGAGAAACATATATAAAGAGGGAGATCCTATAAACTATTATCGCTGAGCGTGTGCAACGGTATCAGAGGATGGTATAGGTGAACCAGCGACGTCGACGGCCAGTGTACTGGGCTTGATATCGGGGCATTGACGGCAATAAACAGTTCTGGCCATCCTGGATTTGTTTGTAGACGGAGGCGACATGCCTTCCGCAACCAGCCCAACTGTTCTTCCCGCAGGACAAACACCTCACAACTTTAACACATACTCTATCCTTATCTGCTACACCTGCACGCCTTGTGTTTGTTACTTTGTTTCAGAGATTTCTTTCTGAGATTCTGGATTTCTGATTTGGGGGATGGCTTTGCTTCAGCTGGTAAACGCGTTCATACTTCATACCGTTGAATGCATATGGGTCCACGTGGTTCTTCGGTTTTTGGTCCGGAAAATCTTAATAATAATAATAACGCATAGGATAAAGTGGGGTTCATGTGGACTCTCACTTGTGCACGTGTGAACCCATGTGGGCTCTCAACTGTCATGAAATGGGGTCCATGTGGACTCTCACTTAAAATGTATAACATAATATAATATATGAAAAACATTATATATATATATGTATGAGTGAAGTGAGAGTTAAAACTGTCATTTGTGTCAATATAAACACTTATAGGAAAGTAGTTTACTAAACATTCCTATTCCAATGATTAAAAACAATAATAATTGGAGTGAAAAATGGGTTACCAAACAACTTTAAGCAGTTGTTAAAATAAGTACTTTTAAAGCTTAAATGAGTAGTTCAATTGATGTCAACCACGGCCTAAGGCTATTTGATGTCAACCAATTAAGAGTGTTGGACTCTTAATTGTTGAATGATAGATTAGTGTATATATTTTGACATTTTTTTATTATATAATTGTTTTGCATACAATAAAAACACTTAAATGAGTAATTCATGTTGAATCACACTGTATTTACTAATCAGCTTTAGGACAATCAATCCAATGTTCTTTAGGCTGAGTTTGGAAAGAGTACAAATGAAAACATGTACTTTGCAAATGCATATAAAAATAATGTAAAATATAAGGTTTTACACTTTACATATTTGCATTTGTACTCCTTTCAAACTGAAACTGAACCTTAATGTGTAAATCATTTTATCTCTTGATAGATCAATTGTTATCTTGAGTTTGGATAAGATAACATGCAATATGGACTCAAATAATGGCAAGCTGTTATGGAATATATTGTTTAAAAAGTTTGTATTTATTTTTGTATGTATTTACTGTTCCAATAGCAATAAATACAATATAAAAATGTTATTTATTGTATAAATCATAACATTTAAAAATGGTTTGGGGTCACCTTCCTTCTGTCAAAAAAGAGAACCAAGAACACCTTTGCAAGAAGAAGAAGAGGAGGAGGAGAAGAAGAAGAAGAAGAAGAAGAAGAAGAAGAAGAAGAAGAAGAAGAAGAAGAGTGTACTGCTGGAGCTCTCACCGTCGATGGATGATGGCCGGTGTGTGGGATGGGAGGAGAAAAGAGAAAAGTAGAAAAGGGAAAGAGGGAGGGTTCGAACTGTGAGGGAGTTTAATTTAATTTTTGTCGTTTTGTTCCCTGGTTCAATCGCATACCCAACTAACGGCCAAAATCCGTTTAGCCCATGTATACTGGATGACGTGGTCGTCCCTCGTTCGTGGGTTCACAGAACGCGGACTGGGCACAAACGGAGAGGGAGAGTTCCAGCTCATGACCCGATTACCAGCTTCGAGCCTTCAACGTCAGCTGGTTGCCGATTCTCTCTCTCAATAATATATTAAACCCACATTTGCACTGCTTGCTCAACACTCTATTGGTCCAAAACAAGTTGCCGCAGCTGGTTTATATTTGAGATTAATCTTTTCATCACCAAATTTCATCCACACCTGTTATCGGGTTCGGGCCGGGAACTATCCATCCTGGTTCAGATGGGATTAGATTGTCGCAGGTTTTCTAGTTTCTACAAGGAATGAAGGAAGAGTGGATTCGTTTGCACAAACTCGGTGATAAGAGAACCCTGTCCGTTTCGTTCAGCTACTTTCACGGGCTGATCGGGTTAGGCCCAGAATGTAACCCGACCCTTTTTGACAATGTCCCTTTCCAAAACCACTTAAATATCCATCCCAGTCCTCAAGCATCCAAGTACGTGCCCGTCACGCGGTATCACTCACTCACCCATCCACCTAAAATCCCACTACTCGAGGCCGAATATGTGCACTAGGTTTTAGGGTTTTTGATTTTTTTTTTTTTTTTTTTGAACCGTTTTCCACAAAAACAACGAACGAATCAGGATCACCTATTGGCTTTATCATTCTGTTGAATCGTTCGCATGCGATTTATCTCTCGCATCCTCTCAGTCTCGCCAAAGCCCTGTTACCTTCACATCCGCTACATTTCTTCTCTCTCCTCCACCATGGCATCCACCGAAGACTCTCTCCGTCGATCGCTGGCCGAGAAGCAATCCTCCATTGACGCCCAAGCCGCGGCCGTCCGGTCCCTCAAGTCCTCGGGCGCACCAAAGTCCGAAATCGACGCTGCAGTTGAAGCCCTAAATGCACTGAAGCTTGACAAAGCCTCGACCGAGAAGCAGCTCCAGGACGCCGTCAGTGGTAATGGCAATGCTAACGCCGTTAACAGGGATGCATTCCGTCAGGCTGTAGTGAACACGCTGGAGCGTCGGTTGTTTTATATCCCTTCGTTCAAGATCTACCGAGGTGTTGCCGGTTTATACGATTATGGTCCTCCCGGCTGCGCCGTTAAGTCCAATGTTCTCGGTTTCTGGCGGCAGGTGAGGTCGAGATTGGACTTGTTTGATTTTGGTTAAATCATGGTTGGTAACTGCAATTTTGTGTTGTGTTTACATGGTTTTTGCTTGGAATGATCGGGACAGCAGGTGGTTCTTTTTAATTATTTGAATTTCATCAGTTAACTTCGAATACTTAAGCGAGTTGGTTTATAAGTTTAAATTGCAATTTTGGCCTTTCAGATATTTTTTAGTTAATTTTGTATGTGCTTAGTTGTTTATTTTTATCTTCTAACCGTGGGATGGTAAGTGTTTATTTTTAATACATTAATTCCCATCTGATTCATTTCCACAACTGGGTAATGCTAGAATACTTAATTGCGTGGGCTAACCCCCCCACAGACACACACACATTTTGCTAACTTTTTAGTGATATTTATTTATTTTTTGAATTAGTCCCTATATACTCCATTTCCATTTTCCAGAACTAGGTTCTTTAAACTATGGTGGTTAAATTGTCCCTGCATTGTATTTAGCAGCCATAATTTTTGGCCAAATTTCATTTTTCAATTTACTTTTTCATGTGTTTTTATTGGATTGGAATTGTTGGGACTTGGGACTCGGGAGAGTATCTTGTGAAAGAAAACTTTATGTACCTTAACAGGCTTTGTCCCATGTAGAAGTGGAAGCAGAAGAGTAGTGGGACACGAGTCATGACGGAAGATATTGGTAGGCCGGAGTCTGATAATAATTCGGTGTTCGTACCCAGTGATACCGATAAAAAGGAAAATAATGAAAGGGAGGATGAGATTCACCAAATTGTTAAATCACTTCCTTTGGAAACAGGTGGTGGAGCATACAATTCAAGTAGCCAGATCATTGGTTTTGTTATTTTTGGGGTACAAGGAGTGTGCGAGAAAGATGTTCAAGATATTAGAGGAACAGGGCACAAAGAGCGGAGGGAGATGGAGAATGTAATAGGACTATCTGATAAAAATAATGAAGGGGAGGAGAGCAGGTTCAGTAAGGAGGTGTATAATATCTTAGCATGGGAAATGCTGAAGCATAGCATGCAATTGTTGAGCAGGACATGCCCTTTATGAGTAATTACAATTCACACCCTGTCTTTTTTTACTAATATTGTCTTTTACTTTTGGAACTTCGAGCCTATATTGTATGCTGATTATATACGTTTTTTCCTTTTCAAGAATATTGTTTTTACTTTAATCTATAGAGATTAGAGAAGAAATTTGCTGCATCCTAACTCCAGTGAATGTTTATACATCAGATTACCCAATTTGGAATATAGCCTATAGAATGTTGTGTTTACACTTTACACAGGATGTGCAACTCCAGCATATTATATTACCTCAAACTTGTTCACACTGTGACTTCCAAGTATCAAATGTAGCTTTATCTCTATATTTCCAACTGTTTGTATGACTTTTTGTTTCTATTTTCAGCATTTTGTTCTGGAGGAGAATATGTTGGAAGTGGACTGCCCATGTGTTACACCAGAAATTGTGCTGAAAGCATCAGGGCATGTGGATAAATTCACTGACCTCATGGTTAAGGATGAAAAGACAGGAACTTGCTATCGTGCTGATCACTTGCTTAAGGACTTTTGCAAAGAGAAGCTTGAGAAGGATCTTAGTATGTCTGCTGAAAAGGCAGCAGAACTAAAACACATTCTTGCTATTTTGGATGATCTTTCTGCTGAAGAACTTGGTACTAAGATCAAGGAATATGGCATTACTGCTCCAGATACAAAGAACCCTCTTTCTGATCCATACCCTTTCAATTTGATGTTTCAGACATCCATAGGTCCATCTGGCTTGAGCCCCGGGTGAGAAAATTTGGTGGATATATTTGCACTTGATTCTCCTTTTACCTATTTATGTCAATATCTCATGCATTTGATCCAATGCAGGTATATGCGTCCTGAGACAGCTCAAGGCATCTTTGTGAACTTCAAGGACTTGTATTATTATAATGGGAATAAGCTCCCGTTTGCTGCTGCTCAGATTGGCCAGGCTTTCAGAAATGAGGTTTTAAAAATTTCACTTAATTATATGGAATTCACTAGGATTATACTAAATGCATCCCTTTTTTAGCAATATTGATATTTGCTCTACATTCCATATGAAAATCCTTCTGTTGTTCGGATCAGTTCTTATAATTAGTTGAATTGAGGGCTGAACTCTTCATATTATGACTGTAGGTACTGTTCTCTTGCAAGAATGACATTTGAACTCTTCATGTTATGTATGTATATAGATAGATGGGTTGTATGTTGAAGATCTCGATGGTCTTGGATAAATGGATAGCAGTAAAATTTCAATAAGCATGAGAAAAAAGCCTAGTAAACAAGCAGAGAATGCACTAGAAAAAGGGGGGAGGAGCATAATATAAAAGGACTTAACCAGTGAAAACCTAGGAAAATAATTTTTGTATCCCTTTCATGTTGAGGGTCTTTTCTTGTGGCAATGATACTGGATTTTCAAGCTTCAAATCTGACAGTACTTTTCTGCAATTCCAGATATCACCCCGCCAAGGCCTTCTGAGGGTCCGTGAGTTCACATTGGCTGAGATTGAGCACTTTGTTGATCCTGATGAGAAGTCTCATCCAAAATTTGATGATGTTGCAAACCTGGAATTTTTGATGTTTCCAAGAGAAGGACAAACATCTGGGCAATCAGCAAAGAAAATTCATATTGGTGAAGCAGTTTCCAAGGTTAGTTTGACTTTGGGTTTTCCTTTTTATCCACTCTTTTCATACCGGCACTGTTCACAATGTATTAATTGATTTATTTTTTTGGATCAGGGAATTGTTAATAATGAAACCCTTGGCTACTTTATTGGGAGAGTATACCTGTTCCTGACTTACCTTGGAATTGACAAAGAACGCTTACGTTTCCGGCAACATCTTGCAAATGAGATGGCTCACTATGCTGCAGATTGCTGGGATGCAGAGATTGAATGCTCCTATGGCTGGATTGAGTGTGTTGGCATTGCTGATAGATCTGCATATGACTTAAAAGCTCATTCTGTAAGAGTTCAACTGTCCTTTTCTTTTCTTGTTCTGCTTTTAATTGATGAGAGCCAAAACTTCACCGAGAGAACTTTTATCAGTTGTTCTACAAAATTGCAATATGCATAAAAATTCACATGCATCAATAATTTGATGGACGAGTAATCTAACAAAGAGATTTCCAAGTGTTAGATTTAGGGTAGAGCACATGAGTTTTGTACTTTGGACTATGCGATCATTGTATCTGGGACAATTTGTTCACCTTTTGTGCCATGTGTAATGCTACAAATACATATATTAAGTGGCAGCACGAAAGGGCTCTACATGTTCACCACAGGTTTGTCTGTGTGTGTGTGTGAGTGAAACTGAACACAGTCGTGATTTGGAAAAAAGGTCCAATGTATTGTGGGTGTACTGAAATGGATTAGGGAACATGTAGCATGTAGAGCAAGGTTTAAAATGTCAGTGCTGGTGGAAATATAAATAATCCAAATATAGGAAACATGCCAGAAATGCCATATGGAAATATTTTAAAAAGTAGAAGCATTGTGAAATATGTGAAAATATAGAATGATATGATAATAAGAGACATAGAAGGGCCATCACTTGGTACTAGTGATTTAAAAGGCGCGCCTCAGGCACGCTTAGGCACTTAGGCGAGGCGCATTTTAGGGTAGGCGCCTTGCCCAGGTCCTAGGCGCAGCCCATTCAAAAGGCGCACGCCTGGTGCACCTTGAGCCTTAGCCTAGGCGTTGAAAATTTGCTTCCTTTTCCTTTTTTTTGAGTTTGGCTACTGGGCCGGGGGCTCCACCCCCAGATTCGCTCGCTCACCGAAGCTTTGAGAATCCCCTATTTGGTAATGTTGTCCATTCATTCATCTTAATAAAATATCTTCTTAAAAGCAATTAAAACTTTTAAATTATTATTTTTTGTGTGAAATCTAAGAATTTAAGACCCTAACATGGACTTATTTGGGCTTGCCTCGAGGGGCATGGCACAAAGGTAGCTTGTAGAATTAAGAATGTAATATGTCACATTAGCTACTTGATGCAATTGAGAAAAAAAAGAGATTGTGGGTTTTATATGCTTGAAAATGTTTTATATGTTTGATTTCATTTTTAAATTCTCATTTGAATATGCTTTACGTATTATATTTTTCTATTTTAATTTTAGATAATAGGTTTTTTAAAACTTAAGTTAATATTTTTATTAATATTATGTTTTATAATTTTTTGATTTTTTTTGAATTTTTAGCTTTTTTTTTTAATTGTGCGCCTTGCCTCAAAAAGGCGCGTGCCTCGCCTTGCGCCTTGCACCTCAGGCGCAAAATGGCCCTTGCGCCTTTTTTCGCGTTGCGCTTTTAAAACATTGCTTGGTACGATGGTAAAATCTTGGGCTGACATGCGTGAAAACACAGTTTTGAGTTTGAGAGCAGCCACTTTGTGCAAAAATGCCATAGTTTAGGTTTGTATCCACTCCACCCTCCCAAACTCTAGATTGCAGGGACCAACATGGGGTAATGACTTTTATCAAGTCCATTGTTAAATTATAATCTTGTTCCGAAACCATCGAACAAAACTAAGAAACCAAAGTCAATAGACAAAACAATATGCTACAAAGTTGTCCTGTATACTTTGAGTCAAAACTCAATATAAGAGTATGCCATAGTTTTCAATGTGCCAATGCGATCCTAGGTGACGGGGGAGTGCTTAGTCACCTGCCTAGGCATTGCCTAGTGTATCAAATTTAACCTTGCTTTTCCTAGTGTTTCAAGGGTTGTGTCTCAGAAATAGCACTTCTATTCATAATGTTTCAAGGCTAGTGTCTAAGAAATAATCATTGCCTAGGAAAAGAAGGGGCTAAACCTTTGTTTTTTTCATATAAAAAAGAAGAAAAAAATCAGAAAAATAAGGAAAAGGGCGAAGAAAGGAAAAGAACCAGAAATTTAAGAAGGGGTGTAAACCCTCTTTTTGTTCCAAAAAATGAGGGAAAAGAACCAGAAATTTAAGAAGCAGAGAGGGTTAAACCCTTGTTTTTGTCTCAGAAAAGAGAAAGGAAAAAAACCTCAAAAATGATGGAGAAGAAGGGGTGTAAACCCTGTTTTTGTTCCAAAAAATGAAGGAAAAGAACCAGAAATTTAAGAACCAGAGAGGGTTATTTCCTATCTCAGAAATTGAAGGTGCTGATGGCAAGCTGAAGTCATCATCCCATCAATTCCAATTGCTCCAAGTCTTCACTCTTCACACTGCAAACTTTTCTGTATCATTAGAGCCCTAACAAAACAAAGAAAATAACAAATACATGTTGGTTTGTGAAGTAAAAAAAGGAATGTTATGGTATATCTCCTCCTATTTTAATATGAACTCAAAGTATAAAAATATTAAAATATTGTAAAATAATGAACTTGTAAAGTATAATATAAAAACTGGTTGCTGTTTGGGACCTTTGGGTGCGGTGAGCAATAAAAAGTGCTTATTCACCTATGAGTCGCCTTGACAATATTCTCAGTTGAAATTAAGGCCCATAAAAAGTGCAAGTGATTCTGATAGGTCAACCTGATGATCTACAGTACTACTGCCCAACATATCTACAATACTGTGCTGATAAAAAAAATATGTACAATACTGTTACCAATTTATGTTATAATACCATCTTGAGTACTCCACAAATCCACATAATTTCAGTAGTTTTCACTATGAAACTACCCATGGAAATGAAAATATGTCATGAAAATATTAGGAAATATGTGGACATTTTGAACCATTATGCAGAATACACGAGGCCTTCCTTAAAACAGCAAGGGGAGGTCTAAAAACCATAAAAGGCCTAAAGAATATAGTAATATAACAATGCAAAACAACAGAAAGATTAGCCTGGGGGGGTGGAGAGCCCATATGTACCTCAAGTGTCTCTATTTGATGGAATATCGAGTGGCTACGTCATTCCTCTAGATGGATGAAATAGGATAGGTCATATGGACAAGCAATTTGAGTGGTCCGTTTTTTGAAAAAGATGGTAACTCTATTAATGAAATAGAGGGTACATAAGAAGATGTACACAGAAATTGCAACTCAAGAGTTAAGTAGGAAGAGAACTATCACCAAGCAAGACATCCCTGTGAGCACCAGCTTTTGCTAGACCATCCGCATCCTAGGGATCCAACCTAGCTGTGCATTTAGGTTGAGAAGGATATCCCTTGCTTCAGTCAAGAAATGAGCTAAAGCCCATGGCCCACTGCCAGAGTCAGCTAGCCACCTGATTGTATTTGCTGAATCTTCTTTTATGGTGATGTTCTGAAAACCCAGATCTCTCGCAATCCTTTTTGAAAGCCTCTTTCCTAAACGAGTATGAAAATCCCTCGAAGGAGTGCTCCTGGAACCAACAAGGTAGACAACAGAATTGGGACCCTTTCTCCTTCTGGTACCTTCTCTTGTGCCTCTTTTTTTTCAAGCCTTAACACAAGCAGTTGTTCCTTTTGGTTTGTCCTTTCCTGTTAAGGAGGTGTGGTCTCAACCTATTCCTCCGAAGGTAGGAAGTTTCTATTGGGAGGCCTTCCTGGAAAGAGTTAAAACACAGGGGATCTTCAAAGAAAAAGGCCCAATAGATGTTAGTCTCCTCATTGGTGTGTCCTCTGCAAATCCGCTGGTGAGTTTGGGTTTCACTTACCGATTTCCTGTCAATTTGCAAACATTATTTGGGAATGGTTTACTTATTTGGGTATAGGTGGAACTCTCCAATGGATGTGCAAAGCTTGTTTACTTCCTCTCCTTCTAGCTGGCCAACTAAAAGAGCAAAGATTATGTGGAGATGTGTTAAGGCTGCAGTATGTTGGTCTATTTGGGAAGAAAGAAACTTGAGAATCTTCTCAGAAAAGGAAAGAACTGTGGAAGCAGTGATAGAAGTGATTCATGCAAGGGTAGTTCATTGGCTGAAAACATTGGACTTATTTGTGGATTTCTCAGTTGATGATTTGTTTAGGAATTGGGAGGAAATTGCAGATTCAGCCCCAGCCAAGATTGTCTCAAGTTCTTGTTGGAACCCTCCACCTATTGGCTTTACCAACCTGAATTTTGATGGCAGCAGCATGGGCAATCCTGGGCCTCTAATAGGAGAGTTTTGATGGACCATGAAAGAGGGATTGTGATGGCAATGTTTTCTGGCCCAATTGGAGTAGGGGGCTCATTGAGGGCTGAGATTTTAGTCATCTCTGGAAGGGATTCAAAGGGCTAAGGATTTGAACATAAACAAGCTGATCTTAGAAGGAGACTCTGGAACTGTAGTGATGGGTAAAAGAAGAAAAAGGAAACTCAGCAATGAAAAGAGGAAATACAGCTGGTTGGCTAAAGATATGGAAGTTTGATGCACTTGGATAAAGAGAAGTGCAAATTCTTTTGCAGATGGATTAGCTAGACAAGGGGTGAATAGGAGCTCCGTTTTTTGGGCTCAACTGTATTTTTTTCTTCTGTTTTTTTTTTTTTTGTTTTTTTTTGTTTTTTTGGGCTTTAGTGGCATTTGTAGGGAGTTAAGTGATTTTAGCTCCTGTTGGATGTTTTCTCAACAATTAATCAATTAATGAAATCTCTGTTATTGATTAAAAGAATGAGCATGGAAATCCCCCTTGCTTGTAGTAGCCCCATTTAGGAGGCTATTTAATTTCAGGACTATGTTGATGGTTATGCTATACTTCATCATAATTAGGAGAAACTGAGGCTGCATTGGGCATGCTTCCAGAGGATTAATTTGATGATTTTTTTTTTTTTTATTTTAAGAATTATTTTTTAAGTATGAACAAAAATTGCTGGAACCAATTCCTTTTCTGGCTTAAAATTCATTCTAAAAGTTGATTATTTGGAGTTAGAAAATTCAGCTTCAAGAAACAATCATTTTTGGTTTAAAGCTCATTCTTCAAAATTCAAATAGTGTTACTTTGGATCTCAAGTTTAACCAAACATAGCCTGAGAGTTACTCCTATTATGTCAATTTGATTAAATGCTTATTGGAGGAATACTTCCTGCATTGTAGTTAGAGATTTGACAACATGCCAAACATATCTACATTGTTCATCAATATTATCAAAGGATTCTCTGTTACTTATTCAAGTTAGTATTCTTGTTCAACAGGAAAAAAGTGGTGTTCCTCTTGTAGCTCATGAAAAGTTTCAAGAACCCAGAGAAGTGGAGGTTCTCTCTCTCTCTCTCTCTCTCACACACACACACACACAAAACTACTTCCACTCTATTTCTGTTTCCAGTTTCACTAATTTGACCCCGCATTTGCATGGAATATGATTTCAGAAATTGGTTATTGCCCCAGTGAAGAAGGAGCTGGGTCTTGCATTTAAAGGGGCCCAAAAGAATGTGGTTGAAGCTTTGGAGGTAACAATAGATTGAATGCTATAACTTTTAGAATATGTAAGAAATTCTACTCATCTTGCCTGTATTTCTTTTCTTTTTGTGCAGGCCATGGGTGAAAAAGAAGCCATGGAAATGAAAGCCATTTTGGAATCCAAAGGGGAAGCTGAGTTCCATGTGTGCACTCTTGGAAAATCTGTCACTATTAAGAAAAACATGGTGATGATTTCAAAAGAGAGAAAGAAGGAACATCAGAGGGTTTTCACACCTTCGGTGATTGAGCCATCTTTTGGTATTGGACGTATAATCTATTGTCTCTTTGAACACTGCTTCTACACAAGGCCAAGCAAAGCAGGAGATGAACAGCTGAATGTATTCCGTTTCCCTCCTCTTGTGGCACCTATTAAATGCACGGTCTTTCCCCTGGTTCAAAACCAGCAGTATGAAGAAGTTGCTAAACTCATCTCTAAATCATTAACTGCGGCAGGGATCTCACATAAGATTGACATAACAGGTATGCAACTTAGATTGTCATATGATTTAGGTACTGCATTCTTGGGTTTATGCATGTAAGGCCCCGTTTGGTTTACAGGAATAGGGGTCTGGAATTGGAATCGGAATGGGCTATTCCCATTCCAACTGTTTGGTTGGGCGGAATCAGAATCTCATTCCCATTCCTGCTGGAATGGCATTGTATTCCCCATCTGAGGGAATGGCCATTCCCTACCCCTCGGGAATGAAATCGCATTTCTGCTTATTCCAATTCTCATTCCTATTCCTGTCTGAACCAATCAGACTATGGGAGTAGATCATTCCGATTCCGAAGGATTCCTATTTTGATTCCGATTCTGATTCCAACTGCGTACCAAACGGACCCTAAATATAGGAGTGTGTTGGTTGAAAGGAAAAGAAGAAAAAAACGAAAGATGCAAATGATGTGTTGATATTTCGATGCATGCCATTTATTGTACATTATGTTTTTCTATGTTATAGGTACATCAATTGGAAAACGATATGCAAGGACAGATGAACTGGGTGTGCCCTTTGCTATTACCGTAGATTCAACAACATCTGTGACAATTCGTGAGAGGGATAGCAAAGATCAAATTCGTGTGAGCGTGGAGGAGGTGGCTTCTGTCGTTAAAGAGGTGACTGATGGGCAGAGCACATGGGCCGATGTGCTGTGGAGATACCCTACTCGTTCAACCGTCGTGGTGGATGAATGAGATAGATAAAAATAAAATAGCATATTTCTTGTTTAGGGTGTTAAATTGAAATTTGTTTGACATTAAAATCTTACATTTTCTTCACTCAAGTCAAAAGTCTCGATTATAGCAGCAGTAATGAGGGGAATTATAGTTTGTTCACTCACACATTTTGCTATTGTAACATTAATTGGAAGAGGTTAATGCATTTATAATTGAACATGCTTATAGGAGTAATTATTTCTCTTGAGCTGCTTCATTTATTCATGGCGTCACTCGTCAGGAGTCAGGGCCGGGTAGATACCAAAGACACGGAGAGGCACCAAATGGTTGGTGAAGTTGCATGGAATTTGCTGTGCCTAGGCTGTTTGTCTGCTTCACTCGCATACGTGGTCTCTCTGTGGCCATCATTATGTATTTATGTGAATAAAAAAATTCTAGAAGGGAGGTCAGATAAATTCCAACCTTACCGAAGTGTATTTGTACAAGAATGAATATCAAAAAAAGGAAAAAAAAAATCAATCGTTCCATATCTTGGAGACTTGTGGTTTTATTCTTAAATAGTTTAAAACGGAAATGGTTGTTTCCCACTTACCCTGTTAAGTGTTGACTGGACAGTTCATCCACTCAACTCTATAATTGCATCAGCATCAAGCAATGCTAAGAGAGTAAGAGGGTGAATCTATTTTTCTAGTTGGGGGAAGCCTAATAATTGCAGGGGCAGGAATATATTGGAGCATTGCAAGGGATTTTTGTTTTGGTTATTCCTTGGCTTCAAATCGTTGTTGCTTTAATGCCAAGTGATTCTTAATTTTTGATATTTTACTTCTATAGGTGTGGAGTGTAAAGGCCAAATAGAGGATGGGATTTTCTTTCCACAAGAACTCTGAAAACATTCGCCCGATCTATACATTAGGAACATCTCTCCATAAATTTAACACACATGTGATTGGGAAGGGTGTGTATAGAGTTTTGTGGGGAGGGAATCTGGGGCCCAAATAGAGAGGCCCATTAAAATCGAATCTGATTCGGGTGGATGAATTTTTAATGCCTTTTCATATGGTAAGTTGATACCCAAGTCCTGCTTAACTTGATGGATTTTATTTTTCTTTTTTGGATTTGGACTCCTGCAACTTTTTGTCCAAGGCATTCTTCACCTCTCTTCGATGTAGGAAATTGAATCAGGAACCCCCGGGCCCCAACACTAGCCATATGGATGGATGAAACAAATAATTAAAGCTGTCATGGTTCCACGTTTTGGGGCTACTTTTGCCGCAGGGTGGAGCCGGTCATTCCAATTCAGGGAATAGAACTTTGAGTCCAAAGTCCAAACCCACTCGTGCGATCCGAACATGTACTTAAGTTTCGATTGGCTATTGGATAAATATAGGTGTAGAAATCACTGGCGTGGCGATAAAAACCTCAGCCAGCCTCTAAGTTGGTGGAACTCGGTGTCACAACTCATAATGTAAAACTAAAAGTATACCAAAGTACAATAATACAAGCGGGGTTGTGTGGTGATGGTTCATTCTGATAATCATAAAACAAGCATTTTAAATCATCATCCTTAACTACGATACCAAAGTAAAATATCAAGTATCCATCATATCATACGAAGTAGTAGTTTATGCTCTAATATATGACGACGACGACGACGACACAGCGTGAAGTGAAACATATCTCGCTCTCTCAGTCTCTCTCCCTCTCTCCCTCTCTCTCTCTATATATAATTATATAATAAATATATAAAAGGGAAATGTAGAGTGGGTAGTGGTTAGAAGGTAGAGGGGGGAGCGATGGTAGCGCAAGAAGAAGAGCAGGCAGAAGCAGAAACAGCGTTGCTGCGTTCGGCGTGGCAGAGTTGACGGAGCTTGGTGGGGACATACCAGATGGAAAGGCGTGGGTGAGAGTTGAAGATGGCGTCGATGTCCCATCCTTGTCGTGCTGCCATTGATACCAACGGCTTGTAGCACGCCTGCCTCCACGCCCCCACGTTCTCCCCTCTCTCCTTGAATGCTCTCCTCAGCGTGTTCGACTCCTCTTCATCCAGGCAATGCAGCGCGTAGCAGTGTACATAGTGTCGCATCTTCGGCTTGTTTATGTAGCTTGCCCCCGCCTTCTTTGCATACCTGAACACTTGGTTCGTCACCTGTGGTACGTAAATTTCTCATTTCTCACTTCACAACCAAATTAACCAAATGCACATGCATTCCGTTTATATGTAGCTTCCCCAGCCCATAATTATAATTATTAAATAAATGAATGGGCCACGGGCCACGGGCCATGGGCCTCCTAAGGACGTAAGGTTGCCCCACCGCCCTAATAGTCTAATACCTTATTATTACATATGCGCATAATATAGTTGGTTAATGGTCGGCACCTGGTAAATAAAAATAAAACTACTCAAACAAACAAAACATCTAACAAGTAAGCCTGCAACCGGTCATTTACACGTGAACCGAGACGGGTAACCCTCCCTCTAGTCTGAACGTGTACTACTCTGAACGAGTTAAAGAAAGAAAAAAAAAAAAGGCACATAGCTATTGATAGGGGTACTTTTGTCATTACGCGTGAGTCAGCCGGTAACCATGCAAGTGACAGTACTCCGGCTGTCCTCTACCGTGTACTACGTCGATATGGTAACCAGTCTCTCAGTGCAAACCTCACGTCTCAAGCAAAGGGCTGAAGCCTGCCTGAAAGGGGCTGCACTGAGCGCTCCCTACCCTACTCCACCCCCCCCCTACAACAAACGATTACGCTTACAAACTCTGGATTTGACCTTCCGTCAATGCCTCTCTGGCCTCTGAGCAAAAGCCCAAAGCCAACTCTCAACTCTGCCCATGACTATGAGGTCGGTCGATCAACTTCACCACTCGCGGTGCTGGCTGCTGCAACCGAACCCAAGGAGTTGAATTGAGTTTAAAATTATTTATTTATTAGTGAGTACGTTACTTACCTTGGTAGGACACTTTTCGCCTCTCTCCTTGGCGATGTTCTGAACCTGGATCAAGAACTCCCGACACTGCTCATACAGATGGAATAGATAATCAAGCCCGTTCTTTTTGCCCCTAGCCACCTCACCGGGCTCCGTTACTATGAAGGGATGCTCTCGCTGTCGCTCCCCACCGCCAACTCCACCCTCCTCATCCTCCGCTGCTTCATCATCTTCGTCCTCGTCCCCGCTTCTCGACGGCGTCTTCCTTCGACGATTATTTTTCTTCCTTTCCGCGCCTGCCACCTCCCACGTACCCCCACCGCCTGCTCCTCCGCCGCTCCCCACCGCCTCCTTCTCTTGTTGCACCGGTTCTTCCGAAAGCCCTGGTTACAACGTCAGCGTCAAAAGAAATATATATAGCTTAGTGTGATGGGTCGGTCTTCTCATTCTTTTTCGCTTAGACGCCCTGGTTTAATTGGAAAACAAGAAACTTCATGGCAAATCGAACATATATATGCTAGCATCGTGATCGTCCATCGGTCCATGAAGCCAACCAAATCCGGCGTATTGGAACTACAGGTTCACGTTAGTTAAAAAATCTTGAAATGAAAACATAATCCATATTGTAATGGTGATGATGTAATGTAATACCAGGTGTCAAGTGGAGCTTATACCAACCTTCTTGGGATAGAGCGTCAAGTGCGTTAGTGGTGTCTAATGCAATAAGGTGGCGTCGCCGGGTTTCATCCTCTTCGAGGCGGCGCCGCTCGGCCCGAACGGCGGCCTTGATGCCATATCTCTCACCGACGAGAAGCTCCCACCGGAAGATCTGTGAGAGGCTGGTCATCATGTCGTCGAGCTCCTCGTCTTTCATGTCCAAAAGTGTGCTTACAGTAAACCCTAGCTCCGCTATCTTGGCCGCCGTGTAGTATCGGATACCATAGGCCTGGAAGAAATCCTCCAGCCCTCCCAGCTCCCTCGGTCGTATAGTGGGGTAGGCTGGGGCCTGTGCCACCGCTTCAAGGAGACGATTCGCCGGCGGTGCGGCTCCTCCTCGAGGGTCCCACTTGAATAAGCTGGCAGAGAAGGCGTCGGGGTCCATCACAAAAGCCAAAGTGCAAAGTGAAACTCTCTCTCTCTCTCTCACTCACTCACTCACTCACACTCTCTATGAAAGCCCGGAAATAGTTATCGACTTCACGCCTTCACGGTCCTATAAAGTCCACTGTTTGATGTTACATAAATACCCTCGCTGTAACGTATAAATAACGTGCTCTCGTTCACTTAATTTCTTTTTTTTTTTGGTGATTCACTTAAAAATTAAAACTTAATTCATAATAAACAAAAAGAAAAAAAGAAAAAAAAAACAGAGACCCGTCAAAATTTGAGTCGAATCTATCGTTGGTGTCCTTATTTATTTACCTTGACGGAGGACTGTTTTATCTGGCGTGAATCAACTTTTGATGCGATATCATTTCATTATACGGTTCGAATAAACCCTAATGTTAAATATAGACGGTTTTTATTGGCATTACACGTATACACGTATGGGCCGGAGTGAACGGGGTCCCACTGAATCGTTGAGATTACAGTTGTATTATATGGCTCTGCAGGCTGGAGCCCGATCAGGCCAACCATCAAAAGACCAATTTTGTAATTTCAACTACTATTCATCGTTTGACTTTATAATGATAAATCCAATGGTTCATCTGAGACATACATAATATTCTCGAGATTTTTAGGGTGCTTTTTTAGACAAAAAGAGATATTTTAGTATATATTTTCAGGACTTGAAAAAAATTACTGATGGGTTATAAAATATATTATTTTTTGTAAATGAGCAGACCAACCTGGTTTATGCATATTATTATAATGTGAATTTATATTTGCATCCTTTATTTGCATGTTTACATAAATTTGTATACATGCTTATGAATTATTTAAAATGTTTTTGATTAATGAATAGTAACCTATTTTCGAATGAATACATTCTATTCACCAAGGAGCGGATAACCTAATGGCTGTGATGGCTACTTAGCACTCCTTTGAATAAGGAGCCATGGGAAATCCACAAAGCTGTAGGTTTTTTGTGGTGAAGTCGGTGAACCTCGAGTCCATCGTACTCAGTCCTCAATCCTCATTACTTGGGAGAGAAAGAGGGCTTTTGGAAACAAATCTCAAAAAAGTTGAGGCTGACTTTGTTAATTAGCACCTCTCTTGGAAACAAATCTGTATAGTATGTATGGTATACAAATACAAAGTTCAGAAAATATCGTAATACAAGGTTTTCTGTTGCACATATTTGTATTGCGAAGAGTGCAAATAAAAATATGTTTTACTGCAAAACCTTACATGTAGTATTTGTAAACTTTGTATTTGCACTGATTCATGCCTAATTGGGTGATGATTAAAAAGACCATGTCAATCTTTGTTTGATTTATGTTCTGTTGGATTGAGCATTTACTTAAGTGATTTTGGCAAAGCCAATGTTTTGAACCATCGTTTATTTAGACGGTCGGACCATTTGGTCCAACAATTGATTCCGTTTCATTCTTAATTTGGTCCTTAGTCAAAAATTGATGATTTGGTTAATGATTCGTTGACTTGAGCAGTTGAATTGTCGGCCCATTTGACTCGTTCAATGGTTTTGACCATTTTTTATTTTTATTATTTTTATTTTTAAGTTGGAATGAGCTATCTGTTCGAATCAAATAGTTGAACCGTTAACCCCAAAACGGTTTTATGTTGGTTCTATGTTAGTTTTTAACAATGTTTTAAAAATCGACCCAAAGGCTGAACCATTTTTGCCTCCAGATAATGGGTCACCGTTCGACTGATCGGGTGAAAAGGTTCAAATCGTGCCACATCATCGCATATATATATATATATATATATATGTGTGTGTGTGTGTGTAAATATGTTTTACATATGTTATATGTATTATTTTATATTTAATTTATGCTTTTTATTTTATAAACAATATGAAAAATTGCAATTTGAGGTCGAAAAAGAGATTTTTTTTTTTTTGCGAAAAATAGCGGGCCAAGGGTGCCTACAGCTCCTTGGGATGCATAGATCTCGAAAAATTAAAAAAAAAAAGAAACTTCAATCGAACATCAAAATGCAAATTGTGGCCTCCAAAAGTTTATATGCGTTAAATATGCAACCTGCTCCCGATTATCAGGTCAACTGGATCAACAGTCAATCCGATCGAATTGAAAGGTTCTTAACTAAATCAATAATTTTTGACCAACTGGTGGGTATTGACTGAACCAGACCCAGAATCCTGACTGGATGACGGTTCAGCCAGGTCAAGAGCGGTGAAAAACATTGGTTTTTAAAACTTTGGGCAAAGCTTTGTAAAATATGTTCAAAGCATCACAAGTATCATAAGTAGCTCTAGCAGGTATAAAACGAGCTTAGATGATTTGGGCAAAGACCATCGCCTGCAGAACCTGTGACAAAATATAAGTAGTTGTTACAAGTTAAATGGCTTAAAAGGGCACAAAAATGGACCAAAAAGATACGTAATGAAAGAAATGTGTAAGAAATAATGATTTAACACTCATAATTTAGTTAAGATACGGCTTAGAGATGATGACAGAGAAGTGGTGCTTGGCTTTTGGCTTTGGGTTCATAGCATTTCTGACGAAAGATTTCACAGCTCATGGTTATTTGCAAAGCCAGTTCGGCTGTTAGCCTGTTACAGTCGAGTACTTTGATGGATATCGCTATTAAGAAAAATTACTAGTGGTATTCCCTCATTTTCACCCAAAAAAAAAAGAAAAAAGAAAAAAGAAAAAATATTAGTGGTAAAACAAAAGAGTAGTATATTATAGAGCACCCTGGTAAAAAAAGTATTTTAATGGGTAATTTAACGTGAGAATAAATATATATAAGAAATTAATAATATTTTCTTGGGGCAATGTGAATGCAGGAAAGTACAGAAAGAGCCAGGTGCTTCAGCTCAGTCAGTTCTTCTCTGAAAGGCTGGGTTCTGTACTTTCCTGGCCGTCTTAGATCTCTTGTTTTATCTTTTCCCCTATTTCTTATTATTTTATCTTAAGTTTCTGATTTTTTTTCTTCTCTTTATCACGGATAATTTACTGCTGATTATAAATGAATTAGAGACGCGTCAAATGCTTATTTTTCTTTCTTTCTTTTTCTTTTTCCTGGTCAATTCAAATGCTGGATTCGTACTCCTACTCCTGCTGTTCCTCTCCACTGCGTGGAGATTGGAGAAGGGATGCTGGGTATCACTTGATTTTCTTGTCCCGCTTACGATTGCATCAAGAACCGTACATCCTTTCACATGGGTCCCATGCATGATGTTCCACTTCCAATCCACAATATCAACCTATGATGCTCTACGTGTGTTATGCATCTGTAATTGGTAAAGGAAAAAGCAAAGAAAAATGGCTAGACAACGCTGGTCTACGCTCCACTAAGTTCAGCACCGGGGCAAGGTTTTAGGTTTAAGTAGAGCCTAGTTTCCGTGCACTAGCCCTGCACTACGAGACAAAAGTAAACCTTGTTTCTTGGACTTTTCTTCTACGTCAAATGCTAGGTTTGGAAGAAAATGGTCCAACATCGGATGAGGATACTGACGTGAGCTTGGATCAACCACGTAAATGTTTACCGCTTGGATCTGCTACCAACATTAACGCTACCCACACCTCCCCGCAAGACCTTGCAGCACATTTCTCTTATTTCTATGTTGTCATTTATAGAGAAATGTTCTCGGTGAATGGTTGTGGTGTCTTGTGGGGATAGGTGTGTAGCATATCCATGGGCAGCAGACTAGAATCACCTAAATGTAGCTGGAGAGGACAGTAGATAAGTATGATACGTTAATGGATTGAGGTTATGTTTTTTTTTTTTGTATTTTATATTTTATTTTTTTGATAAATGCTTAAATTGATTGAGGTTATGCTTAACTGAATGACTCTTTTTTTTTAAAATGAATGGCTACTTTAAGAATGATGCCAATATCACTTTTTTTTTTTTGAATTTTTTGAAGGCTTAAATTATATTTAATTTATCTAAGAGATTGATACAAAAGATGTCAACAAAGAGACAATTTCTTAAGAAGAACAAAATAAAGAAATGGATGAAGGAGAATCAAAAGAGCCCATATCACTTAAAATCAAAATCTATGTGCATATAACATCCATCCACATATATATGATGAGTATTTCCCTTTTATCTATGTCAAATTCTAGGGGACAAATGAATTTTGCCTTGTTAGGCTTAAAAAAAAGCTATCCAATCAGCTATTCCATTAATTTATGGAGACTTGTTAGTAGGTACCAATGGTCAATCCAAATCTATTGCCAAAAAAAAACATATATCACATTCCTTTATGGTTATCTTGACATTCCACGATGGTGTATCCATACATTTAAAATAACTAGTAAATGTGTATGTGCTTTATACATGGTAATTTTAGATGATGATAATGACGACAGTGATAATAGTAATAATATTTTTACATGTATTTTCTATATTTTTTGTGGTATTTTCTTGAAATCTTTGTTTTTTTTTTTATCTTTTAATTTTTATTATTTAATTGTGACAATATGGGTTGATACATTTGACCCAAATGATTGAACTATTGACCTACCAACAAATGGGAAAACAATTTTATTTTTTGGTTGATTTCAATATGATCAATATAAAGCATTCGATATGTACCCAAATGTTTTCCACAAAACACATTTTTTTTGTAATTTTTGTTTTTTTTTTATTTTCACTATTTAATTATGACTTCAAGGGCTGTACATGTTTGATTGAAAGGTTTAATTGTTTATCTACCACCAAATAGGAAAACAATTTCAATTTTGGGCTAGTCCTAAAATTTGTATTTCATTTCCATCATCAAAATGACCGTTTTTGTTTATCATACTTATTTTTCTTTAATGTGAATAATTGTAAAGTATTATAAAATTTCCTAAAGTTTTCTATAATGCGATGAGTATATGATATTAGAGATGTGCCCAAATGTTTTATACCAAGGGTTGACACATTCCAAAATGTTGAATTGTTGACCCTCCACCATATAGGAAAACGATTTCATTTTTTTTCTTTAGTTTTTAATTTTTTATATCATCTCCATTATCAATGAGAACAATTTTTGTTTATCACACTCAATTTTCTTTAATATGATTGATATAAAATATTGATGAATTTTATATATTTTTCATATATTGTGTTTATATATTTTTAAAATTTTAAGTATTTAACTTTAACATCAATGTTCCACACATTTTGACCACAAATGTTGAATTGTTGCTGATGATGCATAATTTGGTAGTTCCTAGTTGGCAGGTGACTTGGATGCCTGACTGAATAATCCCTACCTGGAATGTGGCTTGGACGCCTAGTTGAATGGCGACGAGCTGAAGAGGTGGGTCTGATGCCTAACTGAGTGGTGATGAGCTGGAGAGGTGGGTCTGATGCTTAGCTGAATGATTACAAGCTGGAGAGGTGGCTCTAATGCCTAACTGAATGGTTATGAACTGGATAGGTGGTTCTGATGCGACCTGCAAGGAAACAATGTCAGAGTGCCCGGGTTGCTTTACCCGGGGTGGGAACTCCGATGCTTAAGTTAGCGAATCAGAGATTTTAAGATAGTTAAATGCGAGAGAGCTGGAGAGCTACGAGAACTAAATTGCGCATCTACCTGTGTCTTAGGGGATGACACCCTTATATAGTTGGGTTGCTGTGGGTATCGCAAAACGCTCCCGGAATCCTTGACCCACGACGTAGGGGTCCGTTCCACTTTGGAGGGAGAATAATGTGCCAGTTAATAAGGCTTACCATTTTTCTCCGATTCGAGCGGGATGATGACAAGGCCTATGGTTATGCGGTGTGATCCTGAAAGGTTCGGAGACAATTGGCATGCTTCTAGAGAGGTAGGTCACCAGGTTGGCGGCAGAGAGGCAGGTCACCAGGTCGACAACAGAAGTATGTCGCCAGGTTGGCGGTAGAGGCAGGTCGCCAACTGGGACCCCATTTTGTCTAAGGAAATTTGTCGCCTAGGTGATGTTGGGATGTAGTCCAACTGTTCTGATATGCCATGTGTCATGATGTCAGTGGAGGGGCAAATCTGCCCTCATCAGTTGGCATGCCACCAAATAGGAAACCAAATTTATTTTCTAGCCAGTTTTAAATTATGTATCTCATTTACAACACCGTTAAAACTAATATTATTTATCACACATATTTTTCTTTAATATGATTAATATAAAATATAAGAAATATGTCAAATTTTCAAACTTTTTTTTTTGTAATTTTTAACAGTCGTTCTATTTAAAAAAAAATATTATTTGACTATGATATCATGTTTTGACCCTTTTGACCTAAATGATTTAATTGCTTACCCACCACCAAGGGTGAAGAATGGTTTTATTTTTTGGTCGATTTTAAAAAACATGGATTTTATATTATTGAAAGCAATGTTTAGAGAATTGGACCAAGCATAGAACCGGATAAGTGAGAGGTTCACGTGTCTAAGGTTTGACCAGTGTCAGCTAGACGGTCAACCGGTTTTTAGTGAGTTTTGAGCAAGTCTGGTTACTGGGGTATGATCGAACCGGTCAGATTCGACTCACGGTTCAACCAACCGGTCTTATCTGATTTTTAAACATTGG
Organism: Nelumbo nucifera; assembly: GCF_055504915.1. NCBI lineage: Eukaryota > Viridiplantae > Streptophyta > Magnoliopsida > Proteales > Nelumbonaceae > Nelumbo > Nelumbo nucifera. The sequence continues at coordinate 1,369,597 of NC_142651.1, read as the reverse complement.
TTGAAAGTATTTGATATAAATCTACTTGACATAAGTTAGTAGCGAAAATAATAGCTTAAATATAGATTTCAATGAGAGAGAATGGAATTTTAGTCAAGACATGATTCAATAAGCAAGATAAGAGGTTAATACATTAAATATAAAACTTAATGAGAGGGAATTAAATGATATAAATTGCAATTTTTAATTAGAGAGAAAGAGAGACCAAAATCGGGATATTTTAATCATACAAAAGTTTTAAACTATAATTTGTTCTTTTAATAATACTTTAGGCCGTGTTTGGTTGCAATGTGAATTTATTTGCATTGATACAAAATCATAGTAGTGCAAATTATAATTTACTTTTATTTAAAAAATCACCTTATTTTGTTTCATTGCAATACAAATGAAGTAAAATAAGATCCGAAACAGAATAAAGTAAAATCCAAAACAAAATTAAACCAAAACTTCCATTATTTTTATTTGCACTCCCATACATTTGTTCTAATACAAATAAAATTGCACTGCTATCAAACACAATCTTTTATAATATAATATAAATATAGATTGATGACAAGTTGAGAATCACCTTCGATGATTACACTTCTAAACTTAACCGAAAAGCTAGTTTATGCCTCGACGAGCTTTCAGGGCAGCACGGGCTTTTTGCCAAGTTGATTTCCTTGAAAAGTAGACTCCTCCTTCACTGTTTCTAGCCAGAAGCCCAAGCAGACTGTAGACCTACCTATTCATGGGCCGGGCTCGGGTTGGGCTTTTGCCACGCTGCCTTCCTGCCCCCAGTCATAGACCCGTCACCCTACCAATTGAGCCACCAGTCACGGACTAAAATCCCGTAATTTGCCCCTCCCAACGGGGTGTTGATATTTGTCCACGGGTATCGTCGAAGTTGGGTGATTTGGTAAACACATTTTTTTCCCTTCACGCGCGTACTGGTAGCATCGGCAATTCGAGACTCCCTGTCCCTTTCTTCTCTGGTTCGTTGGTAAATCTTCCTCTTTTACTTACTGCGTTTCCTTCTCTCTCCTCTCCTCTCATCTCCTCTCCCCGGCGAGCAATCGTATTCTATAGTCATATTTTCACTCTTTTAATAGTATTCAAAACCCTAGGAAGAGCAGGAGAAGATGTTAAGAGTTGCAGGGAGGAGACTCTCGTCTCTGTACTGGCGTCCCAATCAGACCGCGTCGGTCATCCTTACTAGGAACCTAATCAACGGCGACGCAGCTGCTTCTGATAACTCCAAGTCATCGATCTGCTCTAACTATGGATTCCCTTCCACATCGGTTTTCCGCGATCCCATCAGAGGTTAGAGTTTCCTCTTGCCTTTATTTTAGTTTCATCTGCATATGCAGATTTAGGTTTTCATTTTGTTTCGTTGATGCTTCTTTTATTGCCTTGTTTCGAGAGTTCCTGTTTCGCTTCCTTCGATTAGTGAGATTTTAATCTGCTATATTATCTTCAGATGAAAATTTTGAGTTCTCCATTTGAAGGTGGTTTTGTTGTTATGACCTTGCCTTTGTTTCTGTTTGCCTTATGTCGTCTTTTATTTTGATTTTTTCCCCTTAGTTAGAAAATTGCACCATTTTAGAGTCTCGCCCTTTATTTATTTATTTATTTATTTATTTATTTTGATTTAGTGAGATCGTATGTTGAAGGCGAAAAGGAATGGATTTTTCACTCGTTCAAAAAGGACATATTTTGGAGCTAAAATAAGAGGGAAATCTTTCATTTGGGTTGTTAGAGTTTTGGAAATTAAAATAGATAGGAAAGAAAAAAAGAAGCTACTATTTTTCGTTTAATCTTTATGAATTCCAACGTTTAAGACATCAGCTTGGGTTTAGTCCTCGCAGATCATTCAATTGATGGTAAACTTGTCTTTAAGTTAACGTCTTCCAATTGCGCATGGTGGGTAGAGGGGGTGATCGGAGGATTCGTGAAAATACCAAAGACAAAGGTTCCATAGTCGATTGTCCTGCGTATGATTTTGGGTTCCAGCCGGGTTATCTGGATATTATCTCAAACCACGTGATTGGTTAACTGTTTCAATTAGATGCGGCGTTTTTTTTTTTTTAATTTTGCTTCGTCAAAACTCGTCTGTTTTTTTTTTTTTGACGTGACATTGCATGCATATAACCTGCGCCACTTCATTTTTGGTCAATTGTATATTAACTTATTTGAAGTTACATTGCATCCATATAACCTGCACTACGTTTTTCTTTGTCGATTGTTTATTAATTTGTCTGACAAAGAAGACTAGCATGGCCTTTTACAAGAATCTGTTGAAGCAGGATTTTGAGTTATTGATCAGTGGAAGATGTTATGAATCATACATTGGATATAGGTTCAATGCAGTATAAAAGGGCCATTATATTGGATCACGTGGTTTAGGAAATACCCTTCTAGGATGCCATATTCCTATTTGATTTATTGTCTTTGATGACTCTAATGTACCGGAACTGATATATTACAATAGGTGGATTAAAACCTGATATATAATGGTATTGTCATAAATGCTTTATCATGTATGGCAATGCATACGTCTATACCAATGTAATGGTCAACATCCTTCTCAATTTAGGGATGGGCACTTGGGCAGATTGTTAAGGAAATGGATTTTGTGTCTTCTTAAACACATTTGTGTGAGGACCTCCTTGATTTTCACAGTTTTGGTTATTAGGGTAGTGATGGGGGATTGAATGGGGCAAACAGATAATAGTGATGAGCCAATTAGAACATTGAATGTAGTCTTCTGATAGTTGGAGAAAAAATGATTATGTTGATTTTACTCTGAATTTTCCAGGATAATTTCCTTCTACATGGGTTCCTGTAGACAATGTTCTTGCAGTTATTTTCTAGCATGTGGAAGTTGATCTTGCCCTTCATTTGGTTCCTTTTTTTCCTTTTCACCCACAAAGCCTCCGTAGAGTCATGTGTTTTCTTATTAGAATGTAATAGATAACAGAAAGAGAGGCAATGTTGCTCGGGATACTGGTTGAACAAAAAGGAATTCAATTCTTTTGTCACTGCCATGTATCATTTACTACTCAAGATGTTGAACTTGTCTGATGTGTTTTCTTTGAGCATGGATCTGCTGCTGAAGCTTCTGCATAACATGATTGGATTAGGATAAATTAGGCATCTCTGGGGGCATTTGGGCCAATACTCCTAATCTCCTATAGACATTGATTATAAACATGCTCCAGAGATCCCATGTCAGCCATTCATGACATTTCAGCATCATGTTTTGCTGCTGAAGCTTTAGTAGCAAACCTTTACTCTTATCCCTTAATTCATTGTGTGTAACGGTTCAAGTCTTGTTCCATTTATGTGGTTACTCATTCATTGAGTCAATTTTCATCTGTTCTGAGTGAAAACAAATGTGTTGTGCGCAGCTTTGCTATTTAGTGCTACCCCAGCACTCCTTCACTTGTGTTGTAGAACTCTTATTTGAGAGAATAGACTGTCATTTTGGAGAATAGTTTCCATCTGACTTATTTCACAGGCAAAACTCAAAACTGTCACGAAATATTAATTTTTTATAGATACTGTCATGAAATATCAATTTAACTAGAAATGTTGTAGAAGTAGAGATTTTTCTTGAATTGTTATCCCATGTATTTTCCTCGATAGTACGATGAAATATTTGTTCTCCACTGCTTATTAATCTTCTATTCCCTTTTTAGTGACATGCTTCTTAACCATGCTTTAATGAATATCCAACATGGGTTACTTCTAAGCAATGTTTTGAAAATCGTAATCGTATCGTAAATTGTAGAGAAAGTTGAATCGAATTGAATTGTGAATCATATCGTAAATCGTAAGATTATTTATATTTTTTATATACTTGTCAAAAAATTAGCTATAGATATATTAAAAGGACAAATATATATAGGAAAGTGACTTTCCCTTATTTTTAATCTATATATACCATATATGTACCTAAAATAATAGAACTTACCACTTATATAATAGAAACCTGAGATGATATAGTCAAGTTTGACTTGAAAATCAAATAAATCCACATATAATGGCTCGTTAACCTAGATATTAACAAAAACTCAATTTCTAGTCTTAAAAAGAAACCCCTTGACAAAACTAGATATTTACTAAAACAAAACAAAGTAGAGAACTAATTCTTAATCAATTTATTTGAATAGTAGTGAATCGTAAGATTTATGAATCAAATCGTAGGATTCAAACAAAAGTCGTAAGATTTTTGCAAAGGAGGATTCGGACATAAGATTTGAATCGAAACCCTTGGGGTTCATGGTTCAATTCGTGAATCATATCGTAAATCGTAAGATTTTGACAACATTGCTTCTAAGTTCAAGGGTCTGTGTGGATGCTTATCATTATCATCATCCAAGCCTTCTACAACGAAGTAAAATTTGTGTTAACTCCCAAGAAGGGAAAATAGGTAAAACATGCAAATTCACTCTAATTGGAATGTACATGTGTATATGCGTGTAAAATTTACATGCTTGTTCAATGGCAGCACGCTTAAGAGGTGGCTAGATATAATATTGAGTAAAATTATATGTAACTTATATACATGTATATCCAATGGCATACTTTCATAAAGTTAAGTATTTTATGGTATTCCCAGAACAATTCTTTTTCATTAACCTTTAAGAGAAGATAACCCCAAATGGAACAGAATGGAATGGCAAAAAAGGATTCATGTAGACATATCATGAAAAAAAAAGAAAAGGATCCATGTAGACATATCATGAAAAAAAAAGAAAAGGATTCATGTAGCCGACCCCATATAGTTGGGACAAGGCTTAGATGATGATGGACCCTAAACTGCATTTCTACAATATCACTTATAGCGCAAAATCTATGGTGCATTCCATGGAAATTGCTACAACATAACTTAAATGTTAATGAACCAGTGATAAAAGCAATACGTCACATTAACATCTTTAGCATTGTTAAAGTCTTTAATGATAAGAACATCTTGTGAAATGTGAACCAATGAAAAGTAGACCATGTTATGTCTATAATGTGATTGGTTGAAGTTTGATGTAACATTCTGTAAAAATCCTGAAATGAACCATGATTGGACCCTTTTACAGAGCTAATTCTAAGATTGGCAGTATCTATTCTCATTACCCTTTGTAACAATCTCCCAGCCCTGGTTACCTCCTTGACAGCCTTCTATGTGTCAAGGTTAGAGCTAAAAGGTAAATGTTCATTCAAACTTTTGAGTCTGAGGTTTTTTTTTTTTTTTTCGATTGATAATAAAAAAGCAAAGTTCAATGTAAAGATTCCTAATCAGAGCTTAACAAAGTGTGCCAATGATTAGAATACTGGTTTATATTTGGTGGAAGAAAAGCATTATTGAATTTTATGTCTGTTTTAAGTGCATATAAGACCATCTACTGTACCTGTAAGAAGCGATTGCTGCAAGTTGAAGGGGGCTAGAAAGGCTAGGGGCAGATGAAAAAGGACGTGGGTTGAAATAGTAAGATATGGTTTAAGCACTCATAATTTAATATGGGTATAACACAGCATGGATTGGTGAAACAGGATTCATGTAGCTCCATATAGTTGGACAAGGTTTTGATAATGATAATGATGATGGTGATCTATATGATGTGATGTTGAGAAAAAGATTTATGTTTTTGGTGAGGGAGGTATTGGGCATGTCAAACTTGATAATGCCATACAGTAATTTAGTATCTGATTTCTGATTTAAGTCTTTTGTCTAATAATTGATGTAATATGCAATTTTTTGTTATATGGATGCTAACTTTTGGGGTTTGAGTGTATGTTGTTTGTGATCAAGTATTTAATATCATGGATTTGACTTAGATCAGAATTGTAAAAACTATATAAATTTTGGATTTTAGGTAACTAAAATAGGAATTTGAAATATAATTACAACTTACCAAAAAAATTGTGAAGTATAAATCCAGCCTTCACAAGTTGAAAGGGAAATTTGAATTCCTGTAAAAACCTATCGAAAAAAATCTTATAAAGGGAAATTTTCTTTTCCGTGGAAAGGTTGGGAAGAAGAGAAGGAAATTCATCTAGTCAATTGTGAGCAAGTGTGCCTCCCAATAGAGGAAGGTGGACTGGGTATTAGGAAGTTGAAGTTGTTCAACTCTGCCCTTCTCAGCAAGTGGATCTGGAAATTTGCCTCAGAAAGAACAGCTTGGTGGAGGAATCTATTAGCTGCAAAGTTTGGGGTGGAGTAGGGTAATTGGAGGTCTTGTGATCCCCCTTCAAACTGGGGCTTCTCCTTGTTGAAGGGCATAATGAAAAACCTTCCTATTGTCTTGGAAGGAGTAAACTTTAAGGTGGGTAAAGGTGACAATTAATTTTTGGAAGGACCCTTGGTGTTGGAGAGTCCCTTGGCTGAGGCATTCCCCCTCCTGTTCCAATGTGCTGCTAATCATGATGCCTCGGTGGCCGATTCCTACACTGTTTCTGAAAATGGGATGATTTGGACCCCTCAATTTAGACGAAACCTGTTTGACTAGGAAGTGGATGAGATTGTGGAGTTGTTGGAGGTGTTACAGGGCAGGGGATAGATATTAACTTGGAGAACGAGTGGAGCTGGAAGTGTGAATGGTGATGGCTGTTTCTCAGTCAATCTTTGGCCCTCAAGCTTAGCAGTTCAGGTCTTATGAGCTTCCCTTTCAGTCAGATCTGGAATCTGATCAGTCATTCCAAATCTAATTTCCTAGTTTGGACAATGACTCTAGATAAGTGCCTTCTAGATCTAATTTGGAAAGAAGAGGTGTTCAGCTTCTGGGTATTTCTTGTGGGTTTTGTGGGTCTCAGACGGAATCTACAAATCACCTTTGTCTACACTGTCCAATCTCCTCTCAGGTGAACACTTCCTGAAAGCTGTGGGAATCTGCTGGGTTATGCTGAGTACTGTTAAAGACTTGTTGTGCTGTTGGAAGGTTGGGAGCCTCAAGAAGAAAGGAAAGTTGCTGTGGAATTCTATTCCACCAGCTGTTCTCTGGTCCATCTGGTCTGAAAGAAACAACAGAATCTTCTATAACAATAAAAGCACAAATGAGTTAAGTGCAAAGGGTGGTGAGCAAGCTGATCTCTTGGGGTTCTGCTAACCCTGAATTTAAGCACCTGAATGTGCCTCAGCTGCTCAGATCTCAGTCCCTAACTCCCTATGGAGTCTGTAATTTGAGTTGATCTCTGTGGAGTCTGTAATCTGATATATTTCTGGGCCAGTCCTCTTCTGGCGAGGGCCCTGTTGTATCTGTTCTTTTGTTTCAATAAAATTACCTTACCTTTCAAAAAAAAAAAAAAATCCTATAAAAAGAAGTTGAAAGGAAAACCTGAAAGCTTTGTGAATTAGCTGAGAATTGTCCTCACAGTTACTGGTGAATGATGACTCTATTAGTAGACCATTGATTTCTTTCAATTAATTGTACAGATCCCCATTGATTTTTCTTCCTTGAACAGGAGTTGAAATTTGCTGCAAGCAGTATATCAAATAATATTACCGATTTATGTGAGGATACATTTTTTTGTTACCCCTTATTGTAAAAGAATGTTTATCAATTATTGCCGTGAGTTTGCAACTTTGTAGGATATCTTGACTTTGTTGCCTCTGGGAAAATAAGTATATAAAGGGTTGTACATTTGGACATCTTCAGAGAGTGTTATTGATTTCCATGAGTAGGCATTGGATGTGAATCCAATACCATGGTTCATAGTATTGGACATATCGCATTGTATCTTAAGCTCACCAGAACACTAAATACAGTGAGTTAGGAGTCTTAGGACATCTGGCCACTTCTAAAGGAAAATACTCTTCCTGTAGATGTCCTGATTCATTTCCTGATTTTTTTAGCAAAGTGTTTCGGCCATTTGAAACATATGATACATAATTTTTGCATATCGGGCATATTGATACTTTGAACCTTTTTCAATACAAATAGTCCTTGTCTGGTCTTGTGCTTTAGGATTCTTGCAGTCTCTCTGATGTTTTCTAGCTAATAATATGTTGTTGCATTCTGGTGGCGATGTTATTAATCTTTGGAGAGTCGAACTCCAGACCTTGGATCAAATCTTGCCTTAACCTTGCCACCTACTAACTGTTTACCGTTTAACTTATTGACAAAAAAGGGTCATTGGAATGTGGTAGAGAGTGTTGCCACTGGTGACGTACATGCAGTATGTGATAGAGAGTGTTGTTTGATAAATGGTTGTTTTATATTGCCAGGGTTTGCCACTGGTAACGTACAGGTAGTATGTGATAGAGAGTGTTGTTTGTCTAATGGCTTTCTGATAGTTATTTTATATGGCAGGGTTTGCTTCTGAATCACTTGCCCCACGGCATGACTATGGAATCATATCAGACATTCCTGCAACTGTAGCTGCTGTGAAGAACCCAACTTCAAAGATTGTGTATGATGAACACAATCACGAGCGCTTCCCTCCAGGTGACCCTAGCAAGCGGGCATTTGCCTACTTTGTCTTGACGGGTGGGAGGTTTGTGTATGCCTCACTCATCCGACTCCTCGTTCTCAAATTTGTGCTGAGTATGTCCGCCAGCAAGGATGTTCTTGCACTTGCCTCCCTTGAGGTTGATCTCTCCAGCATTGAGCCAGGGACCACTGTGACTGTCAAGTGGCGGGGAAAGCCAGTTTTTATCAGGCGCCGGACTGAGGAGGATATAAAGCTTGCCAACAGCGTTGATGTGGGATCCCTGCGGGACCCACAGGAGGATGCTGCCAGGGTTAAGAATCCGGAATGGCTGGTCGTCATTGGTGTCTGCACTCATCTGGGTTGCATCCCATTGCCTAATGCTGGGGACTTTGGCGGGTGGTTTTGTCCTTGCCATGGGTCTCACTATGATATCTCGGGCAGGATACGAAAGGGCCCGGCACCATACAACTTGGAGGTGCCCACTTACAGCTTCTTGGAGGGAAATAAATTGTTGGTTGGCTGAGGATTGATGACTATCCATCCCATCCTACTAGGGTGTGGGATAATTGGAACTTTGATTTTACCTTGGGCCTTTGGGTGGGTGGGGGGGGGGGGGGTCCTTTTTTTCAAGGCAGCCCCGCTTTTACCTTGCTGTTGCTGGTCTTGTTTAATACATTTTACATAACCTGGATCATTTACCTGCTGATTGAGTTGGTCTGGTTTTGAGTTCTGAATAATGTTGCTAGCCTTTAATGGGCGTATGTGCGCTTATGATTTTTGGAGGCTATTTTGTTCAATAACTCAGGAAAGTATACTGTATTTTATTCCCGTTTCTATCTTATTACATATTATGCATATCTAATACATGGTAGCAACTGTGGGGGTACTTTATTATCTCATGCTGTTGAATTTGGAGACGAGTGCAGCTTTGTCACTTGTGATGAGGCCGAGGGTCTTACTTGCGAACCGTCAAAAGACATGAGAGTCAAATTAATTATAAAAAAAGAATTTTATGTCTTAAATGATATAGGTTGAATTCAATCTTTTTTTTTCCGACAATAAAAGTAAGGGGCTACATAAGACGTGGGGTAGCACGTCCCCACAAACACTATAACAAATAAACGCCAACGGCCAAGGCAACTTACAAAGATTTAGAGATACACAGATATCATCCGGCAACTGGGTTTCATGAGCATGATGAGCCAGCCAATTCACAGTCTGATTTGCTTCTTGGTAAACATGCTTGTAGATGATCCCCTTTCCATTGTTCTTCTTGAGCTCACAGCAGTCTTGAATGATATTCCTTAGGTTCCACGTGCATGGACTGGATTTGTTAAGACAGGGAATCGCAATATTGGAATCACCCTCAATTATGATAGGAAAGTTTGTGAAATTTAAAGCTAAATTATGGACTTCCCAGGCAGCCCAAGTTTCCGCCCTATTGATGGAGGTAAACCCAATTTATAAGCTTTAAAATCCAAAATTGCACCCAAGTGATTCCTAGGCAAGAGCCGCAATGGTGCACATACCGTCCTCCATCTGAGATGCATCAAAATTAATTTTAATCTCACCAGAATCCGGGGAATTCCACCTTATGTATTTATAGTCTTTGGTTAAACCATCCCCATTAGGCTTATTTGAACATTCTTGAAATTCCATAAGCGAGTTGAGGACCTTTTCAATGATCTTAAAATGAGGAGTTGAAAGATTTTTATAAACCTTCAAATTTCTGCTCTTCCACATACTATAACAGGAAAATACATTTTTCCTTTTGCCAATAAGCAACAAATTCTTTGAAAGGTCCAGCCACCAATCTTTTAAGGATCTATCTTGATCATTGTTTGATGCCTATCAAAGTATGCATTTATTGTATTTATATTTTATTATAATTATTTGAAATTTAGGTTTAGTATTATTAATGTATTTGTGGGATGCATAAGAGTTTAACTAATATATCCAAACTTACACAAATCATTCCACTACATCCATGTATTAAACCTTGGTCAGCACTCAGAAGATGCATACATACAGATGGCTTATCGTGATGCAATGCATGCTGAATCACTAAAAAGGTTAGATTAGTCAGCCAGAAAAAAACTGAAAAATCGAACGAACTGATAAAATTGAACTAAAAATTACAAGTCAACTGAACCGACCACTATACGTATATTTATATATGTATTATATTATAAATATATACTTATAATATATAATATATTATTTATTATTTATAATGTGATATTTTATATTTATTATATAAAATACTATGAAAATTGAAAAACCGATAAATCAAACCGATGATTAACTGAATTGATTGACCGGTTAACCGATTGGCTTCTATTCAGTTTCAAATAACCGGTACCACCAGTTCTGTTTGAAAAAAAGGCACACGTACCTAACGGTTAGCACCCCTACTCGGCAAATATCTTGGTTTTCTAAGGTCATAATCGAGTTTACGTATTGAAATGCATTCCGATTTTTATTGTTCTTCTATCTTTGTAATTCCTTGACCACCTATAAATAGTCCAGACTTTGTATTCGTAAATACCCACCTACATACATGAATCATGGGTATGTAGTCCGTAAATCACATATACAGCAGGATCTCATCTACAAAAGATGCAAGTAAATTTCGAGGTCATCTTCTAATTGCTTTTTTCTGATACATGCGTTTCATTTTGTTCATGGTTTTCAAAATCGGACTGGATCGGAAAAAATGGGTTCCCGTTTCATTTAAAACTGTTTTTTTTTTCAAAACTGTTGATTTTGGTCAGTAAACCACTGAATTGGTTAACTGTTCGAACCATTCAAACGGTTTTGACCGTTTTTCAATTTTTTTTATTTTTTTATCAGAACAGGTCGGCCGTTCGGGTTAAACGGTCAGATAATTCAAACCGATAACCGGACCCTGACTGATTCGTTTTTAAAAACCATGATTTCGTTAGTGAATGAGATGGCTGTCGCTACTTTGTTATTCATTGATTTGCAAAATACATGGCTTGAGAAAATGAGGAATTCTCATGGTGGTACACATAATATTATCAAAAGGGTTAACATGGTTATCAGCTCTCAACTATTCTGCAAACAAATTCCATGATAGCATTAAGATTTGTGTTGCAGAAGGCTACATTGCTAATTAAACGCAGATGTTCACCTGGACGGAGAAGTTTTGTGCATTTTGTTGAAGTTGGAAATCCAGGAACCGACACTTTTTTGGTGGGCTTTGTAAATCTGATGGTCATTCAACGTTTTCAAATTCAACTGAATCCACAGACGTAAAGTTTATTTTTTGGGAGGTGCTAGTTAGGGACATCACTTGGGAGTTGGGGCAAGTCTAACAGCTAATATCTAAATCACAGCTGAAATTTCAGGCACCCCAAGGCTCAAGTTGTACTTGTGCCTCATTAAACTGGTGCGCCTCACTATTGGCCTATCAACTTTCTCTCCCTCCTATATTTGCCAAATATTTGGGGACACCGATGACTTGTAGATGACTTAGCTGACTCGGCACATTCACATGTTTTCTTGGAAACCATTGATTGCATGTGGGCATTGGGATTTGGGCCCATTTGCTTTTCGGAATGTTATTTGGGTAAATGTAATTATCCGAGTAAGTATTTATTGGAAAATACTTATTTGAGTATTTGTATTTACCCATGTTTTTCAAACTGTCATTGACCTAGACAGTTCGACCGTTTGGCCTGCGAACTGTTCAGGCAACCGGTTTCATTTTACCCCAAGTCCAATCTCTGGCTAAAAACCGTTGAATTGGTCATTGGCCCAAGCAGCCGGACCGTTGACCTATTTGATGGTTTTGGCTGTTTTTTTATTTTAATTACTGTTTTTTTTTGTCAGAACGGGCCTATTCAAATCGGAAGGTCAAATTGTCGACCTAGAAACCTGTTGCTAGAACAATTCCGGTTCTAGGTCATTTTTGAAAACATTGATTGACAGCTTTCTGCCTAGGTGAAAAAGTTACTTATCCATGTAGGAGATGGGTATCACTTGCCCGATACACCCAAGGAAAATAATTTTTCTATAAACCCCACATAAATCTAAAAAAAAAAAAACATGAATATCTTGATCAATAAAAACCAAAATCCCATTAATCAACTTCCCCCCCTAAAATCCCAAAAAAGAACAGGCCCTTAGGGTAAGAAGGCTGACCCTCCAACCAAACCGACTTGAAATTTTTTACCCATTTTTCTGTTTGGCTGTCTGGGGGAGCTCTCATTTTATGGTTGATCATGCGCCCTGGTGTGGGGTCAACCAATGTTTGAGTTGCCATCTAACGACGGGAGCAACATGGCCGAGTTATCCACCAAACCAAATATTTTGGATTGCGATCCCAAGGATAACGAACATGGGATATGCAGCAATCTTATCGATTCAAAAACTCCACTGTTTATTAAATCCATCTCTAAATGATATCTCTACGCCTCCATCTGGTTAAAGCGAATGCCATGGATCCTTAACATTGGACTAAATATATATAACTTTTGAATAACATTACAATGAAACATTGTAGTGTATCCCAATCAGCTAGGCAGTGACAGACCTATATTGTGGCTCAGCAGGAAAAATAAATATAGTTGTACATTAGATAAAAAAAATAAAAAAAAAATGAATTTAAGGCTGTATTTGGAAACAATACAAATGAAGTGTAAATCCCGGTTCAGGGTACATTTGCACTTTGGTTCACTTTTACCTATGTTTGGCAATATTACATTTATGCATTGACAAGTGACAGACCAATGCATATTTACATTGATAATAAGATATAAAAATACATCAATAAAAAAAAGTAAATTTGCATTCAAGTGAGCTTTCGATAAAAAAAAAAAGCATATGCTTTATTGGAATTCATGTTTGCATCCATTACAGCTAAAAGTCTGTTTGGTAAGAAGATAAATTTGTCGGTGCAAAACTAACCCAATTTTGAAATTTATATGAACCATTTTACACTCTACATATTTGCATTGTTTCCAAACGTAGCCTAAGGAGGAAATAAGCGTGGAATACAGCCTCGAGGTAATCGATACAGAGAAGAAAAGTTTTCACCGGGCAATTCTGTCATTTAGCTTTCTTGTATTGGAACCAATGGCAGTTTACCTCCGTATATCTCTGGGAGCTGGTTCTCATCAATATCTTCAAGCAGAGTTGATTTTAGCTTCTTGCTTTCAATAAATACTATCTGCAACATGAAATCTTAAAAGTATAAGCAAATGTAAGAGGAATGCGATACGAGGCTATTAGTGGTGCAAGTCGAGTCGGGAAGGTTCATAGTATTGATACGATATGCTTTGCATCGTATTGGTTTTCAGGGCCACTAGTATGCCTAGTATAAAGATTTACAAAATTTCAACTTTTTAAAACAGTAATATATGGCAGATTTACAAGACTTCAACTTTTTAATGAACCAAAATTCTCGATGATCAAGGTTCAAAATATCATACACGATACACCAAAATTGTGTATGGTGCATTTTAAATGGTGGGTACTCTTTATTTTTATTTTTCAGTTTGATATTTTACAGATAGGTTTCTTAGGATGAACATTACCACTTCGAACTGTTAATATCCCCTAACTCTCAGTATTTCACATTCCTGTGACCTTCAATACCAATATGATATACACGATAGCTTGCGATACATATTGATACTTTGAACCTTGATTCCCATATTGAATAATACAATTAATTACCTAGGATCAAGCATTCATAATGAGGGAGAAATTAAAGAGGATGTTGCTTATACAATTATAGCAGGCTGGTTAAAGTTTGACAGGTGCATCTGGTTTGTTCTTTGCTTGCCATCATATCAATGAAGCAGAGGAATATTTTATATGACTGCTATAAAGTTAGCAATGTTTCATGTAACAAAGTGATGGTTGATCAAAATAAGAGAAACTAGGATGCTAAGGTGGATGAGTGGAAGAAGGCTCTAAAAGAGAAAAGGTGACTGGTGCAAGTAGGAGGCTCTAAAAGAGCAAAAGGCCAAAGAACACTAAGCTCAAGTAATATGAAATGATTTTAAGGACTAACAATTAAAACTTTTGATCGAGTTGAGGTTTAGCAAGTTTGATTTGCATGACATCCATGGAAGCTGAATGTTTCAACCTGATTGAATAGGTTGTTCCACGCAGGACTGAAATATTACAAAAATAATTAAAAGTAGAATGATGTTCAGACATCGCTTTTTCCCCCTTCTTCACACATATGAAATATTAAAAACCTTCTTATGTTTCCTCATAAAACCCTCTTATGTCTTAATTTTCTCTATTAAAAATCGTTCTTAATTCTCTCCCACCCCTCTCTCTTCAATAGTCAATGTTTATAACATTTCCCCTCACCCATTAAATCCCTTATTTCCTATTAAATATCTTTGAAACTCTGTTAACCCTGTCTAATAAAACATGGGTATGAATTAGATGGGTTGGGTGGGGTTAAGGGACAACCCTAGACCATAAGACCAACCTTGAACAAGGACCTTGGCCTGGAAGAAAACTGATGCCAAACCTAAATTTCCCAACCCAAAGCTATCCAAATTTCTGTTCAATCCCATGCATTTACATGGGTTTGCTTACTTTAGTACAAGATGAGAACAACGTATTTTTTTTAAGCTAATTGGTCAGTCACAGGTAGCTTGGTAATAAAGGCAAGTTTTGATCCCAGGAATGGGGTTTGGAAATTACCTTTTTCTTCGTGTTGTTGTCAATAAATGGGTAAATCATCTTCCATGCCTTCAAAAATAAGTAGGGCACATTTACTATACACAACTTGCCAAGCCTTTCTGGGTAGCAATCCTGCCATTGCAACAGAATTGAACTACATATTAGTAGATTTATATAATTGTATAGGTCTGCTGCAAACTTGAATTCTGTTAGTGTGTAGCATTGCAGCTGCAATAATTACATGCCTTCATAAAGAGCAAATGCATGTTTCTGCTAGCCAGGCATTACAAAAAAGAGTATCCACAGTCTGGAATTCAGAAGAAAAGTTGTGTGTTGGAGAGTTAACCTGCAAGATTGATAGAGCTGCTAGGTATCCACGGATATCGCAGTTTGAGTATCCCCATCCTTCAATATCTGCAATGCTGAGGAATTTTTCCTCTCCCTGTGGCATCCTGCAATAAAAAGGCAATTAGATAATACTAATAAAAAAAATACACAGAGAAGACTACAAAACCTGGTCATTCTTTTGCTGTAGTCTATATCTAGAATGACATAGGAAAGAAGAAAATATAATGAAGAATAAATTACCTTGAACATATTTTGTCCAGAGTGTAGACTGCAAAACCTGAAATAAAAAGAGGTTACTGATTTAGTTGAGGTTCAATTGTTCAAATCTTAATCTACTTTTCATGTCAACACCATTTATTTTGTGATTGGCACTTAAAAATTTATGCTAACTGTGGGAAATGCCACTGGGACTAGGCTTTATGTTTTTTGGAAATCAAATGGGTGACTCAAAGTTGACTCTTGGATCTATCTTAAAAGAACCTCAGAAATCTATGTAACAACATACGCTTCAACTCCTCTAAACCCCCTTTGGTCTGGAAATGTCTGGCACCAAAGGCAACTACTATTGGGCGCCCCTTCTTGTCCAATCCTTGCATAAAAGCTTTATTCTGAGCCAGTTGTTTTGTGATTTCTGACTCAGAAATGAAACCATTAGGGACAAATGTTCGTCTCCATTTCAGGTACTTGAGGAATAGGGCAGAGGCCTTTTCAATGTCTAGATCACGAGCACGCAGAAACCTTCTAATCATCAAATCATCCACTTCCTGCATAGAATGTCAGAGTTTACGAAATAGTAATGATGCAAGTTGAGAAGTAAGTACAAATAAAGCAGGAAAATCCAACACAACCACTGGAAAGATCAAAATGACATAACACAACAGACTGTTGGACATCAGACAAACAAGGACCCCCCCCCCCCCCCCATTTTCAGAGACCAAAGATCCGTCTCAGGAGTCTATACGCCATTTACTCAAGAATATGAAAAAGAAGATGAATAAAAACATAACAGACAGAAACAATTATCTATTACCATAACCAAACCAGAGCACAATATACCTTCAGAAAAGGAAAATAAATCGCAAAACTAGAGCAAAACGAACACACGAGAAAACATGGGGGTGAATAAGAGAAAGAAACCACAAACCAAATTAATCCATCAAATCTATAACTTGGTGCAATTAAAGTTCCCTCATTAAGATAACACACACACACAAAGGAAACTGAAGGGCGAAAAAAGAAAAATAAAAAGGAAAAAAAAAAGAGCAGGAATAACCAATAACATTCGTAACGACAGTTTATAATACTAAAAGATTTAGGAGTTCTTGAATTGGAGTAAAAAGGTAATGATTAACAGAGGGCAGCTTTCCACCAAAAAAAAGAAACAGAGGGCAGCGAAGAATGAATACTAATTTGAAGAAGAAAGCGGAAATATTGCACACGGGAAACAAAAAAGTGAAAAAAAAAAGCACTTCCAAGATTACAATGCAAATGCACACACAGAAAAAACAAGAAACCTATAAAGATGAATAATACGGAAGAAAAACTAAACAGGCAAAAATAGAAAAGTTCACAACATTTTGGATGAAGTAGAAAAAAGAAGACCTTTGCACTGGGATCCTGTGTTTCAACAAAAACTCGCATAATACCCACTTTGTTCCGCTCTATCATCTCATTGTTTCTCTTGCCATCATCTCGATCTTTTGAATCTACTGCGTCTTTGGAATCCATTCTTGAAGAATCTAAACAAATTCCTTGCTCATCCAGAAATGTAGTACCTTCGGCAGAAACTATAAAGCAGCCCAGCTACTTCCAAGTTTCAACAATCCAATTTTTGAAGGAACAGAGAGAGAGAGAGAGAGAGGAGCCAAAAACGACTTAACGACTTTAATAAGAGAAAGCCAGCTCGAGGAATGAGGACGGACTCTAGTACAGCAGTAGCTGCAATGGAAGCTTCAGCATTCAATACTAACCCACGTGCCGTTACTTGTCGCCTGTCAACCAAAGTGTTGCAAACCCAAACCCTCTGTTCATGAGAGAGAGAGAGAGAGAGAGAGAAATTATGGTTTCATCCACCGACTACTTCTCTTACAAGTTTGTCTTGCTCCGCTGTGAACCCTCCAACCTCTTTGCCAAAGTTTACAATTCAGGGACAATCCTATGAGAAGAAGGGATTATGGTAATTCTGATAATCAACAAGGAATTATGTTTTATTCGTTAAATATAACAGTTTGAAATGTCAACATTAATAAGCTTTTAAAAAACAAGAGGTATATATTAGTAATTTTCTCAAATATTAGGATATTTTAGCAATTATTTTTATTTTGTTATTTGTGTGGTGCAAGGGTTTCAAAAAAAACACTGGTTTGGTTAACGATCTTTGACTTTTTAGAGATTGACGTTGACATATTTTGTTATTTTTATTATTTATTTATTAGGTGATGGGTGTAGTCGTCTCGTCGTCTCGTCGTGACCAGTGGAGTGGGACGAACCAAGTATTAATGCTCACACCTATTCTGTACGACTATCTCCGACCTGAGTTGCATATCTGCTACACGCAAGACGCTACAGCCGCACATCCGGAATCAATCCTTTACAACATGTAGGAAACGTATTCTGGATGAGCGGTAGATCCGGTGACCCGATGAGAAGTGACAAATGAGGAATAGTAAATATTAAAATATAACCCTAAACCCTCACATGGGCAGCACACGTAAAAGAATTGCTGAGAGTATATATCATATTGTAATCCTTGTTGTTGTTGCGCCATTCACCTATGACCTTATTATTATAATCTTTTGTGGATGTTTTGTTTTTATAAAAAGAGGAATGATGCTTGGTGTAAGCATCACTAAAATAAATGTTCATCTATGCCAATCTCGTTCCTTAAGCCATTCTTTCTTTGTGGATTTGATAGTTGACACACATATCTTTATCAAATATAATGCAAATACTTGTTTTGCGTTAAAAAATAAAACCACTTTTACCACTGGTTCTCAACGTAAACGGTTTGATCCTCCGGTCTAAATCTCAATTAAATGGTTTTGGAGTTTAAAACAGAATCTAAAGCCATGATCAATTCTCGAGTCAACTGGTTCAACCATCCAGTCCAATCCAATTTTTAAAATCATGCACTTGCCGCTCAATTACATCATCTAAAGCAAAGCAAAGACTTGGATCCTAAGACCCATAAAATATAAAACAGACAAGTACGAACAGGCTCGATACAATTTTTTTATTTTCATTATAAAATTATAAATATTTAAATAATCCACATTCTATACATCAATGCCAGTTTGTAACTGACACCTATCCCAACAGTATTTTAGTGGAGATATGAGGGTGAGACAAAAATGGATAGGCCCTACAATAGAGTTTGGTTATGGGTAGGCCTAAAATCAGATTGGGGAGCCAAGGCCCAAAACCCCTGAATTAATTTGGATTTGCTTGCGAACAACAGTCAAATGCAACGTTTACGCCCTTCTGATTGTGGATCTTCCGTCACTTGGCCGCCCTCAGTTGACGAAGCACACAGAAGCGTTGATTCTTGATATTTTAGGCTGTTCCTGGATAACATGTCTGTGCTGCGACCCCCTTTTTTTCCCTTTATTATTATTTTTTTTCAAACTGGGGGAAGGCATGAGTTCAGAGTGTTTGTAATTTATCCAAAAGAAAAAAAAAAAAAATGTGGACAAAGTTGACTTTGGTGGTTCGTGATTCCTGAATCCTGAGTATCTGGTTTTTTGGTTTTGAGAAGATCTCACACCAAAACAGTAAATCTTCGTTTGAGAGACTCTTATATCAAATCAAATTGTTTTATTACAAATTAATCTAATTTTTAATACGGTTTGAATCATTTTATTGGGGTGGAATTTATATTTATGATTTAATTTCTAAAATTCAAAAATCGAATCAAATTTGAAATAATCCCAACTCAAACAGAACTGTCAATTTCACTTTTGATTCGATTAAATAGTCTTAGACCGTATAATGAATACCTCTAATCATGATTAAAATTATAAATGTAGGATGTTAAAACAAAGTGAGGGAGAGAGAGAGGGCAGTGTTTAGTAGATAATAGAAATATGGGCCAGATGGTGAATGATGGGCCTGCCGACACTAAACAAGGTACGGATTCATAAATGAGCCTAGCTTAATTTGAAAGAAAAAGGAAGGGAAAAGGTAGAGGTTTCCTTACTTTTTTTTACCACCGTAGGGTGGTTACTGGTTAGGCATACATAACAAATACAATTCCTTCCTGCAATTACTCTCTCTTAAATATGTAACCGTAACCATCCATGGAGTTGTCTGCTACTCTCGGTCCCGGCACTGTGGGCTGAATCATAGATTCATCACCATTGTCCATTGTCATGGATGCTCTGGTAACTCTACTCTCATCACCATTGTCCATTATCACACAACTTTACAACATACAAATAAGAAACATCCTTGATATGTACTAACTTAGGGGTGAGCAAAAAAAATCAAAAAATCCAACCGATTAAAAGAATCGATCTAAACCGAATCGAAAAATCGATCGATTTGATATTTTTAAAAGCTGAAAGTATCGATTTGGTTTCGATTAACCAATCCAATATAGAAAATCAGCGATTAATCGAATCGATCGGTATACATATATTTTTATATATTTATGTATATTATATATTGTAACTTAATAAATATGCATTGTATATAAATGTATATTTATAATATATTATATATTATTTATTATTTAGAATATAATATTATATATATTTATAATTTTTTATTATATATTTATATAATATATATTGTAAAAACTAAAAAACCAAAAAACCAATGAACCGAACCAGTCAACTGATTAACCGACTGACTTCGGTTAGGTTCCAATTACCAATTTTCCAAAAACCGGTACTACCGGTTTGATTCCAAAATGCCCCATGGTTCGGTTAACCGAACCATGGGCACCCCTATGTACCATTGTGTATCAAGTTGGAAGTAGAGGTGTAAATCGGGTCGTATCGCGTCTGACACAATTTTGAGCTAGCCTGGTATGATGGTTCATGGGTTGTGCCAGGTTTGGGGTTTTAGGTTTGTGAGCCAGGCCAATACAATACGATTGAGCGGGTCGTGCCAAACTAGGGGTTTTAGGTCCATAGATTGAACCGGCATGACACGACCGAGCGGGCCATGCTGCTCGCGGCCCAGCCTGACTTGAGGCTTGGCCCATGGACCAGCCTAGCCTGTGGCCCAACATGGGCTCGGACTATGTCAAGCCAACCGTCCAAAATATCACAGGGGAGGAAAACATAGCTCAGGACAGCCTGCGGTCCACACGCGGGGCATACCGATCTGGCCCATCATAACCTGTTTTACAGTTTTAATTTGGAAGGTGTGTGGGTAGTGTTTTGTGAGTAATGGATCTAATTTCTATCTTCGCCGGACTTTGGAAACAATCGCAAGGATTTATTGTTTCCCTACGCCTAAAGGCAAGAGGTAATATGTCTACAGATTTGGTTGTAAGAACTTTCTGGACTGTGGGACGTCCCTGCACAAGTGCATTAGGTTGGACCGTTAAATTGTCTATTCGGGAAAGCCCTTTGGCTTGTATATTAGCCCTTAAAGTCACTGTAAAATGTGTTTGGTATCGTTGCCGTTACTATTTGAAATGTTTTGGATTGATGAATATATATTGGTATATATAATTGTTATTTAAGGTTATTTATGATTGAAATAAACATATCTTATACTATACACATGTGAGAGGTTGTTTCTAGAAACATGATCAAATTGGTAATTTTTAATTTAGAGGAATAAAGCCTGATCATTCTAACTGAAGTATATTAATTAACTCCAAATGCAAAAAAATAGAAACAATAATAGTATTAGACCTGTTCATAGGCCGGGTAGCCCGATGGCCTGGCCCGGCCTGACTCAACCTGCACTCCGGTCGGGCTTGGTCATGTAATTAGGTCCGCAGGCCTGACCTCGGGCCTAACACAGTAAGCCCGACTGTGTTTTGGGCTGGGCTTAGGATTTGTCAAAAAAGTCCGGCCCGGCCTGATTCAGCATTATATATTTTATAAAATATATAATATGTATTTTATATATTATATAAATAATATAACATTTATTAAAATATATATTTTATATTTATAATTTAATATATACATTTTTTATTCTTTTTTTTCTCTCTCTCTATTCAATCGCTTCAATAGTAGTAATAGTATGGACTAAATTTCGGGCTCGGGCCCAGGCCCAGGCTTCGGGCTTTTTATGAGGGCCAGGCTCGGGCCCAAGTTATAGGCCTGATGGTTGGGCTCAGGCCTTAGAAAAATCTATTAATACAGAGTAAAAGCCCGGCCCGGCCCAACCCATGAACAGGTCTAAATAATATCAAATACAACCTAAATTATAACTGAGACTCCTTTCACCACCCTGGGCTCGGTTCAACTTGATAGTGAGATCTGCGAATCCTGAGGCCCATCATTAATATACGATCTTACCCTCAACCCAACCCAACCCACCCTTACCTTTTTCTCCCAACACCCTTGTATGTGGATCTTGTGTTCTATTCTTCGATTCACGACAGAACCAGCACAATTATGAATTAATGAAGGGTCTTCATGCTGTAGAGCAAAGAGTTTAGTAAATTGAACAAACAACCAACACCTGTGTCGCATCTAACAACCTCTCTCAGGAGGACTATTTGAATAGCTTTTGATCGTCATCTCAATCTGACCGTTCTACTTGTTATCACTGCTTGATTTGATCAAGATGAAGCCATCATCAAATACCTCTTTCTTGTCCTATTTCTTAAACTAGAGAATGACCACCCACCACCCTGTGCTAAGTATTAGTACGGGGTTGATAGTAATATCAATTTTGTTTGATGCTCATTGTAAATTTAGGTTAGTCTTTTATTTGATATTCTTTTCTGAATATGAAGGAATCAAATTGGCCTATCATTCATTTGTTTTCATCAATATCCGGGATGCAAAATATGGCGTGTCAATATATCAAATTAAATCATCCATGATATGCCCATATCAATTTAAATTGCTCAGATGTAGAGTCATGTGGTGTGCCCAAATCATTCAAAATTCAAATCATTTTTATGACACTTCACATGGAGTAGTCATAACATCTTAATGGGAAGCAAATCGCTGGGCAAAATAAGATAGAAATTATTGATTTTAATGATTACTATTTATTTATCATAATTAATATGGCGGGTATGGGTATTATATAGGTGGGCAAAATAAGATAGAAATTATTGATTTTAATGATTACTATTTATTTATCATAGAAATTATAGGTCTGTAGTTGAATTCAGAAAGTGATGCTAATTTACGAGCGGGTATGGGTATTATAGGTGGAGGTATTTATAATTTTGAATTATTATAGGTCTGTAGTTGAATTCAGAATTTTGAGGTGGAGTGCAGTCAATTTATCCCTAATTGTTATAAGAAAGAATTATCACTCCATCTTGTGTACTGTACAGTAAATAAATCATTCCATTTATGATGGACCACCTGCTTTATTTACCTTATTAGACATTAAAAGCCTTTTCTACTAAAATTTATGCAGAGAGCATGTTAGAGTGAAGGGTAGGACAGTAAATATCTTGCTTATTATGGTTAGTATGCAAGATTGTCTATGCTCTCTAACTCTAAGGCCAGAGAACTTATAAAATTGGTTTTCATTTCAATCTCAACCAACCTCTCACATTTTCTTAGCTCGTATTTGCTAGAACTACTATCACATTACTTTCTAGGAGAAGAATTAGAAATTACAAATAAAGTAATAACTTAGGTAAAGTTACCGGTTAGAAAGCACGAAGGATAACAAAGCTTCTCTTCGATTTGTGAATGCCCAATATTTTTACATATTAGTAAATTTTGTTTCACGAGCACTTGAATCCACTGTTGTCATTGTAAAGTTAGAGTTTATAGCATTTAAAAAAAGAAAAAAGAAAAAAGAGCTATGCTTGGAAAGCCTTGCTTTAATATATAGATAATAAGGTTTGGGATTTAATGGGAAGAGAAATATTAAAAAGAATTATGCTTGGAGAGCCTTGCTTTAATATATAGATAATAAGGTTTGAGATTTAATGGGAATAGAAATATTACAAACATTGACCATTGGAAAGAGAGAGAATAATCTTATTAGCAAGAGTAATAATGGATTCATTAGAAACAATTAACACCTAATAGGATTTTTATTTGAATAGTGGATACTGGATAGGTTTTATTAGAGACTATTAAGACGATAGAGGGTTATCTATTTTGACTTTTTATATATTTTAAAATTTAATTTAAAAATTAACTAACTACATGTATGAGAAATGAGAGGAGGAGCTTTGTGTGAACTTTGTGGCGAGAGAACCCCTCACCTTCTCCTTTCCTCTTTCTATAGCATTTGGGTAGCTCTATGGCGATATTTGCACCATCATAGTTTGGTGGTTTCATCACACTAAGCATAAACTTTTCATTCACCCCTTTTGTGATTTGTCATGAGTTGGGCTAAACGGTAATTGTATATCGGGCTCAGGTTGAGGCAAATCTGCTCCAAACCTGCCCCATTAGAATGATTTTTTTTTTTATTTCTTATAAGTGTTGTGATGTGGGCGTTGGCATAATGTATTTGCTCCATTCTGAGCCTCCGACTATAAAGGTTCAAATCTTAGAAACAGTATCTTGTTGTATTTGTACGGATAAGATTGCATACATCTGTCCTTTCTTAGACCCTATATTAGTGGAAACTTTGTATTGAGCTGCCCTTGTTATATATATATAGGTTTTCTCTCTTGCTCTCTCGATGTTTGTCTCTCTCTATTCCTAGGGAGGTTTTCTCTCTTGCTCTCTTGAGGTTTGTCTCTCTTTGTTCCCAGAGAGGTTTTCCTTTGTTCTTTGTTTTTTCCCTTTCTTTGTTTCTCCTTTTTTTTTGTGCTTTTCCCCCCTTCTCTCTTGAGCTCTCTGTTTTCCCTCTCCTATATTTCCTCTCTCTCTTTCTCTTGAGATCTCTCGAGGATCACCCCTTTCTTTCTCTGTTTCTCTAATCTTTTATGCTTTTCTTTGTTTGCTTTTTTTTTGCGGGCATTCTGACGTCCTAGTTGACCGAGATAATGCTAGATGACTGAGATAGTGCTCCGACGATAGTTCTCTCTCTGTTTCTATGTTTCTCTGGCGTCCTAGATGGCTGTAATAGTGCTCCAACGTCATGAGTGGTAGATTCAGTTCTCTGGCTTTCCGGATGACAATTAAAGTTTTCTGGCATTTTTCGACGTTGTGAATGGACGTTCCATTCTCTGACATTGTAGATGGACGTTACAGTTCTCCGGCTTTCTTTGGAAAACAGCTTGCAGTTAACAGTTCTTCGTTGTGCTGGATGGTAAATACAGATGATGCGTCTTATAGTTAGCAGTTCTTCGGTGTGCTTACAGTTTTTTGGCGTGATTGGAAGTTACTATGACTATGTAACCTCCTCTATCAGTTTTCGGTTTGGTTAGTAACTCCTGTCAGTTTGCTCGCCAATTATGGTGGTTTGGAGATGCTCTTATTCACTTCTATTGGTAATGTTGATTCACCTTACTTTGGTTGCAGAAGTTTTTTTTCTGGTTCTCCTATTTCCATCTAGTCGTTTTGTTCTTTTGAGAATGTATCTATGTTCTTTATTTGACCTGGTTGGCATCTATTTGTACAAATCTCTTGAATGAATGAAACATGATTGAAACCTTCAAAAAAATAATAATAAATGACAGGTGTTTATAACAAATATTCACAAAATTTCCATAACAATATACATATTGACATTGAAAAAATTGACAATATAGCCTTTACTAAGAAATAAGAATAGAGCAAGGAGCACATGTCCGATGGAATATTCATAAAACTTCTATAGTAAAACCCCCAAGTTATGTGAGACTTCTCTCTTCCTCTTTTGAATCTATCTTGGTCATCCACGCCAAGAGGTCCTTCAATCAGATTAGGTGGTCCATTTACACGTCTGTTTTTTTTTTCCCTCCTGGAATGGTCACTCTCTCTTGTATTTCTAACAAGTTGGGATTTTCTCCTCACAAAATCAAAATCAGTCTTCAAACTAACCTCACAGCTCTTGCAGCCATACATTGAAAACATCTCTATGTTTTTATTCATGTGAAGATGTTCCCAATACATGGATGCAAGGGGAGCATGGTGGGTGTGTTCAAAACTAACCTCACAGCTCTTGCAGCCATACATTGGAAACATCTCTATGTTTTTATTCATGTGAAGATGTTCCCAATACATGGATGCATGGTGGGTGTGAATACATTTTTGTGAAATGGTTCATTTTTTTATTTAATTGCTGCTAATTTGACCTCTTTTGAGTGGTCTTTAGGCTCAGTTTGGAAAAAGTCACTACAAGAAAAATGGTCAAAGGCGGTGGTCTAAGAACTGCCGGCTTAGGCCTTCAAACCGCCGCCTTAGACCTAAGGCGGCGGTCAAGCGTTTGCCCCCTTATCAGCTGCTGCACTAGATTAGGACCGCTGCCTTAGAGGGCCATCCGAAGGCGGTTTAAATTGCTCTAAAGCGGCGGTAAAATCGAGCTGCCGACTTAGCATTAATCAGGCGGTGGTTTTGACCGCCGGCTTAGATACCAAAATACCACCGGCTTAGAGTTAAATGACTGCCGCCTTAAGCGTTGTTTGTGGCTAAACTGGCGGTTGCATGACCGCCGGCTTAGATCTTTTTTTTTCATTTTTATTTATACCAGGTTGATAGCTAAGCTGATGGTACCAATTTTTTCAAAAAAATCATATTCCCGTTTAATTGCATCATTTTTCTGGTACCTGAATTGTTTATTGATTTAGCACTTTCACACCTGTTTAATATAGCAAAACCATTTGATAAAAATCAATTTAAAATAAAATCTATTAATTTAAAGATTATATATTAAAATATCCAAAAGACATGAGCTTTAAAAAAATAATCAAATTCTCTAGTAATGCAGCACATCTTCCAATGCAAATCCACTTAACATATTGGTTGAAAGAATACAAATAAAAATATGCATAGTATAAATATATACAAAATGATATAAAATATAAGGCTTTGCACTCCAAACTGAGCCATATATACACATGCTTATTTGTCATGTCAATACATCTTTGATTTATTATATGCACTTTAGAGAGCTCAAGTTACTCCTAGAAGAAACTGATCTAAGTACCTATTGGTCCCAATTTAAGGGTAGTAGTTTTTCTTTCTTTCTTTCTTTGATAGATTCTCTCTATGCAGCCTAGGGCATGCAACCTCTATAAATATAAAATAAATTTGGAAAAAAAAATAAAGTAAGTGGTTCATCCAGGATCTCATGAGCACTATAGCCCTTTGTTAATTTGTTTGACGGTCAAAATAAATGTCTGAACTGAACTCTTGAATCACCCCGAATGCTAAAATATTAATGTCTCTAAGATACTCAACAAAGTATGACCTTATGTTACAATTTGATGGTTCAAACTTGCAAGCTATGACATGTGTGTGTGTTGTTACCCCAATTCATGTTATCAATACAGCCTTCTGTTTGACCATCCAAAATATATAGACACTTCAATAGAAGGTGCCAGCTAACTTTCTTGTAATGTATGGCTGAACATTGCAGAGACTTGAGGTTGAATCCTGCCTTCACCTGGGTTTGGGAGAGACCCCATTAGCCCATTTTCCCACACAAAAAAAAAAGGATTTGACCAATCTAATAGATGCCCTACCATTTGAGAATTTCGGCCCCATTAGCATTAACCATTTGGGCAATGTGAAATGTTGTAGAAGTTGGTGGGTTAAGAAAGGATGTGAAAGTATCACCTTCTTCCCTAGAATAACAACCGCTGGTTCTCCTTGGATCACCATATACTTTGTGCCACCAAGGTGTAAGCTAGTTGGATCAAGTGATCCAGGTTCAGCAAAGTCATTCATGATGGCAGTTATTTCCTCAGGCTTAAACTACAACAGTAACACATAAGAGCAATGGATTATGATTCCCTAAATAAAAATAACAGAAATAAACAAGAGCAAAATCATTAATACAAAATCTTTCTTCAGGGTTAAACTACACTACTAGAAAATTGTCTTAAAGTTGAATAATCCATTATTTCTAAATCAGTAAAAATCATCGCCATATTTTCCCCTGAAAGAAAGCCAGCCAAATATGAGTATATGACAAAAAAGGAAAACTTATGCCAGATTTTCCAATGAGTAGTGCTCTAGAATTCCATGTCACAAGCTATGATTAACATAAGTGAAGATGGGGTTAGACCTAGAGACCACCTAGCTAGCTAGAAGTATACTAGATTGCAAGAGAGGGATGGTGTTAGTGCAATATTCCTCTGTTAAAAGTGAAAACCAGAATATACCTACCAGTGACAAGGAGTCTAAGCTGACGGGTTAACCCCTGTTGGAGAGCATTTTCCATTTAATTATCTATTTCAAAGATGTACTGGTTAAATGTTTTAGCTACAAGTTAAAATGGGAAAGCTCATTCAGTTGTACAAACCAATCCAATGAATGGTTTGTATAGGAAATCATTCCTCTAGGCTAAATCATGTAAGGGAGATTTTTGTACAGGAAATCATTTCTTGCATGGCTGGTTTTGTTAACAAAACCAACCATTTACGAAATTATTATTTTAAGGGAAGATTGGATGTGGTTATTGGAGCAAAGCTTCTGAACTGGATGCTGATTCTACAAGTATTTGGCCTGTATATGTAAAGGCTTGTGATTTGGGTCAAAGTTCATTTTACATCCAATATGTCCTGAGAAGAATCTACCATCCATTTATAATCCTCAGGCTCAGTTTGGGAAGAGTATAGATATAAATATGTACTTTGTAGATAGGTTTAAATATACTATATAAGGTTTGTACTGAACATATATGTATTTGCATTCTTTCCAAACTGTTTGGAAAGAGTATAAATACAAATATGTACATTTTTACCAAGTAGCAATCCATTAAAATTGGAGAAAATTGAATGATTAACCAGGGTCCAAATGGTCACTTGGTCATCAAGTCATTGGTTTAATCTTGCTTTTGCATTATGGTTTATGTAAGATCCAACAACAACACATTCATTAATGCTGACTGCACATTACATCCAAATTTCAACCAATCAGTTAAAACCTACCTAATTTTTCTTGGTTCATATTTCCTAAAGTGTAATTTTAATTCTAAGGTGTATTTTTCATCACGTTCATTCAATCAATCACATCTTTTATTTTAAAATGCAGTGAATTAGTCTGCTTACTTTTTCTTGATTCATGTCTAGGTTAAACAAAACAAAGTGTACTTACCATTGCATTCAGCCAATTTTTTACTTCATAATGCTTTTATTCAAAAAGCAAAAGCCATATAGTTTTCAGCAAGAAGAAAACTGATCCGTGTTCTCTGATTAACAAAGCAAGTATTACATTAAAGGCAACCAGAAAAAATAAAGGGAATATATAAGAATAAGTTTTGATGTTACTTAAAACAAATAGGAAGATGTAGTGTTGCAAGAAATCAGTAAGGAGCACCAATAATGGGAAAAGCCAACTATTTTTTTTCTGGATAAATTGTCATCACTCATACTTGCAGCCAAAGCCTTAGAAGTGAGAAAAGCATGATCATAGCAATAGCAATGGAGGTGCAAGAAGAAATTAAGAAGGAAACTCTAAAGGGGTAACCGACAACATCATTGGGTGAGTTAGAAGCATGGTGGCAGATACACTCAATATCATAAATGACATACAAGGCCTCCTCACTCCTCGCTCATTAATTGTGAAGGAATTCTATGTTTTCACACACCTCTCAAGGAGTGGCCAATGTCGTGGCAGGCTAGGTATCAGCCTAGCTAGCAGGGTAATTGAAAGGAAAAATTAAGAAGACTTGTTTTAATTTATACTAATTTTCATAACTTGATGGAGACTGGATCTAGTACTGACTAATCGCTCCATGTATATTCTCATTTCTCACAGCACACTCAGTGTGTTCACTGAGTTTGGACACAAGTAGAAGCTAGGAACCCTTTCTTTTTGTTTTACCAAAAATGGGAACAAAAAAGCACCCTTTATTTTCGTGGGTGGACTACACTCTACAAAGGAAGCAAGAATGATATCAATCGATGACCCTAGTACCCAACATAAAGGCCCCAATCCAAAGAATCATATTGGTAGAGCTAATGATGGCTCCCCTGACTCTTTCCACCCAAATACCCAACATAAAGTGGAGTCCAAAATAAATAAATAAATAAATGGTTCCTCTTACCAGAAGAAAAGAGAACTTCACAAATAGGTGCACAAAATTTTAGCAAAAGAACAAGAAAAAAAAAAAAGAGAAAAACAACATGAGCATACAAAACATATAAACCTAATAACAAGCAGCCTCCCAAGCAAATGATTCATCTTTAGGATAAGTAAGATGGCCCCTTTCAACAGGTGAACTTTAAGAGTGATTGCGAATTTGGGGTTTAGCAAAGGAGGTCTATTGAAGTCCAATTGACATTAGGAACTTCAAAAGTTGTTATGGACACACCGCCCGGCAGCGCGCTGCGGCGCAGTCATAGGCAGCAGCACGCACCGCCCGGCAGCGCGCAGCACGCACCGCATGGCAGCAGCACGCACCACACGGCAGCAGCACTGTGAGACGGGCGCACCGCCCGGCAGCAGCAATAGAGCGGGGCCCACATGACAGCTCATCAGGGTAGGCCCACACTTATCCTGCCACGGCAGCTCTGCTCGCCAACCGCCAGCTACACTTTCCCTTATCCCCTATCCTTAATAGGAGTTGAGTTACCCTTAGAAATAGGAAGTTAATTAGAAGTAGGAGTTTGAGTTGCAATAAGAGAGGGATTATTCTAGCCGAATACAATAAGGAAACCCTCTTGTAACCTCCTATTTAAAGGAGCTTGGAATTGGAATAAAACATGGAATTTTTGATCAAGGAAAGAGCTTAGGAGAGTTAGGGTGACCTCTTGAACAAATCACCCCCTAGTTCACCACAATAGGGTCAGCACGCAAAGGGAAGGGCAAGGGAAGGCTAGGAGTTTTCCCCGTGGACCGCCCCGAGACGAGATCCTATGCCCGGGCCCATAACATTTTGGTATCAGAGCCTAGCGTCATGGGCGACATGGAGCAGCTATCATCCAAGGTTCATGAACTGGAACACCGACTCGTGGAAAATCACGCGGAAGTAAGAGAAGTCAAAGAGGATGTCAGGGAGCTTCGGTGTCTACTGGAGTTATACTTTTCCACCAGAGAAAGGAGTCCTGAAGAGGCGGCCACCAACAACAGCCACCGTCCAGATTGGGTCGAGGGCTTCGGTGAACGACAGAACGCCACCCCAACAGCAGGGGTCATATCCAAATACAGTCGTCTGGAGTTTCCCTCATACAGCGGCAGCGGTGACCCACTGGGATGGTTGTACCGCTGTGAGCAATTCTTCCGTAATCAGCGCAGGGAGGAGAAGGACAAGGTCAGCCTGGCCGCGTTCCACCTGACCGAAGAAGCGCAGCTCTGGTTCTACCGAGTGGAGCAGGAAGAACCAGGTCTTAGTTGGGACCAGTTCAAGTCGTACTGCCTCCTTCGGTTCGGACCCCCATTAACAAGCAACCCCTTGGGGGAACTCATTAACCTCAAGCAGACTGGGACCGTAGCAGAGTATCAGCGGCAGTTTCAGACCCTTCTCGCCAGAGCCTCTTCAGTACGCCCAGACCAGCAGGTGGATATGTTCACAGCTAGTCTGAGAGTTGATGTAGAGATGCAAAGCCCGCTTAACCTGGTCACGGCAATGAATTTAGCCCGAGCCTTCGAGCGCAAACTGCAGATTAGCCGAGGGTCGTCCATCATGGGACGCCCAGCAACGGCTTGGACAAACCCGAAGCCTATTTGAGGAGGGTCTTCGCTGGCAGCCAACAGGAAACCACGACCTTTCACTAGTAACACCCCGATCTGCAACCATCATAGGAAGCAGCACGACAGCACCTCTCATCAGACGCCTATCCAGAGTCGAGATGGCGGAACGCCGGGCCAAGGGCCAATGCTTCAACTGTGACGAGTTGTACTCCGCCGGCCACCGTTGCAAGTGGTTATTCTGCCTCCTGGTAGACGAACTGGAGGAGGAAGAAGAGGAGCAGACAACACTAGAATCCGAGATCTCCCTCCACGCCATCACCGGAATACAAAACTCCCAAACCATGCAGTTGCAGGCCCAAGTGGCAGGAAAACAGGTACGGGTTCTGGTGGACTCAGAGAGCACACATAATTTTATCAGCAAGCAAGTTGCGCTCCAACTGAAACTACCAGTGGAAGGCAGACTGCGGCTTCAGGTAGCCGTAGCCAATGGGGAGAGAGTTCACAGTCTGGGGATCTGCCGAAACATCCAAATACAGGTGGATTCTAAACCATTCCTCGCTGATCTGTTTGTATTGCCCCTAGACGAGTTCAATATAATGTTGGGAATTAAGTGGCTCATCACCCTCGGCCCTATCCTATGGGATTTCAGTGCCTTGACCATGACGTTTAACCTACATGGGAAACAAGTCACCTGGAAAGGGACCAAGATGAGAGCAAAAAGACCACAGGTGCATACTCTCCATGGCGACGCCTTGCACACTGCAGAGATGGAGAGACTTCTTGCCGATTTCCCAGACGTGTTCTCAGAACCCAGGGGCCTTCCACCTGTCTGATCGTGTGACCATCGAATCCCCTTAATGCTAGCGTCAGGACCCGTTGTCGTTCGGTCGTACCACTACCCACACTTACAGAAAGATGAGATAGAGAGCTAGTGTACAGAAATGCTGAAACAAGGAATTATCCGCCCCAGCCGCTCCCCATTCTCTTCGCCAGTCTTGCTGGTACCAAAACAAGACAGCACCTGGAGGTTTTGTGTGGACTACAGGGAACTCAACAACAGGACCGTCAAGGACAAGTTCCCGATTCCTGTGGTAGACGAACTGCTAGATGAGCTCCACGGGTCTCAATATTTCTCTAAACTGGATCTCAGGTCAGGCTACTTCCAGGTCCGGATGGCCCCCGAGGATGTGAAAAAAACAGCCTTCCGAACGCATCACGGCCACTTTGAATTCCTGGTCATGTCTTTTGGTCTCACCAATGCTCCATCCACATTCCAGGCCTTGATGAACGAGGTATTTCGACCCCACCTCCGCAGGTTCGTCTTAGTATTTTTTGACGACATCCTGATTTACAGTACATCGTGGGTGGAGCACGTTCGTCACCTACGGATTCTAGAGCTGCTACGCCAACATAAGCTCTTCCTAAAACGAACCAAATGTTCTTTCGGAGAGCAACAGGTCCTTTATCTAGGACATAATCAGCAGGGAAGGAGTCTCGGTAGATGACTCCAAGATTCAGGCCATTCGGGAATGGCCCAAGCCTCAGTCCACTAGGGCACTCCGCTGGTTCTTAGGACTCACCGGATACTACCGCAAGTTTGTAAGGGATTACGAACTCCTGGCTGCCCCATTAACCAAGATGTTAAAGAAGAATGCATTTCAGTGGGATGAAGCAGCGGACGCCGCCTTCACAAACTTAAGAGATGCACTCTCCTCTACCCTCGTGCTACAGCTACCAAACTTTAACCAGGAATTTACGGTTGAGTGTGATGCTTCTAGTATAGGCATCGGCGCAGTGCTGCAACAACAAGAGCACCCCATAGCCTTCTTCAGCCGCAAGCTAGCGGACCGGCACCTAAAGCTACCAGCCTACGAGCGTGAATTGATCGGGCTTGCCAAAGCCGTCCAACACTGGAGGCCATATTTGTGGGGCAGACCCTTCGTCGTCAAGACAGACCATTACAGCCTCAAGTACCTTCTAGAGCAGCGGCTTACTACTCCACCCCAACAGCACTGGGCAAGTAAATTGCTAGGGTTTGACTTCCGCGTAGACCACAAGGCAGGGGCTTCAAACCGGGCCACGGATGCACTGTCTAGGCGTGATGAAGACGCGATACACCTTTGCACGATCTCCCAGCCCCGCGTTACCCTATTGAAGAACCTAAGGAGCGTACTGCCCCAATCACCAACATGGAGGGATCTGGTGCAAGAATTACAGTCAGGAATAACCAACCCGAACTGGTCCATCCACAAGGAACTTGTGTTGTACAAAAGAAGGGTATATCTCCCGACAGATTGTCCATTGATTCCAGCCATCATCGCCAGCATCCATAACGCCACCCACGAAGGGGTTCAGAAGGCGTTGCACCGCGTCCGCGCCGATTTTCATTGGCATGGTATGCGCGGCTCGGTTAGGGATTTCATCCAGAACTGCTCCATATGTCAGCAACAAAAATGGGAGAATTTACACCCGGCAGGCCTCCTGTAGCCTCTCTCACTCCCAACACAGATCTGGGCTGATATCTCCATGGACTTCATTGAAGGCTTGCCTAAAGTCGGAGGGAAATCAGTCTTATTCGTAGTGGTGGATCGCTTCTCCAAGTATGCTCATTTCATTCCGTTGTCCCACCCATACAGCGCAGTCTCTGTGGCCCACGCCTTCTTCACACACATTTTCCACCTGCATGGGCTGCCCGAGTCCATCGTCAGTGACAGGGACGCAGTCTTCACCAGCACCTTCTGGAAGGAGTTGTTCCGATTACAGGGCACGACCCTAGCTTTTTCCTCCGCCTACCATCCACAAACAGACGGGCAAACGGAGGTTGTCAACCATACCATAGAGATGTACCTCCGTTGTTTCGTAGGTGACCAACCACGACACTAGGTGGATTGCCTTCCTTGGGCCGAATACTGTTATAACACGTCCTACCACTCCTCCCTTGAAATGACTCCCTTCCGGGTTGTGTATGGCCGAGACCCTCCCCGTCTTTTATCTTACGAACCCAGTTCAACACGGTTGGAAGAAGTAGATCGCAGCTTCCAAGACCGCGACACCCTCTTGGCCGAAGTCTCCTTACGCTTACGACAGGCACAGGCGTGCATGAAGCAAGCCTACGATCAGCACCACCGCGAAGTCACCTTCAAGCCAGGACAGTTCGTTTGGCTGAAGCTCCAACCCTACCGGCAGCTCTCCCTCAGGCATCGAGGCCCCCCCAAGCTAGCCCCAAAATTTTACGGGCCCTTCAAGGTTCTGCGGAAGATCGGGAAGGTTGCCTATCAACTCGAGCTACCGGAGCACAGCAGAATCCATGACATCTTCCATGTGTCCCTACTGAAGCCTTTTACAGGGACTCCCCCTAATCACGTGCCTTCTCTACCCCCTCTAAAGGACGGCAGACCCATCCTCCAACCTCGAGCTCTTGTCTGGTCACGCATCAATCAGGGTACCTTCGAGGTTCTCGTGGAATGGGACAGACTACCATCAGCTGAGGCCACCTGGATTCCCTGGACCGACCTTCACAACGCCTACCCAGATCTCGAGCTTGAGGACAAGCTCGTTGACCAGGAGGGGCGTGATGTTATGGACACACCGCCCGGCAGCGCGCTGTGGCGCAGTCATAGGCAGCAGCCCGCACAGCAGCACGCACCGCCCGGCAACACGCAGCACGCACCGCACGGAAGCAGCATGCACCACACGGCAGCAGCACTGTGAGACGCGCGCGCCGCCTGACAGCAGCAATAGAGCGGGGCCCACACGACACCTCATCAGGGTAGGCCCACACTTATCCTGCCACGGCAGCTCTGGTCGCCAACCGCCAGCTACACTTTCCCTTATCCCCTATCCTTAATAGGAGTTGAGTTACCCTTAGAAATAGGAAGTTAATTAGAAGTAGGAGTTTGAGTTGCGATAAGAGAGGGATTATTCTAGCCGAATACAATAAGGAAACCCTCTTGTAACCTCCTATTTAAAGGAGCTTGGAATTGGAATAAAGCATGGAATTTTCGATCAAGGAAAGAGCTTAGGAGAGTTAGGGTGATCTCTTGAACAAATCACCCCCTAGTTCGCCACAATAGGGTCAGCACGCAAAGGGAAGGGCAAGGGAAGGCTAGGAGTTTTCCCCGTGGACCGCCCCATGACGAGATCCTACACCCGGGCCCATAACAAAAGTTTCTTCCTAAACGCCTCATTCACAGGGGGAGAGGCTAGCACGGTAAAGAGGGTTGTGAACTTATTCTTTCATCCTTAACAATGAAACAGAACTGCCCAACACAATCAAAACAGATTCAAAGACTAAGTTGAGATTCAACATTCACATTAATAGGAACAAGCAGGTCGTTAGGTATTGTTTTACAACATCGAGGATTCTATATCTTAAAAATAATTCGTTTTCCTTTTTTTATGATAAATTGTTAGGTGTATAATTATGTTAATATTCTCAAATGGGGCAAGGCTAGAAGGTACAATAACTTCATGTGGTTAAAAAATAAGAACAATGATCAGAACCATATCAAAGAAGTAAATCATCCCCATCAAATATATAAGAACATTAAGCAAAAACAAAAAAAAAAAAGAATTCATATATACTCCAATACTGATGAATCATGTTCTACATGAGTAGAACCTTTAAAAATAAGCTAGAAAAAAATCATCTTTATCAAAATAACATATTAAACCTTTAAAAATAAAAACCATACCTCCTAATAACACCATAATCTCGAAATTCATCTTTGAGTTCTCCTTCGGCAACTCTGGGATCTAAGTTCCCAACATAGACTCGAGACATTATACCAGGCCATTATCAACCGTGAAAGAAAATATATGGTTTGCAGAAACCACGCAATGCGGAGTTCTAAAACCCTAAGAATGCCAAAAAAACACTAATTTAAGCACAAATATGCATTGCACGCAGGAAAGCAAAAAGTAGTTAAATGGTTTGCCTCTCCAAAACCCTTCGACCTCCTATTTAGAATCCCTTATACCCATCGACCTCCTACTTCCAAAATACAATTAGCCATCAAGGGTTTATATAGAAGTATCTTCTCTTATCTTGCTCGAACGAAGGCCGATGCTGGCTTGAATATCTCCAAATCAAAAGAAATCTTCCCCTTCTCAAGTGAACAATGAACAAAGGTAAATGCTAGTTTAGAGTCGCATGGCACTTATAACCTAGATTTCCTTCTCACTTCCCGTTTGATCAATGTTTCTCCCTCTATAAGATTCTTCGTCAAAAACCTAGCTAGAACCAGATTGCCTTTGTACGGGAAAAAAAAATTGGACTCCCCGCGTCTGTGCGATTGTATTAGACCGGTTTAATTTTAAAACTGCCCTCCGCCGCGTCTATTATTTTAGACCGCTACGTCTGTTCCCGAACCCAATGCAGGCGTCTCGCCTCATCAGGTAGCGGCGGTCATTTAGACCGTCGGCTTTAAACCGCCGACTTAGACCGTTTGTAGTGGATACAGGTGCAAATATGATAGTGTAAATACATACACACAAAATAGTTCAAAATATAAGGTTTTGTATTATACATACACACAAAATACTCTTTCCAAACTAAGCCTTAACGTTTGACGGTGAAGGAATTCTGGCATTCTGGCCTATTCAAAGAAAATAAAACAAGAGGTAGGGACACCGTCACATTGAAAATTGCAAATATAGTTTTTACTAAAAATAACAATATTTTAAAAACCAACTTGGAGGCCAAACCATTTTTGCCCCGGGTCATGGGTCACCGGTTTGATTGTTTGGGTTGAATGGGTCAGATTGTGCCACGTCAATAAATGTATATGTGTGTATAAAGATGTATTTCATCAATAAAAATGTATAGTTATTTTTGAGATGTAATGGATGTATATATAAATATTATTTTATGTTTAGTTTATATTTTAAAATTAGTTTTATAATTTTTTTATTAGTAAAGAAATGCTAAAAATTGCAATTTGAGGCCTAAAAGATTTTTTTTTGTGAAAATGCCCAAAATAAAGAAGATTATCCCAATCAAACATTGGAATGCAAAGTTATGACTTCTAGAAGTTTGCACATACATTGAGTGTGCAACCTGTGACCGAATCAAATTGGTCAATGATTGAACCACATAGATCGAATGGTTTTTGATCAAATCAATGTTTTTGACCAAACGATGAATTTTCAACATAATCGGACCCAAAATACAAGCCAAATGATAGTCTGAATGGTTCAACCAGCCGAGTCAACGAGCTATTGAAAACATGAAAAATGCATAGGGATAACGATTTTTCCCATTTCCTTGATCCCCGTGGGGATCCGCCCCGAATGGGGCAAGGATGGGGATGATTTCCCCCCCATGGGAACAGCGATGGGAAAATTTTCATCCTTGTTAGCGGGAATGGGGCGGGGACCCCGATCCCTGCTTCGTGGGATCCCCACTAATATATATGTATATATATATATATATATATGCATATGTTATATATGTAAATATGTAAGCATATATCTATATATTAATATTTTTTAAAATATGTTTGAATATTTTCTAATATGATTGTAAATGTTAATTATTTTATTTTTTATTCTTTTAAATAAAATAAAAAACAAAAACAAAATAGTTAGCATTATAAAAAATCACGGGGAATGAGGATTCCCGTGGGGATGGGGATAACCTTGTACTTGTTAGCGGGGACAAAAACGGGGACAGAGATGAAAATTTTCGTGAGAACGAGGATGGGAAAAAGGCTCCATATCCCCGCCCCGCCCCGTTGCCATTCCTAAATATGCATACTATTCTTGTGTTGGGTCGGGTCAGAAATCGTTTTCAACCTATAAGGTCTTGTCGGGTTGTGTGGCCTTGAACCCCTTGCTAAATGCCAAACCCATGCTAATGCTATTGCCATCGGCCCATCGTTATGTGAAATGCACATTGCTTGAATGGGCATCCAAACTAACTTGTACCATCATGATAACAGCATTTTCACTGTTTTTAGTCATAGAATAACAAAATAAATGTAAATTTCAAACGACACACCTAGGTGCTAGGCTTCGAACAATAGCAAATACCAACACCATTTCTGAATTCACAATAACCTCTTAATTACAACTTAAAAGAAGGTTCCATTAATAATACCGGAAAAGTTATAACCAATAAGACGGTATAGTAAAAGTGGTAATGTGGTATTCATCAGACTTTACATGGGATTTTGATCGGTCAAATCTCTTCCCACTGTCATACTTTTCTGTAACTAAGATTTACTTTAGGGTCTAATTTGTTTGTAGTGTAATTTCATTTAAATTGATGTAAAAATTTCAGAAGTATAAATGATTTGATTGCGAATTATGGCTTAATTCTGCTTTGCCTTTTGCATTATCTTATTTATTTGCCTTGAGAATGAAGTAAAATAAAACTTAAGGCTGTGTTTGTTTGCGGTACAAATACAAATACGTGCTTTGCATAAATATCATTTTTTGGATTCAATGATGCAAAGTGGGTTCTCGATGCAAAAGGCTGTATGATGGTGTCTTTGCCATTCCATCAACTCCAGATTCAAATAATACAAATCTGTACTCAAAAAATGGGTACAGTAATGTGCTCTCCTCATGTTATAAAGATGTCAGAAAAAAAAAAAGCATTTTTAACTTCTTAATCATTACATTTTTGTATGGCAAATATATGCATACAAATCCAAACCGGGGTACATAAATACCTCGGTTCGGGCTGAAACAAAAATTTGGCAAAACCCCAAGTAAATTAACAATGTCATTCTTTTCATTTGCACTTTCATGCATTTTGTATCATTGATGACAAGTGCACATTGACAAAGTATCCTAACTTATTCCCCTCATCTATTTGATTCATACTAGAATCAGAGTCAAGAATTGGATAGAATGAATTCTTATTCTTATGGGAGATGGAAGGGAGAGAATGACAATTCCCTTAAATGAGGAATGCCATTCCACCATAAATGAAAATGAAATTTTGATTCTGTCCAACCAAACAGTTAGAATCAGAATAAACCCTTATTTCAATTCCAAATATGAACCTTTATTCCTACAAACCGAACTGTCCCTAAAATCTTCCATATTTTGTAAATTGTCAATTACCAATATTGACCCTTTAATACATCATCACCGAATAAAAAATAGAAAGAAATCGTAACTTTTCAGTTTGTTCAAATTTCAACATCATCTTACATGGAAGACCAAGAAAAGGCAAATTGGTCAATTAAAAGGGTATGGGGGGCACCATATGATTGGTAAAGTTAAAATTGTAATCATCAAACCTGAATATATATGACCATATGATTGGTGGAACAGCCTACTCCACCTTGGCCTATTACCTCCATCGTGCATGATTACAAGATTTAAGTTTGTCATTCCTCTTCTAGGTGTGCACCTTCCAGCATGTATCATGTATCGTGTATCTGTAATAGGGTTATTCACTTGGTTGTGAAGTTTGATTGTAACTAGCGGGCATCTGTGCGATGTACAGGATTTATTAAGCGAAAGTTGAATAATAGAAAGAGTCATTTACTAAAATATTCTTTATAGTTGCATGGATTTACTAACTTCTACCCTATAGTTAGTATTCTACTAAAACACTACTTAATAATGATAGTGTTGACCCTAATGTTCATTTAAATAAATTTAATCAAAAGAAAATAAAAATAAAAACACCAATTTTGCCCTTAATAAGACACAGACAACCACTCTATTGGCTATAATTGGTTAATTTTGTTTTATGTACAAAAAAGTGTTAAGGGTATTTTTGGAATAAAAAATCATGGGCCAAACGGCAAAACAAATACTCCTTAATGAAAGATCGATTAAGTAAATAAGTTGTAGAATATATGAAAGGTTTTAGTAAAATGAAAACTATAACGTAGTTTTAAGTAAATATGTAAAACTATAAGGTGTGTTATAGTAAATGACCCTAATAAAAACACGTAAGAGTATATAATTGTTTTATATTTTAAACTGTTTAAATAATTAATAATTATTCATATTTTACATACTACTTTTAATAATTTTTTATAATACAAAAATAACAATAATTAATTTCAGTTAGGTTTATTCATCAAACTGATGAAACCGACCAACCCAAGTTGCTCGGTTTTTTAGTAGTTTAGGTTGGCTTTGGCTCAAAAATTTCTCGATTCGACCAAGTTGGATTAGTTTCACTTTGGCTATTTGTAAACCAATCAAAATAGAATGACCTAACCATTGATATATATATATATATATATATATATATTAATTTCAATATTATGTTATAATTATTTTTCTACTTTTCATAATTTTTATAAATTTATTACATAATTTCTTTATTTGAACTATTTAAAATATAGTTATGCTAAATATTTTGTTATTTAAAATATTTAGTTATTTAAATACTTAAATAAAATGTAAAATATTTAAATTTTAAAATATGAATTATTTATTGAATTTAATTATCCATGAAATCATAATTTATACTATTATTACATAATTTCATTATCAATTTTATAATATATTAAATTATTCTTAATTCCAATATTATGTTATAATTATTTTTCTACTTTTCAGGATTTTTATAAAATTATTACATAATTTATTTATTTGAACTATTTAAAATATAGTTATGTTAAATATTTTGTTATTTAAAATATTTAATTATTTAAATACTTAAATAAAATGTAAAATATTTAAAATTTAAAATATGAATTATTTATTTAATTTAATAATCCATGAATCATAATTTATACTATTATTACATAATTTCATTATCAATTTTGTAATATATTAAACAATTCTTAATTCCAATATTATGTTATAATTATTTTCTACTTTGAAGAAATTTTTTAAATTTATTACATAATTTCTTTATTTTAACTATTTAAAATATAGTTATGATAAGTACTTAGTTATTTAAATATTTAAATAATCTATAAAATATTTAAATTTTTTTGTTATCTGAATTTTATTTATCTAAAGCTATTACATATTATTAATTATTTGAAAAACATTTAAATTGGTAAGCTGGAAAAACATAATTTAAATTGTTAGTACATAATTTCGTGATATATTTTGTAAAAATATAAAATTATTTTTGTGCTTTTAATAAATATTTTAAAGTTATTATATAATTTTGTTAGAATATTTAAATAATTCTTAATTTTTTATTCCAAACTTTCTTTAGATATATATATATATATATATATATATATATATATATATATATATATATATATATATATATATATAAAGTAGGGGAGAGGATAAATAGGAATTAGTGATAATCAGGAGAGAAATTCTTTACTAAATTAGAGATAATTTTGGAGATAAATAGGAATTAGAGATAACTTATGAGAGAAACTCTCTACTAAATTAGAGATAATTTTGGAGATAAATAGGAATTAGAGAAGATATTATTTAGGATAAATGTTGGGGAAGAGATTATTTAGGTTAATGGGAAAGTGCATTTCATTGGTTGTTTAAAATATGATATGGAATTAAAAAAGAAAAAATTCAAAAAAAAAGGATATATATATAGATGAGCAAATAAATAAATATATAAATAATACAAAAATACATATAAAATGTATAAGAAAACAACTTGTTTTATTGTTCATACTTTATTATTATCTATTTACCCATTTATCTCATATTTGATAATCTATTTCTTTTAGCACATGGATCATATAGATGGTCACTCTTCACTAATGCATATGTAAGAAACAAAAAAGGGATGCTTTGTTCTTAAAAAATGTTGATCCATATCCCTAAATAGAAAAAAGTTTGATTTTCATGGTTTTGTTCTTCTAAGAAAAAAATAAAAACTAGTTTGATAAGATTCTAACTGAAATTGTATCATATCTTTGGGGTACCGATACCCCCTTTTTAATGTATTTAAAAAATTCTTTTTAATAATTAAATAATATAAAACTAACCTTGTAAAATAAAAAAAAAACTGAAAAAAGGTGAGCATGGTTCAAATTGTCTATACTCACCTTTCAGCCTATTGGGGTGCATGGATACTTGGAACCCTGAATTCATGTCTAATATATCATACAAGCCATATAAGATCATAATTTTGTTCGAACCTGATTTAAGATGGGTTGGGCCCGACTATTTTTCGGGTTGAACTTAGGCTTTCTCAAATAAAACCGGCTCAATAATATTAAATATATAACAGAAATATAATATATATGTTAATAATACATAGTATATATTATATAATAATAAAATTAATAGAAAACAGTATTAAATATATATATAATATTATTAATAATATATAATTAATATATTATAAAATATCTATCAAAATTGGGCTTCGGGTTTTATATAGGGCCGGGCCTGGGCCTAGTAATTTTCTGTTCCGATCCAAACCCGGCCCAGCTCGGCCGGTGAACAGGTCTAAACTGTAAGTCTGTAACTGCGTAGAGGAGAACCGGACCCTATGGAGTATCGAGTATCGACTTCTTAGCAAACTTGGAGAACCAAACGGAGCTTTGAGAAAACCGCTAGATTTCTTAAAATCTTTAATCTAGCCATCCATGAAAAAAGGATTTCTAATCTTCCCTGACAAATCACCGAAAAGTAAAACCCAAAGCCCCTCTTCTCCGTTTCTTCAAGCAATTTCTCTCAGCATTTCTCCATCAATCACTACCTTCTGAAAATCTGTAGCATCAATTTTTTATTCATTCTCGAAACCCGAAACATAAGAAAGCAAGGCTCTCAACCACCCTGCGCACGACGTACCAACGATCTCTTCCCATAAATAAATCTTCGCCTTTCTCTTTGGGCTGAACCCCCGAAAACCCATCTCAAGATTTCTATTCCAGTATCTGCTTTTTGAGTCTCAGATTAGAGAT
Source organism: Nelumbo nucifera (assembly GCF_055504915.1). Taxonomy (NCBI): domain Eukaryota; kingdom Viridiplantae; phylum Streptophyta; class Magnoliopsida; order Proteales; family Nelumbonaceae; genus Nelumbo; species Nelumbo nucifera. Next base: position 1,326,510 of record NC_142651.1, on the reverse strand, counting down.
TGGGTTTTCGAGGAGGGGAAAAAATGAAAATTCCCATATGGGTTTTGTTTAATTTTGTTGTTATTACTCCGGCTTTTGTTTTGGGAATTGGTGCTGAGAAGCTCGACCAGAGTCAACGAACGGAGAGAATTTCAGGTGGGTTTCTCTGATTTCTATTCATTGTTCGGCTTAGTTTGGAATTTTAGGCTGGTTTTCAATCTTTTGTTTTCTTGAATCCTGATATTAGTTAAAGTTTGGGAGCTTGATCTGAGAAACTGAGTTTTTTTTTTTTTTGATAAAATAGAGAGGTTTACAAATCAGAGTTTCTTACAAGGCCATACGCATCAAACAACCAAATAAAGTATAATTTTACATCTTGACACTTTGAGTCCGATATAGTATGCTGGTGTCCAAGGGAGCTAACCGATCGGCTGCAAAATTAGCTTCCCTTAGGACATGCATATATAAGATATTGATGTTGAGGCTGGTGCTGATATCTTGACACTCTTTGATAATAGAGTGAAGTTGAATATTTGTTTTGCGGAAATTGAACTGAGTTATGCCTCTTGTTAGTTGATACTTCTCAATTATGTTGCTGGAATTAAGAGTTAAATCTATCTCTCTCTCTCTTTCTCTCTCTCTATATATATTGGTCTCTAATTATGTTGAGCAAACGTTTTGAAAAAAAAAAGAAAATTAAAATCTATGGTATTTGATGAATTTGAGAGGTACCGTCTTGATTATCGAACGTGAGAATATTAGAGCATGAAGCACTGCTATAATCTGGAGTTTGGAATGTGGTGAATTTTGTGTCTAATGCACCGGATTTAACTGGTTTATAAACTAAAATTGACTCTTTTGCCCGGTTTATGTTTCCCTAGCTTCAATAAGGTGTGGTTGGTTAACTACCAAAATCTCATTTGGAACCCAAAATTGAGAGAATTTGCAAGATCTTATGCAATATTCAAGAAAGAGAAACTTCAAGGCGTTTTTTTTTTCCGGGAATGAGGGACATATTATAAAATTTCTAGATGCAGGAGGGGCTACAACTTTGTACTGTACCCAAATGCTCAAAATGAATGAATGAGTGAAAGATCCAGTTGAGCAAAGATTGCAGTTAGCACACCAAAATAGGCATTCTATCAAAGTGTAATGGACCAAATGTTTGTCTTTCAGTCCCTAAAGAAAGATCTAGGGACCTTGTAATCTCTTACAGCTTGCAACCCTTCAAGTATAGAGTTCAACTCAACAAGATGGGATGTTCTCTTCATTGAAGCACATAACCAACTATTGATAAAAAAAAAGCACATAACCAACTATTGATAAAAAAAAGCACATAACCAACTATTGATAAAAAAAAAGCACATAACCAACTAAAGGCTCCTCCATGTCATAGCTGATTCTGCTTCAGGGATCCCAGATCCCTCTCAGTTTAGAGCACAACAACCAATATTTGGATGATTACCAAAAGAATTGACAAGAAAAAGAACATTGGAATAATCCAGAGATCTATAATCTGTCTGTTCCTACTTTGGGTAATTCAGATGGACCTGTGGTTTATGTTGTCAAATGAGTCAGTCATTGCTTTTTTGTCTCAGCAGGTATACTTTTCACAAGATTTATTGTCTGAGGTACTATTATATCCTCTGACGTGCACTTCTCTTTCATGCTTGTCGGTTGTCCATCTATTGTAATTTGGGAAGGAAATGAATAAATTAAAGTTATTAAGGTTTTATTTGCTTCCCGTTTATTATTTGTACTAGCCAATTAAATCTGTGAATCAACATTATGCATCCTTTTAACCCTATGGTTAGAAAGGGCCCTCCATATTGGATTTGGGATGTATTGTTTGATTGATTGTCCTCTTTATCAGTAAGTGAATAATCCAAGGGCTAGTGTAGATCTGCTCTTGTAATTTACTCTGGAATGCATGCATTTCGATGTAATTTGTTGTTTTTCCTTCTTTTGCTCTGCCATGACTATGAGGAATATTGTAGATCTGCTCTTGTAATGACTAAGATGCCATTGTAGCATACCCATGGGTGGGAGAGATGCTGCGTAACTTTCTTTCAAGCAGCAAAGCGATTAAGTTGACTCGGTTATTTACATCTCTGTTCCACAGGTCCAACCTTGAAATTCGTCAAAAAGACTGGCTTATTCTTGACCTAATCAAAATTTGTATAGATTCCATCTTTTTTATTACTTGTCCAAGCTCAAGCTTGTATTTGACACAAAATAAATTTGAAGCTTGCCCCAATCTCCTGAGTTCTGGTTAAGTTTATGATTGTGCTTCATATTTATGTGCCTGCATGAATATGATGGTGTTTGTTTGCGCTTTTCTTTTTAATCTCACAAAATTATATGATATGTTCAGAAATCTAGCAAAAACTTACTACAGAAGATCTTTTACAAGAAACAGTTTCCTATGCCCTAATTTTGTATGCAAATTCTATTAAGGATATTGTGCAATTTTCCAGAAGTCGTCAACTTTATAATTTTGTGGGTAAGTTTTTTGAAGTTGTGCTTTTATTCTGTTTGTGTGTGTATGAAATATAATTTATTAAAAAAAAATCATTTACTAGAAATCTTCAAGCATGAGATCCATGACTGTGGTTTTATTCTCATTAACTGTAGGAAGTGCTGGTGATGTCTTGGAAGATGATCCTGTAGGGAGGTTGAAAGTTTTTGTTTATGAACTTCCAAGCAAATACAACAAAAAGATCCTGCAGAAGGATCAAAGATGCCTTACCCATATGTTTGCTGCTGAAATTTTCATGCATAGATTTCTGTTATCCAGCCCAGTTAGAACACTCAATCCCGAGGAAGCTGATTGGTTCTACACCCCTGTATACTCAACTTGTGACCTTACGCCCAATGGGCTTCCATTGCCCTTCAAATCTCCACGGATGATGAGAAGTGCAATCCAGCTGATCTCTTCAAACTGGCCTTACTGGAATAGATCAGAAGGGGCTGATCACTTCTTTGTTGTTCCCCATGATTTTGGTGCCTGCTTTCACTATCAAGTAAGTAGCTTAACTTTCACTTTGACCATGTTTCTCTGTATAAGACTTTCTAGGCTTCCAATCTTAGGGAACTGGGATATGGGTATAGCTTTAATCATGGCTCCTAGAATGCCAATTATAATTGTTAAGTAGTTGTGAAAATCTTATGATCAACCCTTATATCATTAATTAATCTGTTGTCTTTTGGTTTTGGCTCTTCATATCATTTACTATTAATTAGTAATACCTGATTTTCTTCTTGTGTCAAATATTTAAACGTTATTTTTCCTAACAATAGATATTGAAATAGTTATGAAATATTGTCAGTGGCCACCATGTTATCATTGTTATTACTGATATAACAGTTTATAATTGTCAAAGATTACTGTTGCCGTTAATATCTTTTCACCATTTTAACCTTGCTTTATAATTTCTTTTCAATTTTTTATACATCATTTTTCTAGATTTTTTTTTGTAAACTCTTTTTTCTAGCTTCTAGGCTCTTAAATTACTTTTATCTAATATTCCATGGCTGATGAGCCAATGTCCAGAATGGATGCCATACCATATTATATGTCTCTATTCAATACAGTATTTTGGAAGTTTTTCTGGGGTTTAGGTAACTTGGTCAGTATGTGGCATAGGTGCAAGTTTGTTTTGACCTACTGGTTAATCTCTCTTCCAATATTTAATCTGATTAAATTTCTTTATCCTACCCAGAGAATTCTTTCATATAAATAGTAGTATAGTACATCGTATTTGAGTTTCCAAACAAATGGCATACACTAAACAGTTAGGAACATCTAATTGGATGGCCTATCCGAAGTTGGCAATTCAATTCCAATTCATGTTCTTAAAGGTTTGGTAGAAGGTTTTTATTGCCAGCTGGCAACCTGACACAACCTCCTTTGTCTGGGCTTAGGACAAGCAGAGTAGGACCAGTGAACACTGGTGGAATTGGATAGAGCTACTTCTTTCTTTTCCTTGAAGTCAATGCAAGTACCTTAGATTTCTTAGTTTCAGAAGCCTTTCATCTTGCATTTGACTGTAAAATTGTATCCAGCTGTAAATTAACATAATGAAACAAACAGTTCTTACTTTAATTGATATCTTATTGTTTGTTCGTCTCCATTACTTTAGGAAGAGAAGGCTATTGAACGAGGTATCCTTCCATTGCTCCAACGTGCTACCTTGGTTCAAACTTTTGGACAGCGGAATCATGTTTGCTTAAAAGAGGGTTCCATTACAATTCCTCCATATGCTCCCCCACAGAAGATGCAAGCCCATTTAATTCCTCCTGATACTCCTCGGTCCATCTTTGTGTACTTCCGTGGTTTGTTTTACGATGTAGGAAATGATCCTGAAGGTGGTTATTATGCCAGGTATATTTCTTTAATGCTTCTGAAATCAATCAAGTTATTAAGAAACTTAAGGCTATCTTAATCTAAATCTTCTGCAAGTCAACCGATGACATAACAGTAGACATTGCTAGGAGGGAAATGATTGGTTATCAGGCCCATAATTGTAGTGGTATTCCCTGGAAATACCCCAGTCAGGAATAATGCAGCTTAGTCTAACGCATTACTTTGGAATAGAGGAAAGATGAAAGGGAATAGCAAAGACTTGGAATAAAGACCCACTGAGATGTGGAGAAGTAAACGTGGCCATTCTTTTTCCCAGTATATATCTTACATGGGGATAAATTTAATTTTGGATTCTCCATTTTCCCCATCCCTGCATGAGTTCCACATGCTTGCATGCCTTGTAGACTTTCATTAAGGTCAGAAGTGCTGGTAGTATTTGTTCTTTTAGTGTAATTACTGCAGAGTGCAGACACATAAAGACGTAATCACACATTAGGTGGTATTTGGCAGATATTCTTGGATCTGCATTTCTATAATAAAGCCTTGAGGTGGGCTTTCATGAGTAGCCAAAAATTTCGAAGTGTTGGGTTGCTTTTTAGGAAGCAACCATGTCTTCAGGTGTAAAACTTGTTACTTAAATATTCCTTTTAGATGGTGAAAATTGCCCTTTTATACTGTTTAAAAATTTAAATTGATCAGACTATTTTCTAGACTGATTTCTCAAGAGCTACTTCAGACAAATGAAATTCTAAAATCCATTTCACCCTCATCTGTGATTTTTAGCTGTGCTTCTAAGAAAGTGTGTCCATTAACAAGTTTCCTGTGGAGCCCTTTGTGTAAAAGCTACAAAAACAATCCCCTGCAGCAGTTTAAATTTGAGTTCTCTTGTGACCCCGAGGTTGAAGGCTTTAGCTTTACTAAACAGACCTGTTATAACTTTGGTTTTTTATTTTACAGAGGTGCAAGAGCATCAGTGTGGGAGAACTTCAAGGATAATCCTCTTTTTGACATATCCACAGAGCACCCAACAACTTACTATGAAGACATGCAGCGGGCTGTCTTTTGTTTGTGCCCTCTGGGGTGGGCCCCGTGGAGTCCTAGATTGGTTGAAGGGGTCATATTTGGCTGCATTCCTGTTATCATAGCAGATGACATTGTTTTACCCTTCGCGGATGCAATCCCATGGGAGGAAATTGGAGTGTTTGTAGCAGAGAAGGATGTTCCAAACTTGGATACCATCCTCACCTCAATACCACCAGAAGTAATATTGAGGAAGCAGAGATTGCTTGCCAACCCTTCAATGAAGCAAGCGATGTTGTTTCCACAACCTGCTCAGCCAGGAGATGCTTTCCATCAGATACTAAATGGGCTTGCTCGTAAGCTGCCACATGGCAAAGGAACTTACTTGAAGCCAGGTGAGAAGATATTAAACTGGACCGCGGGACCAGTGGGAGACTTGAAACCTTGGTAGTACCAGTGTCTTAGTCTTACTTACATTGTGTGTAGATTGGCCCCAACCTCTTTGTTGGGTCATTGGATCAAGGTTATGGCCTCCAATATTAAGTGTATATCTCCATTTCGTGGAATAGTTGCCTTATACATTCCCCATCTTTTTTTTGCAGATGTAGATGTGTCAATTAGAAAATTGTAACTTTGGCCTTATTGGGGAATTGAAATTTGTTCTAAATGCTGAAGTTTGGGCATTATTTGCTCACATAAATGTTTGTCTTATTGTTTGAACGTTTGTAGGAATCACATCTGCTCAAATCAAAGTGAAAATGTTTTCAGTTATAATTCGTAGAAACACCCTTAAGTTTTCAAGAACAAAAACATGATTTCCAGAAATCTGACTTAGGGCGACTGTTTTGGTGTTGCACTCTTTTAAATCTCCTATGCCCCTTTTACAAGTGCTGCCATGAGGTTCTTATGGATCATAATAGTCATAGGAAAGGCTAAAAAAAAAAAAAAAACAAACAAGAAAACACTGTTTAATTGTGTTGGCAAGCTGATTTTTGGAAAAATGTTGTAGTGAATACGCCTTGGGTTTGGGTGGTGGTGAGCAAATGGGATCTGCTCCTCACTGGGTATACCTCAGGTCCAGACTCCCAGACTCGGGTGGTGGGATGGCTCTGCATCTTCTTGAATCAACAATGCAACGTGGCATGTTTTGAGATATCATACCGTATTGAATCCCAATTTTGTGGCAACTGTGCATTGATTGGGAACATCTCCCTATTTGTATATTTTTATTGATTTATTTATAGCAAATTTTGCGAGAAGGAAATGAGTCTAAATGGGGGGGGGGGGAGGGGGAGTTTCACATGTTTTTTTTTTCATAATTAGGTGATGGTGTTGTTGATTGTTGGCAAATTTGAATACTTTTGAAACGCAATGACCCCAAACAAAGCCCATAAAATGGATTTGAATATCATTTGCTTTATTAAATATAAAATATAAGCATCCATGTTTTTAAAACCAGAAAGTACTGGAAATATTTTGACTTCCGGTTTGGAAAAAGGCAAAAACACTACACAACTGAAAATGCATGTAATGTTTTATTTTTCAACTACCTGAAGAGTCTAGCTTTCTTAAAATCATAACAAAATAAATATATCACACCAAGTTCAATTCTGGCTTGTAAAAACTCGGGGGTAAACTCTCCCTGTTTCCTCTCCGGGATTTCCAGAGGTTTTTTCTCTCTCCGTTTAGGGAGAGCCTTCTCTCGAGGCTTCCTCAAGGTTATTCTCTTCGTCCGCCTTTCATCGTTTCCTCTTCTGCCATCGGTCCACTGGGGTGGCTCCCCTTCGGGAGTCCCCCCTCTCCCTTTCCTTCTCTTCTTCCTTTCTCTCTCTGTAGTCGTTCTCTTGTTTTTCTTCTCCCCTCTCCTCATTCCTCTCTCTCCCTCCTAATTCTTCCATTCCATTGTTTCAGTTCTTCACTCTTCTCCCATCCCCCATCATTTTTCCTCTCACCCGTTATTCTTCTTTGTTCTTTTTGTTTTTTATTTGTTTCTATTGTGCAGGTATTCTGGTACAGATGGCAAACTCTTCATTCTTTTGGTGTTGGGTGGTGGCCACGATTGCTGCCTTGGTTTGCCATCCATGGCTTTTTCCCGATTATTTTCACCGCCAGTTGTAGCTTTTGGAATAGGTTCCATTGCTTGTAACGGGTGCAGTTATTTGGGGCTTTGCCGTTTTTTGCAGCTTTCTCCGATCGTGCTATCTCCGACACTTTGTTTGACGTCCCTCCTGTCTATTTCTCTCAATTTTTGTGGATTGAGCTGCACTGGATTGCTATTTCCTAAGTTGGTGATTCTTAACTCACCATTTGTCACAAGAAGAAGTTCTTTTCTTCTCTTTTATCCACTACTTATGTATATTTTGTTTTTTTTTTAAGAAATTGTTTATGGGCTTTACTGTTACCAATTCTTTGTATTCATACAAGATTCTTGGTTGAATGGAATACGGTTTACTTTTGCATAAAAAAATTTTGGGAGAATGACTTTTAGGACCAAAATATAGTTGGGGCAGGGATAAGAGTTTTTTGACATTTTGAATATTTAAAGATCTGTAATGGAATTCAGAAATCTGTATTGGGCCGATCCCTACTTTTCCAAAAAAAAATTGACTTGTGACTTATGAATTGAATTTTAAATATAGTGGGGAGTTGATAAATGCGATCGTCCTCCTAAAATAACAAATCTGGCGTCACTTGTTTTGGTTTTGTTGTTGAGGGTGTTCGGTAACGGGTGGTTGGCTCATGACCATAACCCAACAACCCAATTGAAATATATATATATATATATATATATATATATATTCCATGAAGTTTGTGAGGACCTGCTAACAACTAAGTCACTTGAAAAGGAAGATGCCGGAACTGAAAATTGGTATAAAAAAATTCAAGAAGAAAAAGAAAAAAAAAATCATTCGCCACCTTCCCCTTTCATGTGATGCATTTACATTACCCGAGACTGATTGGTGTTGCTTCTGTGAGTTGGCTGTTGTGTTTGGTAGAAGGATTTTAATAATTTAGATATATTTTTTATTGCCTAACAGAAAGGCCTAATTTTGTCTCTGTTCTAATAATGTTATCACTTAGTAGTCTATATTCGGTTTTGATAGAAGTGTAAGTTCTGGATGTTGAACCACCTGCTTTCAAACAAGGATTACTCATGGTTACGGCCTTCTAATCTAGGCCTTTCAGTTTTTTTTGTCCTACCGCTGAGGCTGAGGATGATATTCTTTTGAAGTTCCGTTCGTTTTTCGGGAATCTATTTATTCGACTAAGTGTATTTATTTATTTTTTTAATAATATTAAATAAATAAGACAATAATCGTTTTAATCATAAAATATCATTATTAAAATAGATAATTTTATTCCATCTAAATATTGACAGCTTTCCCTCAAGTGAAAATGGGCCCTATCGGGTGATTCTCTTAAACCTCCTTAATGAACCTACACATCATTGTGGAGATTGCTGGGTACTTGTGCAAAATTTCACCCCAAGTAAAACTCCTTTATATTCTCATCTCAGCACGGTTGCTCCTCACCGTACTGCTTCATTTGATCAATCTGCCCTGACTTATTGTCTCCAATTGCAACTAAGGATCGTGGGTTGTGTAACCCTTCAAAAAGTAGGGGTGGTCATGAGTAGATCGAGCTCAATAAAGCTTAGTTTATGAGGCTTGCGAGCTTAAATATATAACAATAAAAAAAAATAATAATTTTTTATAATTCTTAACTTTTATATGTATATATTTTTTTTATTTTTATAAAATGTTTAGTTCATAATCGAACTTGAACTTGATAGTTTATTAGTGAACTAAACTCGAATAGTTAGATATTTGGCTCAGCTTGGCCCGGATCCACTCCTATAAAAAAAAAATAAAAAAAGCAATCAACTCCAGCTCAGCTTGGACCTATTTTATCTTCCAAGTGTAGACCTGACTCTCAGTTCATCAACTCCAAACAGAACTCAGGATTAGCTCCCACAAGTTACAATAAAATCATGTGTGCCTTTGACTTAAATTATAGCTCTTTTGGGAGAGCTTCTGCTTTGATTGAACGGTTTTGGAGAAGGTATCTCACTAGAAAGTCAATTTTACGGCTCATACAAACCTATTTTTAGCTTTTTGGATTTTTATCAAATGCAAATTCATGACTTTCTGGGTTTCTCGGCTCATATAATCTCATAAATCCTTTAAAGCAAGGTTTTCGAACTGTTATTGACTCAGACAGTCAGACGATTTGGCCCAGGAACTGTTCAGGCAACCAGATCTATTTTATCCCAAGCTCGCCTTAGACAAAAAACCGTTGAATTGGTCAATGCCCGTTGACTCGGACATTCGAATCATCGACCCGTTTAATAGTTTTTGTCCATTTTTATTTTAATCTTTCAATTTTTTGTCAAAACAGACTGTCCATTTAAATCAAGATGATGGAACTGTTGACCTAAAAGCAGTGGCCAAAACGATTTTAACTCCAAATCGATTTTTAAAACATTGCTCCAAACAGGTTAGTATAACCCGTAAACTGCTGTGTGAAAGCCTATCCAATACCTAATATTAAATTATTCCCATGCATAATGAAAAGAGATGAACCAAACTTTGAGCATAAATACTACATGAGTTTGAGTTGAGTGTCTTATTGGAGAGCATTAACGACTTGAATTCACATTCCTGCCTCTTACTGGCAAAGGATTAGGAAAATTAAAGCCCAAAAGATCATCTTTCTTGGAAGGAGATCTCTAGGCTAGTGGATTGATTGCATCTCCCATTTATTTACTGTGTTTTAATTCTCGCAAACTTACAGAAAAGGGAAAAAGCCAGATGACGGGTCAGCCAGCGAAACCTTGATGGATTTTAGTCGCAACTAGGATCGTAGAATTTGGATCTGCTCAATTCCACCAACCTTGATGGAGTAACTAATGGCCTCAGCCAAAAGTAGGTTAGATGCTGCTGCAAAGTGCCAATTAATTGGTTGATAAAAGAAGAATTTGGATTGTGCACCTTACACCAACCTCACAGCAAGTTTCAGCTGTACAGTAAAAATATTTTATGTGAATAAAAATTTATAATTAGAGAGATATTTTAGATATACGGTTAAAACGTGTTAGAAAAATAAATCCAAATCCGATTTCAGTTTCTGTCTTTCTCTACCTGTACCTTATCCACAATGCGCATCTCACAAGCAAGACAACATCCAATCCAATGTGGGTAGAGCGTGGATAGAGAATAGTGGGCAAAAAATTCGATTTGGTTGATAAGGCCGAGGGGTCATGGGCTGGGGGGATGGGCCATGCCCGTTGTGTAACTCGTTGGGAACTGGGAAGGGATGGACCAAAGTCCGCCGTGTAGGGAATGTGTCCCCTTTTGGCCTTTTCCATTTCCATTCCCACCATCTAAATTGACCTTTGTGCTATGTTGATAGCCGTAACTATCTAGACGACAACCCTCCCTTCTTATTAAAACACGTGTACACCAACCAAAAATATCTTATTCTCACCAACCCTTCCCTATCTAAAATGGCTAGATTGCCCTTCACCTTCTTCCCAATTATTTATTTATAGTTCTATTTGTTCATATTCATGTTTTGTTTTGTGGGTTTCGAAAAGAAAAATATCTATTTATTTTAGTGCCATACGACTATTGTAATGTATTTCATACTCAACACCCACCATTGCATTGGAATCAAACTACAAATTAAAAGGTATACGTGTTAGTTTTATGATGAAGAAATTTTAGATATTATAATTTTAATTATATTAATAACAATAAAGATTAATTACTTAAACCTCCCCTGAATTATCAGAAATTCCTTAGAAAGCCTTCCCCGCACCAATCTAATCTTTATAGTGCGTATTAATTCCCATGTGTGGCTGAAATATGATGTGAGATTGGTGTGAAGAGCACATCCGACTCGGGTTAAAGAAGTTAGAAGGGGGCATAACAGTCCTGCGCGATCTTCACCTACCTTGGCAGATACACCGGACCCGCCACCGCTAAAATGGCGTCTATCCCTTTCTCTCCTGAAATCTATCAAATTTCAAATGTGATCTGAGCACAAATCCGCTATGCCCATGGTTTTAGCTCAAAGCCAAAAGAGTGAAATCATGACCTTCGATGTGTTGCTGTGGCTCACCTTAACGTCAATTATGCCGAATTAAGGTGGGCCACATCAATACAGTGAGAGCTGTGATTCACGGTTATAGCCTAAGGGTACGCCCGTACGCGTAGCGGTTTTTTTTTTTTTTTTTTTTTTTATGCGAAACGATCTTCCCATTTTGCCATTTCTTCTGAGTTCTGATACAACGTCTCTACTCGCCGGGTCAACTGAAAACTCTCAACCCTGAAAGTAACCCTCTCTTGTCCTCAAATTATTAAAACCATTTAAAACCCTAACATCGTTCTCGTTTTCATCGACCCTCGCCCTCGCCATCTCTCTCTCTCTCTCGCTTGATCTCATGGCCTCCATTTCCAAGCTCGCAAATCCAACTTTTGCTTCCTCATCATCTTCTCCCAGGTTTAGATCCTCCGAATCAAGACCTCTGGTCGCTTTCCACGCTCGATCTCTCGTTAACAGAGGGTTCTCATCGTCTAAACTAACGATTCGAAGAGATCATGTCGAAAGGAGGCCGTTGGTGTAAGTTTTGCTTTTTCGTAATTGATACTGATTGTTGGATGATAGTTTCTATGTTGTTTACATGAAATGCTAAAATTTGCTGACTTCCATATATATTTTGTTTGATTCATGGTTCGATGGTTATTAGGCTCAATTTTTTGAGGATGGTCGTTGCTTTATTGCTTAACATATTAAATGGAGATTATTTCATTAATTATCTGTTCCCAATTTGTTTCCATTCTTGGGTTGGTAATTATTCTGCCTGAAATAATTAGATCATGACCCCCCCCCCCCCAAAAAAAAAAAAAAAAAAAAAGAAGAAAGAAAAAGGAAAAGGAAAAGAAGATCTTCCACAGATGCTGTTAAGACTTGAGAGTTTATTATATGTTAGCCAATAATGTGTGCCATTGGCATGGAACCCATTTGAAGCTTCTGGGTGGATTAGCTAGATATGCCATATAGCAAAGCAATTAGATGTACATGATCCTGGAATTCTTACACTTGAGGGCTTAGGTGGCAAACTGGAAAGGAAGGGCTTTCTATTTTCGACCATCATCCATCTATTATTAACATTGCTTGTTTGTAGTTGCTAAAGTGTTGTTAGTCCACCCAGATGTACACTCTTTTATGGACCAGGTAAATGGACACATGATGCACGGTTGAATAAGATAAATGTCTGTGTTGCTTCCAATGCAATATCGTGGGTCTTTTACTGATAAAAAAATGTCTTTGGTCTTTTTGATAAATAGTAACAACAATTGTATTGCTTCTTTCCTTTTTTTTTTTTTTTAGGTTTTTTTTGGGTGGTAGGGTGCATTTTGTTGGTATTATTTTGGTTTCTTGTTTCTCCTAGTCTGAAAATTTATCCAATAATGTTCCACTACAGAGTTAGATGTTCTCAAATTGATGGAAATGGGGCCCAAATAAAAAGAACCACACTTCATGATCTCTATGAGCTGCAAGGGCAGAGCCCTTGGTACGATAATCTATGCCGTCCTGTCACAGATTTGCTACCACTGATTGCAAGTGGAGTTAGAGGTGTCACCAGCAACCCAGCGGTAACTACATAACCTTTTGCTTTCTTGTTTTCTTTTATTTGTTAGTTTCCTCCTTAAGTGCAAGAACTATGCTATCTTTTATTATTTTCATCACTGAATTTGAAATAGAAAATACACAAGCTTCATGTCTTAAATGCAATTTATTTTGCAAATAATGCAAGACATTTGTTTCTTTGTCATTGCAATGCATTTCGCTTGCTTCTTTTAGATATTGCTTCTACTTCATTTATCTTTAGGTTCCATCTAATGAGATGTTAAATAAATCTAATTTCAGATTTTCCAGAAAGCTATATCAACATCAAATGCCTACAATGAGCAATTCAGGTATTTCAATTATATATCCTTGTCTCAAATACTGTTATGACAATATAGCTAATTGCAATTTGCTTTCATGGTAATCGAGAGACTGCCTGAGTGTGGGACAAGGGATCGGTTTCTTAGATGCCACCTTCCGGTTTAGACATTATGTATGAACTATGTAGAGATGTCCAATCAAAAAAAAAAAAAAAAACTATGTAGAGATGGAATGAACTTACTACCAAGTTGACTTAATGTTTGGTGTCTAAAGTCCTTGCTTGTTTGTGCACATGATTAATGAGTGTATGTATTTGCATGTTTGTGTGGGTTTTAAAACTGAGTTCAGTATCCAGATCTTTGGAGGCCCTATTTGCTTTTCATGTTATCTGTTTGAGGTGATTCATAACTTCACAAGTCCAAACCTTGTATTTAAGTTGAGACTGAGGTGTTGAAAGTGATCTTTGTTTGAGATTCTGAAACCCACAATTGACTTTGAGCTGGATTTTGTAGAGAGCTTGTACAAGCAGGAAAAGACATTGAAAGTGCATACTGGGAACTCGTGGTAAAGGACATTCAAGATGCATGCAAACTTTTCGAGCCGATCTATGATCAAACTGATGCAGCTGATGGCTATGTCTCTGTTGAAGTTTCTCCTAAACTTGCTGATGATACAAAAGGTACTGTTGAAGCTGCAAAATGGCTTCATAAGGTTGTTGACCGCCCCAATGTATATATAAAGATCCCTGCTACAGCAGAATGTGTCCCTTCTGTCAAGGAGGTTATTTCACTTGGTATAAGTGTCAATGTAACTGTAAGTTCATACCACACTTTATGGCCTTTCTAAGAGTTGCATAAAACAACTACCATTTTCGTAGAGTTTTTTTTTCATTTAGGTTGCAGCATTTTGATTTCACTTATTCCATGTTACAGCTCATATTCTCTCTCTCCCGATATGAAGCAGTAATTGATGCTTACTTGGATGGCCTTGAATCTTCTGGACTGAGTGACCTTTCTAGGGTTACAAGTGTAGCTTCCTTCTTTGTCAGTCGTGTAGACACCCTTGTGGACAAGTTGCTTGAGAAGATAGGAACCCCAGAGGCTCTTAACCTCCGAGGGAAGGTATATAAAATGTTTTCTAATATCCTCAGTGGGAAGTATCTGAAAGAATTTTAGAAAGTAGCTTTTCTCATTGTTATTACTTGAATTTCCATAGGCTGCAGTAGCTCAGGCAGTGCTGGCATACAAGCTTTACCAGAAGAAGTTCTCTGGTCCACGATGGGAGGCTCTGGTCAAGAAAGGTGCCAAGAAGCAGAGGGTCCTCTGGGCATCAACAAGTGTTAAGAATCCAGCCTACCCTGACACCTTATATGTCGATCCTCTTATAGGACCAGACACGGTGAGCCTTTTACTCTCAATGATGACCTTTGTCTATTAATGCGGATATCAGATGCTATTTCAATTTTGTGATCAAATGTCATTAAGATGAAACCAATTTCAGAAGGAAAATGCATGATTTATTTGGAGCTCTCTCAGTAAATGTTAGTTACTCTGTCTGTTCTCTTTGTTTCAGGTCTCAACCATGCCTGACCAAGCTCTCCAAGCATTTATCGACCATGGTACTGCATCAAGGACAATTGACTCCAACATTTCAGAGGCTGAAGGCATATATAGTGCACTTGAGAAGTTGGGGATTGACTGGAACGAGGTAGGGTCACAGCTGGAACTTGAAGGGGTAGAGTCCTTCAAGAAGAGCTTTGACAGCCTGCTTAACACCCTGCAGGAGAAGGCAAATTCCCTTAACTTAGTAAGTCTGTGAGTCTAGGTATATTCAGAACACCGTGGAAGTGACTACAATAAAGATGTTTTGATTTCTTCAGCTGTAAATACAGGTAATTGGTGCTGCGATGGTTGTGTTTATTGTTAATTGAGGTATTGTGAGTTTTCACCTAGGCCTTTAAGCACTTAGAGATGTAAATGGGTGAATAAAATCAAGTTGATCTTCTTACCCCTCCAAAAATAAAAATAAAAAATAAAAAGAAAGATTACCACAATGGTTATTGACATGTGTATCTACCAAATCACATGGGATTGTTGGTCCATAATGGATGGCCAAACAATCCTTGACCCTTGAATCAAGTTGGTTTGGTTCTTTGAGCTGTGGCCCCACCACCTGATCTCTATCGGGCAGAGGTGATTTTAAGTTTTATGAAATGGTCAAATTTGATCTCGATCGGAAATTTGCCTTCCCTCAATCCACCATAGGTACCTTGGGACTTGCGAGATGGGAATCACATTGTTTCTAGCTAAAAAATTTTATTATTCTTTTTTTGAAATTTATGGAAAATCAGAAATCGAGCACTCTGTGGAATGGATCCCTCATCCCTTTGTTTTCATCTGATCTGTCCGACCAAATGAATCAACATTTTGCGAAACCAGCTTAAATACATCATTGTACTTGTTTACATGTATGTAACAACTGTGGTGCAAAGATCCAAGGATTTACAAATTACAATATAAAATGACGAGATTTCATATATTAACAAATTCAGTGATGTTTTCAAAATAATGTTGGATTTAAATTATTGGGAACACTATTCAATGTTTTTGAACCAAACTGCCCTTGTGTTAATGAGCAAACAGTTCTAATACTCTTTTGTCTTCGCTACTTTCTTTCCTCATTTTGTCATCCTCTACCAACAATTCTAAAACTCTTCGCATTCACCACTTTCTTTACTGAATCTGTCATCCTCCGTTCTTCAAACGAAATTCTTCCTCTGTGTCTCTGTGATATTTATTAAAAATTTTCAGATTCCTTTTTTTCTTTCAATAGCCCATACTCCATATAACTGATCCAATCGAAATAATGATTTTTGCAAAAAGAATTACAGTTTTCTTTTTCACGCACAAGCAAGAGTGGGTAAGCTTTATTAAATTGATAATTGGTGGATAAATAGAAAACAACAACCAGTCTTTATAAAGCCCCAAAATATGAAAATTCCTTCAAAGGTAGTTATATTTATTAGTATTACCTTCTCATAGAAAGGCTGATCTTGCTTTCATCTCCGTCTGATCAACTTGAACCCAAGGTAAGTCTAACGCCTCTGTCAACTTGTCACGTGCACACCAAAACTTGCCGTAGGTTTTGATCGTGTTCCTGAGCTCCGTCCGTCTTCCCTGACATCATCTCTGGAACCCAGTGATTCACTTAGGGGTGTAAGTCGGGCGGGCTCGGCCGAGTTTTAGCTCAACCCAGGCAGGCCCAACCCTAAGAATTGGACCTAAAGCCCGAGCTCAGCCCAAGCCCGAATTATCCAACCAAAGCCCAACCCGCACTAAAATTTCAGGCACTCGGGTTGGGCCCGGGTCCAGGCCAGACTTGGATTGGTTAATCAGCCCAAAGCCCTAAACCAAAAATTAATATACATTTGCGTGTGTATAATACATATATTGCATTTAGAAAAGAAAAAATGCAATATAATTTTCATCATAAAATTAAAAGAAGATTATTTCATCTAGAAAATATAAGATATACCTGGAATTTTCTTTGAATCATAAACTGAACTTTAATTTCAAAAGGGGGAAAAGAAAAGATACCTGGAATTTTGATAAGTTTATTGTTAACATCAACCATCATATAAAATAAAATAATTCTATTAACCTAAAGAGCCGTCAAACTAAAATTTCATCCATCACTATTAGAAATCAATAATATCATGTAAACCTTGCCATACACCTATCATTATTAATCTAAAGGGCCAGGCTCGGGTTACTCAAGACCTCAACCCGAGCCCAAGCCGAAAAATATAAAAAATCCACCTTTTCAAGTCCAGGCCCAACCTGAGGCCCAAAATATCCAACCCAACCCGTGAAAATATCGTGTTGGGCCAGGCCAGGTTCGGGTTAAGCCTGCCCAATTTGCACTCCTAGATTCACCTTGGCTTCATAGGTATGAGTGTTACAACTTCTCAACTGCTCTTTTTGTGGTAAAAACTCAAACGGCACAATAGTACTGTAAGACTGAGATTGATCACTCAATGATGGAGTCCGAATCTGCTCCTCACAGCATGTCCTGGCAACACAGATTGGGAATATCTCCCATACTTTTATTTATTATTCATGAGGAACTGTTCCCAATACACGGTGGGATATGGTTGTGAAATCGGTGTGATGAGCAGGAAATGGGATTCAGTTGGTGCAAAGCCCATTCAAACAAGGGAATATCTCCATGAAATAAAGCATAGAAGTATGGTGATATTCCCGATGCAAGGCTGTAAAGGCTGTTCGAACAGGGTTCAAACGGGCCTTGCACTGACTGAAGCCGATCTCAATGAGCAGATCCCAATTCTCAATAATGACGTCATGACAGCTTGATTCCTTCCCCTGTTTTAGATATAATTCTCAACTTCTCATCTAGTTACAAAATGTACAGTTGGAAGGAGACAAGAATACTAACGACAGATGTTAGAAAAGCCCGAAAAGCATAAAGCAGAGAGATGAAGCAATAAGGTTAGTGAAAATAAACCAGCTAAAAGCTAAAAGTAACGATTGCTTTATTATTATGAACATCTGGACTCTCAGCCCACAATGGTTTTCCTACAAGTGCTTGAGCAACCCTCAACTTCTAATGCAGTTGCCTTTTGCAGCATTACATCTTTGGATATCGCTAAAAGATTGGATGAGGGTTTATATACATAATTCGGAAATCTAACAAGTTTTAGTTCAAATTTACAGTCTGCATATATTATCTACATGTCAATTTTGCAGGACAAATGAGCCTGGTGCAGGTTTGAACTCATATGGACCTCCCTTCACTCCCCAGACCTGTTATACATGGAAGGAAAATGTAGAATTAATCAAAGATTCTGTTGTTCTCTGTTCGACTACATATTAAGATAAATTGGGTGACTATCTCACTTGATTTCCATCATCATCATAGCCTCTGTCCCAAGTATGTATTTCATTGTTCTTCAAGACTGCAACTTCAGAAGTGCAGTATGTCGCACCATTCTGCAAAACAAAAATATTTGTTATTAGACAAAGATAGAAGAAAGTCACTGGTTCTATGTCCAACACCGGTACTAGCTCTTGGCAGCAGAGATTAACTGAGGGTGAAAGGGATGATAGAGAAAAGAAAATACCCATGAATTAGGGAAGCCACCTGGTGGTGTTGAACCTTCATATAAGCACCGCTTTCCACGTTCACAACGCTTGACATAAATACTTGTGAGATGTTCTGCAATGTCCTGCATAGTTTACCAAATAAATCCATATGAAACTGTTCCAGGAGTAACTAGTAATATTGGACTCAAGAGTTGCAATATATAGTTATCACATGAATTCTCATTTGTAAGACCAACATAGGTTTAACAAGTAAACCTCCAATACGATAAATATGGTCTGACAACAAGTAGAGTTTAATGTAGAATTGCACTGCATAAGCCAACATGCCAGTTGGACCCCAGCAGAAACTGGAAGAAGTAGAAGGTATATACTCAATGTCAAGGTAGGTACAGTAAGCGCGTAAAACAAACACAATGGTGGCAAGTATGGTTTATTAGAAGTTAACCAGATTTCTAATGAAGAGGAAAGCATCTTTAACATTATGAATAAGTTAATGAATCGTCTTAGCAGTTCTAGCTAAACTCTTTTAAGACCCATCAATTGCAAAATGAAAACATAAAATTATGAACTGGACAAATAGGATCAAAATGAATTTCAGGCCATTTATACACAACCTACGCCAAAGACATAAACAACAAAAACAAAAGAAACCATACAGCACAAGTAAACATATACAGAACCAGAGAAAGAAAAAGTACTGATGACGCAGGAACTTGATGTGGTAACAGGTGTGGCATATTTTGCTCATTGAGTTTGTTTATCTCTCCCTAATAAAAGGAAAGAAAAGGTACCAAAAAGAACCTTAGATGAATAGAGTTCTTTTTCTTCGGAAACAAAAATCTAAAACATTTTACTGATCCATAAGCACTTAATCTGTATATCTGTTGGAGCAATACATCAAATTAAATAGATTGAAAGGATCCTCAAGTAATTGTTCTTGTTTATTAATTGGATCAGCACAGGAAGAGATTTTAGCAATTGGAATATTAAAATCTTCTCAAGATCTTAAAGTGCTAATGCAAACAAAACATTACAGTGGCCTTCAATTCCTGCAATACATCCTACACAAATACACCATGGCTAATTTGACAAGATCATGGGTTGAAGGTCACAACAATCTTACCCCAATAACTTCTTCAGGCAGTGGGCGCTGATCCTTTGGACGATCACAGAAGTTTTTGTACTCCTCTGCATCTCTAATGGCATATGAATTTAGCTGTCCATTTAAAATAAGTTAGGAATCTTAATACTGCATTTGGTTGCAAAGAAAATAGAAGAAAGGAAAAGAAATTACTTTCCTTAGGTTGGCTGACAAGGAAAACCAAGAGAAAAAAAGAAAAATAAAATAAAATAGGTTCAATGGAGAGTGCAAAACTTGTTCACTCTCTACTAAAGTAAATTCTTTATTTTATTTTCTTTTCTTTTTCTCCACCTTTTCTATCTTCCTTTTGTTCTCTCGGTTTCTTCACAACAAAAGATAAGAGTTAATGTCAATTGGCTTTGGAAAACATGCTAATACAATCCCTACCTTGATGAGAAAAATAAAATTTCTGTCATCTCCATATATATTAGATTTCTATAGCATACAGATCACAAAAGAGTCTATTGCTAACTCATAAAAGGTGTATCTGACAGTGCATTGTTGCGCCTGTCCAGAGGCTAGGGAACTGGGAAGGGAAGTTTCCAAATGTAAGGAGAAAATACAACCCAATAAAACTAGGTTTCTCTTAAGGAGTATGAAGCAAAATTGAATCCCACCTCTACATCACATCTCATCTCTTTTGGACAAGGCTTCACCATATAAAATCTCTGCAACGAGGAACATGTTAGAATTTCTACTACATGAAAAAAAGAAAGAAATGAAAAAGAAAAGCATCATTGTGGTTACTATTTATCAGCACTTAGTAACACCAGTAAAACGATAGCAAAAAGGCATAAATCTTTTGCTCCTGTAACTTATACTTTATAAATAATGAGACATGCACAAATAATCCATTGCCAAACCCTTATAAATTATACTCTTCCTATGGTTTCCTCTGCTAAAAGCAATGCTATTAGAGAAAATAGTAAAGTTTGGAGGGAAATGTGTAAATCACATGTTTGCATGGATGCAGACAATAGTCTGCATGCGAAGACAGAAAAATAATAGGAGCTAAAAAAAACTTACCCCATAGCTTGAAGAACGTAATTTATACACTCAAAATGTACCATAAAAGGATGATATGATATGCAACATATTTACCTGCCTGAAGGGCTTCTGCGGAGTCCTCTGAAATGCCTGCCATCAGGCAATAGATAGGTTAAATATTACATGTTTATGTAGGTATTAAAGCCATAAGTGGCAACAAAAGGATACCAAATTATACTAACTTGTTCAAAATACAGAACCCTTGAACCATCCACCATCTCTGCTGCTGGGCATGTAAGCATTCTGCACAGAAAATGAAGACGGATTTAGTACAAATGGATTAATTTGGCTAAAAGTGGAGCAATTATACTTTAGGCTCAGTTTGGAAGGAGTACAAATACAAATATGTAGAGTGCAAAACTTTATATTTTGTATGTGTGCGCTGTACATATTTGTATTTGTACTCTTTCCAAACTGAGCCTTAGGAAATTCATTCCCAGGAACAAACAGCAATAAGAGTTGTTGCTAAATTCCTTTGGAACATGGAGACTGAACCAAGCAATCTTAATGAAAAGAGTAGCCTTTCAACATATACAGCTCAACTATGTGTCTGTTCAATTGCCGATGTCTCAGAGTATCATTTGGTCATGCACTTATTTAAAGACTTAAATGAAGAAAAAAGCAATTAAAAAGAAGCCAATAGATTGAAGGTTCTACTGGTTAGCTTCAGTTCATTAACCAAATGCAGCAGTAAATCTGTAATTCAACTAAGAGAGAGAAACGGAACCATTGGGTACCTCAAATTGAAATAATTATCGGGATCTCTAGAAGCTTGCTCCCGCGAAAACTACAAAGAAAAAACCCAGAAAAGAACTAAATCTATCCCAAGAATCCAAAAAAGGAAAAGAAAATCAAACCCAGGTTATGGGTCGTTTACCTTCTCACCGCTGAGGGATTCGGCAACAATTCGGGCATGATCCCATCTGGTGGTGGACTTGGTTAGTCTCTTAAGTAGAAGCGCCCCACCTATCACTGCCAGCGTCTTGATAACCAGACCCCGGGCTCGGCTCCAACCGTTGGAATCCGAGCCCGTGCCAATCGTCATCGACACTTAGTATCAACAATAACAACACCAACCCAAAATCATCTCTCTTCAAATCCCAGAACTTCAGCAATCACTAGTGACAAACGAGGGATGACAAACAAGAAAATTTGCAAAAGTTTCACACGAAAACGTACACTCGGTTTTTGAGATGAGGGCAGGGAGGGCCGGAGGGGGAGGAGATGGGAAAAGCGAAACAAGGTTTTTTTTTTTCCAGCAAAAAGCGAAACAAGTTGTGATGTTCCCGGTGTGCGGCTGCAGTGATAGATTGGCATATCGTTGGGAGCGTTGCGTTTGTACTTTGTAGGCTTGTAGCAGATCCTACCAGTGGGGAGACCGAATCTGCTCATCACAGATGGCACCTTAAGGCGTCTCACATGCATATCCTACCATATATTGTGAATATCTCCCGTACTTATATGTTCTGGTGGATGTGTATATGAAGCGCCCATTTGTAAGAGTGGATCCCGTCTCCCGTGGAAGGTGCAATATTCGGGTTCGAATCTGCCCCCCCACCGACTTGCGCCCCGATAGTTGTCCCACACCATTAAAAGTTGCCGCGTGTCCTTCCACACGCATGCATCTCAGTCTCGTGCGGAGCTAATAAAACGGCGGTTAGCTACCATTTCACCCAAAAAAGTCGATCTTAATCTTTATCTCAGTCTCTCACTCCTCCTATCGACCTGCCCTCTGAAACCCAGACCACGGCATCTCCTCCCCCGCCGGATCTTGTCAAGAAATCCAACGCCGATGATTATTCCGGTAGATACACCGGGGGTATATACTCCCCGTCCCTCTCATCTCAGATATTCTTGAATATGTTTTTCTCAGTTTTTTTAACCTTTTTTTGCAATAAAAAAAACGCAGAAGGGAAGAAGATTCAGGTGCTGGCTCTGGTTAGGACTCAAAGGCTTGAAACAACGACAACAATGTCTTTTTATGTCATCCCCAGAAAGCTCTTTGTCTTGATTATGAGACTCTTAGTTCGACAAACCAACTGCTTGATTTCCCTTTAAAGCACAGAAACACATCACTTGTTTATGAGGTCTTCAGCGCCAACCCTCTGATCACGGAAACGATTGTGCTCTGTCTGGCCCACACAATTTTTATGGTTTTAATTAACGCCATATTCATTCTTCAAATAACCATGGATTTTGCTCTTTGCACTGCGTATCAGCCCAGCTGGAGACATTCCATGGTTAAACTCAAATCAGTGAATTTAGAGTGGAGTATTGCAGGAGGAAGAGAGAACAGATTCGAGAATACCTATCGGCGATTCTTCCTTTTTGCGTTTTTTCTATTGCAAAAAAGATAAAAAACTAAAAAAAACATATATATCTGAGATGAGAGGGGAGAGTTCTGGTGTATCTATAGGAATGATCGTGGCGTCGGATTTCTTGGCAAGATCCGGCGAAGGAGGAGATGGGGCGGTCTGAGTTTCAGAGGGCAGGTCGATAGGAGTGAAATTCACTTTTTTGGGCGAAATCACTGAAATGGGAGCTAACGGCCGTCCCATCAGCTCCGCACGAGGTTGAGGCGCTTGCGTGTGGGAGGACACGCGGCGTTTTTTATGGTGTGGGACGTTTTTGGGGCGAAATCGGTGGGTAGCAGATTCAAACCCGCAATATTCCAATTTTTTTATGTTTTTCTTTTAATTTTTGTCTTTTGCTACTAGGTTGAATTATCACAAGTTTTTGTGTGTTTTTGTTTATTTTCATATTTTGCTACGACCTTGAAGAGTTCGGCTTGAGTCCAGGCACACTATATACGCGCACCGTTCGCGCGGCACGAGTTAATTCGTGCGTTGGTTTAATACGTGCGAACTGAATTAACGGACTTTATCCTTTATGCCGTTAGCTTCTCATTCATTCCATCCCACTTCCCGCTCGAGATTCATCGGACTCTGCCCTCACTAGTCACTCTCACCCTCTCCCTTTCCAACCGGCGGCGACCAACAGTCATCACCGGCGACTCTTTCAGGTATTTTAGACTCTGCCCTGATAGAAGCCGGACTGTTATCACCGGCGGAAAGAGTACAAACAGTCATCACCGGTGCACGTATTAGCTGTTACCAAAACCTGATAAAATAAAATAATAGAAGAACAACCAGAAGTGAAAGAGGAAGAGAAAAAGAAACACCGAAATCACAGACCTGAGTGGTTATTACAAGTATCCATCCAGCTAAGAAGGAGATGTTTTTCCGGTAGAAAGCCTTTATAATGTTGACGATGCCGACGGCATAGGCGTATCCACTTCCAAAAGCGCTCCCGGCATTAGCGAATATGAAGATGAGAACATGTTCCTTCATGTTAAATGGTCCCGGATTCAAAGAGAATTCCGTTGACCCAAAACCTGGTAAGCGGAATTTGGTGCGCGGTAGGACAGAAGCCATGAAGCGGTCGATTGGCAGGGTAACCACCTGAACGGTGATCTGGGTTATGATGAGGGGCTCCGTTTGGTAGGCGAAGAATTGGTTGAGGAATGACAGCAGTGCACATGATATCAAACCCAGGAACCACATCCGGAAGGTCCAGACGGGGAGGGTTGGATCGTCGGTGTTGGTCACCGTTAACCGCACTTGTTCGATCGGGGAGAGCTCATCTTCGTCAACTATTTGAAGTTATCGAGGCCAAGAACTCCATCGCCTCGCTTCTTCAAAGCCAGTGAGCAGTGGGTACCCACGAAGCCAGCAACCCCAGTGACCAGCACAAAGAATCCATTGGATCTGCGGGGAGTAGACGAGTGGCGGTCTTGCTTCTCCCTCTCTCTCCCCTCATCCACCGGCGGTAATGGATGTTAAGTCGCCGCCGGGTGGATTGGGGGAGAGAGGGAGAAGAGAACGAGTCACTAACAGCGTGAAGCATCCTCGCATGCTTCAACTGTTTACATCAATTAGAGGACGCGTATCACGTCTTCCAATTGCGCGAACGGTGCCCCTACTGAGGGTGCTGGACTGAAGTCGAACTCAGAGCGCCCTACAACACCTTACAGCATACTATTACAAACATCTCCCATTGACAACTTCTATGTGAATGTGAAGCATTTGTGGGACACCCTCTGCGGGGCTCAGATGTAATCTCCTGTGATCTCATACATGACAAGTCCAACTTTTATGATGGGTTCCAACTTCCGATTTAAAGATGAAATGTGTGATGCCAGATATTATTGATAGGGTGTTGGAATGACTTTTATTGGCTGATGATCTTAACTTCCCTCTTTGGCCCTGTTATCTTCAGGGACAAAATTGCTGGATTGTTGTAGAAGGAAGAACGGGGAAAAGTCATATTTTAGGGGGAAAGGGGGTGTCTGGAGTTCACCCAAAAAGAAAGGAAAAACACAAAAAAGGTCTTCATGAGGTGTCCTAATTGTTGATGTATTTATTTATTTTGTTAGAATAATTACGGATGCAATATTTGTACTTGAGCCTAGGGCTGTTCATTATACGCCCAAACCATAAAATTGAATCAATTCAAATCGAATTTGTGATTTGATTTGGTTCAAAATGGTTTGGTGTGACATTTTCTTGAATTACGGTTTATAATCTTGGTTTGATTTACTGGATTTTATAAACCAAATCAAACCATAAATCAAAATAGTATATATTGGTCCAAATCATAGTAACAAAACAATTTGGCCTGATTTGATTTTCATGTCAAAACTGTTTAATTTGATCTGAAAATTTCTCAAACTATAATTTATTGGTTTGAGATCTTCTCCAAACAGCACAGAACCGGACCACGAAATTAATATGATCAGCAAATTTTATAAATGCTTTTGGGCCTTTTGAAATTACTATAAACCATCCGGACCTTTTTTCATTGGTCTTTCATAGGCTGAATGGTATAAGGTATAAACATTTCTCAAGCCTCATCCAGACTCTGAAGGGGCTAATCGATAAACACTTGATGAACCCTAAAAAGAAAACCCTCTTTAGCTTGCAACTCCATCAGTGTATAGTGGTTAGTGTAGTGGCCACCTTCCATTGATTTCTTAAGATAGCTAGTACTATGAGATAGCACGATATTAGCAGTAGCAGCTCTAGCGAGCCTTCCACCACATCACAACACAAGGTTTCCCTTGATAGATACTTATGGTTTAGAAGAGCTATAGATAGATTTGTCTTTTGTGATTCTTAGCTGGGCTCATTCCCAAGTCCCAACCACAGCTTGTAGAGTTGGCATCTTTTATCTACAAGGCCGCCGTGTTAAACACAAAATCCTAGCCTGTGTGTGACCTGTTACGCGCTGGCTGGACCAGTAGTTTACCAAATGGTTGACAGTATAATTTTGTATATAAAAAGGCCTCCTGCAGAAATCACAAAAGCCTTTATTCCTACTAATTATTAACACACACAAAAACAAAATCAGATATCCATTCCAAACTACAAGCATTAAAAACATATGAATGAAAACTAGAAAAGTGACACTTGAAAGAGACCCAAAAATAGATGATAATCAAGGGATTCAAAATGGGAGGGTAACTTGCAAGAAATCAACAACTGATCACCAAAGTTAAAACAAGGAAAAGAAGAGCTACACCTTTCACAATTTGTCATCCTAAATTAGTCAACAGAAAGCCGTCGTCGCTTGTACCTTACCATTACCTTTCCCTTCACACCCACAACCATGGCATTCCAGTCAGTCTCTGGAAAAGGTGATATCAACTCCATCTCAAAATTTCTTAGCAAATGGCTCCAAATTGCTTTTATCTGCAGATACGCGAATGGCTCTCCAAGACAACCATGCCTACCACCACCAAATGAAATGTACGAAAATGCTCCAGTCGCCTTGTCCTCTTCCCTCCCGGCGGCAAACCTGTCCGGGTCATACCTGTCTGGATCCTTGTATATATGTGGCAATCGGTTGGCAAAAGCTGGTGATGTAGCAACTATATGACCTTCTGGGATGTCATACTGTTTCCCCTCCCTAGTTGTCACACTGAACTCAGTGTGGGAGCTCCTTAGCAGCATTATCAAAGGAGGATGGAGCCTCAGAGCTTCCTTGATGGACCGATATAGGACATCCATCTCAGACAGTATATCATGATCAACATTGTCGCCATGCTGTTTCATGAGGTTCTTTTGCTCATCCAAAACAGCAGAGAGGTACTTCTGGTGAGTAAGGAGATAGGCACCAGTCCAGGTAGAGGTAATGGAACTGGTGTGCTGTCCAGCAAATAGGGCAGCAATGAGCAACCCAGTGATCTCGCCATCAGTAGTTGGCCGTCCATCTTTGTACTTCGAGTCAATGAAGCACTGCAACATGTCATTTTCTGTTTTCCCAGAATGTTTACGGGAATATATGATTTTGGCAAAGATATTTGCAAGCTTCTTGCGGGCCTCATCACGGCGATGGTGGGCTGGGATGGGGAGGTATGGGAAGATGACACTGATAGGTTGCATGCCATTGTCAAGGTCATGGAAAAGGGATGATACATCGGCAAATAACTGATCACGAACCTCCCGGCCCAAGAGGCATCTACTTGCTGTCAAGATAATTAAATGTTCAAGCTCAGCTTTTAGGTCAACCTCACCGCTCTCACCCCACTTTGAGAAGAAGTCCTGCAGAGTTCCATGATAAAGATGGAATCAGCACAGTGGATATCTGACAGTCTTAGATTTTATAACAACATTGGAGCAATGTCTGGGACAAATCATTCAAGGGAGTATTACACACAGATGCAAGAACTTAGGAATCAAATATTCACATGGAACTTGGAATTGGTGGCTTAAGTTATATAAATGACAGTCATACAAAATTTCTCTCATCATCCCTAACAAAATTTGTCTAGGGTAAATGTTTAAAAGAGTGATCAGCAATGCTAGCCATCCGAAGTATAGCTAAAAGTGGCAATTAAATCACCTTTTATGCCATATGAGTGGCAAATGATGACTGTGGATCCTTCATCTTCAAACCATAAAGACGGCTTATTCCTTTCCCAAAGAATGATGAGACTCAAGGAGATAAAAAGAAAAGCTATAAACAAACTATCAGGAAAACAATTTGCAGAAAATTGACGAATCAGACACATGAATAAAACCAAGATTAAGATTTAATAATAAGAGGAGCAAATCAGCTATATTTTACCATTTTCCCCTGGTACAAGCTCTTTCTGTAATGTTAAACATATGTCAATCAACATTTCAGATGCCAATTTGTAAATTGATCAGGCTTCATTAATCATCTATATATCTATATATCTATATATATATGTATATGCTTTAGTTCCATTTACAACAGCACCGAGATAGAATAGGATCACAAGACTGCTAGCTTTCGCTTAAACAGAAAGAACGTATATGCAAACTCTAAATCAAAGTGCTGCTTGCAAAGAACAATCATCCATGGAAAAGGGAGGAAGAACAGGATTTAGTTCGATACTGAAAATGGACTTCCCTATATATTCTAGATTTTATTCAAATTATCTCCAATGTTGGGTCAGGGAACGAAAGGCAAATAACCGAAGTCCATTATCTTCTTTGAAGCTAATCAGTAGTAAGCACTAAGCAGACATCAGGTCTAAAGAGATAGGTGTTCTGTGTTCAACTAAATTACATATGAAATTGTGAATGCAGGTAGCAATAAAAAATAGTTGCCTAAGTCTAAATAAGAAGGTTCATTGAAAAAACAGTACAAAGCAAACATGGAAAGTTGATTCACCTCAGTTTCTACAACCATCTGATCTACATAGCCCTTCAATTTGGTAACCCTGAGAGCTTCGGTAAAGAACCGGAATTGCTCTTGCCTTACAGAGTAGTCGACGTCAAACACCACTCCGGGACCAAAAGTGGGAACATTAAACTTGTACACCTCTTGCTGGCTGAGATCAGACTCGGAAGCTTTGAAGAAATGGGTCGACACCTCGGGTCCAATGAAGAAAGTGATCTTCTTGTTCAATAGATTGAGAGTAAACACGCTGCCGAGCTTGGGGTACTCTTCCCTAAGCATCACGATGGGGCCTTTCAGAAAGCGAAGAAGGCCGCCGAGCACCGGCCACGTCTTTATAGTCGGAGGAAGGCGCTTTCGGGATTTCGGCATAAGAAATGCAGACAATAGCTTTGCGACAAGGAGGGTTGCAACAACCAAGAGACCCACGCTCAGGAACTTGTTCTCCTTCAAATCCATCGCAGACATTGTGAAATCTGAAAAAGGAAATCAGGTCATTTAGATGTAAGGTGGGAAAAAGAAAACAACATCAGGAATTCGAGTAAGGAATGGATAAGATGGAAACATGTCATTGCTATATTGTTCGGCGGTAGAGGAAACCCTAATGCGGATGGACAAGGAAAGAGTAACAGTATTATCAATTCAAAGTCAGATCTCGTTCAATCCAATAGAAACCAGAAATTCGACAAGAAAAGCTATAATCCAACAATCCAATGCAGTTAGAAAAGAACAGAATCTTCAACGAGGAGACAAAAAAATCCAAGAAAAATCAGATAGAATAAATAAATAAATAACAGACCTAGTTATGACGGCTTCAGATTAAAACACGAACAGCATTCGAGATCTCCTGCAAGGATGCAAACAGAGCCAGAGAGAGAAGATCGTCTGGCTGGAGCCTGGACTGGACTGATGGGGTTTTACTTTTGCTATGGAGCATGGAGTTGTGTTGTGTATTTAAACGAGGAGATGCCAAGTGTGTAGTGCGCGCACCGGCCATCGGTTTTCTGTCGTGTGTGTATTGTGTATGTGTGTGAGAGAGAGAGAAGAGAGATTCTGTTGTGGCCCGTGAAAGGTTGTAAACAACTAATAAGAGCTGAAAAGGCGGGAGGAAATTCTGCATGTGTCATGCAGTGACGTGGAAGAGAGGATTAATAACCGATGGGCGGTACAAGGGATCGTCAAAACCACATTAATCCAACTTGAGGATTCTATTGTTTTTTTATTTTTATAGTATTGTTCGTTGAGTAATTTACCGAAATAGCCTAATAACCAGACCAAAAGTAACAGCAAGCCTAGCCAGCATCAGTTTGGGCCCACATAAACTAATTTGCCACGTGTATCAATTCAGGAGCAGGGTCCTGTCACGTGGATTTATTGGATTCGGTATCCAAAATCAGCGTGACATGAATTGAAAGTTGAAACATCTCATAAATCCAATCCATGGTTCCTTTGTTCAAGCGTGAGACACCAATATAGATAGACACGTGGTAACATAGACTATAGGACCCTGTTTCCCGGTATGAGGTATCAATTACGACACTCTTCAGTCTTCACTCCTCTCCTCATGTTTCGGGCCTTTTAGGCAACTACATAAGCGGAGAAGGGATAGAGTGGGGTCCACTTCCACCATTGAATCTCGACCGCATTTCTTGTTTTGTTTGATAATTCAAAAGATGGAAGGGTGAAATCGTCAAACCAAATTTTGAGGGAATCTGAGATTAGTTGTCATCTCGCCATGTTCATTCTACTGCGGTCATGTGCTCCTTCGGGCCCAAATAAAAATATCTATAATATAATATATAATAATTATTAATATTAATAATAACTATTATTATTATTTGAAATTATCACGTACAATGCATGTATACATTTACTTAGTAGGACAAAACACATGGTAGTAGTCAAGAAATGCTAGGGCTACTACAAATACATTTTAATTGTAAGCGGTGATCGGTGAACCTACAGATAGTGAGTATATAAAAGGAAAATATCCTCCAAATGAAGAGGAAACTGACAAGGAATGCTTATGCTTTTAGTAAACAAGTGAACAATGTTAGTCTTTACTCTTTGAATTTTTCGCCATAGCTATGGAACTTATCTTATAAAAGGATGCATACCATACACTATAAACAATGTCAACACACACATATATAGATAAATAGATAGATGCATCAACCTTATCAAAGTAGGAGTTTCTCTCTCTCGGTTACGAGAGTTTTTCTCTGAGTTTTAGAGTTTTCCTCTCTTTCTGTTCTAAGAGAGTACTCATCTTAGGGTTTCCTTAATTACTTCTCTTTGTCCACCCTCTGTCGCCCTTCTTCGGTCTTTGATCGTTTTTGGGGTGACTCCCCTCGGGGAGTTACCCCTATCCCCTTTCTTTTCTTCTCCCTCTCCCCCTCTCTTGTCCATTCTTCTTCGCTTCTCCCTTTCCTTCACTCCTCTCTCTTCTTTTTGATTTTCTTATTCCACTTCTCGATCTTTCCTCTTGCTCATTCTTGTCCTTTTTATCTTTTGTTTTTTTCTTTCTATTCTTTTTATGCAGGGATTTTGATACAAGAGGTTGACTCTTCCTTGAAGATTTTGGTGTTGGGCGGTGGCCTTAAATGCTTCTTTGGCTTTCACTGTCAGTGGTTGTTTTCCGGAGTGTATTTCACCAACGGTTACAATTCCATAATGTATTTCACTACCAGTTGCTTTCATCGGCGGTTATAGTTCCAGATGATTACAGTTCCGACGGTTACAGTTCTAGATGGTTATAGTTCTGACAAATACAGTTCTAGCGGTTATAGTTCTAGGTGGCTCCAGTTTCTTGGTGCGAGTCACTACTGTCTTTATTCCTTACTTACGGTGGTTGGAGATGCGCTCAATTGTTTTTTCTGTTGGTGATTCTGCCTCACCTTATGTCAGTTGCAAAAGTTCTTTTATGTTCTCCTTTATCCACAATCTATATTTTGTTCTTTCTAAGGATTTGTGTCTACGCTTTTTGCTTGGTACTGTGATTACTAACCTGTATTCATACAAGTTTCTTATTTTGAATGAAATATGATTCTTGTCTTCAAAAAATAAAAAAAGGTAGATAGATAGATTTTTATTGACCCATGTATCTTGAGGCTAAAAACGTTATTGTTTGGTAAACTTGTTTACCAACATTTCTTCTTCAAATAAAAATCATGAACCGACAACTGAAAACGGGGACCACCGGACCGGTGTCCATGGACCAGACAACAATGGTATATGGTGCAATGGTTTTAAAATCATCGATCACCCAAGCATACAAACCATTCCGCGTAGGAACTGGTCATAATATATACCCATTCCGTTTTTTTTTTTACCTAATCCAGATTTTCTAAAAAATCATTGAATCGGTCAACAAGCTATTCAAGTCAATTTTTATTTTTCTTATTTTCTATCTATTTTTTTAATTTTAAAAATATTACAGGCTAACATTTGAACTGAATGGTCAAACCAAATCAGTTGCGAGAGTGGTTCCATCTCTAGATCAATTTGTAAAACCTTATGGGGAAAATTCCTAATAAGTACCCTATACTTTGGTTCAAGTGACAATTTGGTCTTGAGACAACCCAGTACCCGAACTTTTGAAATGCGACAATCTAGTACCTATCGTTAATGGATCGTTATTTAAGAGTTTTGGAAATGTCAAAATTACCCTTGAAAATAAAACACATTGTTCATCATCTTCTTCCTCAAGAAGATGAAACAAAGCCCAAGCTCTCTATCACAAACGCCACAAACACGATCTTTTCTGACAGGCCCACTCATTGGATGGTTGAAATTGCTCCATATCATTCTTGTTTTTAAGTTCCCGAATGTTATTGTTTTTAAGCTCTTGAATTTAGGTAAAATCAACTCACATGGTGCGGAGACCGGATCTACTCCTCACACACCTGGCGCCTCACACGCACATCCTACCATACATTGGAAACATCTCTCGTAATTATTGATTATTATTCACGGGAGATGTTCCCAATACATGATGGATGTGCCTGTGAGGCGCCCATCTGTAAGGAGCAGATCCCGTCACCCTGGTGCGATTTCTGATCAAAACCACTTGTCCAAAATGATTTGGAGCAATTCCGGACACTAAGACTCGAAGCCGAGGTGGCTGTTTTCTGTCGCAAATCTACTTGACCATTTCCACACCTTTTATCGTGACTACACAGTTACAATTAAGGTATCCCATTGGATTAGAATATATAATGGGCTTCATTTTTCTTTTTTTATTTAAAGTATGAGAAAACGAGAGGGAGAGGGATTAAAATCATAAAGAGTGGCGAATAAAAGAAATATTGAGATTGAAAATTTTCTATTATGTATGCATCATTTAGATCGCAAAAAACAAATTACAGTAACGAGAAATGAAAATAGACCACCCCCTCCATACGCAGTTGAGATGGTGGTGGGGAGATGGAGTAAGAATCCAAAAAAAAAAAAAGAAAATAAGTAGTAAAGCCCAAGAGATGTGAGGTGAGGAGTGGAAAGGGGGTGCGTGAAGCATTTGGTGTAATACCCTAACCAGCAACACCGTGTACTGCTCAAGCAGCTCCGCCACAATCGCCACTAATATCATCTTCCTTCTAGTTTTTACTTCTTCAGCCTAGCTACTGTGCAAACTGCAAACGCCTTACCAAGTTTCAGGTTACTTAAACATCTTCTCCTTAGCTTTTAGCGTTAAATTCTTTTCTTTTCTCACTTCTCTGCCACTTAATCACCTCTCATGTTCAGAGACCACTCGAGGGTCTTATCCTCCAAAAACCCGAACAAAGCTGTCTTTACCCATCTGGGTTTTGGAGATTAATGTGTTTTCTCTGTTCTTGATTCAGGGTTTTGTTGTGATCCAAGCCATAACAAGAGAAAAGTCTTACTTTCTCATTTCTGTCTTACGGAAGAAGTATGTTCTTTAGCTGTAACCCATAGACAAGATCCAGAAAGAGAAGCTTTTCCGTTTGGTTATTACAGAGCAGTGTGTTTCCTCTATCCAAATCCATATCAAAGTTCAAAAGTTTGTAGTTGATGGTTGGTTCTGATTTTAGTATATGATTGATAAAGAAAATTAGATAACACTTGAAGGGTATTTGTTGCTTTTCGCATTAATAGGCAGTTACTAAATTGTGGTATTTGAAAGTTTGAATACTGGATTGCGCATTTTAAAGTTTGGGGAATAATTACTAATACTTTTCCCTTTTTTGTGAGAATGACTGATCAGCTCAGTTCAGAATTCTTTAGCCCCAAGCTACAGAGGATGAATTCTGACCATGGATTGATGCCAAATCCACGGGCAGGATATAGTTTATAGAAGGAAGGCTACTAATAGACTATGAAGAGCTATAATTCATAATTCTGCAATGAACTGTAGAGTACTTTTCCCTGTTTTTATCGCATCATCAACCCCAGCCTTATCCTATCTCCACGGGTGAGGCCCGATCCCCCATACGTACTTACGTTTTCCAAGGGTTGGATGGGCTACCCTACCCCTTTGTGTAGCCCCATGAAGCTAACATTATTATTGATGATGTATTCCATCAATCTTTAAAACAAAAGGGTTCCATTTACTTAAAAGATGATTACTCAAAGTTAATACATTGTTCATTAAACTAGAGGATTAGGCATGGTGGGGCTTGTCAATTTTGTATTTTGTTTTGCCAAATTAGCTTTACCATTCTATCTTTTTAGGTTTTTCATCAAACATAAATTCCAGGCTTTTCATGTCAGCCCACCTTATAAAGCCAAAAGCCATTGCGTAAAAACCCTTCCTAACAATTACCTAAAGTGAGTGGGCCTATCCTATCTCAACCCAATTGTGTTTGGCCAGTGTTCACTCCCAATCAATTGCCATCTTCTGTTTGTAGTTTATACTGAAAGAAGTTAAAGTTTTTTGAGTAGGGGTGTAAATGGATTGAATTCGAATCGAATCAAACAATATCCGATTTTGAACCTGATCAGAAAATCCGGTATCTAAATTCAATTCGATATCTGACGGATATTGAAAATTAATATTTGAATTCAAATTCAAATTTGATTAAATATCCAAATATTTGATTCAATTTGAATTTGACCAATTAATTATTTTAGCTTATTAATAAATATTTTATTTATTTAAAGTAAATAAATATATAAGTTAGTTATATAATTTAATTATATATATAAATTATATAAAATATTTAATATATTATATATAAGAATTAAATAATTGGTCGAATTTAGATATTTATCGAATCAAATCGGGCCATATCCGAATTTGAATCCGTTTAACTATTCGATATGAATAGGATATCTGAATTCGATCAATTAAATATTCAAATTATACGAATTTAATTCGATTATATCGAATCTCAAATTCAAAATCGAATTTTCAAATACCATTAACACCCATATTATTGAGTAAATTAAGAGAAAGGCTTTCTCTTTTATGACATGTGGCTACTGTTTAGGTCTCCTTCTCTAAAAAGGGACCAAATAGTATGAATTCCATATAAATCTAATAGCATTTTGTTTCTTAGCTCAAATATGAAAGTAGTTTAATGTAAGCTAGGCCTAGGGCCAGAACGAACCCATTTAAAGAAAAAATGTACTAAGGAGGCTTGGGGGTTGGCATATCCAACCTCGTATCACATTAATTCCTCATTTAGTCATTTCCCCATCCACTTGCACTGCATCTTCCTCCATGTGAATGTAACTGTTTTCATTTTCATCAAACCTGTGATTCTAACGGTGACAACCCAACCCAACCACACGACGACGCACGATAAAAGTGATTTTGATTTTGATATTTTGCTTTTGTGTTCAGTTATATAAGTTGTTCAAACAAGAGGTCGTTAATGGTTTGGCCTTTTGACCATTGACACATTCGTCTGGCATCTTAAATCTCTGCACCTACTCTATCTGTACCATATTTGTCCCAACTAAAAAATCACCTTTACCAAATCTGGTCATCATCAGTTCCGATCTTCTTCAACCAACTTTCTTTAACCTTTTTCCTTTAATTGCCGGCCTGGTCGTTACCTTTCTAGTTTTGTTCAATTATGTAGTTTTTAAGGTAAATTGCTGAAACCTACTTTTAAGTTTATAGTTTTTGCTGAAATCTTCCCTCTGAAGTTTAATAATTGCATAGAGGTGCAAATGTACGATCCGATCCTATTTGGTCAAAATCGGATTTGGATTCTGATCACCCCTTTATAAATATAAATATAATATATATATATATATATATTACTTATTTATTTATAAATATATTATTTATATTGTATTTTTATAAATTTGTTATATTATTTATTTTTTATTAAAAGCATATATAAATACGATGAAAATAATTAAAAATATTTGTACTTTTTGTTTTTTTCTTTATTTAATTGGTATTTTTTTCTTTTAATAATGCATTAATTTTTAAAGAAAACAAGTTGAATCAAATCAAATCCAAAGATCTATTAGGATTCGAATACAAATCGAGTCCTATTAGATCCGATCGGATCTTCGGATCGGATTAGATCAAATCCGACATGAACAGTGTCGAATCGGATTCGAATCTGATCCAAACAATTTGCATCCCTATAATTGCAATCACCTCTCCTGAACTTTTTGATGTAATTGCAAGTAGATCCCCTTTGGTAGAATGTTCTAAAAAAAGGCATGAAAAATGTTCAGAACAGCCATGCAATTACTTTAACAAAAATGTTTATTTTCCAAATTTTCTTTCCATATTAATCACTACCCCAAACCCTTCCAATCTATTTTCTAAAATTGATTCATTTTCAAATGTACCCTTCATATCAATAACTCAAACATAAAGTTGTAATTTTAATTTTTCTTTATTTTTATTCTTCATAAAGTTTGTATTGCTTTTTTTTTCACAGAAACCAGCTTAAATAATTGTATGGGTATTTTGAACAGTTTTATTCCTTTTTTAGAAGATTCTACCAAAGGGGGTCCACTTGCAACTGTATTAGAAAATTTATGAGGAATAATTGCAATTAAAAATTGAAGGTTTCAGCAATGGTCAAAAACTTCAGAAGAAGCTTTAGCAATTTACCCTAAGGCTGCGTTTGTAAACAATGCAAATGTGTGGGTTAGTTTTGCACTTACAAATTTACCTTCTTACCAAACAGACTTTTAGTTGTAATGGATGCAAACATGAATTCCAATAAAGTATATGTTTTTTTATCAAAAGTTCACTTGAATACAAATTTACTTCTTTTTTATTGATGTACTTTTATATTTTATTATCAATGTAAATATGCATTGGTCTATCATTTGTCAATGCATAAACGTAATGTTGCTAAAACTGAATTAGAGTGCAGATTTACTCTGAACCGAGATTTACACTGCATTTACATTGTTTCCAAGCGCAGCCTAAATTTTATTATGATGGAGATTATCTTAAACGAATGAATACAGATATATATTTGAGATAGCATTATTAGGCGCAGGTGAAGCGTAGGTGACATCAATGGAGCATTATTCAGGCTGCAACACAATTCTGGTTGCAGGAACAAGTTAGGACGGTGGACAGCTGGCAAGAAAAAAAAGCTCTTTTGGCAACATTTGTCTTGGTTTGAATTTCGAAAATAACAAAGCAGCAGTAATTGCTATAAAGGCTCCATCACCAATGTTGGTAGCGAAACAACCGAAAAAGATTTCCCAAGTGGCAGGGAAGTTGGGATTGAATCGTTCGATTAGTGAATGTTCAATTCAAGCAGGCAAAGGAATCTTCATCTAGTACTGAACCCTTACAGCTTGAACTTTTCCAACTTAATTTGAAGATGGAGCCTCCTCTCCTGCAATTAATTAGACAAAAGATTAATAAACATTAATGATTAAAGCGTGCAACCTTCCCTTCTACTACCTAGCGTTAGCTCAATCAACCAACTTTCCGTGTGGCGTAAATGTTGCAAATCAGCCTTGAGAGTAAGAGTATATTGCCAGGTGGCAAAGAAATTGTAAGTTGTAACGAGTAAACTGTGGGGTGGGACCATGGGAGATTATTGACACCAAGGATGTACTCTACTCGATTTGTGAATTGTGACTATTGGCTGAAATCATTAATATTGGATGAATGGTAAGCTGTAGTGTATTAAATTGGAAATTTCTTTTTTTTTTTTTTTGGTAATATAATGCAACATTGGATTGGGAATGGGCCAAACAAAAGAAAAATAAATGATAACGAGAAGTTTGCACCTGGCTGTACGTACGAACGACTACAAAACAAGTAACGAAGACTCGTGCTGTCGCCAATAACGGCCTTTGGCCATTTGGCCTTGCCCCCCGAAATGAGTCCGGATTAATTGCACTTGCACTTGACGATGGCTGTGTTAGGAGCTGTTTGGCCAATAATATACAACACCCCATGTCACCTTATATGCCCATAATCACTCCAAACACTACTTTGCTGCATTGCATGGGCGTGACGTGACCGACCGGCAAGTCTGAGAAATTTAGAGTTCAGTCCACCGTGAAAAGAGTCAGTTCCCCCCCAGTTTGAAAAGGAGTGAAAGTCAACTCAACCTTTACAGCTTATAATATATATATGCTCCTCTGGTTCTTTGTAGCGAGAGCGAGGACTTCAGCCCGTGCTCGATCAAGACAAGAGATACGATAGATTCCTTCAATTCATGGTGGTAAGTTTGTGTGCAACCTCCACTACTGCTACGCATTAATGGCGACTCTATCAGGGCCTCTCTTTCATTTAATGTGATTGGTCGTCATTGGTCTTGTTGTTTGGGCTTTGGACCTTGGTGTTTCACGTGTTGGGTGTTGGCTACTACTCCTTTACTGCTCTTCAAATACTTCGATCGCCCTCAAGGATAAATGGTGGAAGTGGGAAACCTCTCATCACTTGTATCCTCCGTAAATTAATTTGGCTCTAGAGTACGTGCTTCTTTTTACAGCTACTCCGAGAAGGGTTTCTGTGTTTTCGACCAAAACAGGGGCTTTATCAAAGGTAAGGAGAGTTGCCATTGGATTTCTATGACTATGGTGATGGGGGATTATTGTTTAATGTTCAGGAAATTCTTATCTGTTTACTTGATACTTAGTATGATTTGTGTAAGTGTGGAGACTTTGGTTCGATTTTTTAGTTTGTGTTTTGTAGTTTGAAAATGCTTTTGGCATATCAGAGAACTATGGGATGATCACACGTGATCAGTTGTTTTTCTTTTTCTCATGCCATGAAATGGAAATTCTATGCCCAGTGCATTAAGAATGCCATTCCATATATTGAAGTATCCATCAAGAATGTAAACCTCATGTTTTGGGCTCTATCGCAAACACATTTAATTAGTTTTGTGGGTTTAAGAATTTCTTTTCAAGTAAGGGGAACTTTGTGTGCCTGATTTTGTGCCTCTTTTTCTTAATTAATACATTTTGGATGTCGCTTGCCAGGGATGGAGTCTATGGAAATCAAATCGCCTGGAGATTTTCCAGAGACACCAGCAAGATTGGGTGGGATCTCCGACTCATTTCACAGGAAGAAGCTTGGAA
This sequence comes from Nelumbo nucifera, assembly GCF_055504915.1. NCBI lineage: Eukaryota > Viridiplantae > Streptophyta > Magnoliopsida > Proteales > Nelumbonaceae > Nelumbo > Nelumbo nucifera. The sequence continues at coordinate 1,287,680 of NC_142651.1, read as the reverse complement.
TGTATTTCATTGAGAGTGATGATAGGCGAACAGCCATGGGAGGTGGCTATGTAGGAGGAACTACTCCTGTCAATATCCGTGGGAAGCCGATTACTGATCTATCAAAGACTGGGGGTTGGATTGCTGCCTTTTTTATTTTTGGTATGCAAATTGTTTCCTGTTGTTGCACTTGTTTTGTTTCTTCCTTTCTAGCATACCAGAGCACCCTCCCTGTTTTGGATGATAAGTAATAAAGACTAAAAAAGAGAATCCATGGAGGCTGGTCAATTGCAATCATCTATTTTGTGTGTGTCTGTAAACCTGATGATGTGTTGATGAATTTTGTGCTCATTGATCTATTTGTACAGGAAATGAAATGGCAGAGAGAATGGCTTATTTTGGACTTTCAGTTAACATGGTGGCATTTATGTTTTATGTCATGCATCGGCCCTTTTCCAGTTCAGCAAATGCTGTTAATAATTTCCTAGGAATATCACAGGCTTCATCTGTGCTTGGTGGATTTCTTGCTGACGCATATCTTGGTCGATATTGGACAATAGCAATTTTCACTACCATCTATCTTGCGGTGAGATTTCCATATTAGAAAGTATCAATATATAACCAAGAAAAATGGATTTTATGGACACTTCAAATTGATTCTAATGGGGGGAGGAGGGGACACCATAGAAACAATAAATCCTAAAACTGTGTAAATATTATGATTTATGAAGGCATTTGGCTGCCCTTGCACAGTTGGACTACCAATATATACTTTAGATACCACTGATAATATCATAACATAAAATCTATGGACATTTCTATTCTACTGATCCATAGTGAAAGAATAGGGATAATATCTACTTAAGCTGGAACTTTACCTAATAGATCTCCTTCCTACACAGTCTATGGTAATGTGAGGTTCAATTCAAAAATATTTTCCTTACTAAGTTGTCTGAAATAAACTAGGTACGATCATACTTGTAGCAGTACAAGGACTATTTAATGTCTCTACATATTATAAAATTAGGCTTAGAGAAAAGGGACTCACTAAGTCACTAGGTTTTATCAAAAAGAGAACCAAGATATCAAATTTCTGGTCTCCCTTCCTCCAAAGAAGACTGTATTTTTAGTTTCATATAACCACATACATGAGCTAGTTTTCTATTGGCATCTATCACGTATTGAAATTTTTGACAAGTTCTACTGATGAAAACAGAAGTCAAGTTTTTTAACAGGCACCAACTTTGTATGTTGATTTATTCATAGAACATTTCTACTTTTTTGTTTTCATCTTCTTGAATTACTGCTTTATATTTCTAATCTTTTTTTTAAGTGCTTGAATTTTCCTTTCAAGTCTGTAAGCTGTGTATGTTCTTCATTAAATGTTTTACATGTTTATTTCTTATAGTTTAAATTGTTCAAGAAGCCTTCTAATGAGAATTGCACTATTTTTTTCTCCTTTTCTGAAGGGTCTAACAGGAATAACCTTGTGTGCAACAATGAGCACATTTGTTCCAAACCAAGACCAATGTGGTCAGCTGTCCCTTCTTTTAGGCAATTGTGAGCCAGCAAAACCATGGCAGATGATGTACCTCTATGGATTTCTTTATCTTACTGGATTTGGAGCTGCAGGTATAAGGCCTTGTGTCTCCTCTTTTGGGGCTGATCAGTTTGATGAAAGGAGTAGAGATTACAAGTCTCACTTGGACAGATATTTTAATCTCTTCTATCTTTCTGTCACCATTGGAGCAATTGTGGCCTTTACTATGGTAGTCTACATTCAAATGAAGCATGGATGGGGATCTGCTTTTGGTTCATTAGCCATAGCTATGGGTATATCCAATATGCTCTTCTTTGTAGGCACTCCTTTATACAGGCACAGGTTGCCTGGGGGCAGCCCCCTGACAAGAGTGGCCCAGGTCCTAGTTGCTGCCTTTCGGAAGAGAAATGCTTCCTTTTCCAGTAGTGAGTTAGTAGGCTTGTATGAAGTTCCAGGCAAGCGATCTGTTATAAAGGGAAGTGGAAAGATAGCTCACACTGATGATTTTAGGTAAGCGACTCATTTCTTGCCTGCTCAATTGTAATAACAGTGTCTGGGTTTTGGAGGCTCTGCTATCTGTTCTCAGCAGCAATCAGTTGACCCTCCCACTTTAATAGTTTTTTCAAATGGGGAAGCCGAAGCACCTCTTTGCGCCTGCTTGAAAGTTGAAACCCACATCCTTTGGAGTTTGGGTGATATAACAATTTGATCATTTCCCTTTATGAATGGGGAGATACCTGCATTAATGGTTGGATGAAGAGTCTATAAAACATGGTCAGGACTGTCATAACAATGCTTTTCTTTTTCTGTATGGGCACATCTAAGAGCTGGTCCATCGATCAGTTGGATATTAAGGAAATACTTTTGTTGGATATTTGGTGATCTTAGACCTCAGAAACAATGGAGCATCTCCATTGGTTCTAACTTGTCCTCTCATCATGAGACTCTATTTTTGTATATTGATCCATATTATTTCACATCCTATTGATCATTTTGTTATCAAATCCACATCCTATTGATAATGTGTACAACCTTTTGGCCTGTAGGTGTCTAGACAAGGCAGCTCTGCAACTGAAAGAAGATGGTGCCGATCCCAATCCTTGGAGGCTTTGCACTGTTACACAAGTAGAAGAGGTCAAGATACTACTGAAACTCCTTCCAATACCAGCCTGCACTATAATGCTCAATGTAATTTTGACAGAATTCTTGACTCTATCAGTCCAGCAGGCATATACCTTGAATACCCACATGGGACGTCTGAAACTCCCAGTGACATGTATGCCTGTTTTTCCTGGCCTCAGCATTTTCCTCATTCTGTCTCTCTACTACTCCATCTTTGTCCCATTGTCCCGCCGCATTACAGGTCACCCCCATGGTGCCTCTCAGCTTCAAAGGGTTGGCATTGGTTTGGCAGTCTCTATCTTGTCTGTGGCTTGGGCTGGGGTTTTCGAGAGATACAGAAGAAACTATGCAATCAAGCACGGGTATGAAGCTAGCTTCTTGAGTCCCATGCCCGACCTAAGTGCATATTGGTTATTGATACAATACTGCCTTATTGGCATAGCTGAAGTATTTTGCATTGTGGGTCTTCTAGAATTCCTCTATCAAGAGGCCCCAGATGCCATGAGGAGTATAGGATCTGCTTATGCTGCTGTAGCTGGGGGTTTTGGCTGCTTTGCAGCCTCTATATTAAACAGCATTATCAAGTCTGTTACGGGGGATACAAAGGCAGGCCGGTCCTCATGGCTTTCCCAGAACATAAATACTGGTAGATTTGATTATCTGTACTGGCTTCTTACCGTTTTGAGTGTAATAAATTTCTGTGCTTTTCTATATTCTGCACAGAAGTATAAGTACGGGGAAGAGAGGGATCCGGAGAATGGGGAACAGAATGTAACAATGAGGTGAAAGAAAATTTGTTGACCCAGAAGAGTCTATAAGTGACAAGGGAGATGGGATTTTAGGGTGAAACATCAACTGTAAATTCCACACTTGGCAGTTTCCAACTGTATTGATAAGGTGCAGTTGACTAAAAGTTCTTGTTTCTTGTTTGTGATGTTTGTGTTGAATGACTCCATTTGATTACAAGACGGCTAATTTCATATTGCAAGGACCATTTTGGGCCACTCAGGGCCATGGCCGGGGAGGGTAGACTGGATATAGACTAAAGCTTTTTGGCATTTTCTGCACAATGTGGTCTTCCTTGGACTCAAAACGGTCAAACTCATGGTGAGACGCTTATCAGCCCAAGGCTTTTACCATTGCACCATGCAACATCTCTTAATTAATTTGTCTATCTTTCAATAATCAGAAATGGTCACAGCACATTGCAAGTTTTGTTTGTCTGTTACAAACCCTTTAAGATCCGTAGAGTTGGTCCGATTGAGCACAGAGAGAAACTAGACATTCCTACATATGCAATATACAGCTAGTATCAGTTGAAGACAAGCCTCCTAGGCTCCTACGGCCTATAGATAAGTAAGCTAATGCGTGACAGATTTTGCAGCCAAGGGTATAAATGCCAATGTGAATATCAGAAAACTGGTTCTTCATGGCAAGGTGAAATATGAAATATCCTCTAGGAACTAAAATGCTTCCTAGAAATTGCTCGTGAGCCTCCACAATGACCACCACCATCTGCCTCATTTCAGTAGGATAGGTAGGTATCTTGTCCCTCCATTTTAGTCCATGGTTATGTTTTCTACTAGAGGCACCATTGGTTTCAGGTTAAAATATTTGAGTTGGAACATTTGTTTTCTTTGCCATTTATATCAAAATGAAAACAAATTCTCTAAATAAAAATAAATAAACACAATGAATCTTAGTGATACTTACAGGTAATTTTGTCATAAAGGTTTAGAATAGACTGTTATTTAACGATAGATAGGGGCATGAATGCAGCCAAGCTGTAAGACATGAGGGAAGGGATCAATGCAAAATCGGAAAACATAGGGAGCAAAATATAGGGATTAGTAAATTACGAGGGGATGGATACAAAAAAGCCCCCCCTTTTTTGTCAATTACTATTTCCTCCTCTTTAAGTTCCTACTACCATATTATTATTACGTTCTAATTGATCCTTTTGGTTTTACTTTTACCATTAACGACTAAACTCTCAATTTCTTTTTTTTTTTTTTTATACGTTGCCACCATCACCAATACTTGAGGGAGGGTAAATAGACCATTTCCTCAATGAGTCAATACCATTGAGAATGGAAAGGCTCCATGGGTATTCAGAAATGATATTAAGAAAATTAATCATTCCAAGGATATGCAGGTTTTATTTCAGTGGACTCCAAGAGCAGCAAATGGTTTTACTAGCAAAGCAAGGGGCTAACAGGGAACATTGTTTTTGGGTTCTGTTGTAAGTCTATAAAGCAAATTTTAGGTGGAATGTCTTTGGACATTGGGGTAGCCGAGGCTACCCATTCTCTGTACTAATATTCTCTTTTTTAATAAAATCATTTTCACTGATCAAAAAACAAAAAAAAAAAAGAGTCAATACCATTGCTACAGTAGCCCAATAGAATTGTCCCCATTGTTCCTACTACGAGTGCCAATGGACCGGTTTTGGATTGGACCCCATTCAGTCCAAAATCAATTTAAACAAATTACACGGACCAACAAAACATATTGGATTGGACCAATCCGGTCCAAAATACTCATTAAATTGGATTGGACCTAGTCCGTCCATAATAAGTTTATATTGGATTGGGTTGGATTAAGCCAATATCTGGTCCATTGATATAAGATAAAAATATAGGTATCAATGGACCGGGTTTGAGTTGAAACCAATGTAAATTAAAACAAATTTGAACAGTCTGAACATTAAATTGGACTGGTCAAAATATTCATTGAATTGGATTGGACCTCGTTCGTCTATTTGTAATGGAGTCACATTGGACTGGATCGGATTGGACCAAATCCAATCCAATTGACACCCTTAGTTCCTACCTCCTGGAGCCCTTCCTCGAATTAGGTATTTCTCTGAGAGAGGAAAAGAGGAACAACCGTTGGATCTCCTATCTACGAATAAAAAAAATGTTGCAAGAATGCAAGTCATACTGCAAGTAGTGCATTAAACGCAAACACCAGCACAGGAAAGTGACCTGGCGACCACCCACAGTCTAATGCCCCGTTTGGGAGGGCTAAGGTGAACATTCAGGCTTCAGCTAAACCAGTTTAACTGCTTTGAAACTCTCCCGATAAGCATTCTGAGGAGACGGCCCAAGAAATTAAAAAAAAAAAAAATGATTGGCAGGCTGACAGCTGATTTGGGCTCTCGGGATTTTTCTCTAAACATAGCTTAAAGTCTATCCGTGTAGGCCCCACCTCGGAAAGGCAGAAGCCGCTGCAGTTCAGCCCTAGGTGAAATGGGCAGTGCGCTCGTACCTTGTATGTAACCCACAATCAGCAATTCAGCATTTTAAACCTGTTTGGAATGAGCAGGTTCTGGCACCTTGGAGTCTGAAAACTGGAGATGTTGGTTCGCTGAACAAAAACTATATATACATACTTGTAACTGGAACTGGATAACGGAAAATCGAAACTGTCAATCAACTTCCCAACTTCAGAACCTTTAGCCGTAGAACTGTGGGTTAAAGTGAGACGTTTGTTGTGGGTTCCATATAAATATGAATACGATCAGTAACTGAACCGAAAGAAACACTCTACATGTGATAAATCCAACAAAGATATGTTTATATGAGAGAGATCAAGGAAAGACTTGGCAAGTTGCGAGCCCCAATTGCCATAAATGCAAAGGAATTATAACTAACGTACCATGGACATATTTGATCAGGATTTGTGATAGCCTACATGTATGATTAATTATAGTGCTATTATTAATGAAACCTGGCTAAATAATTCTTGAAGGCTGCCAACTAACATGTTTTTCCAACAATGGAAGAAAAGTAACGGTCATATGGATCAGAAAGATGATTCAACCAAGCAAATAACAAGTAAAGAGTTACTCATGAATCTCTGGTTACAATCCATATGTATAGCATTACGCTGGATCATTGTTATCTATACAAAGCAAGATGGCATTAGTACATCAAAAAGAAAAGTAGGAACATTGAACTGGCTGCAAAGATGTTACATGATACATCTACGGACATGGAAAGGACAAGCACCATCCTCTGCTCCGATGTTATCGCACAAACAAGCTCGAGGAACTTTATTTACACTCTCCTAGATAAACTTTTTTTCTCCCGGTACTTTGAAACCAAAGACCAACTAAATTTTATGGGCTTTCACAGAATTCCATCTCCTGATGTTCATGCAACAATCAAATAACAAACAAAAGAATTTCAGGTCATATGCCATCAAGTTATAAAGGAAACAAAACGAAAAGACTCTAACACGTCTACTGTCAAACAAATATTCAATGAACTTGTAAGTTGAAAATATGCAGCCAATAACCTGGTATCTTTCTCTTATTTCCTAAAAGTTGTAGACAAATTTGTCTAAATGCCTTATTGCACTACCCTCCTATCCCGGTGGAGGAATCATGAGGCCATTTGATCAGTCCCAGTTGATATCAAAACATTGTACCCTACTAGCCCATTCAAGGAATCATATAGCCAGTCCCCCATATGTTTGAAATTCCTCCATTGGTATTTGAGAAAAATTTAAATAAAAAAGCCAAAAAAAAAAGAAATTCAACTTAAAGTTGCTACACGAGAAAAGAGATAGTTGCAGAGACATGGAACCTTTCCCAGTCACCAACCAACCAACCATGTGCAAGATTCCTATCCCACCCAGTGCCTATTTACAAAATAAAGTGTTTCAACAAATATGAGCATTCCTTTCTATTGAATTAAGAACCTTTTTTTGGGTAAACGAATTAAGAACGCAATATTGAGGCATGCCAATGTGAGAAAAGGATAATTTTACATTGGGTAAACAACATGAAAAATGTTTATACATTGGGTAAACAACTTGTTTAGGCTTGAAAAATGTTTATACTTTATACCAGTGCCTATTTAATTGCTTTTTACCTAACGTGGACTTGTTTAGGCTAGCCTCAAGGGGTGTGGCACAAAGGCAGCTCGTAGAATCAGGAATGTAATATGTTCTAGATTACATTAGCTACGTGAAGTAATGCAATTGAGTGAAAAAAGATATTAGAGGTTTTAAATGCTTGAAAATGTTTTTGATTTTATTTTTAAATTCTCATTTGAATATGCTTTACACAATTACATCTTATGTTTATGTATTTTAATTTTAGATAATAGGTTTTTTAAAACATTATTTTAAAAATTAAGTTTATATTTTTTATTAATACTATGTTTAGTACTTTTTTAATTTTTTTATTTTTTTTGAATTTTCTGACATTTTTTTTTATTTTTTAGCACTTTTTTTATAATTTTGCGCCTTGCTTCAAAAAGGCACACGCCTCGCCTTGCGCCTCAGGTGCAAATTGACCCCTCCGCCTTTTTTGCGCCTTGCGCCTTTAAAACACTGATATGGCCCCCTGAAGTTCTCTGACATGCATATTGGATGAGAAAATATTGTCACTATAAATCAGAATAGAAGCATTGGATAGAACTGCCAATCAAAGGGACACTTTGACTCAATTATCCATCAAATTCATTACTCCTGACACAATCATATGGAAGAATCAAAAGGAGCCTAAAACAAGAGTGATATCTTGTCTCTGGACACATTGACGCCCTACTCTGTGTTCTTTCAGGAAAAGGAGGGAGAATCCATTTTGGCTGTTTTTTTCCAAGTTCCTCCTCACCTCCACTGTATATTTTAGATATGCATGTATTTCTTTATTTTCATACATTTTGTTTAAATAGGCATAGCCCTTTCAACAAGCTCAAAACCACTGACATCTAGACACAGTGCTTCATACCTACATAAAACTGGCATAAACTCTTCAAATCCTTGTGCATCTTATGAGATATGAAACAAAAATAAAGAATTAGTTTTTATAAAATTATAACTAACTTCTTTTCAAATAATATATCTAATTTGAAATTATATTACACGATGGAAAGTAATCTGATAGGTACCTTGCCACAGAGTGGACAATTTTCACTTCTTTCCATCCACTCATATATGCAGCCGAGGTGAAAATGATGAGAGCACCGTGCCACAATCTTGGGATTTTCAGGGGTATATTCTGCAAACAAGATACAAGTCATAGTTAAAATAAAAACATTAAATATAAAGATATGGTGCATTTTCCAGCTCTACAACCACTTAAGTGCAATTAAGCATCCATATCCAACAAGTTGAGAGGCCCACATATCAGAATATCGCTATATTAACATAATACTGTTATGAGATAAGAGTACATCCAAAGCATTAAAAAAACAAATGAAATTACCTTCAAGACATGTAGGGCAGACATCTTCATCCTCGGATGATGGTAGCATATAGGATAGTCCATGTGAGCCTTTAGTAGAAAAAACCTTTTCGGAGGACTCTGTACGGCCAACCTTACATTCTTCTTCAGACTCAATTCCATCCCATTTCTTCCCTGCACCCATTGGTTCTACACCAGAGCTACTGCTGTTTCTTCTAAGTGGCTGTGATTCCTCCTGGAAATGGGACATGGACTTCTCACGCCTCGATACTAATCCATCACGCTGCAAGCGAGCATACCTTTGTTCAGCATCATAAGATACTGGTCTAGTAACAGAATGGTACGTGTCAGTCAATGGACTGTCAGGTAATGGGCTGCCCACCCCAGATGATGCCAAAGAAGTAGCCCCTTGAACCGATGATGCCACTGGCCGCCCTTCAAGTCTATGGAACAATGTACTGTACTGCACATTAAAAAGGCAAGCCAGGTAAGAGAAAAATAGAGCACTAGATAAAATAATTATGTATGTTATACCTATCATAGAAAATAAAATAACATAATTAAATGATGGGTGTTGTTAATGTCATCTGTTTACAATTAGTGGTATTTTTGTCAGAATATTTACACAAACAGGGCTTTTTATGTCTTTGTATTTTTCATTTCAAGAATAATATAAAAATTGGAGAGAAGGATCAGTGGACCCAACTCTCACAATTGAACTTTCATTCTTACTCACAACTTGCAACTCGGTGCACAAAGTCTGGGAAGCACAAGTTGGACAAGGAACACACATGCATTCAAAGGTGAAATTCATGGTCAGAATAACATTGCCAGACCTTTAATATGAACAGCGATATCTATCAAAAAAATATAAAGTAAGCAACAAAATTAGCATCACTGCTTTTCCCCCTTCCTAGAAAATTTTAAGAACATTGATTACTCCCTCAGAATTTATATATAGATAGAAATAGATTCCCAAAGCATGTTATTTTCTAGGTTCCATTGCTTGGCTCCAAAAAGTAGGTTGCATGGAATATAAAAATAGCAGACTCTTTACCACATTTTTCATCGATTGTATTGATTTTAAAATGACAAGGGGGTTAATCACTGGAATCCATTAAACCATGGGTCCATCTTGTTTTCCACTTCCATCCAAAAAAGGCCTTATTCAATTGTTTTATTATAAGCATTTCCACGTTGTTCACTATAAGTTTTTTTAGTCCATTTCAAATTTTGAATTGTGTAAAAAATAAGAGAAAGAAAGATAAGTACAAATAAGCAAAAAGGCATAGTGGACAAACAAAATCTAACGTTTAATTTTCATTTACCACAATATTCAGGTGATTATTCATATGTCAAGGAATTTATTTTGAGATATGGTAGACAATGTAATCAGAAAGTGTCAACTGCATAGTATTTACTTTTTCTTTGCTATACAAAAGTGGGTAGCCTTCTTGCAAACCCCAAAATCACCCCAACCCTGGTGAAGGTGGGATCCACCCCCAGGTCTTAGCTTACCAGCAAGCTAGCTGTCACCTTCTAATAAATATTTATTACAATATCCAAATCAGTGCATATATCTCCCCTAAGAGAAAATTTATGGTTCCACCCTTGTGTTTGTGTTGTGTTTCTAACTTTTATAGAGCTTGTCAATAATTGTGTTATATATCCGATGTGTCATGTAATCACAACTATGAGGCGCATACATAAATGTGCCTATAATATGCATGTATAAATACATTATATACAGAAAGAGAGAAAAAACAGGTGCACATGCACAAAGCACATAAAGATCAAAAAATGTAAATGGTGTAGGTGTGAAGAAATCTAATTTCTATTGATTCCTTCACCAATAACACTTTTTGTAATTTTTGGGTGATAACTTATAGTCAATTTGAGTTTTCTAAGGTCAGTTCTAGTTTTTAGTGGTGTAGGAATAGGGTTAATCATTAGATATGCTGTAAGAATTTAAAGGGTCTTACCAATTCAAAAAAAATGAAAGAAAAGGTAGGGAAAAGTATAGAATTTCATTAAACCCAAAAGTAAAGAATACTATAGCATGGTACAAAGACAATGTGGCATACCCCCCCCCCCCAGTGGCACTTAGGCAAGTAGCCCTTGTTGCCTAACTCCAAACCCAATAATTTCAAAACTTTGACTTAATAGAATCAAAATCCTGATTAATAACAGCCCCCCAATACAGCTGGTTTCTAGTCGCATCTGTTTTGCTAGTGCATCAGCCAAACTATTGGCCGATCTTTGTATCCATGTGAAAGCCTCTCTTAATTCCCTGGCCAGCCATCTCACTTCTTTCATTGAGTTCCTGTGATGCCAAGTTCCAAAACTATCATTTTGTAGCCAGTCAATAATTACTCTAGAATCCCCTTCCATAAAGATTATTATTGTTTTTAGTTTGTATAGTTGTAAAACAATCAATAATGATTGACATAGGAAGGGCCTGCTCAATGATTATCCCTAGGTTTGAGAGAGTTATGTCTACTTTAGCAATAGGATGTCAGCCCAAAATGGAATGGATCTGTCTATTTTGGGTGTATATAATGGAGTCATTTTTTACTTATTTGATTAATGACTGAGACTTCTATGTTTATCTATGTGAAAGAATATGTGATTTGAAGTTGTTTTTTATTTAATTTACTGTAATAGGATTCGTAGTTGTTATTCAGAGTCATTGAGTTGAGTCCATATTTGAGCACTCCTATGGGTTATATATGTGGATTCATCTTAGTTGCAGTGCACTTAAGAGTTGTTTCTAGTCAGTTTTTGAGCCTAAATTAGAAATTTAGAGTTTGTAAAGGGAGATTTCAACCCTACATTGAGTCTCTAAATTGAGACATTCTAATGTTGATTTGATGAACAAAAGTAATTATTGTTTTTTACATAAAAGGAAATTTTTTGTTAAAATAGAAAAGCATTACAAGTTGATTGTTGATAAGGTATTACGTTCTTCTTCTTCCCTTTCTCAACCTCCTATCATTCCAAGTCAACAATTTCATTCTCTACTTCAAACTTCCCCCCTTCTTCCCTCTCTCAGTGACTCAACCCCCTATCATTCCATGTCAACAGCTTTGTTCTCCACTTACTCCCCCCACCCCCACTCATCTTCAACTTAGAACCAATTTCCTTCACTCGTCCACCACAATCCCTTCTTCCTGTCCTTATCCTTCCTCCAACACCTCACCCCCCTCCCAAGGAACTTTCTTTTGCTTGTCTTCTTATCTTCTGCTCCTTTCAAAATGTTCAATTGCTTTCTTAACCACCCTCTCCCCATCCAGGAAGAATAGACCAAGAGACTTTCCCACTGTCACCTGTCTCTTAATTAGTTGGTGAATGCCCACCCTTCCCTCATCAATATTCTCCTTACCTAGACAATTCATCTCCCTTAGGGTCCAATTTCTCCTCCTTGCCCCCATGTCTTCCTCCCTCAACTCCCCCTATTCAACGACTTCTCCCCCTTCAACACCGACCCCTCCACTTCTCTGTACTGAGATCCTCCTCTTCCTATTATGCACCTGATGTTGTTGATCAATCCTGACACCCACACTAGAACGTTTTCTCTTCAATCTGCTTCCTATTCCTCCCTCTTTACCAATCCTCGTCCCCCTACTCTCCTCTTCCTTATTAGAGTCACCCATTGCAGGTGAAGAAGACAAAGGGATAGAACTCATCTCAATGTTCAACAGAGTGGCATTATCAATAACCTTCAAACCAGACCGGATCCTCTCCACAATAGCCACTGTGGCTACACCGGTAATCAAGTTCACATGTTCACTCCTTCTAGCCCCACACCTACAGATTCACCGCTGTACACAAACGCCACCCCACTATCATCAGGGATGATCAAAGGTGAAGCTGCAGTCAACCCACCACTCTGATTCGAATCATTTTCACCCTGCCACTGAGCTTCCACTCTTGCCGATTGCGCACAAACTACATCATCCAACTTTGAATGGCCTCAAGACTGCACTTCTTCTACAAAGGAAGGATCACACCCTCAAATGGCCTTTCTCTTCTCTACAACTGCGAATTTCCTCCCATTCTTGAACCTCATAGGACCCAGACCCACTCCTCTTTCAAATCCTCAAATCCTATTCTCTTTTCTCTGCCAACAAATGAGCTCAAACCTTTCGAATAGTATTAGACCTTTCCAAAAACACCCCTCCCTCCTTCACCCACCAATGTGTGCCATAGTAAGACTTTCTCCTTGCAGTCCTACATCATTAAACAATCATTATGACATTAAACTTCAAAACAGGGCTTTTCTTTATATCATTTAGCCTGTCAATGAAATTGGTTAGGCAATCAATTTAAGATATGGTGGATCAATAACATGGTGGTGAAAATGTCGTCAATCAGTTCTTTAACAGCACATACCCCACTGAATAGCTGGAGGAGGAAGTACCGCACGCATATACAATGCCTGTATATGGAATTACTTGGATGAGCATACTCTTCGAACTCCTCACTGCATGGGCAGCAACAGAAAGCACCCATGCCTACTGCCCAGAAAATTTAACTAAAACACAGCCAATTAGAAGAATAAGTAATATGCTTCAGCAGTGCTGGAAACTAGGGATCTGAATGCAGCCTGCTCTTGATATTGGTGAGAAAGTTACTTCCAAATTTCAACTTCATCAACAGCAAACGGAATGTTGCGAGGGGTCAGTATATTCATACAAATTCTGTGATATCAAGGCCTCCTCAGCTGAATTTGTAAATGCAAAGGGACCAACTCAATGTATTATGCTAGACAAAAAATAAAACCTCTTTAGATACTTCCCATTAAGTAATGGTATCAACCGCACAGCCAGTCCTATAACTAGTGATGCAATGGATTGCCATACAATTCTTCAAACACGTGTCCTGCAATCCATACCAGGAAATAAAAGAAATTCATAAAACTAATATTAGATTACAAAGGAAAATTAGAGCGATTAAATAATCATCTTAATGAGAAGTAATAATACATAACTCAAGATATCACAAACTTAAGTGGAACAAGATGCATTTCTGAGTAACTTCTTCATTCTATTTTCTAGATCGAGCAAAACATAAGTAGCATAATTATTCAGAATATCAACATTGATGGTAGTAATATATTTTGTCCACCATATATTTAAAAACTAAGAAAATATGAGAATATAAACCTAAAGGATGGTAGTTATGCCTGCATGAATTCCAGAAATTAGCAGGGGAAAAACTGGTAAGATCAATTAACTAATAGGTGCAGGAGCATCATATATTGCAAAACGTTCATAAAAAAAAAAAAAAAAAAACAAAACAAAACAAAACAAAACAAAACAAAACAAACAAATAAAAATTTAAACAAACAAACAAATGGGCGTGAAGCATAAATGACTTCATTTAAATAGTGATCTTAATTTGCAGAATTTTAGTGCACCTGAATATGGAAATGCATATTTAAATGGAATCATCGCCAACGCCAACATGATACTAAAATTAGAAATGAAGTTACACATGTCCAAATTTTCCATCATTTTGATGATGGATCCATTCTGCGTTATGTACATGTCCAAATTATAAAAACCGGCATTCAGGTAAGAAGAGAAAAGTTTGGTTTATCATGATTTTCTATGTTAACTAAACACATTATGAATATCCACACAATGTGGATATACGACATAAACTCATCCAACTCAACCAGAAAGAACAAATATCGAGATAACCCACCAAGAAACCTAAAACCGATGAGTTGCTTTTTACCATTAAAATCGTTAATGCTGCACTAGAACCAATTCTTCTAGATAAAAGCACAACTATGAACAATATATCTGTCAACCATGGAATCGAAATCCAGAAGACCCAAAGCTAAAGATATTCGTAATCCGACATGATTCGTTACAATTCACACATTCCAACAGCTGCTTGCCCGCCTAAAACAAGATCAAGCCCTAGAAACCATCACGATGATCATGAATAATATCATTGGAAAGCATCAAATTTCGAGGCTATGCCCCAAAAAACCATTCAAAGGATATTTTTTTAGGGCTTTTTTATAAATTCCGCACACAATAAATTCTCGAAAAGCGTGAAAACAAAATGGATTTCGGATTGGTGAGACGGGATTCGATCTTCACATTTTACCTGCGAATGCAAATAACTGCAGGGGCTCCTCTGTTCTGCGCCTGGTAGATAAGGTCACCACTCACCAGAAACATCGGGTTTCTGGCTTGAGGAGACTATCTTGGATGAAAGGGAAGAAGGGGAAAAATGAGAAACCGGAACCGAGGAGAAGGAATACCGACTTACTGAGCGTGGATTTGGTGGAGTGTCGCATTGTTTTGATTATTTTAATTGGAAACCCGGAAAGTTTATTACCATTAGGTCCCTTGTTTAATTTCCATAATCCATACCACCTCTCACCGTTGTGCTGTTTGCATATTTATGGACCTTCTTGTCCCGATCAGGATCAGTGGATGAATTCCAGAAAGCTCTACTTTACCCGTCTGGTAAGAAACCAAGAATCTACTGTCTAATTCGGGTGATTTCTAGCAACCAAACAAAGTTTCAATTCCAAAATTTCAGGTTAAAATTAATTCGTTTTTCTCTCTTCTAATAAATTACATTTAAACGATGATTGCCTTCAAAAAAACATCTAAACGATGTTTACCACGATTGGAAATCAATTGAATTAAACAATTAATGAAACCTAATCATAAAATTTTGCTTGTACGCAATGGCACAAAGGGATTATGACTGTGAAACTTAATCACCAAATAAATTTCGGAGGAAGAAGAGCGGGAACCATCGTGAATCCCAAGAAAAAAGAAAAGAAAAAAAAAAAAAAAAAGAAGGCTTCTGTGTCTAGAACCATTAATTAAACCTTTGATCTTTCTGAGCAAGTGAGCAGAAGTGGAGAAATGGAATGCAATTCATTGCACCTTTTTACTCTCTTTTCTTCGTATTTTCAATCTTTTCCATATCTTTTTGGTGGAGTTGATCTTATAACAAGTCATCACTCTTCCATGTTGGGTTGTTTCAGATTTTGTGGCGGTGATGTAGTCTATAATATTTGCAACCCATACCACCTCAATGTTGCATCGTGTATACATAACCAATGGGTAAATTTGTCATAAAAATAATAACAACAATTCACTAGAGTAAATTTGCCTCGTATAGTAGACCGTTTTGAGCTGAGATCTTCTGCCAATAAAAGACGCTCTAACCCTCTACCAACTTCATCTAACATCGCACATTTCATTATGAGACCTGGACCCACCATTTATCGGTATAACTGTTTAAGATCATATTGATAGAGGGTCGGGATATCTTTTGTTGGCAGATGATCCCGATTAGATGCTTTTCTCATTAGACATTGATGATTATCTAATTCATGTATATAAAAGTAATTGGATCATATGAGATAGGTTTTTTGCTGACAACGTGCCAAACAGTTGTGATGAAGGGAAATTTGACCCGACCTCGCGATCACCCGACATGTGGCAAAGGCAAGCAGCTCGGGACAGTAGAGCGCCCAACGAACATCGGAAGCAAGTCCAAGCTCACTACCAAGCCCGAACTCCAGACCGCTGTACTTAGTCCGAGCTCCTTGTTAGGAGCGAGCTCCCTGTTAAAGGTTCGAGCTCCCTAAGAACCCGAGCTCCCTAAGTCCGAGCTCCCTACCAGGAGCCCGAGCTCCCTGTTTAGAGCGAGCTCCCCGTTAAGGGTCCGAGCTCCCTAAGTAAGAACCCGAGCTCCCTAAAATCCGAGCTCCCTACTAGGAGCCCGAGCTCCCTGTTAAGAGCGAGCTCCTTGTTAAGGGGCCGAGCTCCCTAAGTAAGAACCCGAGCTCCCTAAAATCCGAGCTCCCTATTAAGAACAAGCTCCCTACTGGGAGTCCGAGCTCCCTAGTAAGAGCGAGCTCCCTACTGAGAACCCGAGCTCCCTACAAGGAGCACGAACTATACAGGGCCCCAAGCCTCACAAAGCTGACCCGAGCTGGCCCATGGCAGCTTGGAACACTCCAAATCGAACTCAAGACACCTCGCTCGCCACTCCAACACCACTCCCAAAGCACCAAGCCAGCCAAACGTACCCGACACCAAAGACGTCCGTATCCAAGGGCGACGTACCTGACTGATTTGGGATCTGATGCCTGACAGCCGCATTTCAAACGGCTTCCTGCTACCGCCACCTGCAACCGTCGTCACTAGCCGCAGAGACAACTCCGACAAAAGGAACAGTGGCAGTTCTGCCCAGCCAGAGGAAATGACATCCGAACTGGCAGGAGTTCAGAAGTAATCATGCCCGACCTGATGGAAGCCTGGAAGTGAGTGCGCGAGGTGGTTATAAAAGGCTTCTACCCCCCGGGAACGAGGTATGCTAACTTTCACGCTATCTGGTTATTCTTGCCTTTGAAGGATTCTAACTTGAGCTTCGGAGCCCTTACGCCGGGTTCTCCCCGGAGCTTCTCTTCTCCTTCCGTTTCAGGTCCCTGTTACTCAGTTCAGAGGCAAGATCATCGACAGCTAAGACCGGCCAGATTGTGCATCATCAATTGGCGCCGTCTGTGGGAACGCTTCAAAAGGCCTCCCTCCAAAACTTTCATCCCCTTTTCTTCTTCTCTGAGAAACTCAATACTCGTGGCCTCATCCAGCAACGCCGGACGCGGCACAGAGACGAACACCACCGGGGAACATTCCCAAGTTCCCGTGGTGTGTGTTGGGCAGTTCACCATCCCCCTCTCGGTGGATGGAATCCCCAATCTGACTACGCCACAAGCAGTGGCGCCTGTAAGCCTACCTTCTGCAAACATCCCCTTCCCTCTTCCCCTCGAGACTACCTTCACTGAACCAACCGCCGTCCCCCTGGCAGCTAGCCAAAATCGGTTGGACGACTTAATGCAGTGCATGCGGGCAATGCAAGCCCAGATGCAGCAGTTTCAGCAACACCAGCTTCACCAGCACCAAGTGTTGCACAACCTCTCCCAATACCACTATCAACAGCAGTTCCCCCAACTGACACCGAACCAACCACTGCTCCCACCTCGCCACCCTGCCCCGAAGCCAGTCAAGGCCTCTCCGCAGGATGGGCGCCTCCACCAAGGAAAGGCCTCTAGGCCCCAGAATCCCCCAAACAACCAGGCCTCGTCCCCAGGCCAGAGAGAAAGAAAAGTCATCCCCGCCTCGCGCCTCGCAGGTGGATCAGGAACCTCGTCCGCAAGGTCGGCACCTCGGGTCTCCAAACCGGAGTCCCCACTGGTGGAAAACCGATTCGGCGCACTGGCAGCAGCGGACTACCAGCACTCCGAGCCCATCGAGCTCGGCAACACGGAGGCCAGCAGCGCCAGTACAAGGCCCACACAGCAGCGAAGGCGCCGTCGAAGTCGACGAACTGCCACCCGCGTCTTATCCGAGCTCGGACGAGGTAGGAGTCGCCCCGATTCTCTCAGTTCCTTCCCCCTTCGCCTCAGAACTCCTGGCAGTCCCCTTGCCCTGAGATTTCAAGCTCCCGCCCCTAGACAAGTATGACGGGTCCTTCGACCCCAACGATCACGTGGACACTTTCCAGTCCCAAATGCACCTCGCCAGAGCCAGCGAATCATGCATGTGCGTGGCCTTCACCACCACCCTCAAAGGGGTAGCCCGCACTTGGTACAGGAACCTGGCCCCCGGATCGATAAAGTGTTGGGCTCAGTTCATGCAGGTCTTCACTGCACACTTTGTCACCAGCAAAAGGTGCCCCAAAGTAGAGGAAAGCATCTTCGCGGTAGTCCAGAGGGAAGGAGAACCCATACGGGGCTACATCAAGCGATTCAACGAGACATGCTTACAGATACCGCGGTTAGACCCCGCGGTGCAGCTCGCTGTAGCAAAAAGAGGGGTGACGCACAAGGAGTTCAAATGGCACATGGTAGCCAACCAACCCGCGACCGTGGACGAGTTCCTCAAACTCGCGGACAAGTTCATGAGAACGGAGGAGGAAATCAACCAGCGAACCGAGGGTGGAAACGAGAAAAGAAAGAGGGATGGCGAGCCCTCTAACTCAGCCAACCGAAGAAACCCGGCCCGGGACCCAAAACTGAACCAGTCGTTCCGAGCTCCCCTGCCAGTTCGGACGGATTACACGCCCCTGAACACGAGACGGACCGAGATCCTAATGACGATCAAGGACGCCCCATACGTGAAATGGCCACCTCGCCTAAAGGGAAATCCGAACGAAAGAAACAAGAATTTGTATTGTAGTTTCCATAGGGACCACGGTCACAGTACCGAACAGTGCAATAACCTCCGAGACGAGATAGAGGGGCTCATCCGTCGCGGATACTTAAGAAACTTTGTACAGCACAACAATAATAGCAATAAAGCGGATCAGCCGGGCGAACACTTGAAAGACGCCCCGGAGACTAGCAGCAGGCCTGCCGAACCGATGCAGCGACAGCCTCCGGCAGAAAGGCCAGTTCGGGGAACCATCCATGTAATTATGGGAGGTTCAGTGGTGACGGGATGCACATCAGCGGCAGCCCGGACCTCAGTTCGTGAGGCGGTCCTCGAGGAGAGGAACCCCCCGAAAAGACCGAAGACCGAGGAGCCGATCCTCTTCACAGAAGACGACGCGCGGGGAGTTCGCTACCCTCACGACGACGCACTTGTCATTAAACTCAGGATCAGCAACTTCGAGGTTAGGCGCGTGCTCGTAGATTCAGGTAGCTCGGCGGACATCCTCTTCAAATCGGCGTTTGATCGGCTACAGCTGCCAAGGAGCGAACTAAAACCTGCAAGCACTCCCCTGGTGGGCTTCAGCGGGGAGAAAGTCAGGCCCCTTGGAAAAATAACGGTGCCCGTGGAAGTCGGCACGTGGCCTTGTGCGGTCAGACTCAACCACGACTTCCTGGTGGTCGCGACCCCCTCCCCATACAATGCCATCCTAGGACGGCCAATCACGCATATCCTGCGGGCGGTGGTCTCCACCTACTATTTGGCCATGAAGTTCCCTACGGACTTCGGTGTGGGGGTAGTGCGGGGCGACCAGTTCAAGTCCCGCAAGTGCTACGTTGCCGCCCTAAAGGGCAAGTCCAAGCCGGCCGGCGACCTCGATCTGGAGCGGCCTACGGAGCAAGGCGAAGAACGAGCCTCGCCAACAGAAGAAACAGTCGCGATCCCGACCTCACCAATGGACCCAGCTCGCGCACTCCAGATTGGTGCTTCTGTCAAGGAACCTCTACGGACCGAACTGGTAAGTTTTTTACTCCAAAATTTAGATATTTTTGCATGGTCCGCGGCCGATATGCCCGGTATTGACCCTAGTCTTATAACTCACAAACTTAAACTTAACACTGACCCTTTAGTCAGACCCGTTAGACAGAAGAAACGGAACTTAGCCCCGGAGCGCTGGAAAGCGGTCGACGAGGATGTCGAAAAGCTCCTCGCGGCAGACTTCATAAGGGAAGTCCATTACCCGAGCTGGGTGGCCAACCCTGTGCTGGTGAAAAAGGCGAACGACAAGTGGCGCATGTGCGTCGACTACACCGACCTGAACCGAGCTTGCCCGAAAGACTGCTTCCCCCTTCCTAGGATCGACCGCCTAGTGGACGCGACCTCGGGACATGAATTGCTAAGCTTCCTGGATGCCTACTCAGGCTACAACCAAATCTGGATGGACCAATCCGACGAGGAAAAAACCAGCTTCATAACCGAGTTCGGTCTATACTGTTACAAGGTCATGCCCTTCGGGTTAAAAAACGCCGGGGCGACCTTCCAAAGACTTGTAAATAGGCTGTTTCAGCCCCTGATCAGCACAAAGATAAAGTGCTATGTAGACGACATGGTCGTCAAAACACAGTTTTCATAAGAATTAATACAAGACTTAGATTCTGTCTTCCAAATCCTACGTCAGTATAAATGAAATTGAACCCCAACAAATGTGTCTTTGGCGTCACCTCGGGCAAGTTCCTGGGCTACGTTGTCAATCAACGCGGCATCGAGGCCAACCCAGACAAAATAAAAGCCATCATAGATATGAGACCACCTCGGAAAATGAAAGAAGTCCAAAGGCTAAACGGCCGCATAGCCGCTCTAAGCCGCTTCATGTCCAAGTCGGCAGATCGCTGCCTACCCTTCTTCAAAGCAATCAAAGGCAAAGGGTTCGAATGGACCCAAGACTGCCAGCTCGCGTTTGATGAGCTAAAAGGCTACCTCGCCAGTGTGCCAACCTTAGCTCAGCCCGAGGAAGGCGAAGTCTTAGAACTGTACCTCTCGGCTAGCGACGAGGTGGTCAGTTCGGTACTAGTAAAGGAGGCAGACCGGGTCCAACGACCCATATATTATGTTAGTAAAATCTTGCAGGGAGCAGAGACAAGGTACCCGCAGATAGAAAAACTAGCGTATGCCCTGGTGGTAGCAGCACGGAAACTCCGCCCGTACTTCCAGGCTCACACCGTCATCGTCCTGACCGATAAACCTCTGAGACAAGTTTTACTCAAACCCGAGGTTTCCGGCCGGCTGACGAAGTGGGCCATCGAACTCAGCGAGTACAATCTCCAGTACAAGCCAAGAACTGCCATCAAGGCCCAAGCCTTGGCAGATTTTATCGTAGAATGCACGTTTAGCCTCGAAGCCCCTGAGCCGGTGGAGCCCGAGATCCCCAGTTCGGGCGAACTCGGAGCTCCCAAGCCAAATGAGTCTGAACCCCGTGAAGTAGCAGCCAGTGTGGCATCCCTCCTGGTTAGACCAAGCGCGAATTGGGAGGAGGAGCCCTGGATCCTTCACGTAGATGGCTCCTCGAACCAACAAGGCAGCGGGGCTGGAATAGTGCTACGCGGCCCGAGCGAAACAAAACTGGAATACGCACTACGCTTTGAGTTCGCGGCATCCAACAACGAGGCGGAGTACGAAGCACTGATTGTCGGGCTAAACCTAGCGCACGAGGTCGGAGCAAAGCACATGGTTATCTGCAGTGATTCCCAGCTCGTGGTCAACCAAGTTACAGGCGAGTACGAAGCACGCGAGCTCACTATGATTGCGTACTTGGCAAAAGTAAAGGAAGCTCTGCTCAACTTCCAGTCACTTCATCAAGCAAATCCCGAGGTCCGAGAACACTGAGGCCGACTGGCTAGCACGAGCCACAACGCCAGGAGAACCGTGTACGTAGAGTACTTACCTCGGCCCAGCATTCTCGGTGGGGCAGAAGAGGTCGCTCCCGTCACCGAAGTAGAGCCGAGCTAGATCGACCCACTCGCGAGCTTCCTGTTAGACGGAACCCTCCCCGCGGACCGCAACGCAGCCAAGAGGGTGCAGCGCCAGGCAGCCAAATTCGTCATGATAGACGAACGGTTGTACCGACGATCCTACACGCTCCCCTATCTACGATGCTTGCGCCCAGCCGAAGCCGAGCTGGTACACCGCGACATCCATGAAGGCTTGTGCGGCGGACACCTGGGGGGCAGAGCCCTCGCCCAAAAGGCACTTCGACAATGATACTATTGGCCAACGATGAAGACAGAGGCAATCGAGCTCGTCAGAAAATGTGATAAGTGTCAGAAGCACGCCAGCATCCACCATCAGCCCGCCGCCGACCTCAAATACCTCACCAGCCCATGGCCCTTCGTCCAATGGGGGATCGACCTCCTGGGGCCATTCCCACCAGCGGCAGGCGGAAGAAAATTCCTAGTGGTGGCAGTAGATTATTTCACCAAGTGGATAGAAGCCGAACCCCTGGTAATAGTTACAGCCCGAAACATACAAAACTTCTTCTGGAAGAACATCGTATGTCGCTTCGGGCTACCTCGGGTACTGATCTCCGACAACGGCAAACAGTTCGAAGATATCAAGTTCCAAGAATGGTGCTGAAGTATGGGAATCAGTCAGAACTTCACATCGGTCGCACACCCACAGGCAAATGGCCAAACAGAAGTAATGAGTAGAGCCATCCTCCGCGGATTGAAAGCGCGATTGGACCGAGCCAAAGGTTTGTGGGCAAACGAACTACCAAGTGTTCTATGGGCACACCGAACCACGGAAAAAACTGCCACAGGTGAGACCCCCTTTAACTTCACCTACGGCACCGAAACAGTGATCCCGGCAGAAATCGAAGTGCCTACGTTGCGACTAGAAGCGTACGACGAACAAACGAGGGCGAGTTACGCACCAACCTCGACCTACTGGACGAAGTGAGAGACCTCGCGCACATCCGAACTGCGGCCTACCAGCAAAAGGTAGCTCGGTATTATAACGCGCGAGTAAAAAAGATGAACTTCCGCGTCGGCGACCTGGTTCTCCGTAAGGTCATGGTGCCTGAACCCGGCGTAGGGAAACTTGGACCAAACTGGGAAGGATCCTACTGAGTAAAGAAAGCACTCAGTGGGGGAGCATACGAGCTCGGAACCCTAGAAGGAAAACAAGTACCTCGAGCATGGAACGTTGTCAACTTAAGAAGGTACTACCTATAGGCCACCAAGGCATGTACTCCGAAGCCATTTCATGTTAGAAAAAAACTGAAGGACCGAAATGGTCAATTCGGCAAAAAACATAGCTCGAAGACAGGACAACCAGTACATGAACAGAAAGCCATTTCATTTCAGAATAGATGTGTACATTCAAAAAAAAAAATGAAGTGTACATTTCATTTCACAAGCCAGGGGCCACTTCATCATTATCAGAAGCCACTTCGACAGCGCCTGAAGGACCTGCCTCCCCCTCGAGGTCGGGGTACGTATTCCGGATCATCCACCGACTCAGCTTGAAACCCCTCCTGTAGGAGTCTACCATCAGGTCATCGAAATCCGGCGAAGCAATGTAATCGCTGACAGCCTTCTTCTTCACGTCTTCGATGCCTTGAGAGAAGATCTGAGTCCTCTCCCTAATATCCTCCTGAAGATACTCGACCTGGTGCTCCAGGTCCAGCTTCATTTCCGCCATACGCTGCACCACTACTCCCATAGCCTCGGCATCCCTCTGAGACCTCGCCTGCCTAGACCGCGCACGACGAGCAGCAGCATCAGCAGCACGAGCATTCTCCTCGGCAGTCCGAGCAGCCTCCTCGGCAGCTCGCACCTGCCTCGAGCATTTCTCCACTTGGTTCGCCAAGGCGTGAATGGAGGAGTTCACCTATCAAAGGAAAACGGGATCAAAGAAACGAATAAAAGAATAAAAGCCGAGCTCTAAAGAAGGGATCACTTACCACCATGGCATGAGTAACGGCACGGCAGGCCACTTGGTGCAGAGGGAGCTCGGTCCATGCCGCAGCTTCCTCAGGAAACATCGCCTCCTTACTCCGTTGAAGAGCATGAACAGGCGACAGCACACTCCTGAAGTCCCCCGGGGCCTCCGAGCCCGACAGCCCAGCTCGCATATGAGCGGACTCGGAATAGGCGGGAGCCCCCGTGTGTGTGGTTTCGGCATAAGGAGCCCCCGCCGGCTCTTGCATAGGAGGAACCATCTCGGGCTCCTCTGCCGGATAATCCGGCACCTCGGGCTCCGCAGCTCGGGATGGCTCGGCGCGAGCTCGCTTAGCCACCCGCTTTCTCCTCTTCATGCCCTCGAACAAGTGCCCACCTCGGGTCCCTCGAGAATCCATTGTACCTGCGAAAAGGAGTTCGGCATCAGTAAGACGTAAAAGAAGAGCAAGACAGGATCACTAGGGAAAGAACCTACCCGAACTCAGGCCCGCAGCAATAAGCTTGGCCTCCGTCAGATACCATTGGCAATCCAGCCCAAGCCGCGCCCATTGCCGGAGGCCCTTCGCCGTCTCCTCATCAAGTGTGATGCCGGAATCAGGAGCGGCCATCCCCCAGCCGGTCTGAAACGGCCACCCCAGCGCACTTCGCACCCCAAAATAGTCCCGCTTCCACGCCGGGACCTTATTGGGGAGTCCGTGTAAGAGCTTGAAGCCCGGGCGAGGGGACAGGTAGTATGCCCGCCTACGCCCAGGAAGGGGACCCACTTGCTTTTTCAACATTAAAATGGAAGAGAAAATCTCCAGATCCAGAGGAAAGTTCTCGTCGCAAAATAAAGAGATCGTTCCCACTAAGTTCCTAATGGAGTTCGGGTGAAGCTGGCCGACCGACACACCAAAGTGGTTTAGGACCTCGACAAGAAGAGGGTGGAAGGGCAGTCGCAGCCCCGCAGCGAGCTGTTCCCGGAAAATCACGATCTCCTCAGGACCATGTTCCCAAGGGAAGTTGCCCGTAGGGATAAAGTAACCGTACTCACTGGGCAAGTCGTAGTAGTCTACGAGGATTTGAAGTTCCTCAGGCGTCATAGTCGAAGGGCCGAACTGGTCTACAACCCGGCCACGACGGGAGGTGGACGCCGACCTACCCGAAGCACCTCGGGTGGTAGGCCCGACCCTTTCCTCAGGACCTACATCGGGCTCACTTGAACTACCGGGGAACGCAAACTGGTTCGTAGAACCTACATCAGACCCGCTTGAACAGTCTGAACCCTCCAAACCAGACATCGGGAAACGGAACGGGATTCCAAAAAACTCACCCGGGAAGAAGACTAAAGCAGACCACGAAAACTCGAACAAGCAAGGAAACCTGGGACGCGAGCTGAAAAGCCTGGACGCGAGCTCAAGATGTACAATAGTAGCAAGGACGCCCCCCCCCCCCGCGCGCTATTTATATCCATAGCGGCCGGAAAGCGACGGCCCAGATCGAAGCCAATCCAACGCCCCACAGCCACGCTAAGCCGCACGTCTTCCAAGACCAATCAACGCACGTCTTTCTGAAACTGACGGAGCGTCGCACACGTCTTGTCAAAGGACAGGTGTCGCACGCGTCTTCCCGAAACTGACGGGGTATCGGCGCACGTCTCCTCGCAATAAAAGCGACTGCAACGCAACTCCCGAACAACTGCCGCGCCAAGACGGGACCGTTGTCGCAGGGAGTGGGGGGCAATTGATGAAGGGAAATTTGGCCCGACCTCACGATCGCCCGACACGTGGCAAAGGCAAGCAGCTCGGGACAGTAGAGCGTCCAACGAACATCGGAAGCAAGTCCAAGCTCACTACCAAGCCCGAACTCCAGACCGCTGTACTTAGTTCGAGCTCATTGTTAGGAGCGAGCTCCCTGTTAAAGGTCCGAGCTCCCTAAGAACCCGAGCTCCCTAAGTTCGAGCTCCCTACTAGGAGCCCGAGCTTCCTATTTAGAGCGAGCTCCTCGTTAAGGGTCCGAGCTCCCTAAGTAAGAACGCGAGCTCCCTGTTAAGAGCGAGCTCCCTGTTAAGGGGCCGAGCTCCCTAAGTAAGAACCCGAGCTCCCTAAAATCCGAGCTCCCTATTAAGAACAAGCTCCCTACTGGGAGTCCGAGCTCCCTACTGAGAACCCGAACTCCCTGCAAGGAGCACGAACTATACTGGGCCCCAAGCCTCACAAAGCTGACCCGAGCTGGCCCATGGCAGCTCGGAACACTCCAAACCGAACTCAAGACACCTCGCTCGCCACTCCAACACCACTCCCAAAGCACCAAGCCAGCCAAACGTACCCGACACCAAAGACGTCCGTATCCAAGGGCGACGTACCTGACTGATTTGGGATCTGACGCCTGACAGCCGCATTTCAAACGGCTTCCTGCTACCGCCACCTACAACCATCGTCACTAGCCGCAGAGACGGCTCCGACAAAAGGAACAGTGGCGGTTATGCCCGGCCAGAGGAAATGACATCCGAACTGGCAGGAGTTCAGAAGTAATCATGCCCGACCTGACGGAAGCCTGGAAGTGAGTGCGCGAGGTGGTTATAAAAGGCTTCTACCCCCCGGGAACGAGGTATGCTAACTTTCGCGCTATCTGGTTATTCTTGCCTTTGAAGGATTCTAACTTGAGCTTCGGAGCCCTTACGCCGGGTTCTCCCCGGAGCTTCTATTCTCCTTCCGTTTCAGGTCCCTGTTACTCAGTTCAGAGGCAAGATCATCGACAGCTAAGACCGGCCAGATTGTGCATCATCAAGTTGGTTGATAAGGTCTCCTCTCCCACTTATATCTTGATTAGGGGGTTATGGGTTGGGGGATGGATTACCCCTCGTTATAAGAAATTCATATATACAATACAAAGATTTGCCTATTTATTTATACTCCTAAACTGAGCCATAATAAAAAAATAAAAATAGGGTTGATATGAAATGAAGGATCCAACACACTGATTGTATATTTCCAGTCCTACCCCCTTTCTGATTTCATTTTTTCAATCATATCTCCTGAAGAGAATGAGACAAGTCAACACCCTGATTTTATATTTTCAATCCTACCCCTTCCTGATTTCATATTTCCAATCATATCCCCTAAAGAGAATGGGACAAGTAGATTTTCATATTTACAATCGTATCCTTTGAAGAGAATGGGCCAAGTAGATTTTGGGCGAACACCCTGATTTTATATTTCCACTATTGCCCCTATACTCTAATTTTTATGGTAGATGGGTAATCCTATTATCTATTTCCTTTATTACTCTTCTTTAGTTATTATTATTCCAATTACATATCTATTTCTATTATTGCCCCCTTTAGTCATTGTCATTCCAATTGTATTTTATAATATTATATATAATATTTTATATTTCCATTATTGTCCCTCCTTAGTCATTGTACCCTAATTTCTCTATAACTCTATAATAAAAATGAGGATGATAACAATGTTTCGTCAAAAAGCTTGATTACACTTTCCCTTTTTTATAGGGATGCAAATGGATCGGATTGGATTCAAATCAGGGTAGATTCGAATCCGATCTGATAAATTATAGGTCTAATCCAATCCGATCGGATCTCACAAATATTGATTTAGATTCGAATTTGATAAGGATGTTGGATATTCAAATCTGATCCAATCATATTTGATTTTTTAAAATAATAAATTATTAAAAAAATAAAATTATAACAATTTAAATAAAGAAAAACAAAAAATGAAAGTATTTTTCAACTATTTTCATCATGTATACATGTTTTTTTTTATAAAAATATAAATAACATATTGGATCCTTTTGAATTGGATAGGGGTGATCCGAATCCGATTCAGTTTTTAATCGGATCCGATCCAAAAATCCGTAATGAAGATATCCAAATATGTTAAAATAGGATCAGATAGAATCATGATCCCTCTTTACCCTCTAAGTTTTTTGTTATTCCAATATTTATTAAATGTGATGTACACTGAAATAAAGCTTTTTCCAATAAAAATGAATGCTAACCATTAACATACTGACTATCAACCAAAGTTGCATCCTTTAATTTTTACCTTCATCATTTTTTTTTATGTTCCAATGTTTGATATCTCATAAATGTGAAACTATAAAGTGGGTTATACCCAACATAGCCCAGTCACTATAGCAATTGGGCTAAGTCCATACCCCCGAGTTGTGTTGCGTTTTGATTTTGAGGCTTGTGTGTCAACACGATATAGAACAAAAAAGTGGACCATAGCCCATCACCAAACAGGTATATATATATATATATACACACACTATTTTATTCAAATTATATTGTATTTTTTTTTAATTTCATGTATAAACAATTGTATACATCGAAATTCATAAGAATAAAATTTTAAAATTTTTTTTGAATTTCTTGTCTATTTTGTTAACTTATATATATATATATATATATATATTCATAAGTTCATTCTTTTTTCAAAATTGTAATAAAAAATTAAATCATGCCTCTCACACCTTGGCCTATGGTTGAGCCCGATTGGGCTTGTGCTACAGGCCTAATCTTTGAAGAGTTTCAGGCCAGGTAGGGCACGACCCACCTAGGACCACATGTTGGCACGGCACGACCTGTTAAAGCATAGACAACCTGCAAAATCGTGTCGTGCCGACATGACACAACCCACTTTATATTTTCTGATAAAGTAGTGAAAAGTGCAAATTAGATACAATACAAAAAAGGGCACGAAAGATAGTAGATAACACACATACAAATAGATGAGAAAGTAATAGCAAAGAAATAATTATAAATTGTAAAACATCAATCGAATCACTTTTTGATGGCCTAAATCCAAGTTCTTCCCAAATTGGGGTCAAGTCAATATTTTCATCCCAAATTGTATTTTCTTTATTATACTTGATTTGCATTAATGAATTTAGTTATAGTTTTAACTACTATTTTTTCATTCATTTTCACCCGTGCATCGCACGGGCTTCTCCACTAGTATATAAATAAAAAAACCATAAAAGTTGCATCTCAAAAAATAGTAAAAATCATAAAAGATGAAATATAAATATTTTAAGGAAGGTTGTTAGTATAATATTAAAAATAAATTATTAAAAAAGAAAATATAATAATTTAAATAAAGAAAAACAAAAAATGAAAGTATTTTTCAACTATTTTCATCACATATACATGCTTTTTTATAAAAAATAAATAATATAAAAATTTTATAAAAATATAAATAACTAATTGGATCGTTTTGAATTGGATAGGGATGATCCGAATTTGATTCAGTTTTTAATCGGATCCGATCCAAAAATCCGTAATGAAGATATCCAAATCTAATAAAATAGGATCAGTCTTTGGATAAGATAGAATCATGATCCCTTATTAAATGGGATGTACACTGAAACAAAGCTTTTTCCAATAAAAATGAAGGCTAACTGTTAACATATTGACTATCAACCAAAGTTGCACCCTTTAATTTTTACCTTCATCATTTTTGGATGTTCCAATGTTTGATCTCTCATAAATGTGAAACTATAAAGTGGGTTATACCCAACACAACCCAATCACTATAAAGTGGACCATGCTGGTATAGGTTTGTAGCCCATCACTAAACAGGTATATATATATATATATAAACTATTTTATTCAAATTATATTGTATTTTTTTTTATTTTCATGTATAAACAATTGTATACATCACATTTCATAAGAATAAAATTTTAAGATTTTTTTGAATTTCTTGTCTATTTTGTTAATTTATATAACTGCTCATTATTTTTTCAAAATTTTAATAAAAAATTAAATCATGCCTCTCACACCTCGTCATATGGTTGAGCCCGATTGGGCTTGTGCTACAGGCCTAATCTTTGAAGAGTTTTAGGCCAGGTAGGGCATGACCCACCTAGAACCACATGTTGGCACGACACGACCTGTTAAAGCATAGACAACCCACAAAACCGTGTCGTGTCGACACAACACAATCCACTATATTTTCTGATAAAGTATTTAAAAGTGCAAATTAGAGACAATACAGAAAAGGGCATGGAAAATAGTAGATAACACGCATACAAACAAATGGGAAAGTAATAGCAAAGAAATAATTATAAATTGTAAAACATCAATCGAATCACTTTTTAATGGCCTAAATCCAAGTTCTTCCCAAATTGGGGTCAAGTCGATATTTTCATCCCAAATTACATGTTATTTATTATACTTGATTTGCATTAATGAATTTAGTTATAGTTTTAACTGTTATTTTTTCATTCATTTTCACCCGTGCATCGCATGGGCTTCTCCATTAGTATATAAATAAAAAATCATAAAAGTTGCATCTCAAAAAATAATAAAAATCATAAAAGATGAAATAAAAATATTTTAAGGAAGGTTGCTATAATATTAAAAATAAAGAACGAAAAAAATATAAACAAAAATAATAAAATTGTTAAATTAATTAGATTAAAGAGTATTAAAAATTTAAAATTAATTAATTGATCTAGGTTCACTTGAGTATAATTTAAAAATTAAAAATTATTTATGTTATATGAATATAAATTAATTAATTAATCTAACTTATATTCAAAATATCACAACAGTGCTCCATTCCTACTCATTTTGCTTTTAGTATATATACATTCATACATACATACATATATATATATATATATATATATATATATATACATACAATTAATTGGCATGTATACTTGGATGATGATTCTAATATTTTGCAAGTAATTAAGCTGGGGTCATTGGACAAATCTGCCACAAATATGGATGGCCAAGCAAATTAAAGGTATTGCTTTTCTAAAATTGAAATGAAAAATCCAAATTAAAAGAAAAGAAAAACCAAAATTTCAATGTATTGTTTATCTATATGTATTTGCTTGATATATGATGTTATTCTATATTCACAATATTATAACTTAATTACCACTCTTAATACGTCTTGTATTTGAAAGGTCTTTGTGTGTTCAAAATCTAGTGTTCTTACCTATTTTATTAATTTCAGCCAATTATTTCTTAAAAATACAAGATAATTTTAGGTTGTACGTATTTGGATAAGATTTAATTTGTGTTCTTTTAAGCCCCACCCCCTAAAGCACAAACTCCCAACTTTAGGCTTTATAGTTTAGGCCCAATTTTTTTTGACTTTAGATTATGTTTTTAAAAAATACAAATAGCTTAAAACACTTTTTGTCACATTGTTATTTATCATAGCCGAAAACTCAAAAGCAAAAGCTTAGCCAAACATAACCTTAATGATTAGTTAACTTTTAAATGAAATTTATTTTGACTTGAATTCATAGTTTATTGTAGACAATTAATACAAAATCTTTCTATAACTGAAATTTACACATCATAGATCCAATGTAGGAGATCTACACTAAACCCAACTGAATTAGATACCTTTAAGCATCAAATAAATGGGCCATTTTCCAAAGAATATCATCCTTGTTTTCTTGACCATTAACCGATTAATTTATAGAATTGAATTGATTATTTTGTCCATAAACCATTAGTACACGGATCAATGTATTAATAGATTTTATGATATCATTGGTAGCAGTTCAAATATACTAGTCAGCTATCTATATTCTATAATGCATGCTCTTATTATTAATCTCTCTCTATCTCTTTTCGGATGGGGCTTGGGGGTCATTTTCATATAATGTCAGCTTTGTTTGTGTCCACAAAAATGCTGGTTAGGTATAATATTCGGATTTGCTCCTTGTATATTGTAAAATGATATGTAGATATGTTTTGTGGTTCCCGACTATTGAAATACACACAGGCTGTGTTTGGTTCGAAAGAAGAAGGTAGGGAAAGGAAGGAAAATAATAATTATTTTTTTTATGTTTTCTTTCAAATCAACTAAATGATTTAGGCCATATTTGGGAGTGTTTAAAAATAAGTGTTTATTTGAGTCATTAATCACTTATTAATATTTGTGAAATAAGCCCGACATAAATGCTTATTTTAAAATTAAGAGCTTATTTTTAAGTCCAAAATTTCAGCTTTTTTTAAGTGCTTATACAATAAACACTTATTCAATTTTTTTCTTCCAAAATTATCCCTAATTGAATTTTAAAATACCACTTATAAAATTATTACTACTTGAATTTTATAAAAGGACTTTTATGAAAACACCTTTACAAAAATATTATTATGAAAGCACCTTTATAAAAATACTTTTAAGAAAGTACTTTTATGAAAGCATTTCTATAAAAACACTTTTATGAAAGCACTTTTACGAAAATACTTTTATAAAAGCACTTTTACGAAAGTATACTTTCACAAAAGTGCTTTTGTAAGGGTACTTTCTTAAAACAACTATCGTAAAAGTGATTTCATAAAAGTACTTTCATAAAAGTGTTTTTATAAAAATATTTTCATAAAAGTATTTTTATAAAAGTAATTTAATAAAAGTGCTTTCATTGTCTTTTAATAAAAGTGATTATTCGAATAAGCACTTATTCAATAAATACTTCTTTTTAACTTAAGCACTCCCAAACATGACTTTATCTCTTTGTCTTTTAATGGATAAAATAATTAGATAGTAAAATGTTTAAGGGTGTAATGCTTTATCCAATTAGTGAGTAAGGAGCTCACAGTCATTTCATGGGTCGATGGTGATAATAATTATAATATTCAGTAACAAAATAAATTAGGGTGGATAAGTCCGAGCCATTTATGTGATTATGTCAGATTTGAAAATTCTTCTTTTTTTTTTTTGAAATCGCTCATAAGCATCATATTTCATTCAATCAAGAAAATGATACAAAAAAAAGGCCAATGACACCAATCAAAAAATCCAGGAACAATTTCTCAAGAGAACAAAATAAGACAATGGATGGAGGAGGATCAAAAGATCTTTTGCAAACGAGAAAACGGTGAGGTCAAATCACCAATAGAAGAAAACAAACACATCTACAATCCACCAATCCGTCATAGAATGCGAATGAAGCTCACAGAGGAGGAATCTAAAAGACTGCCATCACCAGAAACTCACTATGAACAGCATCAACTGGAGATCCGCGAACGAGATTCACCATGAACAACAACTGTTGGAAAACCGTGAACTGATAGAGGAGGAAACCAAGAGATTGCCTTCGCCTGCAGATAACAAGCTTGAGTGAGAACTTCGAACAAAATCAAATCACGAATAAAGCAAACAAAACATTGAGAAAACTCAAAAGAAAAACCTCAAGAAAATTTGAGAGGGAGGCTCTTTCAAAATAGAGAAAGAGGGAAGAGGGAGAAAAACCAGAAGGAGAAAGGTGAAGGAAAACTCGGATGGGCGACTCCCTAGAGGGGATCTCGAAGGGAGCCGCCCCCAACGAAATCCCTTTGAGAGCGCCTCTAACAACTAAACCCTAGCCTTAAACTTTACAAATTTGTATTATTTTCGATGGCTCCATGATTTGAAAATTTATTTAGTCATTAATAGGATCAGATAACAAAATTAACGATTTATCGAATTGAATTCGGACATTGCTTCATCCAATCCATCAATACTCGATATGATCCTGTAGTATATACATATGTAAAAATAAAATTCTTTTAGTATTAGAAATCTTTAAAATTATGCTAGATTTGGGATTTATATAAAATTATTTTCTTATTTATAATATATTTTTTTGTTTATGTTTATTTTTAGGCTTGTTTACAACTGGACAGGACTTGGGACATCAAACTGGTCTGGTCTTCTCTTGGTCTTTTGTCCCTAACCCTAATATCTCTGCTTTCGCACGTGCCAGTTCTTCAAAGTTCAGAAGTCCGAAGGGACCGGGCGTTACAGAGAAGAACTGAAGAATAAGAAGAAGACTAGAATTATTAGAAAAGAAAATGAACCGTATGTTATTGTGATGTCATAAAGGAGACAAATAAACGGCACGCACTCACTAGGGGAGTTTAACTCATCACTACATCAGTTAAGAGTTAGTGGCTTTAGTGCCCCACCCCCCCACAGACATTATTGTCTTTGCCCTGCCTTGTTTGTAAAGCATGAAATCAAAGGATTCCAAAGGAAACCCATCACTTGATCTGTCGAATTTCAGCTTTTAATCTCTCTTTTAAGCTCTACCATTGTCTCATTTTCAGGACTCTGAGGGAGACAAAAGGCTTTTTCTTGCTCCTTCTTCTGTGTTCTCAGAGATGGATAAAAATAACAAAGACGTCATACGCTTGGAGCGTGAATCGGTTATTCCAGTTTTGAAACCGAAGCTTATCATGACCTTGGCTAATCTTATAGGTACTGAATAGAAGCTTCGTTTCATTCGGTTTGCGATATTCGTAGTGATCTCTTCTGGTTCTGCTTCTGTAACTTCTATGCTGCGCTTTCCTTTGATGTTGTCATGTGGATAGTTGTGGTTTTCTTAAATTTGAAATGTGTCCTTGCAGTTTTCAGCGAGTGGCTGTGTTTTATACTTTTATCTGCTAAAGTTTGAAATGGGTCTCTTTGAGTTGATTTATATATGATAATTGTGTTCGCTATTCATACTTTGAAGTTCAGTGTTATTATGACACTGGCTAATGCTGTAGGTACTGAATTGAAGCCGCATTTCGTTTGGTTTACGATTTTTCTCTGTATCTCCCATTTTTTTGTTGTTTTTGCCATGTCGGTAGTCGTGATTTTCTTAAATTTGAAATGGGTTGTTGTGGTTTTTTGATGTTTTCCCGTGCTTGATTTGCTCAAAATTGAAACGGGTCTCTTCGAAAATCTATGGGTCCTGTTTGGTTCATATTTCTGAATGAATGTTGTTCAGGAGTATTATTACCGTTCCATCTTCTAATGGAACAATTCAGCATAATAACCCTGTCGAGAAGATGCGAGAAATTCTTGAAGTCCCACTCTTCAATTATTATTTTTTTTAAGTAATGGATTTTGTTTGATCTTTTGCTATTTTCTACTTCTACTTGCTTCTTTTTGTGTCTCTGTATATGAATGTGCTCAGATTCAAAATATCCTTTTAGTCAAAATTTTATTAGGTGTGTACTGTGGCATTGATTGGATTCTCAATGTGTATTTTATTCTGTTTTCTTGCAGAACATAATTCAGATCGTGCTGAATTCCTAAAGCTCTGCAAGAGAGTTGAATACACAATCCGAGCTTGGTATCTCCTACAATTTGAGGATCTGATGGTACAACCATTTCTTCCTTGGTCTTATTTACATAAACAAAACTAAGTTTTCTTATGGTTGTACTTCTGAATAATAGTGTTTCTATGTTGGATACTTTCTTGCTTGATGTTCCTGTTTCCACTGATCATTTGTTTTTCCTTTGTAGCAATTGTACTCCCTCTTTGACCCTGTTCACGGGGCTCAGAAATTGGAGCAACAGCATTTATCTTCAGAAGAAATTGATGTTCTTGAGCAGAATTTCCTGGCCTATTTATTCCAGGTCAAATGTCCAGTGCATATTCTTTAATTTCTTTATATTAATATGCCCTGATATGTCCTTGATAGCAAAGCAACAAGTTAATTTATTTCATGAAAATGTTGTCAAACAAAGCTAACAGTCTTAAGCTGATGTCAACATATTAAATTTCATGTTTGCAACTATTATTTGTGCTGTTAATAGTTTATATATTTGGGGGGATCATCATTTAATATAAATGCATTATTTTGGTGTTTGATATAAAACAATTTCAAGGGCATACCTTTGAATAACGGACTCAGCTGTATGGACGTGTTAGCAGATTGGTGTTTAGGGATCTTTGAGTATATTCATGTATTAAGTCAGATTATAGGAAGACCTAACTCCTGTCGTGGCTTGCAATCATTTGTTCATGATTCTGAGCTTCTTCTCTTCTCTTTTATATCTGCCTTGTCTTATCGTTTCTCCTGATGTGTATCTTTGAATTATTTATAAAATTTTACTTTTTTCTGGTAGAAGCTTCAGTTTGATCTACCTCTACCTCTTTAAATTCTTTGTGCCAACTTCTAATCCCCCTCCTGATGTGGCCACACACTTGTTTCTACTACTCACATCTGGTGCTGTAAAACTTGCAGCTTACAATTGAGGCTCATCTGGCTTGTTGCTAAGTTTTGACGAATTAACCTTGAAGTTGATGTTGAATAACTGATCTACCATGTTGTATGTTGTGCTTATGATGTTTAGAGTTCAAACATTTTAGCCTATGTAGGACTTGAACTTAAAAGCTATAATGTTTGTGTTAATAGCACAATACTTTGACTGGTTGATGTAATGAGATTTTTAAAATACTCTATTTCTTTCAGAATTTAGATTTTTATATTCTTGTGTCTTAAGTTCTCTTTTGATTTTTTTTTTTCAAAAGTGGCACCTCAGTTTGTTAAGACACATACCTTGCCTTGTGCTTCAGGCTCTAAGAACCTAATTGGCTTCTCACATTAAAACACTGGTCATATCTCCATTTTATACAAATTATGTACTATTAATAAAACTATAAATTTGCATAGAGAGGAATATGGAAAATGTGGCTTTCTCATTCTATTAACTAAAGGGGCATATTCTAGAAACCTCCAAAAGGGCCATTTTTGGTCCTGGCTATTTGGGGTTATGGGAGGTGCAGGCTGGATATGGACCTAACCTCTGGCATTTTTTGAACACAACAAAGTGGCTATTCTCAGACTCAAATCCACATTCTCATAGTTTGCCTGAAACTTTACTATTTCAGCAAGCAATGGTACATCAGATTTCTTTTTTTAAATATCAATTTAGCAACTAGAACCAAGTGGCATATCTGAAACTGCTCCATGACAAGATGGTCAGACTGTTTGACATGACCTGGTCCCAAAACTGGGTTTCAAAATGGATGGTTCTCTAAATTGTTGACTTTTTCAAAGCATTCAAAACAACCATACTAAAGGGTTTTATATTAGATACTATTTATTTAGGCTCTTCAGTCCCATGCCCAAATAAAGGAGGAGGGTTTTGTCAGGTTGGCAGCCAGCATACAAACCTTTAGCAATCCAATAAGAATATGGATCTTCAGTCAATTTTTCTTGACAGAGCAAAAGGGAAACAGAAAATTTCATTAGGCATTTTTCCTTATGCAAATGGAGAAATTTTTGGGGGAACGTAATTTTTGGTTTCATTAGGCATTTTGCATGTCCTACCATCTGTCCTACTGTCTAGATGTTACTGTTTATGATTAGGTCATTAGGTAATAGCTGTGCCTTCCAGTACCTCAGGTTGTTGGCCAGAGTCCTAGTCCTATTCTCCACTCACTGCCAAGTTATTCAAGTTCCATATTCGTGGGAGGACCCTTGTGTTGTTTCAAATGCACCTATCCTTCCATTAGCTCTTGGGTTTCCTTCAGAAACCTTGTACTGTTAAATGTGAAACAATTTTGAGAGGTGATTTATTCATATGACCAAATAGAATTAGAAATAACTGCATTAGGAATGGCATAGGGGTAGCCCAAGTAGGCGACAAGAAGAAGAAAAGTCAACTGAAATGGTTTAACAATATACATAGACAAGTACAACCAATTATTGCACTAGTTAGGAGTGTCTTAGTGCAAGTAGAAGGCTCTAAAAGAGCAAGGGGAGGCCAAAGAAGACATACACTGAACTCTGAAGTAATAAAATCTGATCTAAGGACTTGATAGAAGATATGGTTCGTGATAGAGTGAAATGGCTGGGTAGAATTTGTGTAGCCAACGCTAAATAGTTGAAAGTATGGCTTTGTTGAGTTGAAAGTATTCCACCAATCTGATATGCAATGCTCCTGTCTTTTCTTGGATTGAAATGCGTTTTTATTTTTATTTTTTATGTTTTTACCTGAGTTTTACCTTTCAGTTATTGCTTATCCAAAGTTGGGTCAAGACTTGTTTCTCATCAGAGCAAAATCATCACACCGATAAAATATTGGGATTTTCTTTTGTGTCTCATACTTATGTGATGAACAGATGATATTGAAGCTTGGTTACTTAGTAACACTTATTTAGACATTCACAACAAAATTATCTATTGAAAGAAATAGAAAATACATCAAACATATTTAATTAAAAATAGGTATTTTAATAACAAAGATGAAATCTGAGTTCCTAAATTAAGACATAATTTAGTAACAACATCTAATAGTATTTAAAGCTTGATTTTTATATTTTAGATGGGTTACAATTAAAAAATTCTAGCAGATTGTTATGCGGTTCACCACCATAGTTGAAATTTGAAGTATTTTTTGATTTTAAGTCACTTCTGAAATTCTTGGTTCATTCTCAGTATGAGGGGCTTAACATTTTCATCCTCATAGAATGTGGTCAAAATGTGTCACAGAATTCAAACTTTCTTATTTCTTTCTTAGTGAGTTCAGATACCTGGATAAATCAAATCGGTTAGGGAAATAAGTTGCACCAA
The DNA here is from genome assembly GCF_055504915.1 of Nelumbo nucifera. Taxonomy (NCBI): domain Eukaryota; kingdom Viridiplantae; phylum Streptophyta; class Magnoliopsida; order Proteales; family Nelumbonaceae; genus Nelumbo; species Nelumbo nucifera. Next base: position 1,249,369 of record NC_142651.1, on the reverse strand, counting down.
CACTCTAAGGTAGAAAAAAAATCCAAATTGGAATAAAAAAAATTGAAGGGAAAAGGAAATTTCATCTGGTCAAGTGGACTGGAAATGGATCTGTTGTCTCATGTTTCTTTGAGTTATGATTTTTAGAAAGATGGAGTTCTTTAAATTTTTTTATGCAGAAGGATTTCTTCTTTAATTTTTTTGAGCTTATTCTTTTAAAGCCTGCAATACTTTGAATTTTATTTTCTGTTTCTATTTGATCTTTTCAGGTAATGGATAAGAGCAATTTCAAAATAACAACTGATGAGGAGATTGATGTTGCTCTCTTTGGGCAATATCTCTTAAACCTTCCTATCACCGTGGATGAATCAAAGGTTTAGCTTCCTTTACTATACATCTCTATCGATATGTGATTTTTCATGTGCCCTCAAGTTTACTAATTCAGATAGTTTGTTTTCTGGGATGCAGCTTGATAAGAATCTCTTGAAACGGTATTTCTCTGAGCATCGTCATGAAAACCTTCCAGATTTTGCAGACAAGGTATTTCTCAATTCTAACTGTACAAATGGGGTGCTTATGTGTTTATTAATAATTAAATATTTTCGTTGCAATAAAGAGAGGAATATAAAAGCAAAGACTTAAAAAGGAGAACCTTCTACTTGAGGACAATCCGATAATCCACCCATTAACAACCTGGGAGTTTACCAAATTACCTCAACAACCACATGCTCAAAACCCATAAAGTATGCAGTTTGAGGCTCTTTAGGAGGTAAAAATAGACATATTCTAAGGTTCACAGAATGTTTATTGACATGGATCGGATGTTAATTGCAACTTTGATTGATAGATTAAGGTAGATTCCCCATAACTGAAAATTATACATTTTTACACACACATCTTGGATTATTTGCCACATATTTTTCCGTCTGTACAAAACCTAAAAAAGATTCTTCTTAGTAAGTCAAAGGTTTATGTGAAGAAATACTTTAGGAAAAATCCTTTGATGTAGAAAAGATGGTTTTTCTTCATCCTCTTAGTTACTGAGGTGATTTGCATTAGCATCTCTATGCATAAATCTGTACACAAAAATTTGCCCCATCCCGATCTCATCAAAGCAATCAAAATTGTCACCAACCTTGACAATAAGAGTGATCATAGTCCTGATAGAATTTAAAAGATGGGATGCTTATGATGTTCCCACTGATATGGCTTTGATTTCAGATATCTCGTAGGTGGATGTGGAGCACATCTTATAGTAGGTTATCCCTTTACATATATACAACTAAGAGTCTAAAACCTGCACTAGTTTCTAGATTACAGAATTTTCTAATTTCCAGTTTAGTACTTCATCTTGTTTTTGTGTTTTTAGGATATCAATTAATAATTAATTTGCGAAGACTACAAAGCAGAAAAAATATTTCTATCCACTTTATGTCTCAGGCCATATGTTTATTTCATTTGGTTCTATATTTCTTGATTAATGTTGATTATCTCTAATAGATGGGGATGTTTTGTTGATCAACATTGTAATAATAGAAATTCATGTCAATTGTGTTTTGGTGATCCCAGTAAACCAACTCAATCTGATATTTTCCAGTTAATTCCACACATGATGCCATGTTCCACTAGTTTATTATAATAAGAATTAAAAATGAATCCTAATTGTGTTAAAAATGAACTCTAAATTAATCTTATTATAAGCTCAAACACTTCTGAAACTATTCCTTTTGAAACTTTATATTCCATTATATATACCAATTACAATTAATCACATATGATCTTCTCCTAAAAGAAAAGAACCTATACTTGTATAAATAAAATATCCTAATGTACTTTAACAGGACATGATGCACTTCCAAAAAGATTTGGGAGTTGGTGGTGGAAAGAGTTGATAGGAAGTTGGCCTCCTGGAAGCCAAGATATTTGTCAAAGGGTGGAAAATGAATTCTGATCAAGAGTGTGCTTTCTTCTCTTCCTACTTATTTGTTATCCCTATTCCCCATCCCGGTCAGTGTTGAACCCGGATAGCCTTGCAAATTCATTCAGACCTAATTCTGGCTCCATTTTTTACATGAACATCAAAAGGAGAGATATATTTTGGTTGTAACCATCTGTCTAGTTAGGTCCACAGTGATGGGGTTGAGAGTGCTGCCACTGTTGACTAGCATTGATACTCTTCGGCTCATTAACAGGCCTTCCACCCTCATGGTTTTTTTTGGGGGGGGGGGTAATCCTCGCCACTTAAGGCCTGTAGGGAGATTTCTGGGCTCACCATACTCATTAAATCTTCCCATTCAGGTGTCTCAGGCATTTCAGCGCCCATTTGATCAATTTCAGTTTCATCAACTTGCAACATATAAGCACGTTGAACTTTACATTGATGCCTGGGCCCAAATTTCTTGTTGCAATTGTAGCATAAGCCATGTTTGCAACAGGCTTGTATCTCAGTCCATGTCAACTTCTTGTAGGGTACTAGGGCTTGGTTATGAAGGTAAACCATCTTTTCCTTGGGGGCCTAGTGGAGCTCCCACTAACTCGGGTGGGTCTTAAGTAATGGGCTGTGGAATGGGCCTAGAATTGCCTTGTTCTTTACATCGGCCAGTTCGAACCGTCGTTGGACTGGTTCGACTTTATATACTCTGCCAAGCCTTCTAAGTCGATTTAGTTGTTCTTCCTGTAGTCTGGCTATTCTGACAACAGCCATCACTGTGGTCGGTTGCATAACTTCCACCTTACACTCCTCTTTGAGTCCACTGATGAAACAGCCTAAGAGAGCCTTCTCCAGCCAACCTTGAACTCGAGTGGCCAACTTCTCAAACTCCTGCTGATAGTCCCTTGCAGAGCCTATCTGCTGAAGCTTAGACAAGGATTCATCGAAATCCTCCAATCTAGAGGGACCAAAATGAAGGCATAGGGCTTCTGTAAAATCTGCCCAAGAAGTCTGAGGGTAGGTTTGTTTGAACCATTGGTACCATCCGATAGCTTCTCCTTCCAAGTGGAAGGAAACAATCAGAACTCGTTGATGCCCAGGGTTTAATGGAATTCAAAGTACCTTTCTGCCCTGAAAATCCAACTCAGAGGATCGTCGCCAGTGAATGTTGGGAAGTCTAGTTGTGCTATGTAAGTTCTTCCTTTGCTGCCGTTGCAACCCTGTTCTCCGCCAACGCCTTCTTGTTCTCCTTCACGGTTGCTCCCTGTTGCTGCCTTGTCCAACTGCGCCACCACCATGGCAAGGGTATCCTTCAACTCTTGAATGTCACCTTAGACCTTATGTAGGCTGATTTCCATTTGATCTATCCTATCATCCATTGTTTCAGATTGAGTGCTCAGCATGTTTCCTTCTTCTGATGGCTCTGATACCAACTGTTGGACTCTGGCCAACACAGGCACCTCTTCTTGTTGCCCTTCTTTATTCATTTACTTATCATACTGTTACAAGATTGTTACAATTCTTAACAGCTCTAAGTGTTTCCAGTCAAGTTTTTATCTGCCAGTTGGCTCTTGCTGACATGGCTTTTCTTTCTTCGCCTAGAGCATGCCTTTTGTATTATAGGCTTGACCCCTCTGTTCTGGTCTCTAACAGTGCCCCACTTTTAGAAGGAACTTAAATGACTGGTAAATAGAACATTGGGTTGAATTCTTGCAATTCTTGAGCACTTTCAGGGTGGACAGATCAAGAAGTGACAAATGGATTTGGGCAGGGGAGAAATCTGGCCCCTTCACAGTAAAGTCTTTATAACAGATAGTGTTTTGAAGAGGGGGAGAGTTTCCCTGTGAACTGGGTTTGGAAATCAAAAGCTCCTCCCAAAGTGGCCTTCTTTATGTGGGTAACATTATTATTGGGGAAATGTTTAATGGCTGAAAATCTTGTGAAGAGAGGATTGCCGGTGGAGCCTAGTAGATGTGTTATGTGTGGTGAAGATTCAGAGGGAGTGGAACATCTATTCATAAATTGCAAGTTTGCAAAGGAGCTGTGGCTGAAGTCTTTGGGTTGAATTCCGGTAACTCCATAAAATTTTGGGAACAAACCTAGGTGGGGAGCGCTCCTCTAAAGGATCAGTTTCCGTCTTTGTACGCTCTTTCTGATTTGAAAAATGAGCTGATCTCGTTTTTCACCACCCCGTCCTCTTCCACTTCTGGGATTGGGTGGAACTTGGGTCTAAGAAGGGATTTGAGGGATTCAGACTTCGACTGTATTTCGAGCCTTCTTGCACTTCTTGATAATGTTGTCTTAGACCCCACTAGGGCGGATTCTAGAATTTGAACACCTAACCCCAATGGCATTTTCTCTTGTGCTTCGTTCTTCAAAGTCTTAAGTTAGTCCACCAGTCCTACCCAGTTCCCTTTTCCTGTTGGTGAGGTTTGGTGCTGAGCTATACCTCCTAGGGTTGGTAGTTTTTGTTGGGAAGCCTATCTGGAAAGAATCAACACTGGTGATCTACTCCAAAAGAAGAGACCCAATACTTGCTTGTCACCTCAGTGGTGTGTTCTGTGTAAAGCAGACGGGGAGACTGGTTTTCACCTAATGGTGTCGTGCCACTTCGCGAGGTCATTGTGGGATTGGGCTTTCTCCTTATTTGGGTGCAGCTGGAATCCCCCATCAAACATGCAGGGCCTTTTCGCCCCTCCTTCAGGTGGCGGTTAAAAAGGGGAAGGACAATGTGGAGAGGACTAAGGGCTGCAGTATGTTGGACACTGTGGGAAGAAAGGAACTTCAGGATATTCTCAGAAACTCAGAGAGGGACAGCAGATTTGAGGGCTATCATACAGTTTAGGGCGGTACAGTGGTTGAAATCTCTGGAAATATTCACAGATTACACTGTGGATGACATGTTGAGGAAGTGGGGTGAAATTGCAAGTTGCACGCAGACCAAGTCAGTAATGAGCGTGGCTTGACCCCCCCACCTAGTGGATTCTTGAAATTAAACTTTGATGGATGCAGTAGGGGAAACCCGGGACAATCAGGGATCGGGGGTGTTTTTAGAGATGAAAATGGGGTCATCTCTGCTATGTTCTCAGGCCCAATTGGAGTGGGTGACTCCCTTAGAGCTGAGATATGTGTAGTTATGGAAGGAGCCCGGAAAGCGAAGGAATTGAACATCAAGAAATTTATAATTGAAGGGGATTCAGAGGTGGTGATAGGGTGGCTGACCAAAGAACAAAATGATCTTTGGAAGTATAACAATGAGAAGCGGAAATTCAAATGGCTGGTGCGGGAAATGGAAGTTAAGACATATTGGATTAAGAGATCAGCTAATTCCCTAGCTGACGGTTTAGCAAAACAAGGGGTAGAAAGGGATTCCTTGTTTTGGGCTAAGTTGTAATGTTAGTGTCCTTGTATCTTTGTATTTTCTTCTTTCCTTTCTTGAAGTTCTTTGTGACTCTTGGAAGATAAGTGTGTTTGTCTTCCACTTGTAAATTTTCTTGATGAATTAATGAAAGTGTTATTGATAAAAAAAAAAAAGTCTTTGGGTTTGGTTGGGGTGCAGTTCTGCTTCCCAGGACTGATGGAGTTGCTTTGGTGTTGGAATTTAGCTGGTCTATCTAAGAAAGGAAAAGTTATTTGGGGAGTTATTCCACCAGCGGTGCTGTGGACAATCTGGACAGCAAGAAACAGGAGAATTTTTTAAGATATGTTCAACACAAAGAATATACCATACAGCTCTTTTTTTATTTTATTTTTATTTTTTATTTTATATCAGTAACCTTTTTGTATCTACTTGGTTGAGATGGGGTTTTTTTTTTTTCCAGATGTACAAAGAATATCTGTTCCCTGCCCAGTGTCTTATTGTGCAGGGTTTTCTATTTATCCTTATTAATGAAATACTTTACTTTTTCTTAAAAAAAGTACTTCAACAGGACCAAGTGTTTGTATGAGTGGTTCAGTGGTTCAGTGGTTAAAGATGATTAATGATTTAACTGGATTTAAATTATTCTAGGCTCCACAACACCCCTAAATCTTTCTGGATGATTTTGGACTTTGAATGGAATGAGACAATTGGGGTTTATATCTAGATTATGTTCTCACAATTGTTCCCTTACTCTTTCTAGCATTAATGGAGCCGAAAGTTGGTTTGTGCAAGTTTTGTGGTTTCTTAGTGTTGATGTTGGTGCCCAATTTTAACTATTGATTATTCGCTAGATCTGAAGAAACATAAGAAGTAGCAGGAGATATTTTGTTTATATTTAATATTGATACAATTATAGCACATGCATACACATGCATATACTACCAAATGCAATATAATGAATGTTTAATGTTTTCCATGTTGGAATTTTCTTCTAATATAATAATCGGTCTGTCTCTCTACACTCTATCCAACTCTAGAATTTAGAAGTAGTTATATACTACCAATTCCCTCCCTTCCTCCTACTTTGATTTTTTTTTTGCTTCTTTTCCTTTGAAGGATTTCACTAATTTTGATGTCTGGTGTGCATGGAAGTATGTAATCTTTCGTCGAGGCATTGGAATTGATCGCACAACTGATTACTTTTTCATGGAGAAAGTGGACATGATCATTGCTCGTTTATGGGCATGTATTCTCAAAGTAACAGGGTAAGTGTTTAACTGTTTCCTTTATTTAGTTCTTTATGAAGAAATAGAAACATCTCCAATGCTCTATGCTGCTTAAACCTTTTTCAAAGGGCTCCCATAACCACAATCTCATTGCAAAATATGGAATATAAATACATTTCTTGTCAAGTTAGATAAATTGAATCTGACATAATTGGATGCCTGTTTATTCCTACTTCAAAATAAATTGTGCCCCCTGCACCCCTGGTTAATTATCCAAGCTTGAACCCTTGCTTCAGGACAAAGTGCTAACACCTATTGATAAAAAAAAAGGGCTAAGTGCTAATACCCGAGATGAAAGCTTACCTGAAGTGCTTTGTTCATTGTTTGGGTTCTTTCTGGAACAAAATGGTAAAAATTATGAGATTATTGGACATCTACTGATGACTGTTTCCAGTTTTCATAGGGAAATCTCTGGGAATTATGGTGTTACAAACTCAATATTATTGCTTCATTTAAAAAGAGAGAAACAAATATTGTTGCTTCATTTGATGCTTCAATTACTTATTGGTTATAGTTTCTTTGTTCAATATTGTTTTTTTTTATGAATGAATAAATAGTTTTATTAAAGAAAACAAAAGAGAGTACAAACATCCTTGGAGGAGGCACGAGGTGCTACCTCCCCTTTAGGGTGAGTACAAACCCATATTTTAACAAGAACAGAATAAAACTATAGATTAGTCCAATACAAAGAAGCCCGAGAAACCCCTTGTTTGGCCAGAGAGTCTGCCAAAGCATTTGTTGATCTACTAATCCACTGGAAATTGATTGGCATATTCCTTGTGACCCATTTCACTTTTTTCAGGAGATCTCTGTAACCCCAAACAGCACTGATCAGATTCAGCAACCAGCTCACTACCACCTTGGAGCCACCTTGTACCACTAGGTTCTGCACCCCAAGTTGGTTAGCAATTTGTAGGCCTTGTACAGCTGCAAGTATTTCAGCCCTTGTTAAATCTCCAACTCCTACAAGACCTGAGAATAAAGAGAAAATATTGCCATCCTTGTCCCTCAAAACCCCTCCAATGCCTGAGGGTCCTGGGTTGCCTTGGCTGCTACCATCAAAGTTCAGCTTTACAACCTCTTCTGGAGGGGGTGTCCACCTTACTTGTTTCCTACTCTTCTTAGAGACTACAGAAGCCACCATTACCCAACCCCTCTGAATGTCATCAGAGGAATAATCCACAAACAAATCAGAAGTCTTTAGCCAAAAGATGGTGCTTGTTAAAATACACTCCTTAGCTTCTTCAAGACTCCTTTCTTTTCCTTAGGAATATCCTGGCATTCCATTCTTCCCAAATAGTCTAAACTGTAGCTGCTCTTATGCATTTCCACATCAGTTTTCCTCTCTTCATTGGCCACCGAAAAGTTGACGGGTCAAAGAGTATTTTTACTTCAGAAAGCAACTTCCACCTGCACCCAAATAAAGAGAAAGCCCAATTCCAAATATCTGTAGCAAAGGAACAGGATAGCAGCAAATGTAACAGTCCTCATTCTGCACTTTACACATTGTACACCAGTTTGGGGATAGACACAAATAAGGTCTCTTCTTTTACAGGTTATCCAAAGTATTAATCTTCCCATGATAACTCTCCCAACAAAAGGCAATTATTTGGGGGGGGGGGTAGACCTAGACCAAATTTCTTTCACTGGGAAAACCCAAGGGGAAGAAGATCCTAGGGACTTAAAAAAGGAAGCACAAGTAAAAAAGCCATTAGACATCAGGGTCCAAACTCTTTTATCTGGATTGAGGGGGTCCAAGCAAGCAGAATCCAACAATAATAAAAGCTCAGAGACACAAACAAGTTCCTCGTCATTTAGGCCTCTACGAAACCCAAGATCCCAGGCAGGAGATAAAGGGAGAACTGTGTGATGAAGAAACCTCGAAACAGGCTCCTTCTTGAAGAGGGAGATAGTATAAAGAGAGGTGTAAAGATCTTTTAAAGGTTGATTCCCCACCCAAGCATCTTCCCCAAAAGAACAGAGTTATCTAAGCAAACATCATACCTTACAAACTCGAGGAATTTAGAGAGAATTCTGGAAATTGCCTTCCAAGGAGTACTGTTCAATATTGTTTTTCTGCAATAAAATAAAATAGTAAATTTTATGAAAATTAGACATGTATCTATAACTGCTTCCAGTTTTTGTCAAGAAACCTCTGGGAATTATGTTGTTTCCAATGGTATCTTATTCCTTCATATGCTCCATTTGACAGTTAGGCTTGTGGGTTATGTGGTTTACAGGTTACAACGTATTCTCTCCAGAAAGCCAAGTGCACGCCATGCAAAAGATCCAAAGAAAACTGATGAAATAAGCACTGAAGTGGAGCAAGAACTATGTGTTCAACGAATTCGAATTGAAAATATGGAGCTTAGGTTTGACTAGCATCCTTGTGATGGATTTAAATAGTTAATGCACATTCTTTTGTAATACTCAAAATGTGGATCACATTGTTGAAGCTGTCTCTCCAAAATTCCAAGTAATGCCTGATGCAATATCAATTAGATGGTACTGGTAGGAAAAAAGGTTTACCATGTGAAATTTGTTAATAATGCTATTTGAGAAACATATTATGATGCATGTGTGTACATAAAAAACTAGCAGTCAGCTAAGCTCCTGGGTGACCACACTACTGACCAGGTTTCTGACAGTTGGTATCAATTCTTAAACCAGTTCAATGACAATAGAAACCCAGTAGGGGATTATTTTAGGTGTTCTGGAACTTTAGAAATAACAATGGGCAATGTCAGATATAAAAACATAAATAGAAGGGCAGCCCAGTGCACAAGGCTCCTGCCAATGCAAGGTCTGGGGAGGGACAGATGTACACAGCCTTACCCCTGCACATACAGAGAGGCTGTTCCCAAGATTTTAACCCTGGTCACCCAGGTCGCAATGGAGCAACCCAACTGTTGTGCCAAGGCCTGGCCTCATTAAAAAACATAAATAAGGGTACACAATAATGAGTTTTAGAGGAAGGGGCCACATACATCTAAATGTTGCCTGCCCGCAAGTCTGATGCATATATAGATTATATTATGTACCTAATTGTATAATATTTTGTCCATGATAACCTTTCACATGTTGATGGTGTAAATTGGGATTCTTTTGTGACACTAATATTTTTATGTTCCCAGCATGCGCAATCTGCTTAGCAAGATCACAATCCAGGAACCAACCTTTGACAGGATTATTGTTCTTTATAGGTACAAACTCTTTTATCTTTATTTTTTTATCAGCAAGATATCCAAAGGAATTCATTTTACAGAATAAAATAAAGTACAGTGGAACCAAAACAGTATAGACACCAATCATAAGCATACTATTGTAATAGCATTTACAATCATATTTCCTTCCCAGAGGCTTGACAGAATGGATCAGCCTTCCCCACTCTTTCCCTAGCTAGACCATTAGCTAGGGAGTTGATCTTGGGATCAAAATAGTACAAGCACCGACCTGACTGAGCTATTCAATGTGGAAGCCAACAATTGTGCTTCTCTAATCAAGTTTCTGAGTGCCCAGGGCCAATCTTCTGTAGAAAGCATCCATCTTATCATCATCTGCCATACTTCTGATGGCTGATTGGAAATTGTATCCAAATTCAAAGAGTTCTTTGAATCAATTCCAATAAACTCTTGTTTTTTTATGGGGATTGAACATAAACAAACATATATGTAGTCACTGTTGAAAGCAATGTGAGAAAGTTCACATTTTTACATGCCTTCTAGTTTCTTCACATAAAGAAAATGGTATTTCTTAGCGACTGAAGCCTTGAGATATCCTTGATATGTGGATTCCCATTTGACGAGTAAACAAGATTTCCAGGTAAAGAAATTCATAATCAGATGATTGTCATGATTTAAACAATCTTTTAGCATTAAGTTTTTTTTCCCTTTTGTTTTTGAGTTGAAGAATGGATGCCTGATGACTAACAAAGTAGTTACAAAGAATTCCCTATGGATCGGGCAACTGCAATTGCCAAGGACAATTCTTTACCTTGGTATTGCCTGCTGGTACACATTCAATACTAATCCTGATCTCTAGTTAGTTGCATCATGTGGACAACATAACAGCATATAAAAGTAATTTGTGACTTGTCTCTGATAAGGATGGTAACTTTGCAGGCGAGCAAGTACCAAGACCAAGAAAGAACGGGGAATATATGTAAAACATTTTAAAAATATTCCCATGGCTGATATGGAAATAGTTCTGGTGAGTGGTTTTAGCTACTTTTGTGTAGCTGACCCCAAATAGCTGGGATTAATCTGGGTTGAGTTGAGTTTTTAGCTACCTTAGTTTGGATATTCCTTTTTTTTCTTTTGGTGTGTCTGAGCTCCAATTTCAGTCTTTATATCTTACAATTTGGATTTGTTTTTTCAATAGCCAGAGAAGAAAAATCCTAGCTTAACACCAATGGACTGGGTCAAGTTTCTTGTTTCAGCTGTTCTTGGACTGGTCAGATATCTAATATCCTTGAAGATTGTATGCATTATTCGTTTTTCTCTGTCTAACTCTGGTGTGCCTGTCTTGTCTTCCTTTCCAGGTTGCACTTGTTGGTTCACTTGAAATGCCTAAAGCTGATATTTGGGTCATTATTGCCATTCTCTCTGCACTGATTGGTTACTGTGCCAAGATCTATTTCACGTTAAGTCTTTCTTTTTAATAAATTGAATTTATTTGGGCATGCTTGCATCAATTTATTAATCCATAGGAACAAAATACATGAAGGGAGGATGTCATCCACTATTTTTTCATGAATTATTTTATACTTATATTGGTTTATTGAGTAACAAAAAAACATAAGGGGGTGGAAGGCACCCAGTAATTGATAGTTGCCTAGGAGATCTACATTGCAATTTGACTTGATTGAATGATCATGAAACACATTTTATTTGGCCTTACCCATACATTTCTTGCTTGCAATGTTATAGGATAGATGGTTAAAATCATTAGATCAGCATGAGTTTTCGTGTGGTCCATTTCACCTAGTAGATGAACTGAGTTTGGGGGGTTTCAGGCTCCTCTATATATGCTGTAGTTTACTATTAAGCTATTGGTGGAAATTTGGATGTCCTTATGGTGTACCAGTGTCAAGATGCCTTAGTTTTGTCAGGGTGGATTTTTTTATACATTATACATCTGATTTTTCTGTTCTTTAAATTCTTGATTGCTAATATGGTTAATGTTCTCATCCACTTCATGTAGGTTTCAGCAAAACATGACCACATATCAGAACTTAATCACACAATCCATGTATGACAAACAGTTGGATAGTGGCAAGGGCACTCTTCTTCACCTGTGTGATGATGTGATTCAACAAGAAGTAGGTACCAAGCCAGGAAAATTTTTGTTGTGTTAATATAATCTGTAGAGAACATTGATGTGGGCCCCACAGCTGTGGTCCCACTCTGTCCGTAGGGTAGAATGTATCTAGTCATAGCTGATGGTCAATTTATTATTCAGTTATTCTAGTTGTTATTTACTTTTCAGTTTTATATTGTTATGTGTTATGATGTATACACCAAGGGCAGATGTGTCCTTTCATGTAACTAGCATAACATATAAAAATTAAATTGAAGTGGCGGCGGCAGAATATTGAGATTTTGTTCTTCTACTCAAAAACTGTGTTCTACTGCTCTCTCACCACTCTTTCTCCTTCACTTTTTCTTCTCTTCGAACCTGAAGTTTCTTAGTGATCAAGACTGATAGCAGTCTTGAACACCTACATGGTATCAGAGCCAAGTTGGGGTTTCTCATGTGAGCCTAATACCAGCCGACCACATGAGAATCTCCTAGGACTGGAAGCTGAAAAGGAGGAGTTCGCAGACTGATTCTTGGAGATCGCCAAAAGTGCTAGCAGCTATTGGAAGCTTGTTAGGGTTGCAGAGTGTTGGTGGTCAGGAAGGATCAGAGAAGACTAGGGTTCGGGTAACCCTAGAAGGCAGCGAACATTTTTTCCTTGTAAGTTATTTACTTTCTAAGAGAAGTTCTATTAGAGAAGATAGGTTGGACCTATCTGGAGGGGGAGGCCGAACCATTCTAGGGTTTTCTCTCTTCGATTCACTAGGGTTTTACAGCAAACCCTAGGCCGAACTGTCTCAACTTTGTTTCTCTCTGCTATAGGGTTTGAAAGTGATCTTGCGGCAAGCCCTAGTGTTAGATTGAACCTTGTGATCTACCTAGAGCTGCCCTCAAGTTTATTGTTAGCATTGATCAGATTCTAGGGTTTCTTATTAACCCTACTGCAAGTCTATCTATACGGTACTGATTGGATTGTGCAACTGAATTGTTCACTTTAAGGACTGATTAAAACCCTAACTCTGCCAAGTATATCAGACCTATTTTTAAGTTGTTTTTCAGAGTCCTAAGGGGTTAGAGCTCTACGGACAGCTACTGTTGTGTTGGCTAGTTGGTTTCAGATCAGAATTATCCCAGTTTTATGCACATACACTGTGAATATAGATCAGGCCTATACTGCTTTTTGATTGTGATTGGTAGTCTAAGTGCTGTTTTGAGACTTGACAGAAATGGAGTTTAAAAATTAGGCAGAAGGCAGCCTTGGGAACATCAGTTATGGTAGTGTTTCTGAGATGGGTGGTCAGATTACAACCGTAAAGTTTGATGGATCAAACTATTTGGAATGGGCCCAATCAACCATGATGGCTATTGGTGGAAGAGGTAAATTAGGGTACCTCTTGGGAGATATGAAAGAACCTCCCAAGGGAGACCCGACATATACCAAGTGGATCCAAGAAAACTAATTGGTTATGACATGGCTGTGTAATTCTATGCAGCCTCATATTAGCCAGAATTATTTGTGGGCAAAGACAACTAAGGAGATATGGGATGTTATGAAAGAAACTTATTCCCAACCCCTTAATGTTGCCAAAGCATTGAATTGAAATGTGAAGTGAAAAATCTTAAACAAGGAGAGAGACCGGTTTCAGTATATTTCTCTACCTTGCAGTCTCTGTGGCGTGAGATTGATCACTTAGAGACTCTTGAGTGGTAGAATCCCAAAGATGCACAGATATATAGAAAGCAGGTTGAGACAAACCGGGTATTTGAGTTTCTGGCAGGCCTAAATTCAGAGTATGATATTGTACGACAACAGATTTTGACTAGAGACAGTGTGACTCTCTCTCAGGCATACTCATTTGTACATAGTGAAGAGACCAGAAGGAAAGTTATGATGCAACCTCAGCCCCCCACACCAGCCTTTGTAGCGGTCACACCCAAATCAAGGGGTGATTCAGAGAAGGACAGGAGGAAGGAAGACAAGAAGGATGTGGTATGTGAACATTGTAAGAAGCCCAAACATACAAAAGAAACATGTTGGAAACTGCATCCTCACTTGGTTCCTGCGAAGTTGAGAAGCAAGAAGGGCACTGCTCATGTAGCCGTGAACACTGATTCAGCATCCTCATCTGGCACAAAAGGAACATCTTTAGAGACCTTAGCTGTAGTTCGGGCTGCCCTAACTACAGCCCCTGCCACATCTGCCTTCGCACATTCAGGTACTCGAGCTTCAGCCTATCATGCCTCAGCTCCAGGTACTACTAAACCTTGTTGGGTAATAGATTCAAGTGCATCCGATCACATGACTAGTTTGCCTTCACTGTTTACTACTTACCATTTGTCTTCTGGTAGGGATAAAGTATCTATTGCTGATGGCTCCCTGGTTCCTATTTCTGGGAAGGGTGACATCAAGTTATTAGATACTATCTCCCTGTCATCTGTTTTGCATGTTCCTAAGCTTGATACTAGCCTTCTTTTAGTCAGTAGTATTACCAAGCATATGAACTGCTCAGTAACCTTCTTCCCTGACCGATGTGTTTTTTAGGACTTGGAGACGAAGAAGGTGATTGGGACTGGCCGTGAGACGAATGAGATCTATCTGCTCGGGGAGAGGTTCCGTCAAGAAGAGTCAGTAGAGAAGATGTCTTTTGTTTCTCAGAGTGTGAGTCCGGTTATGCTTTGGCATAACCGATTAGGTCATTTGTCTTTTCGGTCTTTAAAGAGTCTGTTTCCAGTTTTATTGAGTCTATTGAGTTGTCTCAGTTACAGTGTGAAAGTTGTGAGTTTGCTAAGCATTGTAGAAAGCCTTATTTATTGAGTAATAAAAGGAGTGATAATTTTTTTGATATTGTGCATACTGACGTTTGGGGGCCTTATCATATCCCTTCCATGGGTGGGTACAAATATTTCTTGTTATTTGTTGATGACCATACCCGTTTTTCTTGGGTTTATCTCATGCATTCACGAGATGAGGTACATTCCCTGACCCAAAACTTTCACCAAATGATCCTAACCCAGTTTGATGCCAAGATCAAAGTTCTCAGATCTGATAACGCAAAGGAATACTTTGCTAAATCATTGACATCTTATCTTCTTCATCATGGGGTATTCACCAGAGCTCTTGCCCTCATACACCTCAACATGGAGTTGCCGAAAGGAAGAATATGCACATTTTGGAAGTGGCTAGAAGTCTCATGTTTACTTCCAATGTTCTTATCCGCTTCTGGGGTGATGCTATCCTCACGGCGGTATACCTTATTAATCGGGTTCCTTCCAGGGTCCTTGATATGAGATCTCCTTTTTCCCTTCTACACCCACGTGAGGACTTGTTTTCTATTCCTCTTAAGACATTCGGTTGTACTTGTTTTGTTCAGCTTCTCGGACCCCATCACTCCAAGTTCGAACCCAAAGCCTCCAAATGCATCTTCCTTGGTTATGCACAAACTCAAAAGGGTTATTGCTGCTATGATCTTGTCTCAGGGAGGATGTTTGTCTCCATGGATGTCACTTTCTTTGAGGGGACACCCTATTATCCTCGGGTTTCCCCTTAGGGGGAGAGTAGTGAGAGTGGGGGTTTGAGTCCTTGTCTTCAGGGGGAGAGCAGTGAGAGTGGGGCAGTTCCGTTACCTATTCCATTGGGTGATGAAAGCTGCAATGGTGAGGGTGGTCAGAGGGATCAGGAGTTGAGGGAGAGCTGCAATGGTGAGGGCGGTCAGAGGGATCAGGAGTTGAGGGTCTATCATAGGCGGTGGAGGCAGGTTGATCCTGATTATCAGCAGTCCAGGCCAGCTCCAATCTCATCTGCAGCTCTAGGTCCAGGTACTACAGTCCAGGGGCCCACAGAGACTTCCTCTATTGTTGCCATTTCACCTCCTACAGATGATCTTGACCTTCCGATTGCAGTCCGTAAAGGGAAACGACATTGTACCACATCTACAACCCACTGTATTTCCCATTTTTTAACCTATGATCGCCTATCTCCTACCTATAGGTCCTACCTTAGTTCCATTTCCAATGTCCCTATTCCAAGAACAGTGCAAGAAGCCCTATCCGTCCCGGAATGGAAAGATGCAATGCAAGTTGAGATGGATGCCCTGTTGAAAAACAACACCTGGGAGGTAGTTGATCTGCCCAAAGGAAAGAAACCAGTTGGATGCAGATGGGTATTTATGGTGAAGCATAATGCAGATGGATCTATTGAGAGGTATAAAGCTTGGTTAGTTGCAAGAGGGTTTACACAGACTTATGGCATAGATTACTTGGAGACCTTTGCACCGGTAGCCAAGATGACCACTATTCGAGTCCTATTATCCCTTGCAGCAAGTCACACTTGGCCTTTATACCAAATGGACGTGAAAAATGCTTTTCTGAATGGAGATCTGCAGGAAGAAGTTTACATGCATTTGCCTCTTGGATTCTATGATGCAGAAACAGGTAAGAAGGTCTGCCGGCTCAACAAGGCTTTGTATGGTTTGAAACAGTCACCTAGGGCTTGGTTCGATAGATTCAGACTAGCCCTTGTGAAGTTTGGTTATGTACAGGCCCAGTCAGATCATACTCTATTCATCAAGAGGGTGGAGTCCTCCTTGACACTACTGGCAATATATGTTGATAATATTGTGGTCACAGGGAATGATAGCCATGAGATTGAGTCCCTTAAACAGCTCCTTCATCAAGAATATGAGGTGAAAGACCTTGGTGTACTCTGGTATTTTTTGGGTATTGAGGTTGCTAGATCCAAACAGGGGATCTTTATCTCTCAGAGGAAATATGTCCTAGACCTGTTGGCAAAAACTGGAAAGTTAGGTGTCAAGCCTGCAGATACACTAATTGAACAGAACCACAGGATTAGTGCAAAGAGTGGGGAGCTACTTGAAGACAGAGTTATGTTCCAGCAATTGGTAGGAAAGCTCCTATATCTCTACCTCACTCGGCCAGATATTACTTATGCTGTTAGTGTTGTCAGCCAGTACATGCATTCTCATAGAACCACACATCTCCTTGCGGCAGAAAGAATCTTAGCCTACTTGAAGAGATGCCCGGGTAGGGGTATACTGTTCAAGAACAACAACCACATGAAGGTGGAGGTCTATACGGGTGCTGATTGGGCTGGGAGTGTTGATGACAGAAGGTCTACCTCAGGATATTGTGCTCTTGTGGGAGGAAACCTTGTCTCCTGGAGAAGTAAGAAACAAAGTGTTGTCTCCCGGTCAAGTGCTGAAGCAGAATACAGGTCCATGGCCAACGGAGTGGCTGAAATCCTATGGCTAAGATCTCTACTTGAGGAGTTGGGTATTGAGTATGAGAAGCCCTTGATGCTGTATTGTGATAATCAAGCAGCCATTAATATAGCACATAATCCAGTGCAGCATGACAGAACCAAACACGTTGAAGTTGACCGCCATTTTGTACGAGAGAGGGTCTCATCTCAAGAAGTATGCCTCCCTTACATCACGTCCAGTATGCAACTAGCAGACATCCTCACTAAACCGTATCAAGAAAGAAGCTAGAAGCGGATCTATCCAAGTTGGGAATGATGAACATTTACTCCCACCTTGAGGGGGAGTGTAGAGAACATTGATGTGGGCCCCACAGCTGTGGTCCCACTCTGTCTGTAGGGTAGAATGTATCTAGTCATAGCTGATGGTCAACTTATTATTCAGTTATTCTAGTTGTTATTTACTTTTCAGTTTTATATTGTTATGTGTTATGATGTAAACACCAAGGGCAGATGTGTCCTTTCATGCAACTAGCATAACATATAAATATTAAATTGAAGTGGCGGCGGCAGAATATTGAGATTCTGTTCTTCTACTCAAAAACTGTGTTCTACTGCTCTCTCACCACTCTTTCTCCTCCCTCTTCACTTTTTCTTCTCTTCGAACCTGAAGTTTCTTAGTGATCAAGACTGATAGCAGTCTTGAACACCTACATAATCCATCCTATCATAATGAGTTCACCACCCTAAAATTAAGAAATTAGGTAGTGTTTGCACCGCAACACCTATGCTAGAGTCTTGTTTAAGAAGGATCAGAAAACACCATTGGGTTGGTTCTATGTTAGAGATTTTGTAGAGTACAATTAGCACAATTTTATTAGCCAAGGATCAAAATATTGCAACGTATCAGGGTGTATCAGCCGATACGTATCATATCGGGGGCTTCCCGATATGCCCCTACAGGGGTTTGGTCTAGTTCAGAGGGTAAACCAGCCTTAAACTGACCCCTCTGAACCAGTTTCAAAGAAAAAATATTAAAAAAAGCTAGCAAAGATACAGGCCGATACACCCCTACTGGCGTATCGGCCTCTATCGATATTTTGAACCTTGGTATTAGCTATTAATGGTAAAATCTTGGGCTATCAAGCATGAGAATGTGAAAGGTTGGACCTTATCCAGTCCACCCCTCCCAAAACCCCAGATAGGAGACTGGATCTCCTGAAAGCAAAAAACTGAGAGCACAACATCCAGTTGCACATCGGGAATATATCCCATACATGTATGTTAAATTCATGGTGAGATGTTCCACAATGTGCGGCTGGATGCCCATGCTTTCCAGAGTGTTTGCAGAATTTTTGCTTTCAGGAGACCCCGTCTCCCCAGATAGTTGGGACCAACATTGAATAAGGGCCTTTTTATATTATTTTTAGTTAGATAATTTATAGATATATAGTTTCACCATCCAAACCAATACACTTAATGTAAGTTATTCGATTCACACAATCATGCTACTTTTTTTTCACTGAAAATTTCTCAGTGAGATCCATCCAATTGGGACTCTTGTTCCTCCTCTATACATGAGATATGTTCCAGATATGAGCCCTGAAGACTTGGAATCAAGATTTCTGAATTTCAATGGAAGATGTATAAGGCCTTGGTTTCCTGCCTATAAATCATTTATTTATGGGTAGCTTTGATATCAAGGCATAGTTGTCAAGCAACGCCTAGGTGGGTGCCTAGGCGACAAGGCGCCCTTGGAGGCTCGCCTCGCCTAGTTGCCTAGCAGTTTTGCATACTGTGTAATAAAATACTTTTATATTGTTATTTTTTTTGAGATTATAATTATAAAATAGACATTATTAAAGAAAAATATTCATTTTTGTGTTTATAAACTAATTTCTTTTTATTATTTTCTTATTTTTTAGGGTTTAATCAACACAAACATTGCTAACTGCTGTATTGAACCCTCAATGACTTCAAAATCTGAACCAATAAGTAAGGGAAGAACTTAAAATTTTGTCTAATCAACACATTTCTTCTTCCACCTTTTCTTTTCTTCTTTTCCTATAACAAAAATAGGGGTTCAGCCCCTATATTTTTTGAATTTTCTTTCCTTTCTTCTTTTTCTTCTCATAAATATGTTGATTTTCTAGACTTAAACATGAAGTTTATAATTTTCTTATGAAAATTATGGATAGTTATTAAAGAAAGTTGGTTATGGAACCTAGGGAACTACCCTAGGATATGTGATTTTTACTTAGGCGACTAGGTGACAAGCGCCCCCGTCGCCTAACCTCGCCTTGGCACTTTGAAAACTATGTATCAATGTAAGCTTTAGGGATTTGGATTACTTATTATTGATCTCAATTTTGTTATCCAAAATCGTTGCTTTTTGGGTCTGACGTGTGTATTATTTGTCTAATCATCTTTTGAAAATATAGCTTTGATTTCCTATTTAGATAATGCTTATTATTCTTGCCTGTATATAATGTTTCCAGACATCCTATGACTTTTATTTTTATTAACTTCGATAAATTTCCAAAATCTAATTCCATTTCTGTAGGTTATGATGTTTTAAACCTTTGTCATGGTCATGCTTGAGTTCACTTCAGATCTGTTTGAAAGCTTTAGCAGGTTCAAAGAGCTTATAATTTAATATGGTTTCTTAATTTGTTTGAGTATTCAACAAGATTTCTGATTCCTGAAATTTTCTGAATATGATGAAATTGGAGTAAATATTACCTTGATGCATATGTATATATGACTAGGGGATAGAAAACCAATCATGTCTCAAATAACAGTTTAAACATCTTGACTATGTAAGACATTGTTGGGAAAACCAACTTGTCTATGGCTCAATTGACTTGAATTTTTCTTTGGCCTACATTGTGAGAATATGTTGCGTCATCTTGACTATGCTGAAATGTAATCTGATAGCAGCAGTTTCCTGAAGTTTGTGTCAATTGGCGGCTCTTGTAGCCCAAAGTGATTGTGTTGGGTCATGGCATCACAGGTCTTAATCAGTGTTGTGTTATCAACTTCTTTTGGGTGATAATTAATTTTACATTTATTAAATGTTAAATAATGTTACGAAAATCAGGATCACTTAGCTGACTTGCTGAAGGAAGGTCTCTTTAGGGATGGCCCTTGCAATAAATTCAAGAAGATATATCAAGGTGGGGGGGGGGGGGATTGAAGCAAGAAATAAAAGAGAGAACTCATCTGAAAGAAAGATGTGGGTAGTGTCCTAAAGATGAAACACAAAATTCTATGCAGAAAGAAGAGGAGATGATGGGACACGGGGACAGGAGGGTGGTTCAGGGGAAAACAAAGTGGAAGAAGAGGAGGAAGGTGAGGAGAGGGAGGAGGATTTGGAGGAAGACAAATCTGCAGAGAAGGAAGAGGAAGGAGATATGTTGGATACAGTAAGGCAGGTAGAAAAGAAAGTAGACCTGAACAAGGTAGTGGAAACTGGAGTCCAAGTAAGCAAGGTTCTAGGGATCTTAGTGTTAAGAGGGGAAGAAATGATGGCGAAATTGTTTTGGGATTTGGAGAACAGATACCCATTGAATGAGGAAAAGGTTAAAAAGGAGTTGGATTGGCGATTTTTGTTAGGATTGTTAAGGGTTGGGATCTTTTAAAGGTGCTGTTGGATCTTGACTTGTCTTTGGGTATGGAAGGTTTTTTTTTTTTCATTGTGGTGGGTCTTGGTTGCTAAATTTGGGGGTGATATCTTATTACCTTTTTGTACTTTTTATCTTTAGTAAAAGTTTTCTTTTTTATTTATTACCAAAGAAAGTTCTTAAACTTTAGTTTTATTATAATTTGCATATGCAGGTCAAAGAGGTGATCATTGCATTCTTTATTTTGATGGAACAGGGTAAAGCTACAAGAGAAGTATGAATCATCTCCACACTCTTTCCCACTTCCATGGCCTACTTCTGTAATGACTAATGAATATGAAGAATGAAAATATGAAGTAATGTTACTCAACTGACATTTGACTTCTTATAATAATGCGATATAGGATCTTGACCTTCGCTGTGAAGAACTAATCCATGAAGAGTTTGGTGAGAAATGTAACTTTGATGTGGATGATGCAGTCCAAAAATTAGAGAAGCTAGGTATTGTTGGTCGGGTGAGTTTTTAACCTGCATTGTCTTCTCTCACCTGAATCTAAAAATCAATTCTCATTGATTTAGGTAGTTCAAAGAAAAAGAGTTGCTGCTGAGGTTGTCAATATGGATGCAAATAGATGTACAAAATAGAAGAAATTTGTTGCAAAATGCATGCTCCAATGAAGTCCTTATATATCGGAAGCAAAAAAAAAAAAATGAAGTCCTTATATATGGTGGCTCAGCCATTGGATTGAAATGACTGGTGCTGTCTGTGTAGGAATAGACTGCTCATTTGAATCGATATTCCTGCATAGTGGAACCACTATCACATGCAAATTTGCATGCGGCATGTATGAGCTTAGCAAATAAGTGGAGATTAGGATCCAAAGTCTTGAGTTCTATATGATTATGTTTTCATCTTTCCTGTTCCTGACGAATGTTAGCTCTGTGGATTCAGGATAGCATTGGAAGATATTATTGTGTAGGTTTAAAGCGTGCTAACGAGATCATTGGCACCACCACAGAGGAGATTGTACTGAAAGCAAAGCAGGGTGGCATTGCTTCTTAATTTCTCTTCAAAAAGGTATATTTCTTCTCTGCTTTGTATGTTTTCAAGTAATTGTAGCTGATGGCTAGAAAACATTCACAGGCAATAACCATGCTTTGTGGTTCTTCAAGATTTGGCGTCTCAAGGATGGTTTTCTTCAACTACTTCCATATGCGTTCCTTCTACTCAGATCGCTTGGGCAGCCTATATAATCCTTGTGAATTCGTATCCCATTCATTTGTATGCATGTCTATAACCTTGAGACTTTCTTAGTAGACAGTGTGTGTGGGTTAGTAGGTATCCTGTTTTATCAAGAAAGAATGTTACATGGGGCAGATTATTGATTATTCTAGCTTCATTTCCATTTGTTGATTGAAGGGGTTGTACAATCCGGTTGCTAAGAATAAAAAGAAAAGAAAAGATTGTATGGTCTGGTTTACAGAAGCTATTATTTTACTTGTGCAGTTGTGCTGACAATCTGTTATCTGTTTGGTTCTATATAATTGAAATCTTAATATGCAGCATGACGAGGATTAATTAAAAATTGACATGACAATCAAAGTCCTTTGTATGTGAAACCATCCATTGTAGTTGTCGAACTTCTCAATGCCAAGCCATCGAAAAAAAAAAAAGAGGAGAAAAAAATCCTCTCAATGTCACATTGTTGAACTTCTCAAAACGCCAATGTCCATCAAACTCTTCTAAGAATCACTAACAATCAGAGATTGTAGTTTATTGTTCTTTTCCTCTTCTTTCTTCTCAAAACAGTATATGGGAGCCTGCCATTTGGCATCCTCGAGGACAGCTCCCACCTCAAATGTCATCACATGAGCAGCCCTTCCTGTAGATACAATGAAATAAATAAAAAAAAAAATCAGGACGAAGAACTTGTATGACCTTGAAAGCAGACCAATCCCCCGCTCCCTCCCAAAAACACACACACGAGCATCAGAAAAAGAAGAAGAAGAAGAAGAAGAAAATAAAGGCTGCATTTTCTCCTTAAAATTGATGATTTTTTCCAGACTATATTTTTGAGCCTACTATATCTGCTTCCTTTGCAGCGAAAACTTTGTTTTCAGATCCTTTAATTTGTTTTAGTTTGATGTAAATTGCAAAGAAACAAAATCTGAAAACATGCAAAGCCAAAATATTACAGGCTTGGAGAATCAAAGTAAATTAGCAAGGCAGCTTCCTTATTGTGAAAGTTCTGGGTGGATGATGGCTCAAGTTCATACCTGTATAGAAGACCCAGTGAACAGGCCTCTTGTTGACAACATCTTCGTAGTACCATATAAAATCAACCTTCTCCCAGACATTACACAGGAACCCATCGACGTATTTTTGGCCCAAGTAGTTTGCACCATCGAGCCAGTTGGGTCGTAGGATACCCACTTCGAGCTGGGAAGTCTTGCATTCCTTGGACGAGTCCAAGGTGTACAGAAAGGAAGTTCCGTTGTTCCATTCGAGGTCGTACAGAAGATTACCCAGTTGATTTTGGATGATGTTGAAGTTACGACCGTTGGGCCAATCGTACCAGAGATCAATAATTTGGAGAGATCCACTGTAGTTCATGAAGAGGATGGAGTGGAATTGGTGAGGCCATGGCGTTGGTGTTGGAACTGGTTCTGTTGAATATGACTTTGAGGAGCAAACGCAGTAGGTTAAGAGGTTGATAAGGTGTGCTGCGATGATGGGTTTGGCTGCCATTATCGTTATCTACTTTACCTTTTCAGTTTTACAGGAGATGAACAGAGAGATCGTGTTCGTGGCGAGAGAAAGAGACTATTTATTGGTATTCACCAAACAAAACCAACCAATAATTACTTATCGCGGAACCGACGATTGCACGTTTGAATTTAGGGTAAATTACAAAGACCCCTTGTACCATGTAATATGGGATCAGTGACAAAGTCCCCTTGTAGTTTTTTTTGTGACAAAGATCCCTCTGAACTTTAACTGTTAGACAAAGACTCCCTTGACCGTTAAGTTAGATGATAAAAAGCATTAAATTACTAATATATCCCATTAAATTTTTTCTATTTTATTTTTCTTGCCATTTTTCTCTTAAAACATATTTAACCTAGAAAATGGATATATAGACCTGCAGAGTGATTTTGTTTGTTTTGATTGTTGGTTATTTTCTTTTTCATGATCAAAACATCATGGCCATGTACAAGAAGATTCCGTTGCCCTTGCTGGTTCACCGGAGCTTATTTAGCTCCTTCCTGGTCTTCTCAACCCAAACCCCTTCACCAAAATAACAATTCCAAAAATCATGGAGAAGACACTGACGACCACGTTGTCTGGGGCCAATCTTGCTAATGTTAACCAATTGAACCAGCAAGGGGTTTGAAACAATTTTATTTTGCTAGTGTCTGATATGAGGCCTTCCTTGATGATTTTTGTTTCTGCATCAATTTTATTTTGTATATGTACGTTTCTTTTAACTAAGAGAGAATAGGGAAAGGAGTTATTTGAAGAGGAAACGGGTACGATGAGTGGGAGGGAAATGCCAAATATGATGAGGGGGAGGGAAATATCAAATGTGATGGAAGAACAGCTCGCCCATCCCACCGAAACTTTTTCCCGAGTTTTCCTTGTCGACTGATACAAGCTCTATGGCAAACTTCTTCAAGTATCAAGGAGACAACTTCAATTGCCGGCGGCAAGTCAGATTTTGTTTTTTTTTTGGCGGTACTGAGATTTTTGGGTTGAAACCAAGTTCCTGGCTGTAACGGAATTTCTGTTTCAGTTTAAGTATTGGGCCAAGACTCTTTTATGCGGTTGTATCTTTTATGTGAGTAAGTTTTACAAGGACTTTAAAATAAAAAGCAATTTTTCTGAAAGTGAGGAGTAATTTACAGATCTGATGCAAATCATAACATCTCTGAGCTAATCTCCTCTGTCTTTTCCCTTCCTGTCTTTGGAAAAGAAAACAGAAACTTGTTCTCCATCGAAGATTAAACCGCTTCTTTTCAATCAGAGCGAAACACAGTTTTCATCACGGAATGTTTCAAATTCCGTTAATGTTCTCCATTGAATGTTTCAAAACCGTTGTTTTTATGCCATTTCACCTAACTTCAATGGAGAAGATAATGAACAGTATAAAAAGGGTAGTTTGGACATTTAAACAACTTTAACAGTCGGATGAAATTTTTTTCGAACTAACAGAACATTAATGAAAGGGGGTTTTTGTCTAATGGCTAAAGTTTAGGGGGGTCTTTGTCGCAAAAAAAAAGTATGAGGGGACTTTGTCACTGACCCCATAGTACAAGTAGGAATGGCAACGTCCCGTCCCCAACCCTAATTATGAAATCAACCCCGTCCTTGTTCCCGATCCTCGCTGGGAATAAAATTTGTCATCCTCCTTGATCTCCGACGGGGATGGGTTCCCCGCGGGGACCCGAATCCCTAAAATTTTTTTAGATAATAGTATTTATTTGAAAAATAAATTTACTAATTAAATAAAACTTTAAAATTATAAATATTTTTTAAATATATTTTGATATACATATATAATATAAATAATATATATATAATTGGGGTCGGGATGGGGCGGGGACCTCAGTCCCCATCCCCGTCCCCACCCTGCCAAAACAATCCCCATCCCCGACCCGATGGGGTAAAAAAGTCAAGTTCCATCGGGGATGGGGAAAATTGCCATCCCTAAGTACAAGGGGGGTCTTTGTAATTTACCCTTGAATTTACTTACGAAATGCCAGGAATCCAAAGAGAATTTCTTTTTTTTTAATTAATGTAGAAAATGCCAAGGTGGATAGTGTCTGCCATTGCTCAAACCTCTTCTGAATCTGAAGTTTGGTAATTACAATCGCGTCCTTGAACTTCTTGATATAATTGCAAGTAGACCCTCTATGTTAGAATCCTCTAACAAGAGGCACTAAAATGTCCAAAATACCCATGTGGTTATGATTGAGGCTGGTTTCTACAGAAAAAAAATACAAACTTCATGAAGAACAAAAGAAAAAAAGAGTTTAAAAGTTGTAACTTCACCTTTGAACAATTGATATGAAGGGTAAATTTGAAAAATAAATCAATTTAAGAAAAAAGAAATTGGAATGATTTGGTGATTGACATGGAGAGAAAATTTGGAAATAAACATTTTGATTAAAAGTATTTGCATAGGTATTTCGGACATTTTTGTGTCATTTGTTAGAGGATTCTAATAAAGGCGGTCTACTTGCAATTGGAGGAAGTTTCAACAATTTATCCAAAAAAAAATTTATTTAGATATTACGTTCTATCTCGGGGGTGGGGACCGTTTCCTTTTTTCTGGTTGTGACTTGTAGGGGTGCTTAAAGTAGGTTAACCTAACCATGGGCTTTTTTTTTTCAAACCGAACTAATCATTTGGTTTTTGAAAAAGCGAAACCGAATTAAAACCAATTAATTAACCAGTTGCCAGTTCGGTTTTTTATGGGTTTGCTTCTTTGGTTTTTTGTTATTTATAGTATATTATCTATCTATCTATCTATCTATATATCTATATATATACTCTTAAAATCTCTCTCCTAAAGTATCTCCTCCAAGCCATTAGGAACTTATCATATTACCCCACTCCCCAATCAAAAATCTCTCCCCCCAATCTATATCCACTCTCTCATTTAGAACATTCATATTAATTAATAAATAGTTGAATATGGTTAATATTTAACCCAACCCATATTCAATGAATATTAAATAGTGTTATTACCAAAAGTTAATAAATACAATTAGTAAATTACGAAAAATTAAATATTCTTATTAGTACAATTAGTAAATTATAAAAAATAATAAATATTGCTATTAATTAACTCATCATGACTTTTTAAAGTATTTTGGGTAAATACTGTTATATTCATGTTGATTAACAACATTTAATAGAAATTGAAAACTCTTTAACTAATTTCTATAAAATTGAGAATTATATTTAACAATTATCAAAAAGTATAACATTTTAGTTATTTCTATTATTATAATTAATAATCGAATGTAGATAGGGGAATAAATATTATAATGTTGGAAAATGAAATTATTAATTAATTTATATTAGAAAATAAAAGATAAATTAGTGTAATTTTGTTAGAAAACTATCTAATAAAAATAAATATTTAATAACAATTTAAAATAATTTTCAATAAATCTCCATAATTACACAAATGTAATATATTTTCAAAATATTTCATAAAACTACATTTTCATAAAATAACATTTTGGAAATTAAAAGATATAAAATTTTTGAAATTTTATTTAAAATGTATTAAATGATTATTGAAAAATATTATACTTTGGAAAATTTATTACATTTGGTAGATTTTGGAAAACTATTGACAAATTATATAATTTTCATTGTAAATTATTGAAAATTATTAAAGATAAATGAGTATGGGAAAGGGGAATTTGTAATTTAGTATAATATTGAAAAAAGAAAATTTATATTAGACAATATAAGATAAATTAGTGTAACTTTGTAAGTAAACCATTTAAAAAGAAAATAAATTATTTAATAACAATTTTAAAAATAATTTTGAATAAATTTTCAAAATTACACAAATGTAATAAATTTTTCAAAAATTTAATAAAATTACATTTTTGAAAATTAAAGACAATTTAGTGTACTTTTAGAAATTTACCATGTGGTTGATACTCAATATATCCTTTTGGTCATTTTTGTTATCAAATTGAATATTAGGTTGACAGGGAGTGGGTGCCTTACCTTGAACACACCCGACACTGGGGACAGGGCGGGGAAAATTCGAGGATTCCCCATTCTTAATGAAGAGTGGGTCCCTTACCTGAAACTCGCTCAACACTAAGGAGAGGCGAGGAAATTCGAGGATTCCCCGTCCCTAACTGGGAGTGGGTGCCTTGACTTGAACCCACTTGACACTGGGGGTGGAGTGGGGATGGGGCAGAGTGTCTTGACTATGGCCTATGGGGTGGGGTGCCCTACCCCGAACCTGCCGCATTGCCTTTCCTATATAATTGTTAATTATTAGTGAGATTAATAAAAATGTTAGTTTTTGTAATTATTTTTATTAATTTAAAGTCATTCAAAATTTCATTTAAAAATAATGAAAATAATAACAGTTATTAAAATTACTACAAATGATTAATAAAATTAAATTTATCAAAAAATATTTGTTCATATTAAATAAACAATAATTATTTTCTGTAAATCAGCATTAAATGAAAAATACAATTATTAAAGTTTTAAATATTAACAATACTTTCGGTTAAGTAACAACAAATTTTTATTATTAATTTATCAATTAATTAATAATAAATAAAATTATTCAATCTTTCAGATTTTCCTCTCCATTTCGGTTTTTTATGAACAACCCTAGTTAATAGGGAGATCGGTGGGCACTCAGGATCCAATGCATTTGGACTAGCTGGATTTTCCCTTCAATCGGCTAAAGATGAAAACACCATCGTCTTCACCGTCAGACCGCTCCCCTGCTCCATAACCATGACCACTAATGGTTTCATCCTACATGGTCAAGTAATCAATCCTCTCTTTTTTTCTGTTTCATCAGCTTGTACCTTGTAGAGTAGCAGTGTAGCACGTTAAACAAAAGGCTGTATAACTCCGGGTATTAGCAAATTTAAAAAAGAAGTCAACAAAGTAAAAAACATGGAATTCTTAGTCCAAGCTCCAAGCAAGAAATTGGTTCTTGGGTCTTATAAAAGCTAGCTTTTTACAAGTATCCTCCACAGGCAAAAAGACAGACCAAGAATAGTGGCCAAGCTTATGAAAACTCTCATGCCCATTGGTAGGAATTATTAATGTGCAGTTGATCAGATCAGATGAAGTCAAGAACAACCAACGATTGAAATTTGAAATAGCAAAGCAGAGCCATTTGAATCCGAATTGAAACACCCGGTCTACACTTTCTTCTCAAAGGAAAGATGCATGAAATTTATTAGTTTTAATGATAGACATATCGGGACAGGGAACACCATTAGATTATAATCAATACCATCCCATTAAACCTCTGAAAGCCCCGCTATCCGCCAAACCCTTTTGAGAACCACCAGGGATTACAGATTGTAGCTTGTTCCTTTCCTCCTCATTTTTAAAGCAATATACTGGGGCTTGCCATTTCTCATCCTCGAGCACTGCTCCTACTTCGAATGTCATCACATGGGCAGACATTCCTGAAAAGTGAAATCAAACATTTTAGGTGAACGGAGAGTCAAATAAATCACCAAGAGAGCTTTCAACTTCCAATTCGGACAAATTCCCTAGCTAGTTCATGAAAAACCAATCTGGGTTTTCCATGCATTGCCAGCCATACCTGTGAAGAAAAGCCAATGGACGGGCCTCTTGGTGACAACATCTTCGTAGTACCAAATGAAGTCGACCTTCTCCCATACATTACAAAGGAACCCATCAACGTATTCTTGGCCTAGGTAATTTGCACCATCTAGCCAGTTGGGTCTAAGGATCCCCACTTCGAAATGGCGGATCCTGCATTCCTGGTTGGAGTCCAGGGTGTAGTAGAAGGAAGTTCCATTGTTCCATTCAAGATCGTAAAGAAGCTTACCAAGTTGATTCTGTATGATGTTGAAGTTGCGGCCGTTGGGCCAGTCGTACCAGAGATCGACAATTTGTAGGGTTCCACTGGAGTTCATGTAGAGGAGGGAGTGAAACTGGTGAGGCCATGGCGTCGGTGTTGGTGGTGGGTCTGTTAAGTATGAGTTTGAGGGGATGGAAGAGATGCACAGAGAGGAGGTCAAGAGAAGGATGAGGCGTATTGAGACGATGGATTTCTTCGCTGCCATTTTCCTCATCTTCAGTTTTACAGAGCAAAAGATAAAAGTGCGAGAGAGCGAGAGAGAGAGAGTCTGCAGGTCCTTATCCAGTTATCCTTGATGAAAAAGTAAAGGTAAATTGTTAAAACCTCCCCTGTAATTTCTGACAATTTCAGTTCAATACTCTGCTTTATGCTACTGTCACTGCCATTCCGTAAAGTTTCTGACACCTGTGGCAACGACACTCCTTCCAAACTCGGCGTTAAAATGTTAATCAAAATTGTTGCTGTGAGCCTGTGATAATTGCAACATTTTTAAATGCCAAGATTACCCTTTACCCTGGTGGAAAGGATTTAGAATTTAACTGATGCTAACTGTAGTCGTCTGATAAAAATTTATCTGACGATCTTCACTATTGATTCTTAATCTTTGTCGGAGGTTTCGAGTTATGTGCCACCATTGATGAATGATGACCGATTACAGAGGTGTTAGAGCTACAGACTCTCTCCCTTGCACCAGCTCTGTCTCTTAAGACGCTGTGTTTCAAAGCTTCGTATGCTTTTTCCCTTTTGGCTTTTTTCGGTGGTTGTAGTAGTGTAGTAGTTTAATATGATTTTCCTTTCCAAGGGCTCCTCTTCCATCACGATTCACGAAGCGAAAACACATGTAAACTTTCTGGACTCGATCTTTTCCCAACCTTAGCCCTAGTTCCTGGCTTCAGTCTGTGATTTTTGATTTGATTAAACCCTAATCAATGCACACATCGAGAAATCCCTTTTTCTTTTTTTTTTTTTTCAATTTTATTGATGGAAAAAGCTCAATCTTTTACGCTTTCATTTTCGTTCAACACTCGCGCTTTACATTTTTCATGGTGAACATTAGGTTTGTAATTTCTCCGCTTTCGTATTAATGGAAGGGGTGTCGATGACACTATGTCAGAAATTAAGGGGAGTACAATTTTTTTTGAGAAGTTATCCTTTGAGTTGGAGCAAAATAAAAAGGGATTCTAGGGCACTTTTTGTCTCTAATATCAATAAAAAAAAAAAAAATTCAATTAGTACCCTATACTTTAGGTTTACTACTACTTTGGTTCCTGAACTTTAAAATACAATATTTGAAAAAAAAACAAATGCCCTTTCAGTGTCATCCAATTTTCTTTACCAACCATCATGTTGACAAAAAAATTAACAGTCCCAAATCTTTGTATTTTCCATTCAAGAAAGTTAGGGTCACGTTTGAGTGGGCATTCTGGTGACCCCAATTTTCTTGAATAAAAGAAGCAAGGATTTGAGATTGTTAATTTTTTTGTCAATGTTGGATGGTTGTTAAAGAAAATTAGATGACACTCGAAAGGTATTTGTGTCCTTTTCAAATGCCACTTAACAGCTATTTAACAATAAGTACTGAATTGTTATGTTTTGAAAGTTCAGGTATTGGATTGTCGCATTTTAAAGCCTGGTGACCAAAATGGCAATAGACCCTAAATATAGGGTACTAATCGGGAATTTTTATTAAAAATAACATTTTTAATATAATTTTTAGTATAAGATATTTTTTTTTGAAAAAATATCCAATAAGGGCACGGGATATTGTTCACCTCTTCTTCACATCATTTTTAGGCCTTCCCTACCTCTGTTTTCAGTTGCGAAAGCTTAGATAATGTCGAGTTGAAAGAAAGGCTGACAACTTGAAACAACTCAAATGCGAAGAAGAAGAAGAATGGAGATTCAAAAAAGTTATCATGTTTTGGAAATTATATTAAAAGGGTTATTTTTATTGATATTAGGGGTAAAAAGTTGCTCTTATCATCTGGAATCCCAAATAAAAATCTTATCATAATTAGATTTTTTTTTTGGATAAATCACATATAATCACCATGTACTTCGGAATAGTTATACTTAACGTCCATACTTTGTAAATTTGTTTTACAGCAAAGACCCTCTAAACTTTTGGATTCCAATACTTTGCCTTGCCATTAGCATTCCCTCAATTAACTTCATAAAATATTTCTTTAAATATTTTTAAAATTCTAAACTACCCTTATTTATGTTATTTTATTGGGTAAATTACAAAGACCCCCCTTGTACTATGGGGTCAGTGACAAAGTCCCCCTATATTTTTTTTATGACAAAGACCCTCCTGAACTTTATCCGTTAGACAAAGACCCCCCTGAACTTTATCCGTTAGACAAAGACGCCCTTGACCTTTTAGCCATATGACAGAAAGCATTAAATTACCAAAATACCCCATTAAACTTTTTCTATTTTCTTTTTCTTACCCTTTTTCTCTTAAAACATATTTTACCTAGGAAATGGATATCTGATTCTCCGGAGTGATTCAAGCACATTAGATGATGATGTTGAATCCGAAACAGTTACTGGTCTCGCCCTCGGGAACCCGGATTGGCTAGTTACAAGGGTGGGAATCTCACTCTTGCTGGAACAATCACCCCTCTCATCACCAATCTCTCTTTCCTCCGCCTAATCGACTTGCAGAACAATAGCTTCAGCAGTTACCTTCTAACAGACTTGGGCAAGCTCTTTTGGCTAGAGACGCTCATTCTAGCTTCCTATGTCATCCATGGAACCATACCCTCCTCGCTTAGCCTCTGTTCTAAGCTTCGGCTTCTTGATTTGTCTGATAATCAGTTTCACGGGTCAATCCCACCAGAATTAGGTATGCTATCCAACCTTCAAGATTTGACTTTTGCAAAGAATAACCTTACGGGTTCAATCCCTTCTTCCTTTGGAAACCTTTCCTCTCTTAACAACCTTATCTTTCTCTCAAACAATCTACAGGGATTCATTCCAAATGAATTAGGTCAGCTCCATTTCTTGTTACAATTAAGCTTAGCTAATAACAATCTCTCAGGTGAGATTCCCACCTCTCTATACAATCTTTCTTCTTTAATAATCACGAGTTTGGCCAAGAACAAGTTTTCAGGTCATTTTCCATCCAATTTGTTCTCTACTTTACCCAATCTAGATACCTTGTTTGTGGGTAGTAACTTGCTACAAGGACCAATCCCGGCATCTCTCTCCAATGCTTCAAGCCTGAAACGACTTGATCTCTCATCCAACCAATTCACGGGACAGGTTCCCCTGCTCTGTAATCTTCCATAGCTTTTAATTCTGAATCTTGAGATGAATGGTTTGGTAAGCAACGGTAAAAACGGATTGGATTTCATCACCTATTTGCAAAATTCCACCCTTCTACAAGTTTTTCCTGTTGCTACAAACCAACTCACTGGTACTATTCCCCCCTCGATAGGTAATTTCTCAACTCAGCTTTCTCTGCTAGTAATGGGTGAAAATCATCTTCAAGAAAATATACCAAAAGAAATTGGGAATCTACATATTCTCATAATGTTGTCTATAGAATCAAAATCCTTAACCGGGAACATTTCTTGAATGTTTCAAAACCATTGTTTTTATTGTAACCATTTCATCTAACTTTAGTGGAGAAGACAATGAACAGTAATAAAAAGGGTAGTTTGGACATTTAAAAAATTTTAAACAGTTGAATGGATTTTTTTTTAAAGTTAACTGACAGAACGTTAGAAGGGGGTCTTTGTCCAACGGCTAAAATTTAGGGGGGTCTTTGTCACAAAAAAAGTACAAAGGGGACTTTATCACTGACCCCTTAATACAAGGGGGTCTTTGTAATTTACCCTATTTTATTAGACCATTTTATCTTTTTAAATTTAATTGTTCTAAAATCTTAAGTCTCATGTATTTCTCTCAACTTTCTTTTAATAAAGTTCATCTTCAGAATGCTTTTAGAATAATTGATTCATCACACCTTGAAAGTGATTTGTTCTTTAGAATGGTTACCTCATTTTTTATATTTATTGTTGTCAACCCATAGAATTTTTGTGGCTAAGTGTCATCACCCTTTTTAGGTCAACTATTCGTATTATGTAATTTATCCAAAAAAAAATTCCCTTCCTTTTAACTATTAATATTTGTACCCAATAAACTAAAATTTATTTTGGAAACCCCTTTTAAAAAATAGGGAGAATGACCGGTAACCCCAGGTCAGAATTTGTAGGCTCAAAGTACATTTGGAGTAGGTGTCAACTCGGAATTGATGTCAATTCATAGGTGGGTATGGGTGCATAGAGTGTGATTTTTGGATATTCTGATTGTTTATAGCTTTGCAGTGGGAATCAGAAATCTGCATTAGGCCTGTACGTATTTTTCCGTAAAAAATATACTACTTTTACCATGGAACCAACTAGGCGATGACTAGTAATAATATATTTTACTCGATGTTATTTTTTTATACAAGTTTCATCCTTTTCCCTAAATTCTCGAAATTATAGATCCATTCTTATGCTTTGATTATTTACATTTGTACCTAACAAATTAAATATTCAAACAATTTTATTTTTTATATTGTTTGGTGAATATCAAGGGCTCTGGTGTTCAAATCATGTGAAACGTGCTCAAATATATAATTCAACAATTTTTCTAATATGCACATCTATCTATACTACTATAAAAAGAACCGATGAGGCCTGAGATTTCTGGATTTTTTATTAACTAAAATGCCCTTCATTTTGAATTTGGGCACTCTTTATTTTGGGAGCAAAAATGTAATTTCAATACTAGTATTCAATTCATTCAATTCCCTTTCATTAAATCTCATATTTAAGGTGTTAATTCCTATTGATTTCTGAAAATTTTATTGACTAAAATACCCTTCATTTTGAGTTTGGACATTCTTCATTTTGGGGGCAAAAATGTAATTTCGATACTATTATTTAGTTCATTCAATTCCCACTCATTAAGTCTTATATTTAAGGTATTAACTCATATTCTCTATCATTGAATCCTATATTTAGAACATTTTTGTTTTTTATCATTAAATTTCATTAATTAAGTCCATAAATAATGATTTTTCATAGTATAAAAACCTATATTTTAAAATTAACTCATAAATGAAACCATTTTTTTCATTTAAGTGGTAGGTAAGTAGTTCAACCATTTGAATGAAATGGATCAACCCATAATGCTATAATTAAATAATAAAAATTAAGAATAGATAAATATGCAAAAACATAAAAAATCAAAGGAAATCTGGAATCTGCAGAAATTTTTGGGCACATCACTATTATTATATAATTCATCATATTTAATGCAAGTATGATATTCTTTTGGGTCAATTTACTAGGCAAAAACCCAGGCCATGCAATGGTAACTCAAAAAAGAAATATGATAAATATGAAGTATTTATTAATGATGGAATTAGAATATAAAATTTAAAATCAACCAAAAATGAAACCATTTTTCTATATGGGTGGTAGGTCAGTGGTTCAACCATTTGGGTCAAATTGGTCAACCCATGGTGTCATAATTAAAGATTAAATATTTAAAAATAAAGAATTATGAAAAAATAGAAAAAATAATAGAACAATTTTCTACACATGTCTAATATTATATATTGACATATTAAAATTAAGTGTGACAAATAAGAATTTTTTTTATTAATGATAGAAGTAGGATACAAAAAATTAGAAAAATCCATGATACCACTAAGTAGGTCAAATGGTTCAATTAGGTCATCATGTTGCTAACCAAGTAAGTAGTTTGGTTGTAAATTGACTCAAAATCATTGTTAGGTGATAGGCTTACTTGTTTGACCATGAGATAAAACCAATGTTTTAAAAGTCAATTGCAATTGCAATTTCCTCCAAATTAAACAAGTTAATTTGTGATGTCATAAAATAAATAATAAAGATATAAAATATAAAAAATTATAAACTATAAAATTTATAAAAATTTTGAACATGTCTTTAATATTATATATATTCTTCATATTTATGATGCTATAAGGTATAATAATACCAAAAAAGTTTTAACCGATGAATATCACTTGATTAGTGGCATATGAAGGAACCTAAGAGTAGTTCCAAAAGGGAAGAAATTAAAAAAAGTAGATTGACATGGTTTGGTCATGTGCATGCAAAATCATATATAGCATTTGTTCAAAAAATAGCAATTTATTGTTGAAGGGGCTAGAAGAGCCGTGGGTAAATCATAGAATTAGGTGCAAGTAATAAAAAATGATATAAGTGCCCATAATTTAATGATTGATGTAAAATTGAATAGAAATGAATGGTGGAAGATGATACATGTAGCTGATCCTATATAATTTAGACAAGGTTCTTAGAAATTGAAATAATCACTATTATATCATTTTTATGATATTGGTTACACTATACTCTGATTACTTTTCTTTGTTATATGAGTTCACATAAAAAAATTTAAATTTTATCATCATTATATCATTAGAAGTTGTCACATGCAATACATGTACACATTTACTACTTTCTATATTTGTTATTTGTTCAATGGAGGATCATTTAACCAGACATTTCCTATAATTTTATTGTTTATAAAACGTACTCTCTAATTAATACATTATGGAAACACCCCCTATGATTTCCTGTTGCCTTACTTAATCGACCTTCCGACATAATCATTTATATGTGTTCGAGAATAATCAGTGCCCTCTCAAAATGGGTGGAAAATATAAAAGTCGGCATGGGTTCAAGGGATTTTTTTATTAGAAAATATCTGCAACAATTCTCACCTACAGCCTCACACCACATCTCCAATACTTGCCATTAGGAGATGTTCTCAATACACGGTTGAAATGTGCTGTGGGGGCACAGATGTAAATCCCACACTCCACTCCACACCTGACACCTGAATCGAGTCCGGATCACTTATAAACAAAAGTCATTCCAACGACCTACCAACATGATTTTACACCACACATAAGATATATGTGATGTCAGATCAAGATGATAGAGGGTTAGAACGTCTTCAATCCCTAGCACCTTAGGATTAGGGTCCAACTCTCTGCCATTTGAGTACCACAAAAAAAAAGACTACCACAAAAGTTAATGTCATGAAATGATAAGGATTTATTTATTTTAACTCCGAAAAGCAATGGAGTGGAGGGGAAAAGCTGGAAGTACTTCTGTGACCGTGAGAGGGAGGACAGGACATTCACCGGAGTGAGGAGCCGGAGAGAGAGAGACGTCACCATGAGGCAAATGAATAAACTCGTTGTCTTGACTCTCTTCCATTACCAACTATGGCAGGTGACCGGGACGGTCCAACCGGGCGAGTCAACACCGGTTCCCGTGGCCTGGCCAGAACGATTCCACGCGCTACTGTACATGAATCTGAGCACCGGGCACCTACAGATAACGGACCTGTGGTACGACTGGCCAAAGGGGAGAAACGTGAATATAATGCAGAAACAGCTGGGAGAGCTGTTTTACGACATAGAGTGGAACAACGGCACCTCCTTCTACTACACGTTGGGCCGGAAAGGCAAGTGTGAGATGATGGAGTTTGAGGTGGGCATTCCTCGGCCGGACTTCTTGGACGGGGCCAGCTACCTTGGCACCGACTACACGGATGGATTCTGGTGCAATGTGTGGGAGAAGGTTGATTTCATATGGTACTACGAGGACGTTGTCACTAGGAGACCCGTTCGATGGGATTTTTATGATGGTAAGTCGCCTTTGACGAGTGACGACTACCCCCCGATTTACGTTTACCAGAAAGCTCCTCAGGTAAACCGGTTGCCGGTTGCTTGATCAACTAACTAACTAGAGAATCCTTGATCCTTTCACGACTGCACTGCAGTGTCACGAGACCGAGTTAACCTGTGAACATATTAATATTTACACTGGGTTAACCCGGATATCAGGATTGGATTTTATGGATAAAGAATCTGTGTCCATCTTTTTATTATTATTATTATTTTTTTCAATGTTCAATTTTCTTTTACTTCTGACACAAATCAACGTGGCAAAGCAAACATCCGAAAGTGAGACTACCCTCAATAAATATACGGGGTGAGCTGTCGCTGGTTTGTAGAATAAGATGAATAGTAAAAAAAGAGAATCAGAATATAAGCATTTTCATAATTTTACCCCTCCTCAGAATACTAATTTAATAGATTTGGACTTAAATGCATATTTCTGAAAGTTCAAGTACTAAAGTGACATTTGAAACTTCAGGCGGCCCTTAAGCTGAGAGTCAGTCTGAGAATACCCCAAAGTATAGGACGTATAGCCAGGCTACCTATGATGATACGAATTCACATCTCCCGAGAACGTGCATGTGGGGCTCAGATGTGATGCTTGATGATACATGTAATGTTGGCTAACTAGATGTGTCCATACCTGGCAGGGATATCCACTCATGTGATGACATTTGAGGTTGGTGCAGTGCTGGAAGACTCTCAAACTCAAGCGCCAGCTTACTGTTTCGGACCAAAGAAGAGCCCAGCAGTGGACAATAGGGATGGGCAGAGCAGAGGCTTCATCCCTACAAAATAAGCAATGCGTTCTTTTAACTGAGGTGCTTGATTTTGGGTTTTCTGGAACGTTCTTATTTCTAATTTCTATCGCCTTTGGGCCAGCTGAGGGAGGAAGATGCATTTGCATATTGTGCATCTCGTGCACTTGTAAGGGTAGTGATAGACACATAGGCCATACTCCACAGCGTTGCTTCTGTTGGTGCTGGCGATTGTAATTAGTTTTATGTTTCCAAGAAAGCACTCGAGGCAATCTATCTGTATTTTATTACTAAGAAGGAAGCATTTTATCTATAATTCTTATTACATACAATTGGTAAAAATATAATAAATGTGTTTAATCAGTGAAATCATGTATCCATCACCCTGTGTGAATCCCACTTAAAATGTTGCCCTGATATTTACAGGAGACGACTCTGTGCCAGCATGGAATTGATGGTTTGATTA
The DNA here is from genome assembly GCF_055504915.1 of Nelumbo nucifera. Taxonomy (NCBI): domain Eukaryota; kingdom Viridiplantae; phylum Streptophyta; class Magnoliopsida; order Proteales; family Nelumbonaceae; genus Nelumbo; species Nelumbo nucifera. The sequence continues at coordinate 1,211,091 of NC_142651.1, read as the reverse complement.
GCAGCATTCTTTATGTTTTTGGGAGATTAACAACGGTCTAGTAATTCAAAGAAATACATTGGGTTAGGTTTTCCAGGGTTCCCTGCTATAATTCACCACCATTGGGTTTATGAATGGGAATTTCTGTTGGTAGTAGGCCAATGCCAGGCTTGATAAAAGAACAAGACTAGGATGTGCTCCAATATGGGTGTAATTTATATCAAGTCTCTCTCTATATAAGAGGAAAATAATAGCAAAAGAAGTTCTATTGATCAGCATGAATAAAAAAGGCAACTAGTAAAACATGTAAACCAAGTGATCACTATATACAAAATATACATTTTTACAGAATACGGATATGCAGAGACACAAAATATACATTTTTGCATACAATTGATCACTATATACAACTTTAAGCTTGAAAAATGTACATGCAAACACAAAAAGGATTACTGACCTGATTAAAAAAAGGACCACAAACGGATCTAGTGCATGTTTATAGAAAACTTTAGGCTAGCCATGTAATCATTTTTGAATTGCAGATGGATATGGCATTGTAGCTCCAATAGGTGATGAAATAAGAGAAAGTAGACTAAGACAGTCTGGTCACGTGCATAGAAGACCATCAACAGCACCCCTAAGAAGTGGTTTATTGCAAGTTGAAGAGGCTAGAAGGGCTATGGGTAGACTAAAAAGGACATGGATAATAGTAAGCATGATTTAAGTGGCAATAATTTAACAATGAATATGACATTAAACAGAATAGAACGGCAAAACAGGACTCATGTAGCTCACCCTATATAGTTGAGATAAGGCTTGGATGATGATGAGATGGATATGGCAATGAACAGAACAGAATGGCAAAAATTGGATTCATGTAGCCAACCCAATATAATTGGATTCATGATATCATCATCATCAGTGTCATGCAAACTAAGAATTTTTTTTGGTTCTCTTCTTTGATGCCATTTCAGTAATTGTTTTGATTGAAAAGTTAGGTTTATTAAAAATAAGATAGGATCATACAATGCCCTCATAATTAAAGAGGGCATATACCCAAGCCATCAAACTATTTGCAATCAGGGACAATAAAACTTGCAAATAATAATAAAGCTCACACCCTGCTGCTCACAGAAGCAGGCAACAGGTCAATACGTACAAATCAAGACTCCCAAAAATGGACTTTACAACATAATATGAAAAAAAACAACAGTAGAAACACATAACCTTTTACATATTACAGCCTGATCCTTGGCAATCCCATTCTAAAATTTCCCCTACAAGGCTACAACCCCAGCTCTAGACAGAGCATCAGCCAGTTCATTAGCATATCTAGGTACCCACCACTTAAAGTAAGATAATGACCACTCCTCTGGAGACTTTCAGCAAAAGAGTGCTGATTTATTTGTGATGCTAATGATCAATCTACCATCATGAATACAATGAGCAGAATCCATGATCCATTATCAATTTCTCATATCCAGCGGTCCAGCCAATCCTCCACCATCTCAAATTGGGATAGATTTTTTCCTGTTGCAATACCCAGACAGTTCTCCAATATGAGGGCAATGTTTCCATTAGGACAATAATCTTAAAGGCCTTGGATAAAAATCACAGAAGCATTTTCTTGAACTGTAAGGTAAATACATTTTAGATAATAAATACATTCATTAATGCATATGCAAACACATCCACAAGAACAAGGAGACATGCATCAGTCATCAAAATGAAAAAAAAAATGTGAATGGAACATAAGGTTGGAAAACTGTACAGTTATGTTCATGCAGGGGTTATGAAATAAAAAGATAAATGCACGCAGGTGCTCATATTGATTGCTCATTAAAGATGAGAGGCTGAATGAAAATAGATATTCATACATGCACAAATATTATATGCAAGCATTTCATGTTAGAGAACTCTGTGGATTTGATAATTGATCACTGTAACCATTAGTATTTTCCACACTTAAAACTAATGTATGAATATATATTTTTTAAGGCAATCAATTGTATATCGAAGACAAAGAATGGAATCACTTGAAGATTTTCAAACTGCTACAAATTGTGATACCTTTTGTTCTCATTAAAAATCTTCAAATTGCACAATGACACCTAATCAGACTTGCAATGATTTCATAGATTGGCAAGGTAATTGATAAATTTTCATGAAGGACAACTTCGCCAAGGATCAAATTTCTGTAGCTTTACAAGGTCAAACTCGGAGCACCTGCATGGTACTCAACAAATTTTTGGTGCCAATACCAGTAACCCAGATAAGATTTTATGCCCTGCAGTGCCCATGCATTGCTGATTGTTCTGCACACAAAAGGTGAAAGAAAATCTTCAATAACTTAACCAGATATCATGTCAGGAGCACAATGAACATTGTCATTAGATTCACTACTAAAACCAGAAGGAAGAAAAGAAAAGAAAGAAATTAAATTAGTATGTACCCTCAGTAATGCAGAGAGAACACTGTCATTATCAAGCAACCTGAGCCCATCTGGTTGATGCCTGTATACAAAATAGTAATCAGGGAACGGTGCATAAAATGCTTTTACTCAGTAACAGTAGTTAGGGAACTTTTGTAAAATGGCTATACAAAATGGTTGTCAGGAACTTTATGCAAAACCAAATGCAGCTACTGTTTTTTTTTCTCTCCATTACCTCTATATCAAAACAACAAGTCCAAGTCATACAAAATCCAAACCTATCAGAACTATATGGGCACAATCATGCAACTGCAAACATATTTGGTCGTTTGAGCTTTGAAAAAGTAAAACAATTCTGAAATTACTTTGACGTTGTAAGTCCACATTTGACTTGCTAAAATAAGTTCATAAGCATATAAGTTCCATAAGAGTATACTAGGAGTGATAAATCCTTGTCTAAGACAGTGAACAATGATTTGGAACTTATATAATTTATATTAATGAAACCGTCCTTGATTAATCAAGGGAAGAAAAGATGGGAATTTGTCATCAGTTATTATGATTAAGCTAATGAGCTGACCTTAAGGACATCAGAACCATGATTTATCACTGTCCTGGCAATTCAGAACTGAGAGTAAGATCAGCTGTCAGTTGGTCTGTAACTGCTTCAGTTTCTCTACAACATGCTTCATTGATGGTCTCACAGAAAGTGCCTCCACTGTGCAATTTGATGCCAGGCTTAATATGCCTAATAGATTCTCCTTTGGCCCTGCTTCCCACAGCTCTAGTGAGAAAAGCTCAGAAGCACGCCCCTCCATAATCAGCAACTTGCTCCAGGCAACTATATTAAATCCATTCCCGTACTCTGAAAATGATGGATCAAGAGATCTCTTCCCTGACATCAATTCTAAGAGAACAACACCAAAGCTATAAACATCTGACTTGTCAGACACCCTGCATGTGGTTGCATACTCAGGGGCCACATAACCAAATGTGCCGGCAACATCTGTAGTTGCATGGGTTTCTGAGACCGCTAGAAGCTTTGCCAGTCCAAAGTCTGATAGGTATGCATTAAGATTCTCATCAAGCAAAATGTTGCTAGGCTTGATATCCCAGTGAACTATCCGAGGAGCACACGAATAATGAAGGTAAGCCAATGCCTCCGCTATGTGAAGAGCTAT